>NW_027362762.1:338225890-339425890 GCF_046119375.1 Phyllobates terribilis | reverse complement strand
TAGGAATATGTGTATAACTATTGTTCTGTGTGGGGATTATGGGTGAAATATCATAAATACACATGCCCAGGAACATATTTCATCTACTTCTCATAGTAATATGGGTATAACTATTTTTCTGTATGGGGATTATGTGTGAAATATCACAAATACACATGCCCAGGAACATATTTCATCTACATCTCATAGGAATATGGGTATAACTATTGTTCTGTATGGGGATTTTGGGTGAAATATCACAAATACACATGCCCAGGAACATATTTCATCTACTTCTCATAGGAATATGGGTATAACTATTGTTCTGTATGGGGATTATGGGTGAAATATCACAAATACACATACCCAGGAACATATTTCATCTACTTCTCATAGGAATATGGGTATAACTATTGTTCTGTATGGGGATTATGGGTGAAATATCACAAATACACATGCCCAGAAACATATTTCATCTACTTCTCATAGGAATATGGGTATAACTATTGTTCTGTATGGGGATTATGGGTGAAATATCACAAATACACATGCCCAGGAACATATTTCATCTTCTTCTCATAGGAATATGGGTATAACTATTGTTCTGTATGGGGATTATGGGTGAAATATCACAAATACACATGCCCAGGGACATATTTCATCTACTACTCATAGGAATATGGGTATAACTATTGTTCTGTATGGGGATTATGGGTGAAATATCACAAATACACATGCCCAGGAACATACTTCATCTACTTCTCATTGGAATATGGGTATAACTATTGTTCTGCATGGGGATTATGGGTGAAATATCACAAATGCACATGCCAAGGAACATATTTCATCTACTTCTCATAGGAATCTGGGTATAACTATTGTTCTGTATGGGGATTATGGGTGAAATATCACAAATACACAAGCCCAGGAACATATTTCATCTACTTCTCATAGGAATATGGGTATAACTATTGTTCTGTATGGGGATTATGGGTGAAATATCACAAATACACATGCCCAGGAACATATTTCATCTGCTTTTCATAGGAATATGGGTATAACTATTGTTCTGTATGGGGATTATGGGTGAAATATCACAAATACACATGCCCAGGGACATATTTCATCTACTTCTCATAGGAATATGGGTATAACTATTGTTCTGTATGGGGATTATGGGTGAAATATCACAAATACACATGCCCAGGAACATATTTCATCTACTTCTCATAGGAATATGGGTATAACTATTGTTCTGTATGGGGATTATGGGTGAAATATCACAAATACACATGCCCAGAAACATATTTCATCTACTTCTCATAGGAATATGGGTATAACTATTGTTCTGTATGGGGATTATGGGTGAAATATCACAAATACACATGCCCAGGAACATATTTCATCTACTTCTCATAGGAATATGGGTATAACTATTGTTCTGTATGGGGATTATGGGTGAAATATCACAAATACACATGCCCAGGAACATGTTTCATCTACTTCTCATAGGAATATGGGTATAACTATTGTTCTGTATGGGGATTATGGGTGAAATATCACAAATACACATGCCCAGGAACATATTTCATCTACTTCTCATAGGAATATGTGTATAACTATTGTTCTGTGTGGGGATTATGGGTGAAATATCACAAATACACATGCCTAGGAACATATTTCATCTACTTCTGATAGGAATATGAGTATAACTATTGTTCTGTATGGGGATTATGGGTGAAATATCACAAATACACATGCCCAGGAACATATTTCATCTACTTCTCATAGGAATATGGGTATAACTATTGTTCTGTATGGGGATTATGGGTGAAATATCACAAATACACATGCCCAGGAACATATTTCATCTACTTCTGATAGGAATATGAGTATAACTATTTTTCTGTATTGGGATTATGGGTGAAATATCACAAATACACATGCCCAGGAACATATTTCATCTACTTCTCATAGGAATATGTGTATAACTATTGTTCTGTGTGGGGATTATGGGTGAAATATCACAAATACACATGCCTAGGAACATACTTCATCTACTTCTCATAGGAATATGGGTATAACTATTGTTCTGTATGGGGATTATGGGTGAAATATCACAAATACACATGCCCAGGAACATACTTCATCTACTTCTCATAGGAATATGGGTATAACTATTGTTCTGTATGGGGATTATGGGTGAAATATCACAAATGCACATGCCAAGGAACATATTTCATCTACTTCTCATAGGAATATGGGTATAACTATTGTTCTGTATGGGGATTATGGGTGAAATATCACAAATACACATGCCCAGGAACATATTTCATCTATTTCTCATAGGAATATGGGTATGACTATTGTTCTGTGTGGGGATTATGGGTGAAATATCACAAATACACATGCCCAGGAACATATTTCATCTACTTCTCATAGGAATATGGGTATAACTATTTTTCTGTATGGGGATTATGGGTGAAATATCACAAATACACATGCCCAGGAACATATTTCATCTACATCTCATAGGAATATGGGTATAACTATTGTTTTGTATGGGGATTATGGGTGAAATATCACAAATACACATGACCAGGAACATATTTCATCTACTTCTCATAGGAATATGGGTATAACTATTGTTCTGTATGGGGATTATGGGTGAAATATCACAAATACACATGCCCAGGAACATACTTCATCTACTTCTCATAGGAATATGTGTATAACTATTGTTCTGTGTGGGGATTATGGGTGAAATATCACAAATACACATGCCTAGGAACATATTTCATCTACTTCTGATAGGAATATGAGTATAACTATTGTTCTGTATGGGGATTATGGGTGAAATATCACAAATACACATGCCCAGAAACATATTTCATCTACTTCTCATAGGAATATGGGTATAACTATTGTTCTGTATGGGGATTATGGGTGAAATATCACAAATACACATGCCCAGGAACATATTTCATCTACTTCTGATAGGAATATGAGTATAACTATTGTTCTGTATTGGGATTATGGGTGAAATATCACAAATACACATGCCCAGGAACATATTTCATCTACTTCTCATAGGAATATGTGTATAACTATTGTTCTGTGTGGGGATTATGGGTGAAATATCACAAATACACATGCCTAGGAACATACTTCATCTACTTCTCATAGGAATATGGGTATAACTATTGTTCTGTATGGGGATTATGGGTGAAATATCACAAATACACATGCCCAGAAACATATTTCATCTACTTCTCATAGGAATATGGGTATAACTATTGTTCTGTATGGGGATTATGGGTGAAATATCACAAATACACATGCCCAGGAACATATTTCATCTACTTCTGATAGGAATATGAGTATAACTATTGTTCTGTATTGGGATTATGGGTGAAATATCACAAATACACATGCCCAGAAACATATTTCATCTACTTCTCATAGGAATATGGGTATAACTATTGTTCTGTATGGGGATTATGGGTGAAATATCACAAATACACATGCCCAGGAACATACTTCATCTACTTCTCATAGGAATATGGGTATAACTATTGTTCTGTATGGGGATTATGGGTGAAATATCACAAATGCACATGCCAAGGAACATATTTCATCTACTTCTCATAGGAATATGGGTATAACTATTGTTCTGTATGGGGATTATGGGTGAAATATCACAAATACACATGCCCAGGAACATATTTCATTTATTTCTCATAGGAATATGGGTATGACTATTGTTCTGTGTGGGGATTATGGGTGAAATATCACAAATACACATGCCCAGGAACATATTTCATCTACTTCTCATAGGAATATGGGTATAACTATTTTTCTGTATGGGGATTATGGGTGAAATATCACAAATACACATGCCCAGGAACATATTTCATCTACATCTCATAGGAATATGGGTATAACTATTGTTCTGTATGGGGATTATGGTGAAATATCACAAATACACATGCCCAGGAACATACTTCATCTACTTCTCATAGGAATATGGGTATAACTATTGTTCTGTATGGGGATTATGGGTGAAATATCACAAATACACATACCCAGGAACATACTTCATCTACTTCTCATAGGAATATGGGTATAACTATTGTTCTGTATGGGGATTATGGGTGAAATATCACAAATACACATGCCCAAGAACATACTTCATCTACTTCTCATTGGAATATGTGTATAACTATTGTTCTGTATGGGGATTATGGGTGAAATATCACAAATACACATGCCCAGAAACATATTTCATCTACATTCATTAGGAATATGGGTATAACTATTGTTCTGTATGGGGATTATGGGTGAAATATCACAAATACACATGCCCAGGAACATACTTCATCTACTTCTCATTGGAATATTTGTATAACTATTGTTCTGTATGGGGATTATGGGTGAAATATCACAAATACACATGCCAAGGAACATATTTCATCTACATTCATTAGGAATATGGGTATAACTATTGTTCTGTATGGGGATTATGGGTGAAATATCACAAATACACATGCCCAGGAACATATTTCATCTACATTCATTAGGAATATGGGTATAACTATTGTTCTGTATGGGGATTATGGGTGAAATATCACAAATACACATGCCCAGGAACATATTTCATCTACTTCTGATAGGAATATGAGTATAATTATTGTTCTGTATGGGGATTATGGTTGAAATATCACAAATACACATGCCCAGAAACATATTTCATCTACTTCTCATAGGAATATGGGTATAACTATTGTTCTGTATGGGGATTATGGGTGTAATATTACAAATACACATGCCCAGGAACATATTTCATCTACTTCTCATAGGAATATGGGTATAACTATTGTTCTGTATGGGGATTATGGGTGAAATATCACAAATACACATACCCAGGAACATATTTCATCTACTTCTCATAGGAATATGGGTATAACTATTGTTCTGTATGGGGATTATGGGTGAAATATCACAAATACACATGCCCAGAAACATATTTCATCTACTTCTCATAGGAATATGGGTATAACTATTGTTCTGTATGGGGATTATGGGTGAAATATCACAAATACACATGCCCAGGAACATATTTCATCTACTTCTCATAGGAATATGGGTATAACTATTGTTCTGTATGGGGATTATGGGTGAAATATCACAAATACACATGCCCAGGGACATATTTCATCTACTACTCATAGGAATATGGGTATAACTATTGTTCTGTATGGGGATTATGGGTGAAATATCACAAATACACATGCCCAGGAACATACTTCATCTACTTCTCATAGGAATATGGGTATAACTATTGGTCTGCATGGGGATTATGGGTGAAATATCACAAATGCACATGCCAAGGAACATATTTCATCTACTTCTCATAGGAATCTGGGTATAACTATTGTTCTGTATGGGGATTATGGGTGAAATATCACAAATACACAAGCCCAGGAACATATTTCATCTACTTCTCATAGGAATATGGGTATAACTATTGTTCTGTATGGGGATTATGGGTGAAATATCACAAATACACATGCCCAGGAACATATTTCATCTACTTTTCATAGGAATATGGGTATAACTATTGTTCTGTATGGGGGTTATGGGTGAAATATCACAAATACACATGCCCAGGGACATATTTCATCTACTTCTCATAGGAATATGGGTATAACTATTGTTCTGTATGGGGATTATGGGTGAAATATCACAAATACACATGCCCAGGAACATACTTCATCTACTTCTCATAGGAATATGGGTATAACTATTGTTCTGTATGGGGATTATGGGAGAAATATCACAAATGCACATGCCAAGGAACATATTTCATCTACTTCTCATAGGAATATGGGTATAACTATTGTTCTGTATGGGGATTATGGGTGAAATATCACAAATACACATGCCCAGGAACATATTTCATCTACTTCTCATAGGAATATGTGTATAACTATTGTTCTGTGTGGGGATTATGGGTGAAATATCACAAATACACATGCCCAGGAACATATTTCATCTACTTCTCATAGGAATATGGGTATAACTATTTTTCTGTATGGGGATTATGGGTGAAATATCACAAATACATATGCCCAGGAACATACTTCATCTACTTCTCATAGGAACATGGGTATAACTATTGTTCTGTATGGGGATTATGGGAGAAATATCACAAATGCACATGCCAAGGAACATATTTCATCTACTTCTCATAGGAATATGGGTATAACTATTGTTCTGTATGGGGATTATGGGTGAAATATCACAAATACACATGCCCAGGAACATACTTCATCTACTTCTCATAGGAATATGGGTATAACTATTGTTCTGTATGGGGATTTTGGGAGAAATATCACAAATGCACATGCCAAGGAACATATTTCATCTACTACTCATAGGAATATGGGTATAACTATTGTTCTGTATGGGGATTATGGGCGAAATATCACAAATACACATGCCCAGTAACATATTTTATCATTTTATTTTAAGAACATATATATATATATATTTTATCCCAAATAATCATGCCCAATACCACATTTGATGAATTTCCCATAATAATATGCATATAATTATTCACCTACATGGTAATTCAATGTGAAATATTATATTTACAGAGGCCAAATAATTTTGCAGCTTTGTTTAAAAAATATCTTTAAAAACTTGTGGGCACCTAAGCTCCATAATAAATGAATACCTATATGTACATTTATATTACAGCGTCAAATAGGCTAAGTAATTTCCTTTTAAAGCTTCGTAATTCTGCATTCAATGGCACTGTAATAAGTCAGTATAGGCTGTTTATTGTCTCTATATGACGGCTTTTCATTAATATTGCGAAAACAGTTTGAACTATTAATTTGAAAATATCAGCATTGATTTCCTGGACATATGCAGGGTTTATACGCGCAACGATGCTGAAACAGGCCTGTAAAGACTGGTTTAACAAAG
This sequence comes from Phyllobates terribilis, assembly GCF_046119375.1. Classification (NCBI taxonomy): domain Eukaryota; kingdom Metazoa; phylum Chordata; class Amphibia; order Anura; family Dendrobatidae; genus Phyllobates; species Phyllobates terribilis. The sequence continues at coordinate 339,418,915 of NW_027362762.1, read as the reverse complement.
TTTTTTAATTTTTTTTTATTTTCAAGATTGTGAAAACTGTCTGAAGCATTGACCTGAAAATAGCTTTTGTAACTTTATTGATATGTTTTGTGGTTGTACGTCAATGTTGCTGAAATAAGCAAATAAAGGCTGATTTAAGAGACTTTTGACTGTTTATCTTCAGTACTGAAAAAATGGCTTAAAGCTGACCAGTCATCACATTCAATGCCACCAAGCCGCAGCTATGGTGGCATAGCTGACAGGTCCAGCAGTGTGGACAGCACTCTATCCGCCTCCCTGGTGCCTGCTCTCTAAAATATTACACTTTATTCCCCTCGGCGGGCACCACTGGAAGCATGAAGTGTCTGTATCGGTCCGATGGAGTGTGAACAAATCTGCGCTATCTACAATGCACTGCGTCATCAGTTGCTGGGCAGGAATTTTTTTACTGCCCAGCAACTGATGACGCGACACAGCGCAGGGCTCAAGCACTGATTGGTTCACACTCCAAAACACCAACAGGACCACTTCCTGATTCCCGTTACGCGTGCCAAGGGGGCAATAAAGTTTAGTATTTCAGTGAGGAGGCACCCAGGGAGGTGGACAAAGGTCTCTCTACACTGCTGGACCTGTCAACTATGCCACCATAGCTGCGGCTTGGTGGCATTGAATGTGATGACAGGTCCTCTTTAAAGCGTCGAGTTGAAAATAGCCTGTGTTTCCCTGGTGAAGTTTTATGCTTAGCTGCTCAATCGTGCATAGCGTGTGCTGTCAACCAACAAACAGCTTACCCCACTTCCTGACATCAGCTGTATATATACACACATCTTTTGTCTGGTGTCAGTATATGCTGTGTACATGCATGGTGCGTGTCTACTGTGAAAGCTGACACACCTGCAAACGGCTATGACCAGAGATAACTGATTGTGGCTGTTTAACATACTGTGAATACTGAAAGTGCCATTTAAATGGTCTTGCAGAACCGCATACAACCGCAATTAGATTCATGGCCGTCCATAAAACTCACATGGCAGCCGGAGGTCTTGTTAAAGAGGAAGGATAGGTTCAACTTACCTGCCGGATTCGGACCCACGACGGCACGATTATCACATTTGGATTAGCTTCTCCTGGTCCCCGACGGCTCCTTCACCCTCTTCTTGGCCTGGTTAAGTCCCAACACAGCGCTCCATGCACCAGCAGAAAAGTCGGAGCGCTGAGCGGGACCATTTGTCCTTTTTGCTACTGTCAAACACAAATTCAAATCCAATAGACTTAAAGGGGTAGGACTAACTTCAAGATCCCCCCCCTCATTATACAGAACACAGCAGCATATTACTTTTTGTAAAATACTTCCTATGTCCCTGTGGCCACTGGGGGGGCTGAAGCAGGACACTCCTGGAGCGATGCTATTTGCATCACCCAAGGATATGTCCTGTACTTCTATAACTGGGCTGGCCAGACATGAGCACTAGCGCATACTCTGGCCAGCATTCCTGGCTATAGCTCGCTACAGCGCATGTGTGTCTATAGCCATGGCTATAGCCACACATGCACCATGTGTGCCATGACCCCGAGCATTTATGGGAGTTGTAGTCTCCCATGAGCTCGGGTACACAGTCACGTTCCCCCTAGCGGTGGTCATCCATCCACCGTGTTCAGCGGGAGCGCGCGCCGGGACTTTTGAGGGTCACGCTGCGGTGGCGGGAGCTGGCACCACAGTGCGACCCGCATCATTAAGCTGCTGGGACGACTGGGCAGCCCTCCCCAGAAGTCTCAATAGTTGGGCCAAACCCTTTAAACGGACTGTTACCATTTGATCAACACAACATGCATAGCATTTTGAATGTGCAAAATAACTTATGACAGACAATGTTTTACTATGTCTCTTTAGTTCTCATCTGAAAAAAGATGTTCGTTTAACATTATATTTCATTTTTTCCCAGGTATGGCAATAAATGACTCGGCCACACAAACATATAAAAGTTATACAATATCTTGGAGATCATTCTGTAAATTTTCCAACCCCTCATGGAAATTCAAAATCTAACCGTTTTTTCATACCGTCCACTCCATCGCTATTAATAAAATGTAGACAACATTACTCCAGTGCTCCAAAAAACACACACTCAAAATTGCATAGTGAGGCATCTGCAGGAGGAGATGATGGAAGAGCAGCCGTGAATCGCCCAAGAAATCTAAAACAAGTACAGAATGTTCACTATTCAGAAATTATCAGACGCAAAATGGGTAAAGATGAAATTTTTAGTACAATACAGCTGGCAGAACAACCAGATTTTGTAAGACATGTCACAATATATCCAGATGGTGTTTGCGTGGTCAAAAGAGTTATTGGATTTTGGAAAAGAGTTAATAAAAAGTGCCTTACAAGACATCGAAATAGAACAAATGTTTGCCTATGACACCACCTTTAACCTTGGTGATTTCTACATGTCAACTTTTGTCATGAGAAATACAATGTTGGAGAAAAATCCAATATTTCCAGTAGCTTTTATGGTTCATGAAAGGAAGTTTCAAAAATACCATGAACTTTTCATTGGAGAACTTGTTAACCAGTTAAATCTAAAAGACATCAAAACTATTCCATTTGTGACTGATCGTGAAAAAGGAATTCTTAATGTTGTGAAGAAAGTGGCACAATCTATTTCACTTGTGTTATGTGAAAATCACATTTTGAGAGATATTGAATATTGGGTGAAGTCTGCTAGAGGAAAAAACGATGACATAAAGGTATTGAAGGATCATGTAGAACAGCTTAAAGATTCTGAAAGTGAAGAAGAATGGAGGAACAAATATGAAGAGTTCAAAATACTGTGGTCGCACTCGTTCGCTGAATATTTTGAACATAATTTGCATGAACACATATTCAAATTTGCAAGCAGGTTCTATACTAAGAAATTGCAGCATTTCAAGATAAAGGGTCAATAAATAATGTAAGTGAAAGCATGAACAAAATATTGAAAAACGCAACAGATTGGAAAGAATTGTCTTTGGACTGCCTTCTATTGTGCTTACTCCATTTACAATTGTTTTATGTTTATGAGTTCCAAAGGGCTTACTATATTCTAGGAATGTATCACTTGAAAGCAACATTCAAGAAATTGCAGAAAGTCCCCAATGAGTACACACAATTCCCATTATATGTACCAGTTGAGAAAATTTTTGAGAAGGTGAAATCAGAAAATTCCACAATTGTTCCCAGCCTTAAAAAAGAATCCACTAACAGAATGACACAGACAGCTATTGCAAACTTCTGCATTGAGAACAATTTAGTTTCTTTAAATGGGCAACTACAGGTGTTTATTGTTAAGAGTCCATTTAAAAATGATGTCCATTCAGTGTGCTTGTCACGAAAACCTCAATGTTCCTGTAATAGCTCTGGACTGTGTTTCCATTTAATTGCAGTCCAAAAGGCATGCGGAATTTTTATCCCAGATAATTTCACTTATAATCTTTCCACTTTGAGGAAACGACAACATCGGAAAGAGGGAAAATCAGGAGGTAAAAAGGCAAGAAAGAGAGATTATGACTATGAAACAGAGGCTGCACCAGATTCCGAGATGGCAACTCAGCCAAACTCAGCACAGCCAAATCTTAACCAAAAAAACCTAGAGGAGAATGTAGCAAATGAATCTCATGCAATCTTGATACCTACAGTCATGCAGTTAATAGATAATACTCAAGACCAGTCTGCCAGTTCACACAAACTAATTGATAACCAACCAGTTTCACCGTTTTCCTGTGAAAGTCTCACGCTTACAGAATTAACTGATGAGAATATTGAACTACAATCTCCAAAGTATGAAAGCACACCAAGAAAGTCTGATAGCTTTATAGATAGAAAGCCTTGGGATGAACCAGTAGACCTAATTGACAGTCTGACACTATGTCTAAAACCAAAGGCCTGACTTGAAGGAGAAGTAATAGACAGTGCCATAATACAGTTGGTTAAGGAATCTGGAATTTCCAGTGGTTGTTTGGCTGTTCCTCCACATTTTTTCAATGCTGTTAGTAATGGAGGACACGCATCCTTTTTAAGATTTGCTGATTCCTTAGCACTTTTAAACTATGACATTTTGCTATTTCCAATAAACAGTGACCTCACTTTATACGGACGAGGTTTCCACTGGTTTTTGGCTTTAGCAGACCTAAAATCTAAAACAGTGATAATAATGGACTCTATGTTCTCCGAATACAACATACACTGTGCTGTTCTCAAAAAAATTCTCTATGGCATCCACTCTCTATGTTCCTCAGTGGAGTTTTTTGAAGATGAATGGACTTTTATTGTGAGCGCCGACTGCCCAAAACAGAATAATTCATATGACTGTGGATTGCATGTCATACTAAATTCATATGTGATATGTATTGGTATTAACTATGTTCATTGCTTTGACAGCAATAATGTTAGAAGGTGGATACAGACCAAGATTATGGAAGTTAATTACTCACATTTCAGCTCCAAACAAACACCACAACAAAAAATTGTGGCTGAGAAAATGAAGACCTGCAGCCCATCAATGATCAAAATAATAGAAAAGGAAACAGAGCAGGAAATAAGTACTCTTGCATTCCGCTACAGCAATTCAGAAGGGTGGACATTTTGCAGGTCTTGCTATTGCACAGGTGGCATTTACCATGAAGAAAAACAGATCCTGTGTGTAATGTGCCGAAATTGGTATCACCAGAAGTGTGCGGGACCGATGGGCCGACCACCAAAATATTTCCTATGTTTACAATGTAAAAGAAACTAGTGCAAAATGTTATTGCCATTTTGTTTACGGTGAGAGACTTGATATTTAAAAAAAAAACTTTATATTTTAATGTGGACTTACTTTTTAAAGAGCAACTGTCCTTTTTACTAACTTTTCATTTTCAGGTCTGCGCTGTCCTCCAGATCCTCCTCAGTCCAGCGGTGCCAGGTCTGTTCGCGCTCCTTCACCCGCTTCTGACCTGCTGAAGATCCCGGATCCTGTATCAGCGCTGAGCAAGCTGTGTCACGTGACATGGAAGTGCCAGTGCTGATACAGCGATCCTGATTGGCTGGCTGCAAACTGCTGCGAGCAGCCAGCCAATCAGGCACACGGTCTCAGTGCTGCGCTCTGATTTTTCTCAATTGTTGGAGCGCAGTGCTGCAACCGGACTCCGGAGCTGCGGCGGGTCAGAAGCGGTGAAGGAGCATGAGGAGACCCGACATCGTGGGTCCAAAAAGCATCTGGAGGACAGCACGGAGCTGAAAATGACAGGTAAGTAAAAAGTACACTGACTCTTTAAACAGATCAGAAAAACAAGGAAGATTGATATTTTTAGCCTGGAATCCAGAATTTTACAAGTAATTTGTATTTTATGGGTGCTTTAGACTTTCACTATTTTCCAAAAGTGCCCATAAAATATAGTAAAGAGTGTATAAAGGCTCTGAATTGGCATAATGTGTGTTCTGTACATCAGGAACGAATGTGCTGAACATAGGACTTTTTGATGGTGGCACAGCTAAACTGTGCAATCAGGGAGGCAGTGAGGGCAGAGGGAGAAGGGTGGGTAGGTCTGCCCACCACCAATCCCTATTGCAGTGGAGAGGGAGGATGATGTCTGTGACCTATGTCAGGCAGACATCATCCTCCCTTGATGTCCACCCCTCCACATGAGTGTTCCGGCAGAGGTCAGAATTCTCTTGAAGAAGTAGAAGGAAATATGCCACGCACTGAACCCGGGTTTCCGACGCACAGCAGAGGATGATAGTGGCAGCACAGAAACGGACACACACAAAAAAAAAATCTGCCCTGTATAGCGGGGAACAATATGAAAGTTTCCATTCCCATTCAAGTGAACCTGGATGGAAAACAGGCACATAAGATTCAATTATGCCTTGCCTACTGACTAAGAAGCAATAGTCCTATATCAGACATGTGAACGTAAGCAGGATAATTTATTGCTCCATGAAAGCTATTTTGTTGTATTTGTTATGATGGCCTTCGTATTAACCTAGAGACCAGTATACACTAAAAGACATGTTCCATTTCCAAATTTTTGGGTTAAGATAAAACCTATTATTTTATTAAAAGTTGTTTAAAAAAATTTCTATATATCTCCATTAAAAGTTATTGATGTCAACAAACCAAAGTAACCAATAAAACCCTCCAAAAGATCCAACATCCTATAAAGAACAATGTGTTGAGAATAATATAGGTATGTAAGCAAGAAGTATGGTGCAAGACTGCTCATCACTCTGACATGGCCAGCCTATCTAATAAGGAGGTGGGAACACTGGGTCAAAGAGCTATGATGCCAGGGCTCACATCTCCCAGGGGTGGGAGAAGTCAATGGACATGTAATCCTGTCAGATGCAAATAGGTTGCAGGATCTGTATATCCATTGCATTCTGACCATAACCCCATATAGAATAATAAATATACCCATATTCTTACCAGAAGTTAATGAAATGTTTCAACATGTGAATTCATCATATTTTACCAATAATCACATTGTACACATATTCTTACCGGGAATTGATCGAATATGACACTGGGCATGTGTATTCATGATGTATCACCTATAATACCCACGAAGAACAATTATACCCATATTCCTAGCAGAAGTAAATCATATATGTTACTGGGCATGTGTATTCATTGTATTTCATTGTATTCATTGTATTCATTCCCAGTAAAAATATTTATACCCTGTGACGACTTCAGTCTCGGGATCGCCGCCTAGCGTCTCCAGGCGGATGGCACTCTTCAATTAAAGGCACTTCACATGGGTTTTAAAGGTAATTCTGGTTTATTTCAACAGAAAATGATACGGCTCAGTTACAGCACTGTTCAAACACTTTTGGGCCCCATGCCCCAATAATTTTCCTTGCCCACAGGCCTCTCTCGCCTGCATGGGACCCTTCAGACTTCCGGGTCCGGCTCCCTCCTGGAGCAATGCACGACACTGCTGTGAGGGCATAGGGCCAACAAATAACCCTCCCAACAGTGTCCAAATTGCCCCACCCAATAGATTGACCCCTATGCTGCTGGGATGGGTGTCCATATGGCCTCCTAGCAGCCAACAACTATCATTACTGTGGTCAACCTGCCACAACTCATATTCTTTTTGAAAATTGTTCACATATGTATTCCTGATATGTCAGCCAAAATCCCCATATAGAATAAGAATTATACCAATATTCCTATCAGAAGTACTAGAAATATGTTACTGGATATGTGTATTTGTGATATTTCACCCATAATCCCCATACAGTACAATAGTTAAACACATATTCCTATTGAATATAGATGAAATATGTTCCTGGGCATGTGTATTTGTGATATTTCACCCATAATCCCCATACAGAACAATAGTTATACCCATATTCCTATGCGAAGTAGATGAAATATGCTCCTGGGCATGTGTATTAGTGATATTTCACCCATAATCCCCATACAGAACAATAGTTATACCCATATTCCTATCAGAAGTAGATGAAGTATGTTCCTGGGCATGTGTATTTGTGATATTTCACCCATAATCCCCATACAGTACAATAGTTAAACACATATTCCTATTGAATATAGATGAAATATGTTCCTGGGCATGTGTATTTGTGATATTTCACCCATAATCCCCGTACAGAACAATAGTTATACCCATATTCCTATCAGAAGTAGATGAAATATGTTCCTGGGCATGTGTATTTGTGATATTTCAACCATAATCCCCATACAGAACAATAGTTATACCCATATTCCTATTGAATGTAGATGAAATATGCTCCTGGGCATGTGTATTTGTGATATTTCACCCATAATCCCCATACAGAACAATAGTTATACCCATAATCCTATCAGAAGTAGATGAAGTATGTTCTTGGGCATGTGTATTTGTGATATTTCACCCATAATCCCCATAAAGAACAATAGTTAAACCCATATTCCTATCAGAAGTAGATGAAGTATGTTCTTAGGCATCTGTATTTGTGATATTTCACCCATAATCCCCATACAGAACAATAGTTATACCCATATTCCTCTGCGAAGTAGATGAAATATGTTCCTGGGCATGTGTATTTGTGATATTTCACCCATAATCCCCATACAGAACAATAGTTATACCCATATTCCTATCAGAAGTAGATGAAATATGTTCCTTGGCATGTGCATTTGTGATATTTCTCCCATAATCCCCATACAGAACAATAGTTATACCCATATTCCTATCAGAAGTAGATGAAGTATGTTCCTGGGCATGTGTATTTGTGATATTTCACCCATAATCCCCATACAGAACAATAGTTATACCCATATTCCTATGAGAAGTAGATGAAGTATGTTCCTGGGCATGTGTATTTGTGATATTTTAGCCATAATCCCCACACAGAACAATAATTATACCTATATTCCTATGAGATGTTGATGAGATATATCACCAGGCGTGTGTAACCCCGATATTCTACACATAATCCCTAATAGTTACAATCTGTTTTCCCTGGTTCTATTATTAAACTTTAATCCAGCCGTGTGGATGTTCTGATTCATTTTAGTATTTCCATTGAATTCCTTCTGATTTCTTTCTATATTACAGTTCAAGACAGAGTTAAAAACTGCTGCTTCTTCTAATCCAATATGGTAGCGTCTAGATTGGAGTTGATTTCTTGAGGGGGAGGAGTGATTTCATTCTATCATGACGTCACCGGAAGGGACGGGGCCTTCTTAGTCCAGTGGACACTATTCCACAGTGCAGCTGCAGCAGTGCGCACATTGCGCCGGGACAGGAGGACTGGTGATGAGGAGCTCGTGTTCAGCGTTGTGCTGTGAGGACTGAGACTGATCCTGAGCTCGTCTAGTGCTGATCCGGAGTGGACTGAGGTGGGGAGAACTGACCATGTGAACAAATGCTGTGGAGGCATAAAGGGGGCTGGTGTGAGGGGGCATGAGGTGTGTAGAGGGGCATCCAGAGGGCTGTGTGGCTGGTGTGAGGAGGCATGGGGTACGTAGAGGGGTATCCAGGGGGCTGTGTGGCTGGTGTGAGGGGCATGGGGTATGTAGAGGGACATCCAGGGGACTGTGTGGCTGGTGTGAGGGGCATGGGGTATGTAGAGGGGCATCCAGGGGGCTGTGTGGCTGGTGTGAGGGGCATGGGGTATGTAGAGGGGCATCCAGGGGGCTGTGTGGCTGGTGTGAGGGGCATGGGGTATGTAGAGGGGCATCCAGGGGGCTGTGTGGCTGGTGTGAGGGGCATGGGGTTTGTAGAGGGGCATCCAGGGGGCTGTGTGGCTGGTGTGAGGGGCATGGGGTATGTAGAGGGGCATCCAGGGGGCTGTGTGGCTGGTGTGAGGGGCATGGGGTATGTAGAGGGGCATCCAGGGGGCTGTGTGGCTGGTGTGAGGGGCATGGGGTATGTAGAGGGGCATCCAGGGGGCTGCGTGGCTGGTGTGAGGTGCATGGGGTATGTAGAGGGGCATCTAAGGGCTGGTGTGAGGAGGCATGGGGTATGAAGACGGGCATCTAGGGGGCTGCATGGCTGGTGTGAGAAGGCATATGTAGAGGGGCATCCAGGGGGCTGCGTGGCTGGTGTGAGGGGGCATGGGGTATGTAGAGGGGCATCCAGGGGGCTAGTGTGAGGGGGCATGGGGTATGTAGAGGGGCATCCAGGGGGCTGGTGTGAGGGGGCATGGGGTATGTAGAGGGGCATCCAGGGGGCTGGTGTGAGGGGGCATGGGGTATGTAGAGGGGCATCCAGGGGGCTGGTGTGAGGGGGCATGGGGTATGTAGAGGGGCATCCACGGGGCTGGTGTGAGGGGGCATGGGGTATGTAGAGGTGCATCCTGGAGACTGCGTGGCTGGTGTGAGGGGGCATGGGGTATGTAGAGGGGCATCCAGGGGGCTGCATGGCTGGTGTGAGGGGGCATGGGGTATGTAGAGGGGCATCCACGGGGCTGGTGTGAGGGGGCATGGGGTATGTAGAGGGGCATCCAGGGGGCTGGTGTGAGGGGGCATGGGGTATGTAGAGAGGCATCCACGGGGCTGGTGTGAGGGGGCATGGGGTATGTAGAGATGCATCCTGGAGACTGCGTGGCTGGTGTGAGGGGGCATGGGGTATGTAGAGGGGCATCCAGGGGGCTGCGTGGCTGGTGTGAGGGGGCATGGGGTATGAGGACGGTGGCCGACACAACCTCCTTAAAGACGATAGCACGCCATTTTAAAATCTGTCATGGGAGAAATCCTAAAACATTTATGGTACATGGTATTGATGTCACCCATAGTGGCATTAGAGGAGGAAATGTAAAAAAAACTTCTGTCTCAAAGGAAAACCAAATGGATAGTGGAACTGGGAACAATGACACCAAATGGCTTTAATGAGGCCCTGAGCGTCACCCCATTTCTTTAATAGATATAATCTTTGTGGTATTTTTATACAATTGTATGTGTTGATTTTAATTTGTTTTCTTTGTCATTTGTAACTTTCTCTCTCCATAGTCTATATGTACCATCTATATGGATCACCTACATATGGTTAATATGAGGATACTACGAGCAACAATTAAATTGGACCAAGAAAATAGATTTTCGTACTGACAGAATCGTGTTGCAATTATAGGAAAATGATACTTCTTACTCTAACACATTTTTGCATTATTAAGTAGTTGCATTACTATACTTGTCTAAATGCGTTGCTGTGTTCTCTTTGGCAAGCGTGTGGGTGCTGTGCCACCCCTTGCCTCTGCGTCATGCACGGCATCTGCCTGGTGTCTGTACATGTTGGGGGACCTTGGCAACGAGTCCTGGTTCCCTGTCATGCGTGGTTCACCTTGATGGCCATGCGTGACGCATCTGGCTTGGGCGGTTCAGCGCGCATGCGCTGATGGTCCAGGAGATGATTGGTCCATTGTGGTCACGTGGCCGCAGGCCCTAAAGTATATTTAAACAGACATGGAAGGTCCTATTAAACAATCCCCCCTGGAGGAAGCCATAGGATATACCACGCGAAACACACATTGGGGGTCCTTGTTTATTCTGGGTACTGATCTAATATGGCTAAGAGTGCAATATAATTCTTTAGCATTTTTTCATAGGGCACTATAGGCTATATGGCACGTGGTACATATCCATAGTGATGAAATATGCCATAATTTTGTACCAGTGCATAAATGACTTGAGTACTAGCACTTCTTGCACTTTGTCCCAATAGATATTTAACATCTATTATTATGTTGTATATGTGACACCCAGTTTGGTTGTCTGTGTGTCGTCCTTTTTAATCATGTATGTCTTTTCTGTATATTGTTTACAATAAAGCTTTTTGATTCTTTGCCATATACTCCGTATTTGGTTTGTTTTTGCTATATAACAGCAGAAACAAGTCCAGGGGCGCCTCCCGCCAGAGAAAATATAGAAATAGTCATTGGATGAGTTCAATGGATCCAGCAGATGAGGGACACAACACAATCCCACGTGGCAGCTTCTATCAATCCACACACGCCACCAGGACCTGTCGGGAGGCACCACACAACTGACTGGGCCAAACATGAGTCTATTGTTCTGTCTACTGGGATCAGCCCTTGGATGGGGGAAGGGTTCACACCCACTATATGCAACAAGAGATGTTGACCTAGGCATGATTACATTACAGTCCATGAACACAGGCCGGGGGAGGGACACGCTGTTAGGCTATGTGCCCACGATGCAGAAATGCTGCATAATTTTTACGCTTCTCCCTGGCAGGAAAAACGCATGCGGATTTTATATGCGTTTTTCCCGTCAGGTAGAAGCGTTTGTAAAGCGTCTTTGCATGCATTTCTGCATGCGGGTTATCAAGCGCTTTTCCAAGCGATTTTTAGCATCACTTGGAAAAGTGCTTGACAACTTGTTCACACTATATAAATCCATGCAACCGGCATGGATTTATTGTAGTGTGACCAAGTTAGTTAAAAAAAAAGAAGGAAATGGTAAAAAATAAAAAGATAAAGTTTATACTCACCTTCCGGTGTCCTCCCGGTGTTCTCTCTGCCGCGTCCGGTGTGTTGGGCGGCTTGCGGTGGTGTGAAGGACCTGCGGTGACGTCATTGAGCCATGTGATGGGTCACATGACTCAGTGACGTCATGGCAGGTCCATCACAACAGCGGGAGCATTGCAAGAGAGCGGACGCGGCAGAGATAACACCGGTAGGACATCGGAAGGTGAGTATAAACTTTATTTTTTATTTTAAATTCTTTTTTTTTACAGTTTCTAAGGTACCCAGGTCTGCATGAGAGTCTCCTCTCCTCCAGACCTGGGTACCATCCGCACATTAAAACGAATATAATCCGTGTGTACAAATGTACTGACACGGATTATATGCGTCTCAATGCAAGTCAATGGCGGCGATTACGCTGCGTGTCCGCAAAATTAATGGACATGCTGCGGATTTTTGAGCGCAGCATAAACGCTGCGCAAAAATCCGCAGCATGGGCATTGACAGTGCGGCTTGTCATTGAGGACCATGGGGGGAGGATTACCAAGCGTTTTTGAAGCGTTTACGCTGCGGAAATTCCGCAGCATATATGCTTGTAAAACGCTACGTGGGCACATACCCTGAGGCTGTGTGCCCATGATGCATTTAAGCATTTCCGCAGCGGCAAAAACGCTGCAGAAATGCTTAAAAAATGCATGGTAGGAGGCCTGCCATATTCCCCAATGATAATCCGTGCTGTACACATGCTGCGGAAACTTCCGCTGAGGATTATCATTGCGGAAAAATATTCAGCATGTCCATTAATTTTGCGGACATGCAGCTTTATTGCCGTAATTGACTTGCATTGAAACGCATATTATCCGTGTCAGCACATTTGCACACACGGATAATATGCGTTTCAATGTTCGGATGGTACCCGGGTGTGGAGGACAGGAGACTCTCCTCCAGACCCGGGTACCATAGAACCTGTGAAAAAAATAATAAAATAAAAAATAAATATTATACTTACCTTCTGATGGTCCCCGCTCTCCTTGTCTTCACTTGCCTGCAGCGCGCTGTGGACTGAAGGACCTGCGCTGACGTCATTTAGTCATGTGACGGCAGGTCCTTCAGTGTACCGAGAGCTGCCGGCAAGCCAGGACAGAGCGAAGCAAGACTCCGGGAGCCATCGGAAGGTAAGTATAGATTTATTTTTTACCATTCTTTAAGGTCACAGTATATAAATCCATGCCGTTTGCATGGATTTATATAGTGTGACCAAGTTGTCAAGCACTTTCCAAGTGATGCTAAAATCGCTTGGAAAGCGCTTGACACCCGCATGCGGAAATGCACGTGAAGAACGCTTCACATCCGCATGTCCCTGGCAGGAAAAACGCATGTACAATCCACATGCGTTTTTTCTGCTAGGGAGATGCAGAAACACTCAGGAAAAAATCCTGACCATTTCTGCATCGTGGGCACATAGCCTAATACCCCTTATGCTGTGTGCCCATGATGCGTTTTTTAAGTATTTCCTCAGCGGCAAAAACACTGCAGAAACACTTAAACGCATGGTAGAAGGCCTGCCATGTTCACCAATGATAATCCGCATGTGCTGTGCACATGCTGCAGAAATTTCCGCTGCGGATTATCATTGCGGAAAAAAAACGCAGCACTACCAATTATTTTGCGGAAGCGCTGCGTTTTCGCCGCATTCCGCTTCACTAGAGAAGCACATGCGGAATACAAGCGTTCAATGTGCGGATGGTACCCAGGTCTAGAGGACAGGAGACTCTCATCCAGACCTGGGTACCATAGAAACTGTAAAAAAAAAAAAAAAAAGAATAAAATAAAAAATAAATGTTATACTTACCTTCTGAGGGCCCCCAGTCTCCTTGTCCTCCCTTGCCGGCAGATCGCGATGGACTGAAGGACCTGCGCTGACGTCATAGTCATGTGACGGGTCACGCAACGCTGACGTCGGCAGGTCCTTCAGTGTATCGCGATCTGCCGGCAGCCAGAACGGAGCGAAGCAAGACACCGGGGGCCATCAGTGGGTAAGTATAGATTTATTTTTTTATTTTTAACCATTCTTTTACGGTCACACTATATAAATCCATGCCGTTTGCATGGATTTATATAGTGTGACCAAGTTGTCAAGCACTTTCCAAGTGATGCTAAAATCGTTTGGAAAACGCTTGTCAACCCGCATGCGGAAATGCATGTGAAGAACGTTTCACATCCGCTTGTCCCTGGCCGGAAAAATGCATGTACAATCCGCATGTACAATCCGCATTAGTTTTTTCTGCCAGGGAGATGCAGAAACGCTCAGGAAAAATCCGGAGCATTTCTGCATCGTAGGCACATAGCCTTACACTAAAGCAGGTTACATTACATAGAGTACATGAACACAGGCAGGGGAGGGACACACTGTTAGTCATATTGGATAAAACATAAGTTGCTGAGGTTAGGATCACCAGAGACCCCAATGTTACTTAGGAAAGACTGTCCATGTTTAATAAAATAATTTTCACATATGCATAGCACAGGTCCGTCCATCCATTCATGGATTCTGTATGGGACTAATAAAAAAAGGCCATCACAACACTCAGCTATGTCACTTATGTACATAAATGCATACAAAATATTAACTACTCGAGCTAAATTGCTGCATTGTCACCTTAAAAGAACTATGCACCTGATTAATGTCTTGATGAGAGGGCGGGGGTGAAGGACGCAGCTCCTGATTCATTAAGAGACATATTCATCAGAAGCATCTGATGACTGGACAGCGCCTCCATGCGCTATGCCACTTACTGGAGTAGGATTTGTAGCGACCATCGCTGCTCATGGTGAAATTGCCAAACAGCAGTCATCACAACCCTGCCTACTTATCGATAAAAATGGCATTAGAAAGCAAAAAGTTGCAACATTTTTACATAGCCTTCAGTTGCATCCAAATTATACGATTTAGCATTTTATAACAGAATTCTGGAGTAAAAACTATGATGAATAGGGTCCTATGGGTTTTGTTCTGTTTAAGCTGAGTTGATGCGGGTCTGTGCTATGACGTCAATTCAAGTTAAGAACCCTTTTATCTACAGGTGCATCTCACTAAATTAGAATATCATTAAAAAGTTACTTTGTCAGTTCTTCAATACAAAAAGTGAAACTCATATATAGAGTCATTACACACAGAGTGATCTATTTCAAGTGTTTATTTTTGTTAATGTTGATTATGGCTTACAGCCAATGAAAACACAACAGTCATTATCTCAGTAAATTAGAATACTTTTATAACAGCTTGAAAAATTATTTTAAAATCCGAAATGTTATCCTACTGAATTGTCTGTTCAGTAAATGCACTCAGTACTTGGTCGGGCTCCTTGTGCATCAATTACTGCATCAATGCAGCGTGGCATGGAGGCGATTAGCCTGTGGCCCTGCTGATGTGTTATGGAAGCCCAGGTGGTTTTGATAGCAGCTTTAAGCTCGTCTGCATTGTTGGCTCTGGTGTCTCATCTTCCTCTTGACAATACCCCATAGATTCTCTATGGGGTTAAGGTCAAGAGAGTTTGCTGCCAATCAAGCACAGTGCTACAGTTGTGTGTAAACCAGGTATTGATACTTTTGGACGTGTGGCTGGAGAATGCTTGTCGGCAGAGGGAAGCATGAAGTGCTGTAAAATGTCCTGGTAGACGGCTGCACTGACTTTGGTCTTGATAAAACATAGTGGACCTACACCAGCAGATGACATGGCTCCCCAAACCATCACTGATTGTGGAAACTTCACACTAGATCTCCAGCAGCTTGGATTGTGGCCTCTCCACTCTTCCTCCAGACTCTGAGACCTTGTGGAGTGTGTCAATGACTGCCTTCTGGACATCTGTCAAGTCAGCAGGCTTCCCCATGATTGTAGAGCCTACTGAAACAGACTAAGGGACCTTGTTAAATGCTTAGGAAGCCTTTGCAGGTGTTTTTTGTTAATTATTCTAATTTACTGAGATCATGACTTTTGTGTTTTCATTGGCTATAAGCCATAATCATCAACATTAACAGAAATAAACACTTGAAATAGATGACTCTGTCTGTAATGACTCTATATGAGTTTCACTTTTTGTATTGAAGAACTGAAATAAATTAACTTTTTGATGATATTCTAATTTAGTGAGATGCACCTGTATTATTAGAATTATCACACCGGTACACCTGTTTTATCATTTGCAAGATTTAAGTAAACCTTGTATGATATCTTTTTCATTTGTGAATGTCCTTATACTTTCAAGCAGAACCTAGACACCCCACAATGCAATAACCCATCGATCACTATAAGCCCTCCGTTTTCGATGGATATCCAAATTATGGACTGTGTATACGTTTCTTATGCCTGAACTGCGCACCCCTCGGTGAAGACAGTGAGTTTTTTTGGGGCAGCTTATGGTCGTCTCAGGATATGAACACCCCCTGATTTGCTTGAAAATATAGCTGAAATAAAATGTTGAGAAAAAAATTCAAATATCACGTTGACCCTTCAAGTCACTGTCTTGTAAATCTTTATCACTTCTCCACAGAATAGGTGATTGGTCTGAAATCACTCAGGGTGTAAAGAGACTCTGTCATCACAGAATAACTAATCAAACCAATCACAGCCCTTCAGTATATCATGGCACCCTGTATTTTGATTGGCAGCTGTAGCTTTATAGACTTGAGTGGGGGTCTCAAACATTTGGCCACAGAGGCTGCTTCATGCAGCCCGCAGGCACCATAGACCTTGAGGATTGTGGCACGTCAGCACTTTTTCAGTGGGACATATTGCAGGAGCCGTGCACAGACAAGCTCTTTGCTTAGCTATACCAATGCCAACTGTGGGTCAATCACAGGCCAGCAACTAATGTCTGCAGGGAACCAGGATGGGAACAGTACTAGAAGATGAGGATCAGGATCTTGACATTACTGCAAAGAGACATTACTACAAAAAGGGGACCAGGAAGGGATACATTACTATGAGATAGGGAGCCAAATGGTGAGATTGCTACAAGAAGGGGACCAGGTTGGAGGATATTTCTACAAGATGGCCATGATGGGGGACAATAAAACAAGATGAGGACCATGATGGGGGACATAAGCACAAGATAGGGACCATGATGGGGACATTACTACAATATGTTGGCGCTAATAGTAAGATTGTATTACAAAAAGGGGTTAAAATGTAAAAGAAAACAAAAAAAATTCTAAATAATGGCTTAAATTTTTTAGTGCCAATAAAAATGTTTTTTTTTTTATAAATAAACTAAAATAAAGCCAAAAAAGTGCACACTTGTTATCGGTCATTTGTAATGACACAAGCTATAAAATAATTATACCCCATAACAGAAAATAAATAAATCTGCAAAAAAAATTATAAACAAGTGATCAAAAGGTGTATACAACCCCTGGCAAAAATTATGGAATCACTGGGCTCAGAGGAAGTTCATTCAGCTGTTTAATGTTGAAAAAAAGCAGATCACAGACATGGCACAAAACTAAAGTCATTTTAAATGGCAACTTTAGGGCTTTAAGAAACACTAAAAGAAATCAAGATTAAAAATGTGGTACTCAGTAAGGGTAATTTTTTTCAGACCAAGCAGAGGGAAAAAATTATGGAATCACTCAATTCTGAGGAAAAAATTATGGAATCATGAAAAACAAACACACAAAAGAACACTCCAATACATCACTAGTATTTTGTTGCACCACCTCTGGCTTTAATAACAGCTTGCAAACTCTGAGGCATGGACTTAATGAGTGACAAAAAGTACTCTTCATCAATCTGGCTCCAACTTTCTCTGATTGCTGTTGCCAGATCAGCTTTGCAGGTTGGAGCCTTGTCATGGACCATTTTCTTCAACTTCCAACAAAGATTTTCAATTGGATTGAGATCCGAACTATTTTCAGGCCATGACATTGACCTTATGTGTCTTCTTTCAAGGAATGTTTTCACAGTTTTTGCTCTATGGCAGGATGCATTATCATCTTGAAAAATTATGTCATCATCCCCAAACATCCTTTCAATTGATGGGATAAGAAAACTGTCCAAAATATCAATGTAAACTTGGGCATTTATTGAAGATGTAATGACAGCCATCTCCCCAGGGCCTTTACGTGACATGCAGCCCCATATCATCAAAGACTGTGGAAATTTGCATGTTCTCTTCATGCAGTCATCTTTATAAATCTCATTGGAATGGCACCAAACAAAAGTTCCAGCATCATCACCTTGCCCAATGCAGATTCGCGATTCATCACTGAATATGACTTTCATCCAGTCATCCACAGTCCACGATTGCTTTTCCTTAGCCCATTGTAACCT
Organism: Phyllobates terribilis; assembly: GCF_046119375.1. Taxonomy (NCBI): domain Eukaryota; kingdom Metazoa; phylum Chordata; class Amphibia; order Anura; family Dendrobatidae; genus Phyllobates; species Phyllobates terribilis. The sequence continues at coordinate 339,400,655 of NW_027362762.1, read as the reverse complement.
TGTTTTTTTCTGTTTAGGTGTTAATGATGGCTTATGTTTAGCTTTTCTGTATGTAAATCCCATTTCCTTTAGGCGGTTTCTTACAGTTCAGTCACAGACATTGACTCCAGTTTCCTCCCATTCATTCATTTGTTTTGTTGTGCATTTCCTGTTTTGGAGACATATTGCTTTAAGTTTCCGGTCTTGACGCTTTGATGTCTTCCTTGGTCTATCAGTATGTTTACCTTTAACAACCTTCCCATGTTGTTTGTATTTGGTCCAGATTTTAGACACAGCTGACTGTGAACAACCAACAGCTTTTGCAACATTGTGTGACGATTTACCTTCTTTTAAGAGTTTTATAATCCTCTCTTTGTTTCAATTGACATCTCTCGTGTTGGAGCCATGATTCATGTCAGTCCACTTGGTGCAACAGCTCTCCAAGGTGTGATCACTCCTTTTTAGATGCAGACTAACGAGCAGATCTAATTTGATGCAGGTGTTAGTTTTGGAAATGAAAATTTACAGGGGGATTCCATAATTTTTTCCTCAGAATTGAGTGATTCCATATTTTTTCCCCCCTGCTTGGTCTGAAAAAAATTACCCTTACTGAGTACCACATTTTTTTATCTTGATTTCTTTTAGTGTTTCTTAAAGCCCTAAAGATGCCATTTGAAATTACTTTAGTTTTGTGCCATGTCTTTGATCTGCTTTTTTTCAACAACATTAAACAACTGAATGAACATCCTCCGAGCCCGGTTATTCCATAATTTTTGCCAGGGGTTGTAGAATGGAGTTTCTGTACAGTGGACGTCCTTATACATAGTACATTGTGCCCACAAATCATGGACCTCAGATCAGCAGCTCAATCTTGCCATCTCTGTACTGAGACATATAGATTGGAGTTGCTGCAGGGTGTTTTATTATTTCTTGGCAGACATTATACAAGATTACAGCCACAATTCATGGAGAAACAAATTTTGCATGCCAGTATTAATAAAAGGTGAGAGGTAGAAAGCTTTTTTTTTGTTAAATTAAAAAATTCGTTTTTTTTTATATTATTACTTTTCCTAGTTTAAAAACTTACACAAAGCTCTGATTGTTCATGTTTGACAAAATGTTACTTTTCTTGTCTGTCCACCAGTCCTGGTCAGCACCAGCATTTTGAAGAGCGGGTGGACATTATCATAATTTACATCACAAAAGTGGCAAAAACGATCACATAAATGTTGTCTAGCTCCACCCACTCTTCAGAAATGTCGGTGCTGTGGCTGGGACTGGTGGAAATACAGTAAAAGTCAAATTCGGGCAAAACTGAACAATCAGTGCTGTGTGTAATTATGTATGTCACAAAAAGTGACAATACATACATACATTTATAATTCCTATGCCACTCGATTGGAATCTATGAGGAGCTCCTGGAATTAACTCCATTCTGGAGGTTTCAGTCATGAGCCGTCTAGATTGGATTTGATCCTATGAGGACATCGCTCCAGCAACTCCATTCTAGTCAGGTCAGCAATGAACTGTACAGAATAGAGGCTACAGGTAGATCATCTAAAAATCCACTCCGATCTAGACGGCTCACTAGTGAATCAGCTAGAATGGAGTTGCTCAAATGAGGTCCTCAAAAAATCCACTCCAATACAATGTGGTAAATTATGAGGACTCTGTTGCTGCGCTCTGTTACGTTTTTCCCCACGTAAAACAGAACGATCAGCGCTGTGTGTGATTATTTATATTACAAGAAGAGATAATAAAATGCAAGTTTGATTAATCATGAAAAAAAAAATGTTGCCCTTTGGAAATACGTAATAAATATAACAGTTTGAGCAAGTACTTAAAAAATAAAAACATGAAATCATTACAATTATAAGGCTGATATATATCTACAATGTGTGTACATTCCAATTCCACTACATTGCAGGCTACGAGGATCCGGGAATCTGCTCCATTCTGGACATTGGAGGTGATTCTTTGAGGAACATCACTGTAGAAACTGAACTGTCTAGAATGGAGAAGCTGCAGAGAGATCATCAAAAGATCAACTCCAATCCAGTCACCTCACCAGTGAATCAGCTAGAGTGGAGTTGCTAAAATGAGGTCCTCAAAAACATGTGACTACAGTGAGGCCTCAAAAATTCAACTCCAATCTAGTCACCTCACCAGTGAACCGTTTAGAGTGGAGATGCTGGAATGAGGACCACAAAATATCCACTCCGATCCTGTCACTTCAGTAGTGAGCCGCCTAGAGTAGAGTTGATAAAATGAGGCCTCAAAAAATCAACTCCAAACTAGACGGCTCACTAGTGAATCAGCTAGAATGGAGTTACTAAAATGAGGTCCTCAAAAAATCCACTCCGATCTAGACGGCTCACTAGTGAATCAGCTAGAATGGAGTTACTAAAATGAGGTCCTCAAAAAATCCACTCCGATCTAGACGGCGCACTAGTAAATCAGCTAGAATGGAGTTGATTGTTTGAGGACCACAAATAATCAACTCCAAACTAGATGCAACCTAGAAGGTATGGGCTCCTTCCAGGTATGACGTCGTTTCCGGGGGCGTGTCCTGACTGCATTATGGGCGTGTTCTAGTTTAGCACCAGACGCCATAGATTCATGCAGAAAGTGATACGGTGAAGCTTCAAGAGGAGGTCAGTGCTGGGTTCTGGGGGCATGCTGCGGACTTGTGGGGGCTCTGGAGGTCATGCTGTGGGTGCTCTGGGGGCATGCTGTGGGCTTGTGTGGATGCTGGGGGCATGCTGCAGGCTCTGGGTGCTCTGTGGGGCTGCTGGGGGCATGCTGCGGGCTTGTGGTGGCTCTGGGGGGATGCTGCAGTCTCTGGGTGGTCTGTGGGGCTGGTGGGGGCATGCTCTGGGTGCTCTGTGGTGCTGGTGGGGGCTCTGGGGGCATGCTGCAGGTTTGTGGGGGCTCTGGGGGGATGCTATGAGTTTGTGGGGGCATACTGTGGTCTCTGGGGGGATGCTGTGGGTTTGTGGGGGCTCTGGGAGGATGCTGCGGTTTTGTGGTGGCTCTGGAAGGATGCTGTGGGTTTGTGGGGGGCTGGTGGGGGCTCTGGGGGCATGCTGCTTGCTCCTTGGGGGCATGCTGCAGGCTTTGTGGGGCTGGTGGGTACATCCTGCGTGCTTGTGGTTGCTCCGGGGGGATGCTGCGGGCTCTGGGTGGTCTGTGGGGCTGGTGGTGGCTCTGTGGGGGCATGTTCTGGGTATTCTGAGGGGATGATGCACGCTTGTGGGGGCTCTGGGGGGGGGATGATGCACGCATGTGGGGGCTCTGGGGGGGATGATGCACGCGTGTGGGGCTCTGGGGGGGATGATGCACACATGTGGGGGCTCTGGGGGGGATGATGCACACGTGTGGGGGCTCTGGGGGGGATGATGCACGCATGTGGGGGCTCTGGGGGGATGATGCACGCGTGTGGGGGCTCTGGGGGGGGATGATGCACGCATGTGGGGGCTCTGGGGGGGATGATGCACGCGTGTGGGGGCTCTGGGGGGGGTGATGCACGCATGTGGGGAATCTGGGGGGGGGTGATGCATGCGTGTGAGGGCTCTGGGGGGGATGATGCATGCGTGTGGGGGCTCTGGGGGGGATGATGCATGCGTGTGGGGTCTCGGGGGGGATGATGCACGCGTGTGGGGGCTCGGAGGGGGGATGATGCATGCGTGTGGGGGCTCTGGGGGGGATGATGCACGCGTGTGGGGGCTCGGGGGGATGATGCTGGGGGCTCGGGGGGATGATGCACGCGTGTGGGGGCTCTGGGGGGGATGATGCACTCATGTGGGGGCTCTGGGTGGGGGGGATGATGCACGCGTGTGGGGGCTCTGGCTTGGGGATGATGCACCCGTGTGGGGTCTCGGGGGGGGGATGATGCACGCATGTGGGAACTCTGGGGGGGGATGATGCACGCGTGTGGGGGCTCGGGGGGTGATGATGCGTGCTTGTGGTTGCTCTGGGGGGATGCTGCGGGCTCTGGGTGGTCTGTGGGGCTGGTGGTGGCTCTGTGGGGGCATGTTCTGGGTATTCTGAGGGGATGATGCACGCTTGTGGGGGCTCTGGGGGGGGATGATGCACGCGTGTGGGGGCTCTGGGGGGGCTGATGCACGCGTGTGGGGCTCTGGGGGGGATGATGCACATGTGTGGGGGCTCTGGGGGGGATGATGCACACATGTGGGGGCTCTGGGGGGGATGATGCACACGTGTGAGGGCTCTGGGGGGGATGATGCACGCATGTGGGGGCTCTGGGGGGGATGATGCACGCGTGTGGGGGCTCTGGGGGGGGGAATGATGCACGCATGTGGGGAATCTGGGGGGGATGATGCATGCGTGTGAGGGCTCTGGGGGGGATGATGCATGCGTGTGGGGGCTCTGGGGGGGATGATGCATGCGTGTGGGGGCTCGGAGGGGGGATGATGCATGCGTGTGGGGGCTCTGGGGGGGATGATGCACGCGTGTGGGGGCTCGGGGGGATGATGCTGGGGGCTCGGGGGGATGATGCACGCGTGTGGAGGCTCTGGGGGGGGATGATGCACTCATGTAGGGGCTCTGGGTGGGGGGGATGATGCACGCGTGTGGGGGCTCTGGCTTGGGGATGATGCACGCGTGTGGGGGCTCGGGGGGGGTGATGCACGCATGTGGGAACTCTGGGGGGGGATGATGCACGCGTGTGGGGGCTCGGGGGGTGATGATGCGTGCTTGTGGTTGCTCTGGGGGGATGCTGCGGGCTCTGGGTGGTCTGTGGGGCTGGTGGTGGCTCTGTGGGGGCATGTTCTGGGTATTCTGAGGGGATGATGCACGCTTGTGGGGGCTCTGGGGGGGATGATGCACGCTTGTGGGGGCTCTGGGGGGGATGATGCACGCGTGTGGGGCTCTGGGGGGGATGATGCACACGTGTGGGGGCTCTGGGGGGGATGATGCATGCGTGTGGGGGCTCTGGGGGGGATGATGCACGCGTGTGGGGGCTCTGGGGGGGGATGATGCACGCATGTGGGGGATCTGGGGGGGGATGATGCATGCGTGTGAGGGCTCTGGGGGGATGATGCATGCGTGTGGGGGCTCGGGGGGATGATGCACGCGTGTGGGGGCTCGGAGGGGGGATGATGCATGCGTGTGGGGGCTCTTGGGGGGATGATGCACGCGTGTGGGGGCTCGGGGGGATGATGCTGGGGGCTCGGGGGGATGATGCACGCGTGTGGGGGCTCAGGGGGGGGATGATGCACGCATGTGGGGGCTCTGGGTGGGGGGGTGATGCACGCGTGTGGGGGCTCTGGCTGGGGGATGATGCACGCGTGTGGGGGCTCGGGGGGGGATGATGCACGCATGTGGGGACTCTGGGGGGATGATGCACGCGTGTGGGGGCTCGGGGGGTGATGATGCACGCGTGTGAGGTCTCGGGGGGATGATGCACGCATGTGAGGGCTCGGGGGGATGATGCATGCGTGTGGGGGCTCTGGGTGGGGGGGATGATGCACGCGTGTGGGGGCTCTGGGAGCTCTGTGGGGAGATGATGCATGTGTGTGGGGGCTCTGGGAGCTCTGTGGGGAGATGATGCACGCTTCTGGGGGCTCTGGGAGCTCTGTGGGGATGCTGTGGGCTGTGGTGGCATGTCTATAGCTCTGGTGGGGGCTCTGTGGGCATGCTGCGGGCTGGTGGTGGCTCTGGAGGGATGATGCGGGCTTGTGGGGGGACGCTGGGGGCATGCTGTGGGCTGGTGGGGGCTCTGGAGGGATGCTGCGGGCTCATGGTGGCTCTGGGGGGATGCTGCGGGTTTGTGGGGGCATGCTGCGGGCTCGTGGTGTCTCTGGGGGCATGCTGCGGGCTCTGGGTGCTCTGAGGGGATGCTGGGGGCATGCTGTGGGTTCTGTGGGGGCATGCTGCAGGCTCTGGAGTTATTCTGAGGGGGATGATGCACACGTGTCGGGGCTCAAGGGGGGGCAGATGATGCACGCGTGTGGGGGCTCTGTGGGGATGCTGCGGGCTGTGGTGGCATGTCTATGGCTCTGTGGGCATGCTGCGGGTTTGTGGGGGCATGCTGCGGGCTGGTGGTTGCTCTGGAAGGATGCTGTGGGTTTGTGGGGGCTCTGTGGGGCTGGTGGGGGAACGCTGCAGGCTGGTGGGGGCTCTGTGGGGATGCTGGGGGCATGCTGCGGGTTCTGTGGGGGCATGCTGCGGGCTCTAGAGGTATTCTGGGGGGATGCTGTGGGCTTGTGGGGGCTCTGAGGGGAATGCTGTGGGCTTGATGATGCACGCTTGTGGGGGGGCAGATGATGCACGCTTGTGGGGGGGGACGTATGATGCACGCTTGTGGGGGGGCGGATCATGGACGCTTGTGGGGGGGGCGGATGATGCACGCTTGTGGGGGGGCAGATGATGCACACTTGTGAGGGGGCGGATGATGCACGCTTGAGGGGGGGCGGATGATGCACGCTTGAGGGGGGGCGGATGATGCACGCTTGTGGGGGGCGGATGATGCGCGCTTGTGGGGGGGCGGATGATGCACGCTTGTGGGGGGGCGGATGATGCACGCCTGTGGGGCGGCGGATGATGCACGCCTGTGGGGGTCGGATGATGCACGCTTGTGGGGGGGCAGATGATGCACGCTTGTGGGGGGGGGGTCGATGATGCACGCTTGTGGGGGGGCAGATGATGCACACTTGTGAGGGGGCGGATGATGCACGCTTGAGGGGGGGCGGATGATGCACGCTTGAGGGGGGGCGGATGATGCACGCTTGTGGGGGGCGGATGATGCGCACTTGTGGGGGGGCGGATGATGCACGCTTGTGGGGGGGCGGATGATGCACGCCTGTTGGGCGGCGGATGATGCACGCCTGTGGACTGTGGGGGTCGGATGATGCACGCTTGTGGGGGGGCAGATGATGCACGCTTGTGGGGGGGGTCGATGATGCACGCTTGTGGGGGGGCGGATGTTGCACGCTTTTGTGGGGGGCGGATGATGCACGCTTGTGGGGGGGTGTCCTAGCAGACGGCCCCCTGTAAACATTATATCCCCCCAGATACCCCATAAGGAGAGTGTGCCCCCCCCCACCCTGCAGCTGCCTATTCAGCCCTGGCAGCCGGCAACCTCACCATCCACATGGCCTCATAGCTGAAATCATGGAACGTGGATTCAGCTTCCAAAAAGTCCACCACCCCACCTTCCAGGGCTCCCACTTGTGTGTGGGGGGGCGGATGATGCACGCTTGTGTGGGGGGGCGGATGATGCACACTTGTGGGGGGGCGGATGATGCACACTTGTGAGGGGGCGGATGATGCACGCTTGTGGGGGGGTGGATGATGCACGCTTGTGGGGGGCGGATGATGCACGCTTGTGGGGTGGCGGATGATGCACCCTTGTGGGGGGGCGGATGATGCACGCTTGTGGGGGGGCGGATGATGCACGCCTGTGGGGGGGCGGATGATGTACGCTAGTGTGGGGGGCGGATGATGCACACTTGTGGGGGGGGGATGATGCACGCTTGTGGGGGGGCAGATGATGCACGCTTGTGGGGGGGCGGATAATGCACACTTGTGAGGGGGCGGATGATGCACGCTTGTGAGGGGGCGGATGATGCACGCTTGTGGGGGGCGGATGATGCGCGCTTGTGGGGGGGTGGATGATGCACGCTTGTGGGGGGGCGGATGATGCACGCCTGTGGGAGGGCGGATGATGCACGCCTGTGGGGGTCGGATGATGCACGCTTGTGGGGGGGCGGATGATGCACGCTTGTGGGGGGGCGGATGATGCACGCCTGTGGGGGGGCGGATGATGTACGCTAGTGTGGAGGGTGGATGATGCACACTTGTGGGGGGGGCGAATGATGCACGCTTGTGGGGGGGCAGATGATGCACGCTTGTGGGGGGGGCGGATGATGCACGCTTGTGGGAGCGGATGATGCACGCTTGTGGGGGGGCGGATGATGCACGCTTTTGGGGGGGCGGATGATGCACGCTTTTGGGGGGGCGGATGATGCACGCTTAGGGAGGGCGGATGATGCACGCTCGTGGGGGGGCGGATGATGCACGCTTGTGGGGTGGCGGATGATGCACGCTTGTGGGGGGCGGATGATGCACGCTTGTGGGGGGGTGGATGATGCACGCTTGGGGGGGGCGGATAATGCACGCTTGTGGGGGGGGCAGATGATGCAAGCTTGTGGGGGGGCGGATGATGCACGCTTGTGGGCGGGGGCGGATGATGCACGCTTGTGGGGGGGACGGATGATACACGCTTGTGGGGGGGTTGTCCTAGCAGACGGCCCCCTGTAAACATTATATCCCCCCAGATACCCCATAAGGAGAGTGTGCCCCCCACCCTGCAGCCGCCTATTTAGCCCTGGCAGCCGGCAACATCACCATCCACATTGCCTCATAGCTGAAATCATGGAACGTGGATTCAGCTTCCAAAAAGTCCACCACCCCACCTTCCAGGGCTCCCACTTTTTTGAAGAGCTAGATAAGATGATCTCTACTGCCATGGGGGGTAGGAGTATTTTGCTTCCGCAACAGAGGGCCAAATGCCCTCCTCCCAAGAGACACACAGTCCAGTTTTGGTCCTTTCGGAAATTTTCAGTGTAGAACAGCAACCAAAAGGACAACTCTCCGGCCCACCAGGAAAAGAGACCTTCCTTTAGGCTAGCCCCCTCCTGGCATCAACGAACCCACCAGCGCTGGTCTGCCAGGCCCGGATCTAGCAGATTCTCTTTGGTATGACGCGGTGTTCCCACCTGGGATGTTTCTCAGGGTGGGTGGCCGTCTCTTTTGGTTCCGGGATGAGTGGCTCTCAGTAGTCAACAACGCTTGAGTCTGAGACGTTGTCGACTACAGCCACAAAATAGATTTTTCCACGCTGCCTTGTTTTCAAGACCAATTTCCCCAAAGACCCCCTTCCCTTATTCCTGGGTTTTTCAAGGCTATTGATTTGATATCCAAAGTAGGCATCATAATCTCAGTTCCAGGACGCTGAAACATCAGACACCGGAGGCAGGCCGAGGGGTCGGGGCAAAGCCAAAGACCTTACCCACAATCCTCCCATAAATGCACTTTTATAAAATTAGAATTATTTATATACATAATGTTAAAATGTTATTTATATAATATTTCTACAATTAAACGTTTGAGATTTCTGTGGTAATGGTTATTTTGTTTCTTTTAAACCTGTTCTGAATGTAAACAAAACATTTCTCTGATTAAGTTTCCACATTGTATTTTAGCCTTTCATTTTACCCATAGGGCAGGAAAAGCCCATGATGCACCTGTGTAAACCATGTAAAAGGTACTATAATAACATGGCTTAGACAGGTAACCCACTTTTGAAACAATGAAGTTCACTTGTACACAGCTGCATAGATGAAAACCTGCTTTAAGGGAACCTGTCACCTGGTTTTCTCCATATAAAGTACGACCACCACCTGTATGCCCTAGAATGCTGTATAGAAGTCCCCAAGCTGATCTGCATAACGTAAAAAAATACACCTTAGGCTGTGTGTCCACTATGCGTTTTTTAAGCATTTCCGCAGTGGTAATTCTGCTGCAGAAACACTTAAAAAAACACTTGGTAGAAGGTCTGCCATGTTCCCCAATGATAATCCACATGTGCTGTGCACATGCTGCGGAGATTTCCGTTGCGGATTATCATTGCGGAAAAATCTGCAGCACTACCAATTATTTTGCGGAAGCGCTGCGTTTTTGCCGCCATTGACTTGCATTGGAACGCATGGAATCCGCATCACTATATAAGTATATGCGGATTCCATGCGTTTCAATGTGCAGATGGTACCCGGGTTTGGAGAAGAGGAGACTCTCCTCCAGACCTGGGTACCATAGTACCTGTGAAATGAAAGAATAAAATAAATATTATACTTAGATTCTGATGGACCCCGTTGTCCTTGTCTTGGCTTGCCGGCAGTTCGCGGTAGACGAAAAGGACCTGCGGTGACGTCATTTAGTCATGTGACGGGTCACGCGACCGCTGACGTCGGCAGGTCCTTTAGTCTGCCAGCAAGACAAGGACACTGGGGGACATCAGAAGGTAAGTATATATTTATTTTTCACCATTCTTTCGGTCACACTATATAAATCCATGCCGTTGCATGGATTTATATAGTGTGACCAAGTTGTCAAGCACTTTCCAAGTGATGCTAAAATCGCTTGGAAAGTGCTTGACAACCCGCATGCGGAAATGCATGTGAAGAACGCTTCACTTCCGCTTGTCCTTGGCAGGAAAAAGGCAAGTACAATCCGCATGTACAGTCCGCATGTGTTTTTTCTGCCAGGGAGATGTAGAAACGCTCAGGAAAAATTCGGAGCATTTCTGCATCGTGGGCACATAGCCTGATATTAGACTCACCTACAGGGCGGTCCTGTCCAATGGGTTTCTCTAGTGTTAATCCGGTGCCTCCTCTTCCTGAGATTGCTGTCCTTTCTTCAACTGGATGATGTGTCCTACGTCTTCCAGATAGTGTCTTCCATCGCGCTCCTGCTCTGGCGTACTTCTCTCTCCCCTTTCCCCGCACAGAGCAGAGAAGTGTGCATGCGCAGGAGCGTGATGGCAGAGGCTGTGTGGCTGACGTTGGACGTGTAATCCACATGAAGCAGAGAAGGAGGACAGTGTTGGATGAAGACCAGCGACATCCATAGGACTGGACGTTACTAGATAATGCCGGCCATGCCTCAGACCACACAGGAGGACTGTACTAGATAATGCCGGCCGTGCCCCAGACCACACGCAAGGACGTTACTAGATTGTGCCAGCCGTGCCTCAGACCACACGGGAGGATGGTACTAGATAGTACCTGCTGTGCCCCAGACCACACGCAAGGACATTACTAGATTGTGCCGGCCGTGCCTCAGACCACACGGGAGGACGATACTAGATGGTGCCTGCCGTGCTTCAGACCACATGGGAGGACGGTACTAGATTGTGCTGCAGATAAAAAAAAATAAATAAAACTATGACTGAAAGAGCACCGCAGCAACAAAATATAGTACATTGATAAACAGTGTTATAATTATATATATATCTATAATATAATTGGCTAAGCGTCCCTCTGTCTGAAGCCTCTATAGGCTGCGCATGCGCGATGCGCAGTCTGGCTGTAGACAGAAGAGCGCATGGAGCCGTTACAGGTAAGAGGAGTGTATGGCACTGGAGATCGCGGTATGCCTAGACACTGAACGCATACCTCGTTCTCCGGCGCCATACTTATATACTTACCGAACCGGGAGGAGCGTTGCCACAGCGCCTCTCTCTGCGCTGGAGACCGGGGCAGGAGTGAGGCCTCGGATCAGCGCATGCGCATAGCGCTATCCGGTGCCAGACAGCGCGGTATGGGCACGTGCGTACTCCGGCGACGCACTCCTCCCCCGGCAGAACAGGACACAGTAGCGCTGGAGCACAGGGAAGAAAGGTGAGTATAAGTGTTTATTTTTTTGTATGTGTGTGCAGCGTGAAAGGGATGAGGGGGCCACACATACCAGGATTGGGGGGTGAGGGGCCCCATGCATGCCAGGATTGGGGGGTGAGGGGCCCCATGCATACCAGGATTGGGGGGTGAGGGGCCCCATGCATATCAGGATTGGGGGATGAGGGGCGCCATACATCATACATACCAGGATTGGGGGATGAGGGACGCCATACATACCAGAATAGGGATGCAGGGGGCCACACATACCAGAATAGGGATGAGGGGGGCCACACATACCAGAATAGGGATGAGGGGGGCCACACATACCAGAATAGGGATGAGGGGGGCCACGCATACCAGCATTGGGGGATGAGGGGGGCCACGCATACCAGGATTGGGGGATAAGGGGTGCCATGCATACCAGGATTGGGGATGAGGGTGCCATGCATACCAGGATTGGGGGATGAGGGGTACCATGCATACCAGGATTGGGGGATGAGGTGACCACACATACCAGGATTGGGGGGTGAGGGGCCCATACATTCCAGGATTGGGGGATGAGGGGCCCCATACATACCAGGATTGGGGGGTGAGGGGCCCATACATACCAGGATTGGGGGATGAGGGGCCCCATACATACCAGGATTGGGGGGTGAGGGGCCCCATGCATACCAGGATTGGGGGATGAGGGGCGCCATACATACCAGGATTGGGGGATGAGGGGCTCCATACATACCAGGATTGGGGGGTGAGGGGCGCCATACATACCAGGATTGGGGGGTGAGGGGCGCCATACATACCAGAATAGGGATGAGGGGGGCCACACATACCAGAATAGGGTTGAGGGGGGCCACGCATACCAGGATTGGGGGGTGAGGGGTGCCACGCATACCAGCAATGGGGATGAGGGGTGCCATGCATCCCAGTACAGGATGATGGGGGCAGCACAAATACCAGGAGGGGGGCAGCACATACCAGCATGGGAGACCATATACCAATAAAGATACTCGCCACCCGGTTGTAGAATGGATTCAGTAGTGTGAGAGAAAAGAATCCATCTTGTTTGTGGTATCCATTTTGTTTTCACTCTTATGTAATGGTCATCAGGTAACACTGATGGGCAGTGAGGTTTCACATTACTATTCACTCCCTTAAGATTACTATTGGTTCATAGGTCAGAGGGAACTATTCCTTTGTCTCTGACCCTATTTAAAGTGCCACATGTGCTAATAAAGCAAAAGTCTTTTCTAGTACACCATACAAGGCTGTGCTGTATTGATTTCCCGAGCGATCGTAAAACAAATCTTATTAATCTGGAGTTCGGAAGGCATAGAAGAGAGCGTATGTCGCTCACAGTAGCTAGTTTATTTTTATGGGGCTGTTCACCATATCCGGGACAGTTGGAACTAGAGCTGAGAGGATCAATTCATGGGACGCTGGATAGGAGGCCACGAATCTCTTACCTATAGTGTTGCACGAGCGTGCTCGGTTTACCCTTTCACCGAGCACGCTCGGGTGCTGCCCGAGTATTTTCAGCGTGCTCGGTATCTATGCTCGAGTCGCTGGGTCTGTTAGACAGCTGTGACACATGCAGGGATTGCCTAACAAACATGCAATCCCTGCATGTGTCACAGCTGTCTAACAGCCGCAACACATGCAGCCGTGGCGGCTCAAGCATAGATGCCGAAAATACTCGGGCAGCACCTGAGCGTGCTCTGTGAGAGGGTTATCTGGCATGATGTCATCTGTGCATCGTTCTTCTTCCAGTTGGGATCTATGGATTTATTTTCTGTCCATTCAACTTTCTCATCTTTATGTAGCTTCACTATTTGACATCTGGCTTTTTTGTGTCTGCAAGGCCGTATTCACATGTTGAATAAATACTGTAATTTTTTTGTTTTCTGCAGATGTCCACACCAAACTACACAATAACAATCTTCTCTGATTATTGCATATTTGCTGCATTTTTTTATGCATTTTCCCCCTTATTTGATGATTTTTGGTGCAGATGTGAAGCCGCATTGTTAATTTTTTTTTAGAATACAGAATAGCTTTGATTCTGCACTTAAGGTAACTGCAGTCTTTTTACATGCGTTTTCTATCTTTTTAGGCTCCACATAGAAGCCTCTAGACGTAAAATAAAACATAACCGTACAGATCAGTAGTGTCTTTAGACCACAGAGCAGTTTTCATGAAATCACATCCACTTTTCTTGGCCATTTAAATGCTGCAAAATGACTGTTCCAAAAAAGCAACTGAAAAAACACAGCACTTATGCTACATCTGAACACAGCCTAAATGTCCAATTACAGTGGATGTGATTTGATGAAATCTACGCCGGCAGTGAGTCTAAAGATGCTGCTGAACTGTGCGGATTTCATGCATTTTTTTATATATATAAGCCTATGTGGAGCCTGTAAAAAAAAACATTTTTAAGCTCAAAAATCTAAGTTTTTTCTGTAGTATTAAAAATGTAGATTCACAGCTACACCAAAACACATTTTAAGGGGGAAAACTCAAAAGAAACTCAGCAAACACACAATAATAAGATTGTTATTTTGTTGTATGGTGCGGACACCTGCATAAAAAAAAGCAGTCTTTATGTTGTGTGAACTTGGCTTTAGTGTTACATTTTATTCAACTTTTTATTTAATTTTTATGGCTTTAATAAAGACTAGCACACCTTTTCATTTTGTGGGATTGAAATTCAGCTGTTATACAGAGCTGAGTGCAGAACACAAAAATATATTTTTATAATTTGCCAGTGTGATAGCGCAAGCTATAGTAGCCCACCTTATCAGTTTTTGGGGGTGAAATTCAGTTGTATGCACAGTAAAAAATATATATATATATTTTTTCTGTTGCTAGCCAGATCCACCTAGTCTCTTTGTGGTGGTAAAATTCAGCTGTAGGCAGAGTAAAATAAAATCTATTTTTTTGTTGTGACTAACGTGATACAGCAGGCTAGATCTGAGTTTGAAATGTCTTGGAGCATATATTCCATGTTATACAGGCCTCATCCACAGTAAAAAAATACTTTCTTCTGTTCCTAATGTTATACAGCAGAAGACATCTCAGTTTGAAATAGTTTAGAGCATATCTGCTATGTTATACAGGCCTCATCCACACTAAAATACTTTCTTCTGTTACTAACTTCATACACTGGGGGACATCTCAGGGTGCCAAGGGAGGGTTGTTCATTGCGATTGAGGGGGGTTGGTGATACCAGACAAATTGTTAGTGAAGGTGCAGGAGTTTGAGGAACAAATGGAAGAGGAAGAGGTGATCATCCCCTCTCTGTTCGTGTTTGGTGGGAGGGGACAGAGGAAACAAGCTTCAGAATTACCCTGCCACCAACACAGCATGGGCTTGAACCTCATGGAGGAGCCCAAGATATGAGTGCCTTCTTGCTGCACTATCTGCAACATGATCCCCGTATAGTTATGATTCTAAATAGTGCTGTCTACTGGCTTGCAATTCTGTTAGATCCATGTTATAAGAGTACATTTTGCCACATGCTTCCCGCCCTGGAAAGGGACTCGCGAATGCTGGAGTATCGAAACACGTTTTTACACAACCTTAAGAGAGGTTTTTCCCTAGACAACAATGAGGCACACAGAGTGCATTGCAGCTCTACACTTCCAACCTCTGGCACGTCAATTTATAAACTCAAAAATATTAGTAGCAGCAGTAGTGTAAGTGGCAGAAGCAATTTCTGTGAGTCCTTTCACACATTTATTAGACCAGCTCGTGCACCAGCATAACAGAGTACAAGTCTGACATGGTGAACGACTGGAGAGGATGGCGCACTCCTGATTGAGTCTCCATCTGCTGGGTTGGCTGTAGTGGATGAGGTGTCTGTCCCCATTACACTACTTCTAATCTACTGAAATAGATGCCACTTCGGTGGTGTTAGGCCCTAATTGTTTTAATATGAACACTCCTGGTTGGGTCTCCATCTGCTGGGTTGCCTGTAGTGGAAGAGGTTTTGGTCTCTATTATAATAGTTATACTTTAGTGAAATTAATTTTTGGTGCAGATATTGATCTCCACACAGGGGTACACAAACATGTTAAACTCAAAATTGATTTTCAATAAACAACCATCAGCCGCCTCATCAAACGCATCTGCTTCTTCCTCCTCTTTTGTTACCGTGCCAAGTATTGTCAAGCAGGTCTCCGACAGCAGAACCTCCGGTTCTTTACCCGCTCCAGTCAGGCTGAGTGAGAGCCCATCACCTGTAATGGAAGCGGACATGCCTGCTGTTTTTGACCGATCTCAGAGAACGAGCACACCACAACCTTATCCATTGTAACATCTCCGTCTGCATCTTACTCACGGTCCAGCTGTTTGTCCGGTCCACCGTACTCCGCCCTCTCTCAGCATTGCAGCCAGTAAAAGATTGTTTCCGCCTACACATGACAATGCTAAGAGATTGAACTCCACCATCTCCAATCTGTTGGCAACGGAAATGGTGGTGTCAGGCCCTAATTTTTTGAAATGTGAACATCCTGGTTGGGTCTTCATCTGCTGGATTGGCTGTAGTGGAAGAGTTGTCGGTCCCCATTATTCTAGTTCTATATCTAGTGAAATTAATTCTTTGGTACAGATATTGTTGTCACAGGAGTACACATGATATAATCAAAACTGGTTTTCTTAGTACTGTGGTATATAAAGAAAAAAAACAAAATTTGAGCTTGGCTTAAAATGGTATACATGCAGCACATAAATGCATGTTTCACAATGGCCATAAATCAGAAAAACCTACAAAAAGCAAAATGAAAATAAACTCTGCTGTAAATAAATAAAAAGCAAGTGCATTTAAATAAAATAGGGTTCTTAGTAACACTGTTTTTGATCAAAAATAGTATGAAAGCTATCCCATCAGCGACAAGGTGAACCCGTTCGGGATAGAACCTACTCTGTCTAATATTAAAAACCTTACCATGTGTCAAACTTGACCTCTGTGTGAATAAGGGCAAACTGAGTATTACTTAGTACTTCTTAGTACTGTGGTATATAAAGCAGGCTACATTTCATCTTTTAATTCTTTGGTGATGATATTGTTCTCCAGACAGGGGTACCCATTAGTGATGAGCGAGAACTAAATGTGCTCAACTTAGTGATTCAGCGGTTTCTCAAAAATTACCCAGATCTGCCAGAGCTGCTTATGAAAACGCCACGTGTGTGCCCATTTTAGAAAGTCAGCTACAGCTTTTGCCACCCTGGCAGTGCTTCAGCAGCGATTGCACCTTCCAGCTCACCGACTGGTGTGAGATGTGACTATACGTTGGAAATCAACGTTGCAGACGTTGGGAAGGTTTTGTGAGCAGCAGAGGGCAGTTGTTGAGTACTGGCTTCAACATGCTTATTGGAATTCAGGTCAGCCTCCGCATATAACAGCTGATGAGTGGGAATGGATGTTTGACATCTGTGCTGTCTCCAAAACTTTGAGGATTCCACCAAGATGGTGAGTGGCGATGACGCCATAATTAGCATCACTATCCAGCTTCTCTGTCTACTGAAATGCTCGCAGCTCACAAAGACAAGGCCTTGCAGGCAGAGCAAGGTACTATACAGGGTGATGCTACACAGCCCAGCCTCATCTTGTCTCAAGGCGGATTGGGTGATAATGAGGAGGAGGAGAACATGGACAGTCATTCTCTTAGTGAGGACAGGGAAGTCTTGGCTTTCTTGGAAGTCTTAATACCCCTCTTTCAGTTTGTGGGAAAGCTGTATGAGTTTCGCTTAATGATGACCTTCAGTGGCTTTGCTTATGCACGTTATTTCTGAAAACGCATTGTAGATCAGCCCATTGCCCAACTCTGTAGTCATGAAATTCAAGGCGCAAAGAAACATCTTTGTGTGTTGAAGCACCACCAAGAAATGTGAGCAGATGTGGGACGGGCTGTCATTGCTTATGGAAGGAGCTGCATTAAAGGACTTTCCTGGGAGAAATATATACCTGACAGGAGCCCATACATTTTCCTGCCTCTGATAATACATACATGACAGGAGCCCATACATTCTGCTATCTTCCAGAATGTATGGGCTCCTTCCGGGTCCTGACTACAGCCCAAACATTCTATCTGGCTCACTAGTAAAGACACTAGAATGTATTGGCTGCTTCCAGGTCCTGCAGGTCCTGACTACAGCCCATATAGTCTAGCTGGCTCATTAGTAAAGATGCCAGAATGTATGGGCTCCTTCCAGGTCCTGCAGACAGCACCTGGTAGGAGCCCATACGATCTCGTGTCTTCACTAGTGAGCCAGTTAGAATGTATGGGCTGCAGTCAGGACCTGACAGGAGCCCATATATTCTCCTGACTCCAATAATATATACCTGACAGGAGACCATACATTCTGCTGCCTCTAATAATATATACCTGACAGGAGTCCATACATTCTGTTGCCTCCAATAATATATGGACAGGTGCCAATACATTCTCCTGCCTTAAATAATATATACCTGACAGGAGCCCATACATTCTCCTTCCTCCAACAATATATACCTGACAGGAGCCCATACATTCTCCTGCCTCCAATAATATATACCTGACAGGAGCCCATACATTCTCCTGCCTTCAATAATATATACCTCACAGGAGCCGATACATTCTAATGCATCCAATAATATATACCTGGCAGGAGCCCATACATTCTCCTGCCTCCAATAATATATACTTGACAGGAGCCCATAGATTCTGCTGCCTCCAATAATATATACCTGACAGGAGCCCATACATTCTCCCACCTCCAATAATATATGCCTAACAGGAGCCCATACATTTTCCTGCCTCCAATGATATATACCTGACAGAAGCCCATAGATTCGACTGCCTCTAATAATATATACCTGACAGGAGCCCATACATTCTGCTGCCTCCAATAATATATACTTGACAGGAGCCCAATCATTCTCCTGCCTCCAATAATATATACCTGACAGGAGCCCATACATTCTGCTGCCTCCAATAATATATACCTGGTAGGAGCCCATACATTCTTCTGGCTCCAATAATATATACCTGACAGGAGCCCATACATTCTGCAGCCTCCAATAATATATACTTGACAGGAGCCCAAACATTCTCCTGCCTCCAATAATATATACCTGACAGGAGCCCATACATTCTGCTGCCTCCAATAATATATACCTGACAGGAGCCCATACATTCTGCTGCCTCCAATAATATATACCTGACAGGAGCCCATACATTCGGCTGCCTCCAATAATATATACCTGACAGGAGCCCATAGATTCTCCTACCTTCAATAATATATACCTGGTAGGAGCACATATATTCTCCTGCCTCCAATAATATATACCTGACAGGAGCACATACATTCTCCTTCCTCCAATAATATATACCTGACAGAAGCCCATAGATTCTCCTACCTCCAATAATATATACCTGAGAGGAGCCCATACATTCTGCTGCCTCCAATAATATATACCTGGAAGGAGCACATAGATTCAACTGCCTCTAATAATGTATACCTGACAGGAGCCCGTACATTCTGCTGCCTCTAATAATATATACCTGACAGGAGCCCATACATTCTACTGCCTCCAATAATATATACCTGACAGGAGCCCATACATTCTCCTGCTTTCAATAATATATACCTGACAGGAGCCCATACATTCTGCTGCCTCCAATAATATATACTTGACAGGGGCCCATACATTCTCCTGCCTCCAATAATATATATCTGACAGGAGCCCATACATTCTGCTACCTCCAATAATATATACCTGACAGGAGCCCATAGATTCTCCTACCTCCAATAATATATACCTGGTAGGAGCACATAAATTCTCCTGCCTCCAATAATATATACCTGACAAGAGCACATACATTCTCCTGCCTTCAATAATACATACCTGACAGGACCCCATACATTCTCCAGCCTCCAATAATATATATCTGACAGGAGCCCATACATTCTCCTGCCTTCAATAATATATACCTGACAGGAGCCCATACATTCTACTGCCTCCAATAATATATACCTGAGAGGAGCCCATACATTCTCCTGGCTTCAATAATATATACCTGACAGGAGCCCATACATTCTACTGTCTCCAATAATATATACCTGACAGGAGCCCATACATTCTCCTGCCTTCAATAATATATACTTGACAGGAGCCCATAGAATCTGCTGCCTCCAATAATATTTACCAACAGGAGCCCATACATTCTCCTGCCTCCAAAAATATATACCTCACAGGAGGCCATACACTCTCCAGCCTCCAATAATATATACCTGACAGGGGCCCAGACATTCTGCTGCCACCAATAATATATACCTGACAGGAGCCCCTACATTCTCCTGCCTTCAATAATATATACCTGACAGGAGACCATACATTCTCCTGCCTCCAATAATATATACCTGACAGGAGAACATACATTCTCCTGCCTCCAATAATATATACCTGACAGGAGCCCATACATTCTGCTGCCTCAAATAATATATACCTGACAGGAGCCCATAGATTCTGCTGCCTCCAATAATATGTACCTGACAGGAGGCCATATATTCTCCTGCCTCCAATAATATATACCTGACAGGAGCCCATACATTCTGCTATATTCCAGAATGTATAGGCTCCTTCCAGGTCCTGACTACAGCCCATATATTCTCCTGCCTCCAATAATATATACCTGACAGGAGCCCATAGATTCTGCTGCCTCCAAGAATATATACCTGACAGGAGCCCATACATTCTGCAGCCTCCAATAATATATATATAACAGGAGCCCATACATTCTGCTGCCTCCAATAATATATACCTGAAAGGAGCCCATACATTCTGCAGCCTCCAATAATATATACCTGACAGGAGCCCATACATTTTGCAGCCTCCAATAATATATACCTGACAGGAGCCCATACATTCTGCTGCCTCCAATAATATATACCTGACAGGAGCCCATACATTCTGCTGCCTCCAATAATATATACCTGACAGGAGCCCATACATTCTCCTGCCTCCAATAATATATACCTGACAGGAGCCCATACATTCTGCAGCCTCATATAATATATACCTGACAGGAGCCCATACATTCTGCTGCCTCCAATAATATATACCTAACAGGAGCCCATAGATTCTCCTACCTCCAATAATATATACCTGGTAGGAGCACATATATTCTCCTGCCTCCAATAATATATACCTGACAGGCGCCCATACATTCTCCTTCCTCCAATAATATATACCTGACAGAAGCCCATAGATTATCCTACCTCCAATAATATATACCTGAGAGGAGCCCATACATTCTCCTGCCTCCAATAATATATAACTGAGAGGAGCCCATACATTCTGCTGCCTCCAATAATATATACCTGACAGGAGCCCATACATTCTGCTGCCTCTAATAATATATACCTGACAGTAGCCCATACATTCTCCTGCCTCCAATAATATATATCTGACAGGAGCCCATACATTCTGCTGCCCCCAATAACATATACCTGACAGGAGCCCATACATTCTCCTGCCTCCAATAATATATACCTGACAGGAGCCCATACATTCTGCTGCCTCTAATAATATATACCTGACAGGAGCCCATACATTCTCCTGCCTTCAATAATATATACCTGACAGGAGCCCATACATTCTCCTGCCTTCAATAATATATACCTGACAGGAGCCCATACATTCTCCTGCCTCCAATAATATATACCTGACAGGAGCCCTTAGATTCTGCTGCCACCAATAATATATACCTGACAGGAGCCCATACATTCTGCTGCCTCAAATAATATATACCTGACAGGAGCCCATACATTCTGCTGCCTCTAATAATATATACCTGACAGGAGCCCATACGTTCTGCTGCCTCTAATAATATATATCTGACAGTAGCCCATACATTCTCCTACCTATAATAATATATACCTGACAGGAGCCCATACATTCTCCTGACTCCAATAATATGTACCTGACAGGAGCCCATACATTCTCCTGCCTTCAGTAATATATACCTGACAGGAGCCCATACATTCTGCTGCCTCCAATAATATATACCTGACAGGAGCCCATACATTCTCCTGCCTCCAATAATATATAACTGACAGGAGCCCATACATTCTGCTGCCTCCAATAATATATACCTGACAGGAGCCCATACATTCTCCTGCCTCCAATAATATATAACTGACAGGAGCCCATACATTCTGCTGCCTCTAATAATGTATACCTGACAGTAGCCCATACATTCTCCTGCCTCCAATAATATATACCTGACAGGAGCCCATACATTCTCCTGCCTCCAATAATATATACCTGACAGGAGCCCATACATTCTCCTGCCTCCAATAATATATACCTGACAGGAGCCCATACATTCTACTGCCTCCAATAATATATAACTGACATGAGCCCATACATTCTGCTGCCTCCAATAACATATACCTGACAGGATCCCATACATTCTGCTGCCTCTAATAATATATATCTGACAGTAGCCCATACATTCTCCTGCCTCCAATAATATATACCTGACAGGAGCCCATACATTCTCCTGACTCCAATAATATATACCTGAATAGAGACCATACATTCTCCTGCCTCCAATAATATATACCTGACAGGAGCCCATACATTCTGCTGCCTCTAATAATATATACCTGACAGGAGCCCATACATTCTCCTGCCTCCAATAATATATACCTGACAGGAGCCCAAACATTCTCCTGCCTTCAATAATATATACCTGACAGGAGCCCATACATTCTCCTGCCTTCAATAATATATACCGGACAGGAGCCCATACATTCTGCTTCCTCCAATAATATATACCTGACAGGAGCCCATACATTCTGCTGCCTATAATAATATATACCTGGTAGGAACCCATACATTCTCCTGCCTCCAATAATATATACCTGACAGGAGCCCATACACTCTACTGCCTTCAATAATATATAACTGACAGGAGCCCATACATTCTCCTGCCTCTAATAATATATACCTGACAGGAGCCCATACATTCTGCTGCCTCTAATAATATATACCTGACAGTTGCCCATACATTCTCCTGCCTCCACTAATATAAACCTGACAGGAGCCCATACATTCTCCTGACTCCAATAATATGTACCTGACAGGAGTCCATACATTCTCCTGCCTCCAATAATATATACCTGACAGGAGCCCATACATTCTCCTGCCTTCAATAATATATACCTGACAGGAGCCCATACATTCTCCTGCCTCCAATAATATATACCTGACAGGAGCCCATACATTCTCCTGCCTCTAATAATATATACCTGGCAGGAGCCCATACATTCTCCTGCCTCTATTAATATATACCTGACAGGAGCCAATAGATTCTCCTGCCTCCAATAATATATACCTGACAGGCGCCCATACATTCTCCTTCCTCCAATAATATATACCTGACAGAAGCCCATAGATTATCCTACCTCCAATAATATATACCTGAGAGGAGCCCATACACTCTGCTGCCTCCAATAATATATACCTGGTAGGAGCACATAGATTCAACTGTCTCTAATAATGTATACCTGACAGGAGCCCATACATTTTGCTGCCTCTAATAATATATACCTGACAGGAGCCCATACATTCTACTGCCTCCAATAATATATACCTGATAGGAGCCCATACATTCTCCTGCCTTCAATAATATATACCTGACAGGAGCCCATACATTCTGCTGCCTCCAATAATATATACTTGACAGGGGCCCATACATTCTCCTGCCTCCAATAATATACACCTGACAGGAGCCCATACATTCTGCTGCCTCCAATAATATATACCTGACAGGAGCCCACACATTCTGCTGCCTCCAATAATATATACCCGATAGGAGCCCATACATTCTCCTGCCTCCAATAATATATACCTGATAGGAGCCCATATATTCTGCTGCCTCCATTAATATATACTTGACAGGAGCCCATATATTCTCCTGCCTCCAATAATATATACCTGACAGGAGCCCATACATTCTGCTGCCTCCAATAATATATACCTGACAGGAGCCCATACATTCTGCTGCCTCCAATAATATATACCTGACAGGAGCCCATACATTCTGCTGCCTCCAATAATATATACCTGAGAGGAGCCCATAGATTCTCCTACCTCCAATAATATATACCTGGTAGGAGTACATAAATTCTCCTGCCTCCAATAATATATACCCGACAGGAGCACATACATTCTCCTGCCTTCAATAATATATACCTGACAGGAGCCCATACATTCTCCGACCTCCAATAATATATACCTGACAGTAGCCTATACATTCTCCTGTCTTCAATAATATACAGTACAGACCAAAAGTTTGGACACACCTTCTCATTTAAAGATTTTTCTGTATTTTCATGACTATGAAAATTGTAGATTCACACTGAAGGCATCAAAGCTATGAATTAACATATGTGGAATTATATACTTAACAAAAAAGCGTGAAACAACTGAAAATATGTCTTATATTCTAAGTTCTTCAAAGTAGCCACCTTTTGCTTTGATGACTGCTTTGCACACTCTTGGCATTCTCTTGATGAGCTTCAAGAGGTAGTAACCGGAAATGGTCTTCCAACAATCTTGAAGGAGTTCCCAGAGATGCTTAGCACTTGTTGGCCCTTTTGCCTTCACTCTGCGGTCCAGCTCACCCCAAACCATCTCGATTGGGTTCAGGTCTGGTGACTGTGGAGGCCAGGTCATCTGGCGTAGCACCCCATCACTCTCCTTCTTGGTCAAATAGCCCTTACACAGCCTGGAGGTGTGTTTGTGGTCATTGTCCTGTTGAAAAATAAATGATGGTCCAACTAAACGCAAACCGGATGGAATAGCATGCCGCTGCAAGATGCTGTGGTAGCCATGCTGGTTCAGTATGCCTTCAATTTTGAATAAATCCCCAACAGTGTCACCAGCAAAGCACCCCCACACCATCACACCTCCTCCTCCATGCTTCACGGTGGGAACCAGGCATGAAGAGTCCGTCCGTTCACCTTTTCCGCATCACACAAAGACACGGTGGTTGAAACCAAAGATCTCAAATTTGGACTCATCAGACCAAAGCACAGATTTCCACTGGTCAAATGTCCATTCCTTGTGTTCTTTAGCCCAAACAAGTCTCTTCTGCTTGTTGCCTGTCCTTAGCAGTGGTTTCCTAGCAGCTATTTTACCATGAAGGCCTGCTGCACAAAGTCTCCTCTTAACAGTTGTTGAAGAGATGTGTCTGCTGCTAGAACTCTGTGTGGCATTGACCTGGTCTCTAATCTGAGCTGCTGTTAACCTGCGATTTCTGAGGCTGGTGACTCGGATAAACTTATCTTCAGAAGCAGAGGTGACTCTTGGTCTTCCTTTCCTGGGGCGGTCCTCATATGAGCCAGTTTCTTTGTATCGCTTGATTGTTTTTGCAACTGCACTTGGGGACACTTTCAAAGTTTTCCCAATTTTTCGCACTGACTGACCTTCATTTCTTAAAGTAATGATGGCCACTCGTTTTTCTTTACTTAGCTGCTTTTTTCTTGCCATAATACAAATTCTAACAGTCTATTCAGTAGGACTATCAGCTGTGTATCCACCTGACTTCTGCACAACACAACTGATGGTCCCAACCCCATTTATCAGGCAAGAAATCCCACTTATTAAACCTGACAGGGCACACCTGTGAAGTGAAAACCATTTCTGGTGACTACATCTTGAAGCTCATCAAGATTATGCCAAGAGTGTGCAAAGCAGTCATCAAAGCAAAAGGTGGCTACTTTGAAGAACCTAGAATATAAGACATATTTTCAGTTGTTTCACACTTTTTTGTTAAGTATATAATTCCACATATGTTAATTCATAGCTTTGATGCCTTCAGTGAGAATGTACAATTTTCAAAGTCATGAAAATACAGAAAAATCTTTAAATGAGAAGGTGTGTCCAAACTTTTGGTCTGTACTGTATACCTGACAGGAGCCCATACATTATCCTGTCTCCAATAATATATACCTGACAGGAGCCCATACATTCTCCTGCCTTCAATAATATATACCTGACAGGAGCCCATACATTCTACTGTCTCCAATAATATACACCTGACAGGAGCAGATACATTCTCCTGCCTTCAGTAATATATACCTGACAGGAGCCCATACATTCTCCTGCCTTCAATAAAATAAACCTGACAGGAGCCCATACATTCTACTGTCTGCAATAATATAGACCTGACAGGAGCCCATACATTCTGCTGCCTCCAATAATATATACCTGACAGGAGCCCATACATTCTGCTGCCTTCAATAATATATACCTGAAAGGAGCCCATACATTCTGCTGCCTCCAATAACATATACCTGGTAGGAGCCCATACATTCTGCTGTCTCCAATAATATATACCCGACAGGAGCCCATACATTCTCCTACCTCCAATAATATATACCTGACAGGAGCCCATACATTCTGCTGCCTCCAATAATATATACCTGAGAGGAGCCCATACATTCTGCTGCCTCCTATAATATATACCTGTTACAGGAGCCCATACATTCTCCTGCCTCCAATAATATATATCTGACAGGAGCCCATACATTCTCCTGCCTCAAATAATATATACCTGACAGGAGCCCATACATTCTGCTGCCTCCAATAATATATACCTGACAGGAGTTCATACATTCTCCTGCCTCCAATAATATATACCTGACAGGAGCCCATAGATTCTCCTGCCTCCAATAATATATACTTGACAGGAGCCCATAGATTCTGCTGCCTCCAATAATATATACCTGACAGGAGCCCATACATTCTCCTACCTCCAATAATATATGCCTAACAGGAGCCCATACATTCTCCTGCCTCCAATGATATATACCTGACAGAAGCCCATAGATTCGACTGCCTCTAATAATATATACTTGACAGGAGCCCAAACATTCTCCTGCCTCCAATAATATATACCTGACAGGAGCCCATACATTCTGCTGCCTCCAATAATATATACCTGACAGGAGCCCATACATTCTGCTGCCTCCAATAATATAAACCTGACAGGAGCCCATACATTCTCCTGCCTCCAGTAATATATACCGGACAGGAGCCCATACATTCTGCTGACTACCATAATATATACCTGACAAGAGCCCATACATTCTCCTGACTCCAATAATATGTACCTGACAAGAGCCCATACATTCTCCTGCCTTCAATAATATATACCTGACAGGAGCCCATACATTCTGCTTCCTCCAATAATATATACCTGACAGGAGCCCATACATTCTGTTGCCTATAATAATATATACCTGGTAGGAGCCCATACATTCTCCTGCCTCCAATAATATATACCTGACAGGAGCCCATACATTCTCCTGCCTACAATAATATATACCTGAATAGAGACCATACATTCTCCTGCCTCCAATAAAATATACCTGACAGGAGCCCATACATTCTCCTGCCTTCAATAATATATACCTGACAGGAGCCCATACATTCTCCTGCCTTCAGTAATATATACCTGACAGGAGCCCATACATTCTGCTGCCTCCAATAACATATACCTGACAGGAGCCCATACATTCTCCTGCCTCCAATAATATATACCTGACTGGAGCCCATACATTCTGCTGCCTCTAATAATGTATACCTGACAGTAGCCCATACATTCTCCTGCCTCCAATAATATATACCTGACAGGAGCCCATACATTCTCCTGCCTCCAATAATATATACCTGACAGGAGCCCATACATTCTCCTGCCTCCAATAATATATACCTGACAGGAGCCCATACATTCTACTGCCTCCAATAATATATAACTGACAGGAGCCCATACATTCTCCTGCCTCCAATAATATATACCTGACAGGAGCCCATTCATTCTGCTGCCACCAATAATATATACCTGACAGGAGCCCATACATTCTGCTGCCTCCAATAACATATACCTGACAGGATCCCATACATTCTGCTGCCTCTAATAATATATACCTGACAGTAGCCCATACATTCTCCTGCCTCCAATAATATATACCTGACAGGAGCCCATACATTCTCCTGACTCCAATAATATGTACCTGACAAGAGCCCATACATTCTCCTGCCTTCAATAATATATACCTGACAGGAGCCCATACATTCTGCTTCCTCCAATAATATATACCTGACAGGAGCCCATACATTCTGCTGCCTATAATAATATATACCTGGTAGGAGCCCATACATTTTCCTGCCTCCAATAATATATACCTGACAGGAGCCCATACATTCTCCTGCCTACAATAATATATACCTGAATAGAGACCATACATTCTCCTGCCTCCAATAAAATATACCTGACAGGAGCCCATACATTCTCCTGCCTCCAATAATATATACCTGACAGGAGCCCATACATTCTGCTGCCCCATTAATCTATACCTGACAGGAGCCCATACATTCTACTGTCTCCAATAATATAGACCCGACAGGAGCCCATACATTCAGCAGCCTCCAATAATATATACCTGACAGGAGCCCATGCATTCTGGTGCCTTCAATAATATATACCTGACAGGAGCCCATACATTCTCCTGCCTCCAATAATATATACCTGACAGGAGCCCATACATTCTGCTGCCTCCAATAATATATACCTGACAGGAGCCCATACATTCTGCTGCCTCCAATAACATATACCTGGTAGGAGCCCATACATTCTGCTGCCTCTAATAATATATACCTGACAGGAGCCCATACATTCTCCTGCCTCCAATAATATATACCTGACGGGAGCCCATACACTCTGCTGTCTCGAATAATATATACCTGACAGGAGGTCATACATTCTGCTGCCTCCAATATTATATACCTGACAGGAACCTATACATTCTCCTGACTCCAATGATCTATACCTGGTAGGAGCCCATACATTCTGCTGCCTATAATAATATATACCTGACACAAGCCCAAACATTCTACTGTCTCCAATAATATATACCTGACAGGAGACCATACATTCTGCAGTCTCCAATAATATATACCTGACAGGAGCCAATACATTCTGCTGTCTCCAATAATATATACCTGACAGGAGCCCATATATTCTCCTACCTCCAATAATACATACCTGACAGGAGCCCATACATTCTGCTGCCTCCAATAATATATACCTGACAGGAGCCCATACATTCTCCTGCCTCCAATAATATATACCTGACAGGAGCCCATACATTCTCCTGACTCCAATATTATGTACCTGACAGGAGCCCATACATTCTCGTGCCTCCAATAATATAAACCTGACAGTGGCCCATACATTTTCCAGCCTCAAATAATATATACCTGACAGGAGCCCATACATTCTCCTGCCTCCAATAATATATACCTGACAGGAGCCCATACATTCTCCTGCCTCCAATAATATATACCTGACAGGAGCCCATACATTCTGCAGCCACCAATAATATATACCTGACAGGAGCCCATACATTCTGCTGCCTCTAATAATATATACCTGACAGGAGCCCATACGTTCTGTTGCCTCTAATAATATATACCTGACAGTAGCCCATACATTCTCCTACCTATAATAATATATACCTGACAGGAGCCCATACATTCTCCTGACTCCAATAATATGTACATGACAGGAGCACATACATTCTCCTGCCTTCAATAATATATACCTGACAGGAGCCCATACATTCTCCTGCCTTCAATAATATATACCTGACAGGAGCCCATACATTCTGCTGCCTTCAATAATATATATCTGACAGGAGCCCATACATTCTCCTGCCTCCAATAATATATACCTGACAGGAGCCCATACATTCTGCTGCCTCTAATAATATATACCTGACAGTAGCCCATACATTCTCCTGCCTCCAATAATATATACCTGAAAGGAGCCCATACATTCTCCTGCCTCCAATAATATATACCTAATAGGAGCCCATACATTCTCTTGCCTCCAATAATATATACCTGACAGGAGCCCATACATTCTCCTGTCTCCAATAATATATACCTGACAGGAGCCCATACATTCTACTGCCTCCAATAATATATAACTGAGAGGAGCCCATACATTCTCCTGCCTCCAATAATATATAACTGAGAGGAGCCCATACATTCTGCTGCCTCCAATAATATATACCTGACAGGAGCCCATACATTCTGCTGCCTCTAATAATATATACCTGACAGTAGCCCATACATTCTCCTGCCTCCAATAATATATATCTGACAGGAGCCCATACATTCTGCTGCCCCCAATAACATATACCTGACAGGAGCCCATACATTCTCCTGCCTCCAATAATATATACCTGACAGGAGCCCATACATTCTGCTGCCTCTAATAATATATACCTGACAGGAGCCCATACATTCTCCTGCCTTCAATAATATATACCTGACAGGAGCCCATACATTCTCCTGCCTTCAATAATATATACCTGACAGGAGCCCATACATTCTCCTGCCTCCAATAATATATACCTGACAGGAGCCCTTAGATTCTGCTGCCACCAATAATATATATCTGACAGGAGCCCATACATTCTGCTGCCTCAAATAATATATACCTGACAGGAGCCCATACATTCTGCTGCCTCTAATAATATATACCTGACAGGAGACCATACGTTCTGCTGCCTCTAATAATATATATCTGACAGTAGCCCATACATTCTCCTACCTATAATAATATATACCTGACTGGAGCCCATACATTCTCCTGACTCCAATAATATGAACCTGACAGGAGCCCATACATTTTCCTGCCTCCAATAATATATAACTGACAGGAGTCCATACATTCTGCTGCCTCTAATAATGTATACCTGACAGTAGCCCATACATTCTCCTGCCTCCAATAATATATACCTGACAGGAGCCCATACATTCTCCTGCCTCCAATAATATATACCTGACAGGAGCCCATACATTCTCCTGCCTCCAATAATATATACCTGACAGGAGCCCATACATTCTACTGCCTCCAATAATATATAACTGACATGAGCACATATATTCTGCTGCCTCCAATAACATATACCTGACAGGATCCCATACATTCTGCTGCCTCTAATAATATATATCTGACAGTAGCCCATACATTCTCCTGCCTCCAATAATATATACCTGACAGGAGCCCATACATTCTCCTGACTCCAATAATATATACCTGAATAGAGACCATACATTCTCCTGCCTCCAATAATATATACCTGACAGGAGCCCATACATTCTGCTGCCTCTAATAATATATACCTGACAGGAGCCCATACATTCTCCTGCCTCAAATAATATATACCTGACAGGAGCCCAAACATTCTCCTGCCTTCAATAATATATACCTGACAGGAGCCCATACATTCTCCTGCCTTCAATAATATATACCTGACAGGAGCCCATACATTCTGCTTCCTCCAATAATATATACCTGACAGGAGCCCATACATTCTGCTGCCTATAATAATATATACCTGGTAGGAACCCATACATTCTCCTGCCTCCAATAATATATACCTGACAGGAGCCCATACACTCTACTGCCTTCAATAATATATAACTGACAGGAGCCCATACATTCTCCTGCCTCTAATAATATATACCTGACAGGAGCCCATACATTCTGCTGCCTCTAATAATATATACCTGACAGTTGCCCATACATTCTCCTGCCTCCACTAATATAAACCTGACAGGAGCCCATACATTCTCCTGACTAAAATAATATGTACCTGACAGGAGTCCATACATTCTCCTGCCTCCAATAATATATACCTGACAGGAGCCCATACATTCTCCTGCCTTCAATAATATATACCTGACAGGAGCCCATACATTCTCCTGCCTCCAATAATATATACCTGACAGGAGCCCATACATTCTCCTGCCTCTAATAATATATACCTGGCAGGAGCCCATACATTCTCCTGCCTCTATTAATATATACCTGACAGGAGCCAATACATTCTCCTGCCTCCAAAAATATGCACCTGACAGGCGCCCATACATTCTGCTGCCCCTAATAATATATACCGGGTAGGAGCCCATACATTCTGCTGCCTCCAATAATATATACCTGACAGGAGCCCATACATTCTCCTGCCTCCAATAATATATACCTGACAGGAGCCTATTCATTCTCCTGCCTCCAATAATATATACCTGACAGGAGCCCATACATTCTCCTGACTCTAATAATATGTACCTGACAGGAGCCCATACATTCTACTGCCTCCAATAATATATATCTGACAGGAGCCCATACATTCTGCTGCCTTAAATAATATATACCTGACAGGAGCCCATACATTCTCCTGCCTCCAATAAAATATACCTGACAGGAGCCCATGCATTCTGCTGCCTCTAATAATATATACCTGACAGTAGCCCATACATTCTCCTGCCTCCAATAATATATACCTGACAGGAGCCCATACATTCTCCTGCCTCCAATAATATACACCTGACAGGAGCCCATACATTCTCCTGCCTCCAATAATATGTACCTGACAGGAGCCCATACATTCTCCTGCCTCCAATAATATATACCTGACAGGAGCCCATACATTCTCCTGCCTCCAATATTATATACCTGACAGGAGCCCATACATTCTGCTGTCTCCAATAATATATACCTGAGAGGAGCCCATACATTCTGCTGCCTCCAATAATATATACCTGACAGGAGCCCATACATTCAGCAGCCTCCAATAATATATAACTGACAGGAGCCCATACATTCTGCTGCCTCTAATAATATATACCTGACAGGAGCCCACACATTCTGCTGCCTATAATAATATATACCTGGTAGGAGCCCATACATTCTACTACCTCCAATAATATATACCTGACAGGAGCCCATACATTCTCCTGCCTCCAATAATATATACCTGACAAGAGACCATATATTCTCCTGCCTCCAATAATATATACCTGACAGGAGCCCATACATTCTGCTGCCTCTAATAATATATACCTGAGAGTAGCCCATACATTCTCCTGCCTCCAATAACATATGCCTGACAGGAGCCCAGACATTCTCCTGACTCCAATAATATGTACCTGACAGGAGCCCATACATTCTCCTGCCTTCAATAATATATACCTGACAGGAGCCCATACATTCTCCTGTCTCCAATAATATATACCTGACAGGAGCCCATACATTCTACTGCCTCTAATAATATATACCTGACAGTAGCCCATACATTCTCCTGCCTCCAATAATATATACCTGACAGGAGCCCATACATTCTCCTGCCTCCAATAATATATACCTGACAGGAGCCCATACATTCTCCTGCCTCCAATAATATATACCTGACAGGAGACCATACATTCTGCTGTCTCCAATAATATATACCTGAGAGGAGCCCATACATTCTACTGCCTCCAACAATATATACCTGACAGGAGCCCATGCATTATCCTGCCTCTAATAATATATACCTGACAGGAGCCCATAAATTCTGCTGCCTCTAATAATATATACCTGACAGGAGCCCATACATTCTGCTGCCTCTAATAATATATACCTGACAGTAGCCCATAACTTCTCCTGCCTCCACTAATATAAACCTGATAGGAGCCCATACATTCTCCTGACTCCAATAATATGTACCTGACTGGAGCCCATACATTCTCTTGCCTCCAATAATATATACGTGACAGGAGGCCATACATTCTCCTGCCTCCAATAATATAGACCTGAGAGGAGCCCATACATTCTCCTGCCTTCAATAATATATACCTGACAGGAGCCCATACATTCTCCTGCCTCCAATAATATATACCTGACAGGAGCCCATACATTCTGCTGTCTCCAATAATATATACCTGAGAGGAGCCCATACATTCTACTGCCTCCAATAATATATACCTGACAGGAGCCCATACATTCTCCTGCCTCTAATAATATATACCTGACAGGAGCCCATACATTCTGCTGCCTCTAATAATATATACCTGATAGTAGCCCATACATTCTCCTGCCTCCAATAAAATATACTTGAGAGGAGCCCATACATTCTCCTGCCTCTAATAATATGCACCTGACAGGAGCCCATACATTCTCATGCCTTCAATAATATATACCTGACAGGAGCCCATACATTCTGCTGCCTCCAATAATATATACCTCACAGGAGCCCATACATTCTGCTGCCTATAATAATATATACCAGGTAGGAGCCCATACATTCTCCTGCCTCCAATATATATGCCTGACAGGAGCCCATACATTCTCCTGCCTCCAATAATATATACCTGACAAGAGACCATACATTCTCCTGCCTCCAATAATATATACCTGACAGGAGCCCATACATTCTGCTGCCTCTAATAATATATACCTGAGAGCAGCCCATACATTCTCCTGCCTCCAATAACATATGCCTTACAGGAACCCATACATTCTCCTGACTCCAATAATATGTACCTGACAGGAGTCCATACATTCTCCTGCCTCCAATAATATATACCTGACAGGAGCCCATGCATTCTCCTGCCTTCAATAATATATACCTGACAGGAGCCCATACATTCTCCTGCCTCCAATAATATGTACCTGACAGGCGCCCATACATTCTGCTGCCTCTAATAATATATACCTGGTAGGAGCCCATACATTCTGCTGCCTCCAATAATATATACCTGACAGGAGCTCATACATTCTCCTGCCTCCAATAATATATACCTGACAGTAGCCTATACATTCTCCAGCCTCCAATAATATATACCTGACAGGAGCCCATACATTATCCAGCCTCCAATAATATATAACTGACAGGAGACCATACATTCTGCTGCCTCCAATAATATGTACCTGACAGGAGCCCATACATTCTCCTGCCTCCAATAATATATACCTGACAGGAGCCCATACATTCTCCTGCCTCCAATAATATATACCTGACAGGAGCCCATACATTCTGCTGTCTCCAATAATATGTACCTGAGAGGAGCCCATACATTCTACTGCCTCCAATAATATATACCTGACAGGAGCCCATGCATTCTCCTGCCTCTAATAATATATACCTGACAGAAGCCCATACATTCTGCTGCCTCTATTAATATATACCTGACAGTAGCCCATACATTCTCCTGCCTCCAATAATATGTACCTGACAGGAACCCATACATTCTGCTGCCTCTAATAATATATACCTGACAGGAGCCCATACATTCTCCTGCCTTCAATAGTATATACCTGACAGGAGCCCATACATTCTCCTGCCTCCAATATTATATACCTGACAGGAGCCCATACATTCTGCTGCCTCTAATATTATATACCTGACAGGAGCCCATACATTCTCCTGCCTCCAATAATATATACCTGACAGGAGCCTATATATTCTCCTGCCTCCAATAATATGTACCTGACAGGAGCCCATACATTCTCCTGCCTCCAATAATATGTACCTGACAGGAGCCCATACATTCTGCTGCCTCTAATATTATATACCTGGTAGGAGCCCATACATTCTGCTGCCTCTAATAATATATACCTGACAGGAGCCCATGCATTCTACTGCCTCCAATAATATATACCTGACAGGAGCCCATACATTCTGCTGCCTCCAATAATATATACCTGGTAGGAGCCCATACATTCGCCTGCCTCCAATAATATATACCTGACAGGAGCACATATATTCCCCAGCCTCCAATAATATATACCTGACAGGAGCCCATACATTCTCCTGCCTTCAATAATATATACCTGACAGGAGCCCTTACATTCTCCTGCCTCCAATAATATGTACCTGACAGGCGCCCATACATTCTGCTGCCTCTAATAATATATACCTGGTAGGAGCCCATACATTCTGCTGCCTCCAATAATATATACCTGACAGGAGCCCATACATTCTACTGCCTCCAATAATATATACCTGACAGTAGCCTATACATTCTCCTGACTCCAATAATATGTTCCTGACAGGAGCCCACTCATTCTCCTTCCTCCAATAATATATACCTGAGAGGAGCCCATACATTCTCCTGCCTTCAATAATATATACCTGACAGGAACCCATACATTCTCCTGCCTCCAATAATATATACCAGACAGGAGCCCATAGATTCTGCTGGCTCCAATAATTTATACCTGACAGGTGCCCATACATTCTGCTGCCTCCAATAATATATACCTGACAGGAGCCCATATATTCTCCTGCCTCCAATAATATATACCTGACAGGAGCCCATACATTCTCCTGCCTCCAATAATATATACCTGAGAGGAGCCCATACATTCTCCTGCCTTCAATAATATATACCTGACAGGAGCCCATACATTTTGCTGCCTCTAATAATATGTACCTGACAGTTGTCCATACCTTCTCCTGCCTCCAATAAAATAAACCTGACAGGAGCCCATACATTCTCCTGACTCCAATAATATGTACCTGACAGGAGCCCATACATTCTCTTGCCTCCAATAATATATACCTGACAGGAGGCCATACATTCTCCTGCCTCCAATAATATATACCTGAGAGGAGCCCATACATTATCCTGCCTTCAATAATACATACCTTACAGGAGCCCATACATTCTCCTGCCTCCAATAATATATACCTGACAGGAGCCCATACATTCTCCTGCCTCTAATAATATACACCTGACAGGAGCCCATACATTCTACTGCCTCCAATAATATGTACCTGACAGGAGCCCATACATTCTCTTGCCTCTAATAATATATACCTGACAGGAGCCCATACATTCTCCTGCCTCCAATAATATATACCTGACAGGATCCCATACATTCTCCTGCCTCCAATAATATATACCTGACAGGAGCCCATACATTCTGCTGCCTCCAATAATATGTACCTGACAGGAGCCCATACATTCTCCTGTCTCCAATAATATATACCTGACAGGTGCCCATACATTCTACAGCCTCCAATAATATATACCTGACAGGAGCCCATACATTCTGCTGCCTCCAATAATATATACCTGACAGGAGCCCATACATTCTGCTGCCTCCAATAATATGTACCTGACAGGAGCCCATACATTCTGCAGCCTCCAATAATATGTACGTGACAGGAGCCCATACATTCTCCTGCCTCCAATAATATATACTTGAGAGGAGCCCATACATTCTGCTGCCTCCAATAATATATACCTGACAGGAGCCCATAGATTCTCCTACCTCCAATAATATATACCTGACAGGAGCACATATATTCTCCTGCCTCCAATAATATATATCTGACAGGAGCCCATACATTCTCCTGCCTCAAAAAATATATACCTGACAGGAGCCCATACATTCTGCTGCCACTAATAATATATACCTAACAGGAGCCCATACATACTCCTGCCTCCAATAATATATACCTGACAGGAGCCCATACATTCTGCTGCCTCTAATAATATATACTTGACAGGGGCCCATACATTCTCCTGCCTCTAATAATATATACCTGACAGGAGCCCATACATTCTCCTGCCTCCAATAATATATACCTGACAGGAGCCCATATATTCTCCTGCCTCCAATAATATGTACCTGACAGGAGCCCATACATTCTCCTGCCTCCAATAATATGTACCTGAGAGGAGCCCATACATTCTGCTGCCTCTAATATTATATACCTGGTAGGAGCCCATACATTCTGCTGCCTCTAATAATATATACCTGACAGGAGCCCATACATTCTACTGCCTCCAATAATATATACCTGACAGGAGCCCATACATTCTGCTGCCTCCAATAATATATACCTGGTAGGAGCCCATACATTCTCCTGCCTCCAATAATATATACCTGACAGGAGCAGATATATTCTCCTGCCTCCAATAATATATATCTGACAGGAGCCCATACATTATCCTGCCTCAAAAACTATATACCTGACAAGAGCACATACATTCTGCTGCCACTAATAATAAATACCTGACAGGAGCCCATACATTCTCCTGCCTCCAATAATATATACCTGAAAGGAGCCCATACATTCTGCTGTCTCTAATAATATATACTTGACAGGAGCCCATGCATTCTCCTGCCTCTAATAATATATACCTGACAGGAGCCCATACATTCTCCTGCCTCCAATAATATATACCTGACAGGAGCCCATATATTCTCCTGCCTCCAATAATATATACCTGTCAGGAGCCCATACATTCTCCTGCCTTCAATAATATATACCTGACAGGAGCCCATGCATTCTCCTGCCTCCAAAAATATATACTTGACAGGAGCCCATACATTCTGCTGCCTCCAATAATATATACCTGACAGGAGCCCATAGATTCTGCTGCCTCCAATAATATATACCTGACAGGAGCCCATACATTCTCCTGCCTCCAATAATATATACCTGACAGGAGCCCAAACATTCTCCTGCCTCCAATAATATATACCTGACAGGAGCCCATACATTCTCTTGCCTCCAATAATATATAACTGAGAGGAGCCCATACATTCTCCTGCCTCCAATAATATATACCTGACAGGAGCCCATACATTCTCCTGCCTACAATAATATATACCTGACAGGAGCCCATACATTCTCCTGCCTCCAATAATATATACCTGACAGGAGCCCATACATTCTGCTGCCTCTAATAATATATACCTGACAGGAGCCCAAACATTCTGCTGCCTCTAATAATATATACCTGACAGGAGCCCATACATTCTCCTGCCTCCAATAATATGTACCTGACAGGAGCCCATACATTCTGCTGCCTCTAATAATATATACCTGACAGGAGCCCATACATTCTCCTGCCTTCAATAATATATACCTGACAGGAGCCCATATATTCTCCTGCCTCTAATAATGTGTACCTGACAGGAGCCTATACATTCTCCTGCCTCCAATAATATGTACATGACAGGAGCCCATACTTTCTGCTGCCTCTAATAATATATACCTGTTAGGAGCCCATACATTCTGCTGCCTCCAGTAATATATACCTGACAGGAGCCCATACATTCTGCTGCCTCTAATAATATATACCTGGTAGGAGCCCATACATTCGCCTGCCTCCAATAATATATACCTGACAGGAGCACATATATTCTCCAGCCTCCAATAATATATACCTGACAGGAGCCCATACATTCTCCTGCCTTCAATAATATATACCTGACAGGAGCCCTTACATTCTCCTGCCTCCAATAATATGTACCTGACAGGCGCCCATACATTCTGCTGCCTCTAATAATATATACCTGGTAGGAGCCCATACATTCTGCTGCCTCCAATAATATATACCTGACAGGAGCCCATACATTCTACTGCCTCCAATAATATATACCTGACAGTAGCCTATACATTCTCCTGACTCCAATAATATGTTCCTGACAGGAGCCCACTCATTCTCCTTCCTCCAATAATATATACCTGAGAGGAGCCCATACATTCTCCTGCCTTCAATAATATATACCTGACAGGAACCCATACATTCTCCTGCCTCCAATAATATATACCAGACAGGAGCCCATAGATTCTGCTGGCTCCAATAATTTATACCTGACAGGTGCCCATACATTCTGCTGCCTCCAATAATATATACCTGACAGGAGCCCATATATTCTCCTGCCTCCAATAATATATACCTGACAGGAGCCCATACATTCTCCTGCCTCCAATAATATATACCTGAGAGGAGCCCATACATTCTCCTGCCTTCAATAATATATACCTGACAGGAGCCCATACATTTTGCTGCCTCTAATAATATATACCTGACAGTTGTCCATACCTTCTCCTGCCTCCAATAAAATAAACCTGACAGGAGCCCATACATTCTCCTGACTCCAATAATATGTACCTGACAGGAGCCCATACATTCTCTTGCCTCCAATAATATATACCTGACAGGAGGCCATACATTCTCCTGCCTCCAATAATATATACCTGAGAGGAGCCCATACATTATCCTGCCTTCAATAATACATACCTTACAGGAGCCCATACATTCTCCTGCCTCCAATAATATATACCTGACAGGAGCCCATACATTCTCCTGCCTCTAATAATATACACCTGACAGGAGCCCATACATTCTACTGCCTCCAATAATATGTACCTGACAGGAGCCCATACATTCTCTTGCCTCTAATAATATATACCTGACAGGAGCCCATACATTCTCCTGCCTCCAATAATATATACCTGACAGGATCCCATACATTCTCCTGCCTCCAATA
Source organism: Phyllobates terribilis (assembly GCF_046119375.1). Classification (NCBI taxonomy): domain Eukaryota; kingdom Metazoa; phylum Chordata; class Amphibia; order Anura; family Dendrobatidae; genus Phyllobates; species Phyllobates terribilis. Next base: position 339,361,069 of record NW_027362762.1, on the reverse strand, counting down.
ATATATACCTGACAGGAGCCCATACATTCTGCTGCCTCCAATAATATGTACCTGACAGGAGCCCATACATTCTCCTGTCTCCAATAATATATACCTGACAGGTGCCCATACATTCTACAGCCTCCAATAATATATACCTGACAGGAGCCCATACATTCTGCTGCCTCCAATAATATATACCTGACAGGAGCCCATACATTCTGCTGCCTCCAATAATATGTACCTGACAGGAGCCCATACATTCTGCAGCCTCCAATAATATGTACGTGACAGGAGCCCATACATTCTCCTGCCTCCAATAATATATACTTGAGAGGAGCCCATACATTCTGCTGCCTCCAATAATATATACCTGACAGGAGCCCATAGATTCTCCTACCTCCAATAATATATACCTGGTAGGAGCACATATATTCTCCTGCCTCCAACAATATATACCTGAGAGGAGCCCATGCATTCTGCTGCCTCCAATAACATGTACCTGACAGGAGCCTATACATTCTACTGCCTCCAATAATATGTACGTGACAGGAGCCCATACATTCTGCTGCCTGTAATAATATATATCTGGTAGGAGCCCATACATTCTGCTGCCTCCAATAATATATACCTGACAGGAGCCCATGCATTCTACTGTCTCCAATAATATATACCTGACAGGAGCCCATACATTCTGCTACATCCAATAATATATACCTGACAGGAGCCCATACATTCTGCTGCTTATAATAATATATACCTGGCAGGAGCCCATACATTCTCCTGCCTCCAATAATATATACCTGACAGGAGCCCATACATTCTGCTGCCTCTAATAATATATACCTGACAGGAGCACATATATTCTCCTGCTTTCAATAATATATACCTGACAGAAGCCCATACATTCTCCTGCCTCCAATAATATATACCTGACAGGAGCCCATACATTCTGATGCCTCCAATAATATATACCTGACAGGAGCCCATACATTCTGCAGCCTCCAATAATATGTACGTGACAGGAGCCCATACATTCTCCTGCCTCCAATAATATATACTTGAGAGGAGCCCATACATTCTGCTGCCTCCAATAATATATACCTGACAGGAGCCCATACATTCTCCTGCCTCCAATAATATATACCTGACAGGCGCCCATACATTCTGCTGCCTCTAATAATATATACCTGGTAGTAGCCCATACATTCTGCTGCCTCCAATAATATATACCTGACAGGAGCCCATACATTCTCCTGCCTCCAATAATATATACCTGACAGTAGCCTATACATTCTCCTGCCTCCAATAATATATACCTGACAGGAGCCCATACATTCTCCTGACTCCAATAATATGTTCCTGACAGGAGCCCACTCATTCTCCTTCCTCCAATAATATATACCTGAGAGGAGCCCATACATTCTCCTGCCTTCAATAATATATACCTGACAGGAGCCCATACATTCTCCTGCCTCCAATAATATATACCTGACAGGATCCCATAGATTCTGCTGGCTCCAATAATTTATACCTGACAGGTGCCCATACATTCTGCTGCCTCCAATAATATATACCTGACAGGAGCCCATATATTCTCCTGCCTCCAATAATATATACCTGACAGGAGCCCATACATTCTGCTGCCTCTAATAATATATACCTGACAGTTGCCCATACCTTCTCCTGCCTCCAATAAAATAAACCTGACAGGAGCCCATACATTCTCCTGACTCCAATAATGTGTACCTGACAGGAGCCCATACATTCTCTTGCCTCCAATAATATATACCTGACAGGAGGCCATACATTCTCCTGCCTACAATAATATATACCTGAGAGGAGCCCATACATTCTCCTGCCTTCAATAATACATACCTTACAGGAGCCCATACATTCTCCTGCCTCCAATAATATATACCTGACAGGAGCCCATACATTCTCCTGCCTCTAATAATATACACCTGACAGGAGCCCATACATTCTCCTGCCTCCAATAATATGTACCTGACAGGAGCCCATACATTCTCTTGCCTCCAATAATATATACCTGACAGGAGCCCATACATTCTGCTGCCTCCAATAATATGTACCTGACAGGAGCCCATACATTCTCCTGTCTCCAATAATATATACCTGACAGGTGCCCATACATTCTACAGCCTCCAATAATATATACCTGACAGGAGCCCATACATTCTGCTGCCTCCAATAATATATACCTGACAGGAGCCCATACATTCTGCTGCCTCCAATAATATGTACCTGACAGGAGCCCATACATTCTGCAGCCTCCAATAATATGTACGTGACAGGAGCCCATACATTCTCCTGCCTCCAATAATATATACTTGAGAGGAGCCCATACATTCTGCTGCCTCCAATAATATATACCTGACAGGAGCCCATAGATTCTCCTACCTCCAATAATATATACCTGGTAGGAGCACATATATTCTCCTGCCTCCAACAATATATACCTGAGAGGAGCCCATGCATTCTGCTGCCTCCAATAACATGTACCTGACAGGAGCCTATACATTCTACTGCCTCCAATAATATGTACGTGACAGGAGCCCATACATTCTGCTGCCTGTAATAATATATATCTGGTAGGAGCCCATACATTCTGCTGCCTCCAATAATATATACCTGACAGGAGCCCATGCATTCTACTGTCTCCAATAATATATACCTGACAGGAGCCCATACATTCTGCTACATCCAATAATATATACCTGACAGGAGCCCATACATTCTGCTGCTTATAATAATATATACCTGGCAGGAGCCCATACATTCTCCTGCCTCCAATAATATATACCTGACAGGAGCCCATACATTCTGCTGCCTCTAATAATATATACCTGACAGGAGCACATATATTCTCCTGCTTTCAATAATATATACCTGACAGAAGCCCATACATTCTCCTGCCTCCAATAATATATACCTGACAGGAGCCCATACATTCTGATGCCTCCAATAATATATACCTGACAGGAGCCCATACATTCTGCAGCCTCCAATAATATGTACGTGACAGGAGCCCATACATTCTCCTGCCTCCAATAATATATACTTGAGAGGAGCCCATACATTCTCCTGCCTCCAATAATATATACCTGAGAGGAGCCCATACATTCTCCTGCCTTCAATAATATATACCTGACAGGAGCCCATACATTTTGCTGCCTCTAATAATATATACCTGACAGTTGTCCATACCTTCTCCTGCCTCCAATAAAATAAACCTGACAGGAGCCCATACATTCTCCTGACTCCAATAATATGTACCTGACAGGAGCCCATACATTCTCTTGCCTCCAATAATATATACCTGACAGGAGGCCATACATTCTCCTGCCTCCAATAATATATACCTGAGAGGAGCCCATACATTATCCTGCCTTCAATAATACATACCTTACAGGAGCCCATACATTCTCCTGCCTCCAATAATATATACCTGACAGGAGCCCATACATTCTCCTGCCTCTAATAATATACACCTGACAGGAGCCCATACATTCTACTGCCTCCAATAATATGTACCTGACAGGAGCCCATACATTCTCTTGCCTCTAATAATATATACCTGACAGGAGCCCATACATTCTCCTGCCTCCAATAATATATACCTGACAGGATCCCATACATTCTCCTGCCTCCAATAATATATACCTGACAGGAGCCCATACATTCTGCTGCCTCCAATAATATGTACCTGACAGGAGCCCATACATTCTCCTGTCTCCAATAATATATACCTGACAGGTGCCCATACATTCTACAGCCTCCAATAATATATACCTGACAGGAGCCCATACATTCTGCTGCCTCCAATAATATATACCTGACAGGAGCCCATACATTCTGCTGCCTCCAATAATATGTACCTGACAGGAGCCCATACATTCTGCAGCCTCCAATAATATGTACGTGACAGGAGCCCATACATTCTCCTGCCTCCAATAATATATACTTGAGAGGAGCCCATACATTCTGCTGCCTCCAATAATATATACCTGACAGGAGCCCATAGATTCTCCTACCTCCAATAATATATACCTGGTAGGAGCACATATATTCTCCTGCCTCCAACAATATATACCTGAGAGGAGCCCATGCATTCTGCTGCCTCCAATAACATGTACCTGACAGGAGCCTATACATTCTACTGCCTCCAATAATATGTACGTGACAGGAGCCCATACATTCTGCTGCCTGTAATAATATATATCTGGTAGGAGCCCATACATTCTGCTGCCTCCAATAATATATACCTGACAGGAGCCCATGCATTCTACTGTCTCCAATAATATATACCTGACAGGAGCCCATACATTCTGCTACATCCAATAATATATACCTGACAGGAGCCCATACATTCTGCTGCTTATAATAATATATACCTGGCAGGAGCCCATACATTCTCCTGCCTCCAATAATATATACCTGACAGGAGCCCATACATTCTGCTGCCTCTAATAATATATACCTGACAGGAGCACATATATTCTCCTGCTTTCAATAATATATACCTGACAGAAGCCCATACATTCTCCTGCCTCCAATAATATATACCTGACAGGAGCCCATACATTCTGATGCCTCCAATAATATATACCTGACAGGAGCCCATACATTCTGCAGCCTCCAATAATATGTACGTGACAGGAGCCCATACATTCTCCTGCCTCCAATAATATATACTTGAGAGGAGCCCATACATTCTGCTGCCTCCAATAATATATACCTGACAGGAGCCCATACATTCTCCTGCCTCCAATAATATATACCTGACAGGCGCCCATACATTCTGCTGCCTCTAATAATATATACCTGGTAGTAGCCCATACATTCTGCTGCCTCCAATAATATATACCTGACAGGAGCCCATACATTCTCCTGCCTCCAATAATATATACCTGACAGTAGCCTATACATTCTCCTGCCTCCAATAATATATACCTGACAGGAGCCCATACATTCTCCTGACTCCAATAATATGTTCCTGACAGGAGCCCACTCATTCTCCTTCCTCCAATAATATATACCTGAGAGGAGCCCATACATTCTCCTGCCTTCAATAATATATACCTGACAGGAGCCCATACATTCTCCTGCCTCCAATAATATATACCTGACAGGATCCCATAGATTCTGCTGGCTCCAATAATTTATACCTGACAGGTGCCCATACATTCTGCTGCCTCCAATAATATATACCTGACAGGAGCCCATATATTCTCCTGCCTCCAATAATATATACCTGACAGGAGCCCATACATTCTGCTGCCTCTAATAATATATACCTGACAGTTGCCCATACCTTCTCCTGCCTCCAATAAAATAAACCTGACAGGAGCCCATACATTCTCCTGACTCCAATAATGTGTACCTGACAGGAGCCCATACATTCTCTTGCCTCCAATAATATATACCTGACAGGAGGCCATACATTCTCCTGCCTACAATAATATATACCTGAGAGGAGCCCATACATTCTCCTGCCTTCAATAATACATACCTTACAGGAGCCCATACATTCTCCTGCCTCCAATAATATATACCTGACAGGAGCCCATACATTCTCCTGCCTCTAATAATATACACCTGACAGGAGCCCATACATTCTCCTGCCTCCAATAATATGTACCTGACAGGAGCCCATACATTCTCTTGCCTCCAATAATATATACCTGACAGGAGCCCATACATTCTGCTGCCTCCAATAATATGTACCTGACAGGAGCCCATACATTCTCCTGTCTCCAATAATATATACCTGACAGGTGCCCATACATTCTACAGCCTCCAATAATATATACCTGACAGGAGCCCATACATTCTGCTGCCTCCAATAATATATACCTGACAGGAGCCCATACATTCTGCTGCCTCCAATAATATGTACCTGACAGGAGCCCATACATTCTGCAGCCTCCAATAATATGTACGTGACAGGAGCCCATACATTCTCCTGCCTCCAATAATATATACTTGAGAGGAGCCCATACATTCTGCTGCCTCCAATAATATATACCTGACAGGAGCCCATAGATTCTCCTACCTCCAATAATATATACCTGGTAGGAGCACATATATTCTCCTGCCTCCAACAATATATACCTGAGAGGAGCCCATGCATTCTGCTGCCTCCAATAACATGTACCTGACAGGAGCCTATACATTCTACTGCCTCCAATAATATGTACGTGACAGGAGCCCATACATTCTGCTGCCTGTAATAATATATATCTGGTAGGAGCCCATACATTCTGCTGCCTCCAATAATATATACCTGACAGGAGCCCATGCATTCTACTGTCTCCAATAATATATACCTGACAGGAGCCCATACATTCTGCTACATCCAATAATATATACCTGACAGGAGCCCATACATTCTGCTGCTTATAATAATATATACCTGGCAGGAGCCCATACATTCTCCTGCCTCCAATAATATATACCTGACAGGAGCCCATACATTCTGCTGCCTCTAATAATATATACCTGACAGGAGCACATATATTCTCCTGCTTTCAATAATATATACCTGACAGAAGCCCATACATTCTCCTGCCTCCAATAATATATACCTGACAGGAGCCCATACATTCTGATGCCTCCAATAATATATACCTGACAGGAGCCCATACATTCTGCAGCCTCCAATAATATGTACGTGACAGGAGCCCATACATTCTCCTGCCTCCAATAATATATACTTGAGAGGAGCCCATACATTCTGCTGCCTCCAATAATATATACCTGACAGGAGCCCATACATTCTCCTGCCTCCAATAATATATACCTGACAGGCGCCCATACATTCTGCTGCCTCTAATAATATATACCTGGTAGGAGCCCATACATTCTGCTGCCTCCAATAATATATACCTGACAGGAGCCCATACATTCTCCTGCCTCCAATAATATATACCTGACAGTAGCCTATACATTCTCCTGCCTCCAATAATATATACCTGACAGGAGCCCATACATTCTCCTGACTCCAATAATATGTTCCTGACAGGAGCCCACTCATTCTCCTTCCTCCAATAATATATACCTGAGAGGAGCCCATACATTCTCCTGCCTTCAATAATATATACCTGACAGGAGCCCATACATTCTCCTGCCTCCAATAATATATACCTGACAGGATCCCATAGATTCTGCTGGCTCCAATAATTTATACCTGACAGGTGCCCATACATTCTGCTGCCTCCAATAATATATACCTGACAGGAGCCCATATATTCTCCTGCCTCCAATAATATATACCTGACAGGAGCCCATACATTCTGCTGCCTCTAATAATATATACCTGACAGTTGCCCATACCTTCTCCTGCCTCCAATAAAATAAACCTGACAGGAGCCCATACATTCTCCTGACTCCAATAATGTGTACCTGACAGGAGCCCATACATTCTCTTGCCTCCAATAATATATACCTGACAGGAGGCCATACATTCTCCTGCCTACAATAATATATACCTGAGAGGAGCCCATACATTCTCCTGCCTTCAATAATACATACCTTACAGGAGCCCATACATTCTCCTGCCTCCAATAATATATACCTGACAGGAGCCCATACATTCTCCTGCCTCTAATAATATACACCTGACAGGAGCCCATACATTCTCCTGCCTCCAATAATATGTACCTGACAGGAGCCCATACATTCTCTTGCCTCTAATAATATATACCTGACAGGATCCCATACATTCTCCTGCCTCCAATAATATATACCTGACAGTAGCCCATACATTCTGCTGCCTCCAATAATATGTACCTGACAGGAGCCCATACATTCTCCTGTCTCCAATAATATATACCTGACAGGTGCGCATACATTCTGCTGCCTCCAATAATATGTACCTGACAGGAGCCCATACATTCTGCAGCCTCCAATAATATGTACGTGACAGGAGCCCATACATTCTCCTGCCTCCAATAATATATACTTGAGAGGAGCCCATACATTCTGCTGCCTCCAATAATATATACCTGACAGGAGCCCATAGATTCTCCTACCTCCAATAATATATACCTGGTAGGAGCACATATATTCTCCTGCCTCCAACAATATATACCTGAGAGGAGCCCATGCATTCTGCTGCCTCCAATAACATGTACCTGACAGGAGCCTATACATTCTACTGCCTCCAATAATATGTACATGACAGGAGCCCATACATTCTGCTGCCTGTAATAATATATATCTGGTAGGAGCCCATACATTCTGCTGCCTCCAATAATACATACCTGACAGGAGCCCATGCATTCTACTGTCTCCAATAATATATACCTGACAGGAGCCCATACATTCTTCTACCTCCAATAATATACACCTGACAGGAGCCCATACATTCTGCTGCTTATAATAATATATACCTGGCAGGAGCCCACACATTCTCCTGCCTCCAATAATATATACCTGACAGGAGCCCATACATTCTGCTGCCTCTAATAATATATACCTGACAGGAGCACATATATTCTCCTGCTTTCAATAATATATACCTGACAGAAGCCCATACATTCTCCTGCCTCCAATAATATATACCTGACAGGAGCCCATACATTCTGATGCCTCCAATAATATATACCTGACAGGAGCCCATACATTCTGCAGCCTCCAATAATATGTACGTGACAGGAGCCCATACATTCTCCTGCCTCCAATAATATATACTTGAGAGGAGCCCATACATTCTGCTGCCTCCAATAATATATACCTGACAGGAGCCCATACATTCTCCTGCCTCCAATAATATATACCTGACAGGCGCCCATACATTCTGCTGCCTCTAATAATATATACCTGGTGGGAGACCATACATTCTGCTGCCTCCAATAATATATACCTGACAGGAGCCCATACATTCTCCTGCCTCCAATAATATATACCTGACAGTAGCCTATACATTCTCCTGCCTCCAATAATATATACCTGACAGGAGCCCAAACATTCTCCTGACTCCAATAATATGTTCCTGACAGGATCCCACTCATTCTCCTTCCTCCAATAATATATACCTGAGAGGAGCCCATACATTCTCCTGCCTTCAATAATATATACCTGACAGGAGCCCATACATTCTCCTGCCTCCAATAATATATACCTGACAGGATCCCATAGATTCTGCTGGCTCCAATAATTTATACCTGACAGGTGCCCATACATTCTGCTGCCTCCAATAATATATACCTGACAGGAGCCCATATATTCTCCTGCCTCCAATAATATATACCTGACAGGAGCCCATACATTCTGCTGCCTCTAATAATATATACCTGACAGTTGCCCATACCTTCTCCTGCCTCCAATAAAATAAACCTGACAGGAGCCCATACATTCTCCTGACTCCAATAATGTGTACCTGACAGGAGCCCATACATTCTCTTGCCTCCAATAATATATACCTGACAGGAGGCCATACATTCTCCTGCCTACAATAATATATAGCTGAGAGGAGCCCATACATTCTCCTGCCTTCAATAATACATACCTTACAGGAGCCCATACATTCTCCTGCCTCTAATAATATATACCTGACAGGAGCCCATACATTCTCCTGCCTCTAATAATATATACCTGACAGGAGCCCATACATTCTCCTGCCTCCAATAATATATACCTGACAGGAGCCCATACATTCTGCTGCCTCCAATAATATATACCTGACAGGAGCCCATACATTCTGCTGCCTCCAATAATATGTACCTGACAGGAGCCCATACATTCTCCTGTCTCCAATAATATATACCTGACAGGTGCCCATACATTCTCCTGCCTCCAATAATATATACCTGACAGGAGCCCATACATTCTGGTGCCTCCAATAATATATACCTGGCAGGAGCCCATACATTCGGCTGCCTCCAATAATATGTACCTGACAGGAGCCCATACATTCTGCTGCCTCCAATAACATGTACGTGACAGGAGCCCATACATTCTCCTGCCTCCAATAATATATACCTGACAGGAGCCCATACATTCTGCAGCCTCATATAATATATACCTGACAGGAGCCCATACATTCTGCTGCCTCCAATAATATATACTTGAGAGGAGCCCATACATTCTGCTGCCTCCAATAATATATACCTGACAGGAGCCCATAGATTCTCCTACCTCCAATAATATATACCTGGTAGGAGCACATATATTCTCCTGCCTCCAACAATATATACCTGAGAGGAGCCCATACATTCTGCAGCCTCCAATAATATATAACTGACAGGAGCCCATACATTCTCCTGCCTCCAATAATATATACCTGACAGGCGCCCATACATTCTGCTGCCTCTAATAATATATACCTGGTAGGAGCCCATACATTCTGCTGCCTCCAATAATATATACCTGACAGGAGCCCATACATTCTCCTGCCTCCAATAATATATACCTGACAGTAGCCTATACATTCTCCTGCCTCCAATAATATATACCTGACAGGAGCCCATACATTCTCCTGACTCCAATAATATGTTCCTGACAGGAGCCCACTCATTCTCCTTCCTCCAATAATATATACCTGAGAGGAGCCCATATATTCTCCTGCCTTCAATAATATATACCTGACAGAAGCCCATACATTCTCCTGCCTCCAATAATATATACCTGACAGGATCCCATAGATTCTGCTGGCTCCAATAATTTATACCTGACAGGTGCCCATACATTCTGCTGCCTCCAATAATATATACCTGACAGGAGCCCATACATTCTCCTGCCTCCAATAATATGTACCTGACAGGAGCCCATACATTCTCCTGCCTCCAATAATATGTACCTGACAGGAGCCCATACATTCTGCTGCCTCTAATAATATATACCTGACAGGAGCCCATACATTCTCCTGCCTTCAATAATATATACCTGACAGGAGCCCATATATTCTCCTGCCTCTAATAATGTGTACCTGACAGGAGCCTATACATTCTCCTGCCTCCAATAATATGTACATGACAGGAGCCCATACTTTCTGCTGCCTCTAATAATATATACCTGTTAGGAGCCCATACATTCTGCTGCCTCCAGTAATATATACCTGACAGGAGCCCATACATTCTGCTGCCTCTAATAATATATACCTGGTAGGAGCCCATACATTCGCCTGCCTCCAATAATATATACCTGACAGGAGCACATATATTCTCCAGCCTCCAATAATATATACCTGACAGGAGCCCATACATTCTCCTGCCTTCAATAATATATACCTGACAGGAGCCCTTACATTCTCCTGCCTCCAAAAATATGTACCTGACAGGCGCCCATACATTCTGCTGCCTCTAATAATATATACCTGGTAGGAGCCCATACATTCTGCAGCCTCATATAATATATACCTGACAGGAGCCCATACATTCTGCTGCCTCCAATAATATATACTTGAGAGGAGCCCATACATTCTGCTGCCTCCAATAATATATACCTGACAGGAGCCCATAGATTCTCCTACCTCCAATAATATATACCTGGTAGGAGCACATATATTCTCCTGCCTCCAACAATATATACCTGAGAGGAGCCCATACATTCTGCAGCCTCCAATAATATATACCTGACAGGAGCCCATACATTCTCCTGCCTCCAATAATATATACCTGACAGGAGCCCATACATTCTCCTGCCTCCAATAATATATACCTGACAGTCGTCCATACATTCTTCTGCCTCCAATAATATATACCTGACAGGAGCCCATACATTCTCCTGCCTCCAATAATATATACCTGACAGGAGCCCATACATTCTGCTGCCTCCATAAATATATACCTGACAGGAGACCATACATTCTCCTGCCTCCAATAATATATACCTGACAGGAGCCCATACATTCTCCTGCCTTCAATAATATATACCTGACAGGAGCCCTTACATTCTCCTGCCTCCAATAATATATACCTGACAGGAGCCCTTACATTCTGCTGCCTCCAATAATATATACCTGACAGGAGCCCACACATTCTCCTGCCTCCAATAATATATACGTGACAGGAGCCCATACATTCTTCTGCCTCCAATAATATATACCTGACAGGAGCCCATACATGGTGCTGCCTCCAATAATATATACCTGACAGGAGCCCATACTTTCTGCTGCCTCTAATAATATATACCTGACAGGAGCCCATACATTCTCCTGCCTCCAATAATATATACCTGACAGGAGCCCATACATTCTCCTGCCTCCAATAATATGTACATGACAGGAGCCCATACATTCTGCTGCCTCTAATAATATATACCTGGTAGGAGCCCATGCATTCTGCTGCCTCTAATAACATGTACCTGACAGGAGCCTATACATTCTCCTGCCTCCAATAATATGTACCTGACAGGAGCCCATACATTCTGCTGCCTCCAATAATATATACCTGACAGGAGCCCATGCATTCTACTGTCTCCAATAATATATACCTGACAGGAGCCCATACATTCTGCTACCTCCAATAATATATACCTGACAGGAGCCCATACATTCTGCTGCTTCTAATAATATATACCTGGTAGGAGCCCATACATTCTCCTGCCTCCAATAATATATACCTGACAGGAGCACATATATTCTCCTGCCTCCAATAATATATACCTGACAGGAGCCCATACATTCTCCTGCCTTCAATAATATATACCTGACAGGAGCCCATACATTCTCCTGCCTCCAATAATATATACCTGACAGGAGCCCATACATTCTGATGCCTCCAATAATATATACCTGACAGGCGCCCATACATTCTGCTGCCTCTAATAATATATACCTGGTAGGAGCCCATACATTCTGCTGCCTCCAATAATATATACCTGACAGGAGCCCATACATTTTCCTGCCTCCAATAATATATACCTGACAGTAGCCTATACATTCTCCTGCCTCCAATAATATATACCTGACAGGAGCCCATACATTCTGCTGCCTCCAATAATATATACCTGACAGGAACCCATACATTCTCCTGACTTCAATAATATATACCTGAGAGGAGCCATACATTCTCCTGACTCCAATAATATGTACCTGACAGGAGCCCATACATTCTCCTGCCTCCAATAATATATACCTGAGCGGAGCCATACATTCTCCTGCCTCCAATAATATATACCTGACAGGAGCCCATACATTCTCCTGACTCCAATAATATGTAGCTGACAGGAGCCCATACATTCTCCTGCCTCCAATAATATATACCTGACAGGAGCCCATACATTCTCCTGCCTCCAATAATATATACCTGACAGTAGCCTATACATTCTCCTGCCTCCAATAATATATACCTGACAGGAGCCCATACATTCTCCTGACTCCAATAATATATACCTGACAGGAGCCCATACATTCTCCTGCCTTCAATAATACATACCTTACAGGAGCCCATACATTCTCCTGCCTCCAATAATATATACCTGACAGGAGCCCATACATTCTCCTGCCTCTAATAATATATACCTGACAGGAGCCCATACATTCTCCTGCCTCCAATAATATGTACCTGACAGGAGCCCATACATTCTCCTGCCTCTAATAATATATACCTGACAGGAGCCCATACATTCTCCTGCCTCCAATAATATATACCTGACAGGAGCCCATACATTCTCCTGCCTCCAATAATATGTACCTGACAGGAGCCCATACATTCTGCTGCCTCCAATAATATATACCTGACAGGAGCCCATACATTCTCCTGCCTTCAATAATAAATAACTGACAGGAGCCCATACATTCTCCTGCCTCCAATAATATATACCTGACAGGAGCCCATACATTCTCCTGCCTCCAATAATATATCCCTGACAGGAGCCCATACATTCTGCTGCCTCTAATAATATATACCTGACAGGAGCCCATACATTCTCCTGCCTCCAATAATATATATCTGACAGAAGCCCATATATTCTCCTGCCTCCACTAATATGTACCTGACAGGAGCCCATACATTCTCCTGCCTCCAATAATATATAGCTGACAGGAGCCCATACATTCTCCTGCCTTCAATAATATATACCTGACAGGAGCCCATACATTCTCCTGCCTCCAATAATATATACCTGACAGGAGCCCATACATTCTCCTGCCTCCAATAATATATACCTGACAGGAGCCCATACATTCTGGTGCCTCTAATATTATATACCTGGTAGGAGCCCATACATTCTGCTGCCTCCAATAATATATACCTGACAGGAGCCCATACATTCTACTGTCTCCAATAATATATACCTGACAGGAGCCTGTACATTCTGCTGCCTCCAATATTATGTACATGACAGGAGCCCATACATTCTGCTGCCTCTAATAATATATACCTGGTAGGAGCCCATGCATTCTGCTGCCTCCAATAACATGTACCTGACAGGAGCCTATACATTCTCCTGCCTCCAATAATATGTACATGACAGGAGCCCATACATTCTGCTGCCTGTAATAATATATATCTGGTAGGAGCCCATACATTCTGCTGCCTCCAATAATATATACCTGACAGGAGCCCATGCATTCTACTGTCTCCAATAATATATACCCGACAGGAGCCCATACATTCTGCTACCTCCAATAATATATACCTGACAGGAGCCCATACATTCTGCTGCTTCTAATAATATATACCTGGCAGGAGCCCATACATTCTCCTGCCTCCAATAATATATACCTGACAGGAGCCCATACATTCTGCAGCCTCTAATAATATATACCTGACAGGAGCACATATATTCTCCTGCCTTCAATAATATATACCTGACAGGAGCCCATACATTCTTCTGCCTCCAATAATATATACCTGACAGGAGCCCATACATTCTGATGCCTCCAATAATATATACCTGACAGGCGCCCATACATTCTGCTGCCTCTAATAATATATACCTGGTAGGAGCCCATACATTCTGCTGCCTCCAATAATATATACCTGACAGGAGCCCATACATTCTCCTGCCTCCAATAATATGTAGCTGACAGTAGCCTATACATTCTCCTGCCTCCAATAATATATACCTGACAGGAGCCCATACATTCTCCTGACTCCAATAATATGTTCCTGACAGGAGCCCACTCATTCTCCTTCCTCCAATAATATATACCTGAGAGGAGCCCATACATTCTCCTGCCTTCAATAATATATACCTGACAGGAGCCCATACATTCTCCTGCCTCCAATAATATATACCTGACAGGAGCCCATATATTCTCCTGCCTCCAATAATATATCTGACAGGAGCCCATACATTCTGCTGCCTCTAATAATATATACCTGACAGTTGCCCATACATTCTCCTGCCTCCAATAAAATAAACCTGACAGGAGTCTATACATTCTCCTGACTCCAATAATATGTACCTGACAGGAGCCCATACATTCTCTTGCCTCCAATAATATATACCTGACAGGAGGACATACATTCTCCTGCCTCCAATAATATATACCTGAGAAGAGCCCATACATTCTCCTGCCTTCAAAAATACATACCTTACAGGAGCCCATACATTCTCCTGCCTCCAATAATATATACCTGACAGGAGCCCATACATTCTCCTGCCTCTAATAATATATACCTGACAGGAGCCCATACATTCTCCTGCCTCCAATAATATGTACCTGACAGGAGCCCATACATTCTCCTGCCTCTAATAATATATACCTGACAGGAGCCCATACATTCTCCTGCCTCCAATAATATATACCTGACAGGAGCCAATACATTCTCCTGCCTCCAATAATATGTAACTGACAGGAGCCCATACATTCTACTGCCTCCAATAATATATACCTGACAGGAGCCCATACATTCTGCTGCCTCCAATAATATGTACCTGACAGGAGCCCATACATTCTCCTGTCTCCAATAATATTTACCTGACAGGTGCCCATACATTCTCCTGCCTCCAATAATATATACCTGGCAGGAGCCCATACATTCTGCTGCCTCCAATAATATATACCTGACAGGAGCCCATACATTCTGCTGCCTCCAATAATATGTACCTGACAGGAGCCCATACATTCTGCTGCCTCCAATAATATGTACGTGACAGGAGCCCATACATTCTCCTGACTCCAATAATATATACTTGAGAGGAGCCCATACATTCTGCTGCCTCCAATAATATATACCTGATAGGAGCCCATAGATTCTCCTACCTCCAATAATATATACCTGGTAGGAGCACATATATTCTCCTGCCTCCAACAATATATACCTGAGAGGAGCCCATACATTCTGCAGCCTCCAATAATATATACCTGACAGGAGCCCATACATTCTCCTGCCTCCAATAATATATACCTGACAGGAGCCCATACATTCTCCTGCCTCCAATAATATATACCTGACAGTCGCCCATACATTCTGCTGCCTCCAATAATATATACCTGACAGGAGCCCATACATTCTCCTGCCTCCAATAATATATACCTGACAGGAGCCCATACATTCTCCTGCCTTCAATAATATATACCTGACAGGAGCCCTTACATTCTCCTGCCTCCAATAATATATACCTGACAGGAGCCCTTACATTCTGCTGCCTCCAATAATATATACCTGACAGGAGCCCACACATTCTCCTGCCTCCAATAATATATACGTGACAGGAGCCCATACATTCTCCTGTCTCCAATAATATATACCTGACAGGAGCCCATACATTGTGCTGCCTCCAATAATATATACCTGACAGGAGCCCATACATTCTGCTGCCTCTAATAATATATACCTGACAGGAGCCCAAACATTCTCCTGCCTCCAATAATATATACCTGACAGGAGCCCATACATTCTCCTGCCTCCAATAATATATACCTGACAGGAGCCCATACATTCTCCTGCCTCCAATAATATGTACATGACAGGAGCCCATACATTCTGCTGCCTCTAATAATATATACCTGGTAGGAGCCCATGCATTCTGCTGCCTCCAATAACATGTACCTGACAGGAGCCTATACATACTCCTGCCTCCAATAATATGTACATGACAGGAGCCCATACATTCTGCTGCCTCCAATAATATATACCTGACAGGAGCCCATGCATTCTACTGTCTCCAATAATATATGTCTGACAGGAGCCCATACATTCTGCTACCTCCAATAATATATACCTGACAGGAGCCCATACATTCTGCTGCTTCTAATAATATATACCTGGTAGGAGCCCATACATTCTCCTGCCTCTAATAATATATACCTGACAGGAGCACATATATTCTCCTGCCTCCAATAATATATACCTGACAGGAGCCCATACATTCTCCTGCCTTCAATAATATATACCTGACAGGAGCCCATACATTCTCCTGCCTCCAATAATATATACCTGACAGGAGCCCATACATTCTGATGCTTCCAATAATATTTACCTGACAGGCGCCCATACATTCTGCTGCCTCTAATAATATATACCTGGTTGGAGCCCATACATGCTGATGCCTCCAATAATATATACCTGACAGGAGCCCATACATTTTCCTGCCTCCAATAATATATACCTGACAGTAGCCTATACATTCTCCTGCCTCCAATAATATATACCTGACAGGAGCCCATACATTCTGCTGCCTCCAATAATATATACCTGACAGGAACCCATTCATTCTCCTGACTTCAATAATATATACCTGAGAGGAGCCATACATTCTCCTGACTCCAATAATATGTACCTGACAGGAGCCCATACATTCTCCTGCCTCCAATAATATATACCTGAGAGGAGCCATACATTCTCCTGCCTCCAATAATATATACCTGACAGGAGCCCATACATTCTCCTGACTCCAATAATATGTACCTGACAGGAGCCCATACATTCTCCTGCCTCCAATAATATATACCTGACAGGAGCCCATACATTCTCCTGCCTCCAATAATATATACCTGACAGTAGCCTATACATTCTCCTGCCTCCAATAATATATACCTGACAGGAGCCCATACATTCTCCTGACTCCAATAATATATGCCTGACAGGAGCCCATACATTCTCCTGCCTCCAATAATATATACCTGACAGGAGCCCATACATTCTCCTGCCTTCAATAATATATACCTGACAGGAGCCCATACATTCTCCTGTCTCCAATAATATATACCTGACAGGAGCCCATACATTCTCCTGCCTCCAATAATATATCCCTGACAGGAGCCCATACATTCTGCTGCCTCTAATAATATATACCTGACAGGAGCCCATACATCCTCCTGCCTCCAATAATATGTACCTGACAGGAGCCCATACATTCTGCTGCCTCTAATATTATATACCTGGTAGGAGCCCATACATTCTGCTGCCTCCAATAATATATACCTGACAGGAGCCCATACTTTCTCTTGCCTCCAATAATATATACCTGACAGGAGCAGATATATTCTCCTGCCTCCAATAATATATATCTGTCAGGAGCCCATACATTCTCCTGCCTCCAAAAATATATACCTGACAGGAGCCCATACTTTCTCTTGCCTCCAATAATATATACCTGACAGGAGCACATATATTCTCCTGCCTCCAATAATATATATCTGACAGGAGCCCATACATTCTCCTGCCTCCAAAAATATATATCTGACAGGAGCCCATACATTCTCCTGCCTCCAAAAATATATACCTGACAGGAGCCCATACTTTCTCTTGCCTCCAATAGTATATACCTGACAGGAGCACATATATTCTCCTGCCTCCAATAATATATATCTGACAGGAGCCCATACTTTCTCTTGCCTCCAATAATATATACCTGACAGGAGCACATATATTCTCCTGCCTCCAAAAATATATACCTGACAGGAGCCCATACTTTCTCTTGCCTCCAATAATATATACCTGACAGGAGCCCATACTTTCTCTTGCCTCCAATAATATATACCGGACAGGAGCACATATATTCTCCTGCCTCCAATAATATATATCTGACAGGAGCCCATACATTCTCCTGCCTCCAAAAATATATACCTAACAGGAGCCCATACATTCTGCTGCCTCCAATAATATATACCTGACAGGAGCCCATACTTTCTCTTGCCTCCAATAATATATACCTGACAGGAGCACATATATTCTCCTGCCTCCAATAATATATATCCGACAGGAGCCCATACATTCTCCTGCCTCCAATAATATACAGTTATATGAAAAAGTTTTGGCACCCCTATTAATCTTAAGCTTAATGTTTTTAAAAATTGATGTTTTTGCAACAGCTATTTCAGTTTGATATATGTAATAACTGTTGGACACAGTAATGTTTCTGCCTTGAAATGAGCTTTATTGTACTAACAGAAAATGTGCAATCTGCATTCAAACAAAATTTGACAGGTGCATATGTAGCACCCTGAGGATTCGGCTGCTACAGGGGTATTGCACCTCAACCCAGAGGTGTGATATTCCACTCCCGGGTAAGGATGGAGTGTGGAACTGAGCTCGGTAGGCTGCATGCACTACACACATCCCATTTCCGAGGAGCAGACCGACGGTACTCCCACTTAGAAATGTGCAGGTACGACCGAGTCTGTTCCTGGCTGGAGTGGGAGGGGGGTGGTACATCCCAAGTAGTGTAGGGGCAGATAGGGGGAGCAGCCTGGGTAAAGATAGGAGCTCATTGGGTGCTGGTCACCTGAGCTCACACATAGAGGGTGTATATAAGGTGGGCACCATCAAAGAACAGGGTCAGTCAGTCAGCCACAGTCAGTCAGTCTGCTGTAGAGGAGGAGTGAGTCAGCCTTTGCAGAGAAGTAAGAAGCAGAGGAGCAGAGCAGCCCCAGAGAGAGAGAGAGGAGAAAGAAAGAGAGACCCAGAGGGGGAAACAGAAGAGAGGACTCTGAGACCCCAAATCCAATCCACGGGTGAAGAGTCGGCATCAGGGTACCGGAACCCAAGCTGGTGGGGGCAAAAACACACCCCAGCCAGAGACCGGAGGCCGTGGGCAGCGTCTGCCACGGCCACCCACCACATCCACCACGAAGGCATACCACGTGGAGGGTCAGGGAACCCAAGGCCAAGGGTCTCCCAACAAAAGGCCCGAGGGAGCTGGACCTGGGTGGATCACTAGTGGGGACGGCCAGAGAAAGGACAGAAGGAGAGCTCAGGGTCACGCTCCGGACTTGCTTGGGGGTTGGCTGGATCCAGGACCTGGTGGATGCAGCACGGCTCGGGAGGTCACTTGAAGCTGGAGTGACCGGAACATCAGCAGTGAGTAAATATCCTAAACTGCATAACCCGACTCTGTCTTCATTTAACACCTATGCTGCACCACCACAACCCCCATCCTCTGCACCGGACCCCCTGAGGCTATACCCCACCCGTTGGGGGTTATACCATCAAAAGCTGCACCTACTCCATCAGCCTCAGCGGACCCTGCTGCAGCGGCGGCCATAGTGACCGCAATACAACGGGTGGCGTAGTCGACATTAAGAACTTATTAACATCTGTAGGACTGCCACATACAACTGAGTTTGACACCCTGGGCACGGACCGGGTCACAGCCACTCGGAAGACTACAACTCCCATCTGATCCGGCTCCGGATATTCCCCCTAAAGAATATGGCCCAGGGGGTGCGTCAACTTTGGCGTAGTCGGCAGGATACCGTGCCCGCAACATCCGGGTACTGCGTGCCTGAAGAAAAGAACAAGTTTACCTCAAAAAGAAGTCTCCCGCCGGTTCCGGAGGGTCCCCGCCATCGGACTCCATCACAGATCGATTCCTGCCGGTTGTCCGCCATTAACAGCTTTTTCCCGCCATCTGCAGAGTTTCCCGCCACTGGGAGACGATTCCCGCCATTTCCAAAGGTTTCCCGCCTTGGAAGAGCGGACGCCATTATGGGCGTGCCAGAGGGTGGTGAGAGGCCGCCTCCCATCGTGGGCCAGGACCGAAAATGGCGCCAAAAGTGGAAACCGCCCCCACCAACAGAGACTGTGATGCTAGAGGTGTCTGTCAGCGTGAAAGAACTGCCCCTGGAGCTGACAATCACCAAGTGGCCCCGGGACCGCCCTAGAGGTGGGAGGAGACGAAAGGAGAGAGCAAAGATGGGTGTCGCTTGGAGCAGTCTAGAGCGAGCGCACCCGGAGGCAAGAAGCCTGGAGAAGAGTATCGGAGGAGCTTACCCGGAGATGGCGAGAAAGCAGAGCAGCACCGGCCCGTTGGCCAGGAGCCTGCTAGAAACAGAGGAGGAAGAGCAGAGCAGCACCGGCCCGTTGGCCAGGAGCCTGCTGGAGACAACGGAAGGAGAGCAGAGCAGCACCGACCCGTTGGTCAGGAGCCTGCTGGAAACAACGACCCCACTAGGACTAGTGGAGGTCCTAGCACAGCTCCCCCGAGACCGGGAGTGTGCACAGACCGCTCTGGAGGGCCTCGCAAGGAGGATGGCCCGGGTGCAGCGAGAGACGTTGGCGGAGTGGAGCCGTGAGATGGCCCAGCAGACCGAGACCTGTCAGTGGAGCACGCCACCCGAGACGAGGAGACAGACCGCCTCTGAGGATGGCGCGGGAGGACTGAAGGCCGGAGACGGCGCCGAGAAGGGAGCCGAACGAGTGGAGGCAGGTAAAGGGGACGTCTATACCCCAGACCGGGAAACCGCGTACCTGCCCCAGCTCCCCGTCGCAGAGCCCGAAGTCTATCCTGCCGTGCCCGTCGCTGCAACGTCACCGCCGCAGACTAGGCCTCAAACGGGAGCCGCGACCCCTGTGACGTCACACGCCTCGACCCCGAGCGTGACCAAGCAGGAAGTACCACCAGCCTGGTCGCAAGGCCTAGTACCCCCGGGCGCCGCAATACCAACAGCGCCCCCTACCTCCGCGGAGCCCCCGGCCTGGTCGCAGGGCCAAGTAGCCCAGGGCGCTGCCGCCTTTACGGTGCCCTTCACCTTCCAGATACCCCAGGCCTGGCCGCAAGGCCCGGGCAACCCGGGCGCCACCACCACCGCGCCCATAAGACCAAGAGTGCCGCATCTGGGAGAGGACCTGTACGCCCAGCATACGTGCCCGGATGGGCAGCCATTTATATGGCCACCGGAGTTTCACCATCCCCGACTCCGGAGAGAAAGACCCCTGGATGAACCCCTGATCCCGGCTCCAAAGCCCGTAAAGAGGATCTCGCCCCCGCTAGCGGAAGCACAGTTTGAGTGGGACCCCACCGGAGAAGATCTTATGGGGTTCACTCAAGAGACTCGGGCAGCTGCAGCGGAGCGTGCTGAGTGCTGCCGCCAACAGCTCGAGGACTTCGAGAGGGAGCGGAGAGAGAGGCGGGTCCGGGAACAGCTAGCTCAAGTAAAGAGCGCGGAGCAGAAGAGCCGGGCCAGGAGAGACCCCCCGTGCAGCGCATAGTCCCCGCACCACCGGGACTGTGATAAAGTTTAACCTGCAGCATGGGTGGGGCTTCATCCGAGACCACCACACCCTAGGCGACGTCTTCGTAACCAGGAGAGACGTTGAGTCCCACCTACCGGAGGGACACAGAGGTCGTGACCTTTACATCGGGGACGAGGTCACCTTCACCCGGCACAAGTGTGCCAAAGGTCCCTACGCCCTCCATGTGCATCGCCTGACGGAGGAAGAGCTGCGGTGTGAGGAGGAAGAACAAGAGGACCCGGACGGGTCTGAAACTAGAGCCAAAGGTAACCAAAAAGCAAGAGCAGGAGGACGCCGTCGCTAAGGACAGCGAAGCAGAAGCTGTATATAGTTGCCCGTCGGGGCACAGTAAATTGAAACCGTAAACTGAAACTGAGTACTGAAACTGAAACTGTTGTTGTTGCTAATATAGTCCCCGTTGGGACCAGCAAGTGTGAACTGTTTACCCGTATTTCCCTTAATCCCACTGACCGAGGACTGAGAGCGGTCATTCCTCCCTAATACCTGGCCGAGGACTGAGAGCGGCCACCTTTCCTTGTATATAGTTGCGCGTCCTAAAGCGCCCCCTACCGGTTTTATAGGAAAACCAGTTTTCCAGAGAGACTGTCGCACTTTACCCGGTCACACGTTGCACAGTGACCGGAGGAGGAGCCAGAGGCGACGAGAATGTTTTATATTGATGTATATATATATAATGTTTTATATGTTTTATATGTTTATGCAAAAATTTGTATGTTTTGGTGTTATGTCTTACAGCCCGAGGACGTGCTGTGATTTACCAGGGGGGAATGTAGCACCCTGAGGATTCGGCTGCTACAGGGGTATTGCACCTCAACCCAGAGGTGTGATATTCCACTCCCGGGTAAGGATGGAGTGTGGAACTGAGCTCGGTAGGCTGCATGCACTACACACATCCCATTTCCGAGGAGCAGACCGACGGTACTCCCACTTAGAAATGTGCAGGTACGACCGAGTCTGTTCCTGGCTGGAGTGGGAGGGGGGTGGTACATCCCAAGTAGTGTAGGGGCAGATAGGGGGAGCAGCCTGGGTAAAGATAGGAGCTCATTGGGTGCTGGTCACCTGAGCTCACACATAGAGGGTGTATATAAGGTGGGCACCATCAAAGAACAGGGTCAGTCAGTCAGCCACAGTCAGTCAGTCTGCTGTAGAGGAGGAGTGAGTCAGCCTTTGCAGAGAAGTAAGAAGCAGAGGAGCAGAGCAGCCCCAGAGAGAGAGAGAGGAGAAAGAAAGAGAGACCCAGAGGGGGAAACAGAAGAGAGGACTCTGAGACCCCAAATCCAATCCACGGGTGAAGAGTCGGCATCAGGGTACCGGAACCCAAGCTGGTGGGGGCAAAAACACACCCCAGCCAGAGACCGGAGGCCGTGGGCAGCGTCTGCCACGGCCACCCACCACATCCACCACGAAGGCATACCACGTGGAGGGTCAGGGAACCCAAGGCCAAGGGTCTCCCAACAGAAGGCCCGAGGGAGCTGGACCTGGGTGGATCACTAGTGGGGACGGCCAGAGAAAGGACAGAAGGAGAGCTCAGGGTCACGCTCCGGACTTGCTTGGGGGTTGGCTGGATCCAGGACCTGGTGGATGCAGCACGGCTCGGGAGGTCACTTGAAGCTGGAGTGACCGGAACATCAGCAGTGAGTAAATATCCTAAACTGCATAACCCGACTCTGTCTTCATTTAACACCTATGCTGCACCACCACAACCCCCATCCTCTGCACCTGACCCCCTGAGGCTATACCCCACCCGTTGGGGGTTATACCATCAAAAGCTGCACCTACTCCATCAGCCTCAGCGGACCCTGCTGCAGCGGCGGCCATAGTGACCGCAATACAACGGGTGGCGTAGTCGACATTAAGAACTTATTAACATCTGTAGGACTGTCACATACAACTGAGTTTGACACCCTGGGCACGGACCGGGTCACAGCCACTCGGAAGACTACAACTCCCATCTGATCCGGCTCCGGATATTCCCCCTAAAGAATATGGCCCAGGGGGTGCGTCACATAAGTATGGGCACCTCACCAGAAAAGTGACATTAATATATAGTAGATCCTCCTTTTGCAAAAATAACAGCCTCTAGTCGCTTCCTATAGCTTTTAATGAGTTCCTGGATCCTGGATGAAGGTATTTTTGACCATTCCTCTTTACAAAACAATTCCAGTTCAGTTAAGTTTGATGGTCGCCGAGCATGGACAGCCCTCTTCAAATGATCCCACAGATGTTCAATGATATTCAGGTCTGGGGACTGGGATGGCCATTCCAGAACATTGTAATTGTCCCTCTGCATGAATGCCTGAGTAGATTTGGAGCGGTGTTTTGGATCATTGTCTTGCTGAAAGATCCATCCCCTGCGTAACTTCAACTTTGTCACTGATTCTTGAACATTATTGTCAATAATCTGCTGATTCTAAGTGGAATCCATGTGTCTCTCAACTTTAACAAGATTCCCGGTGCCAGCATTGGCCACACAACCGCAAAGCATGATGGAACCTCTACCAAATTTTACTGTGGGTATCAAGTGTTTTCTTGGAATGCTGTGTTTTTTTGCCGCCATGCATAACGCCTTTTTGTATGACCAAACAACTCAATCTTGGTTTCATCAGTCCTCAGGACCTTCTTCCAAACAGAAATTGGCTTCTCCAAATGTGCTTTTGCATACCTCAGCCGACTCTGTTTGTGGCGTGCTTGCAGAAACAGCTTCTTTCGCTTCACTCTCCCATACAGCTTCTCCTTGTGCAAAGTGCATTGTATAGTTGACCGATGCACAGTGACACCATCTGCAGCAAGTTGATGCTGCAGCTCTCTGGAGGTGGTCTGAGGATTGTCCTTGACTGATCTCACCATTCTTCTTCTCTGCCTTTCTGATGTTTTTCTTGGCCTGCCACTTCTGGCCTTAACAAGAACTGTCCCTGTGTTCTTCCATTTCCTTACTATGTTCCTCACAGTGGAAACTGACAGGTTAAATCTCTGAGACAGCTTTTTATATCCTTCCCCTGAACAACTATGTTGAATAATCTTTGTTTTCAGATCATTTGACAGTTGTTTTGAGGAGCCCATGATGCCATTCTTCAGAGGAGATTCAAACAGGAGAATAACTTGCAAGTGGCCAATTTAAGTAGCTTTTCTCATGATTGCATACACCTGGCTATGAAGTTCAAAGCTCAATGAGGTTACAAAACCAAAAAAAGTGCTTTAGTAAGTCAGTAAAAAGTAGGTAGGAGTATTTAAAACAAGAAAATGATAAGGGTGCCCATACTTATGCACCTGTCAAATTTTGTTTGAATGCAGATTCCACATTTTCTGTTAGTACAATAAACCTCATTTCAAGGCAGAAACATTACTGTGTCCAACAGTTATTACATATATCAAACTGAAATAGCTGTTGCAAAAACGCCAATTTTTATAAAACATTAAGCTTAAGATTAATAGGGGTGCCCAAACTTTTTCATATAACTGTATACCTGACAGGAGCCAATAGATTCTGCTGCCTCCAATAATATATACCTGACAGGAGCCCATACTTTCCCCTGCCTCCAATAATATATACCTGACAGGAGCCCATACATTCTCCTGCTTCCAATAATATATACCTGAAAGGAGCCGATACATTCTCCTGCCTCCAATAATATATACCTGACAGGAGCCCATACATTCTCCTGCCTTCAATAATATATACCTGAGAGGAGCCCATACATTCTGCTGCCTCCAATAATATATACCTGACAGGAGCCCATACATTCTCCTGCTTCTAATAATATATACCTGACAGGAGCCCTTACATTCTGCTGCCTCCAATAATATATACCTGACAGGAACCCATACATTCTCCTGCCTCCAATATTATATACCTGACAGGAACCCATACATTCTCCTGCCTCCAATAATATATACCTGACAGGAGCCCATACATTCTCCTGCCTCCAATAATATGTACCTGACAGGAGCCAATAGATTCTGCTGCCTGCAATAATATATACCTGACAGGAGCCCATACATTCTCCTGCCTCCAATAATATATACCTGACAGGAGCCCATACATTCTCCTGCCTCCAATAATATATACCTGACAGGAGCCCATACATTCTGCTGCCTCCAATAATATATACCTGACAGGAGCCCATACATTCTCCTGCCTCCAATAATATATACCTGGTAGGAGCCCATACATTCTGCTGCCTCCAATAATATATACCTGACAGGAGCCCATACATTCTCCTGCCTCTAATAATATATACCTGACAGGAGCCCATACATTCTCCTGCCTCCAATAATGGAGGCAAAAAACACTGAACTACGAAGCACAAGACACAGACCATACTATCACCCGTAGATTGGCCTGGTCTAACCTATATCGAGTGCTAAAATATATGGACCAATAGGGAATGGCAGACCATTCGGTAACAAACATACAGTAAACGAGAACCACCGAATGATAGATCCAATAAGGCAAAAGATACATAAATAGCTTTTATTATCGTAAAGGCAACACGTGGCACTACATGCAAAAGGAAAAACCGCATTGCAGTGTCCAAACATAAACATAAATCATACAGTAGAAGTTACATCATGAGCTGCATTGAAACATACAGATAGTAGTACAACAGGTGTACATGTCAGACTGAGTGCTGAAGCTCTATATAACATATGGTGAATATCACCTAGAAGTCCAGGAACGAAAACAAATGTCAGGCCAACTCATAAATATAAAGGTACTATGTGCACCATCATTGTGACCATACCCATATCAAATGCATCTTGACAGTCAATGCTAAATAAACAAGTGACAGCGTATAGTCAATCAGAATGTAAATAATATACCTGTGTCTACAGCAGCTTATGTGAATGGCACCATGCGGCAAACCCCGACGCGCGTTTCGGACAACAAGTCCTTCGTCAGGGGGTACCGTCCAACTGAACCACCGCGTATATAAAGATAAATGTGACCAATGAAATCCGGGGCATACATAATTAGTGTGACCTCAAGTCGCAGTCACGTGAGAACACGTGCACCCAGCTGTATGCTGGTAAATGTAAGCAGGAGGCGTTTGTAATGCGCGCATGCGCCGTCCGGAGGAACCGGAAGCCGCGGGCGCCGCGTCATGCATCAGCTGACGTCGGGTCAAAAGACCCGAGTCACCTGACACATAGAGACGCACGCATCACAGCTCCCCGGAACACGGACAGGGCATGCGCGCAACGCCAACCAGGTCCCCATAGTAACCGGATACACACAGTAACCGGCACGCTTCAAATGGAAACTACCTTCTTTCCTTCCCCTCCTTTCCCCTTCCCTTCTTTTCTTCTTTCTTCCCCCTCCTTTTCTTGGTCTTTTTCTTCCTTTTTTGTTTCTATCTTGCATTACATTAATTCATTTATGTCATCCGGTATATGCATTATTTTTGCTAAATATGACATACCACCATTGTGTATATGTGTATAACATGTCTAAATTTTTATGATCTGAGCATATGATATGTACTTATTTATTATATTTATGGTATGGATTTATTTATTGTATTTATATATTGATATTATTATATATTTATTCTTACAATGTATCTTTTTTCTTCATGTTGCATGTATCACGTATTATTTTACTGTGTTGTGTGGTACCTTGTCTATTCCATATCGGTACATCTAATACTGATGTGTATACTGTTGATCATTTATACTAATCATATATTATGACAGATGGGATTGATGGTTTTTTAGATGCTTTTATCCTGCAATAGCACGTTACTTCGCTGCAGGATCAGATTAGGCATTTTGGTGATTTATCTAGTTATTTTGTTCCTTCTCTCTTTACATTTGGTTTCCTTCCCCCCTCACCCTTTCCTTGTCCATTTCCACTCTCACTCTTTTTCTGTCCTTCCACTTTTCCCCCTCCCCCCCCTTCTTCTCCCCTCCCCCCCTCCATTTTCTCTTCTTCCACATCGTCACTTTTTTGCATTAGTACACATTCACACGTTTTGGTATTTCGTTTCACTTTCACTAGTATTACATTGTCACTTTCGTCCCATGCTTGTTTCACCTCTTTCTCTATTCTATTTTTCTTTTTACTACTTTATTTTTTTACCACTCTTTAATACACTTATTTATATTTTCATTCCATAATCATTGCCACACTCATATTTGCCAAATTATTCTAATTATTCATGTCTTCTAGTCTCACGTTCATTCGTATGTTTGTATAGGGATGTCATTTCACTGATATATTCTCCACGTTCACTTATGTGCATTGTTCTGCACTGCGATATTTTTAGTTCATATGCCCTTCATATTTCCCCCCCTTTATTCCATCTTCATACACTTTTCTTTATAAGTTGTTTGACTTACCATGTATTGTCCAATTTTTCTATTCTTATTTATTTCCGTTTTCTTTGTGGATTCTCTATACCCCATGATTGCGATTTAAATGGTCTCATGTTCCCCCTTTGTTCTTTAATTGCTGAGTATACAACACGATAGTTTCCATTTGAAGCGTGCCGGTTACTGTGTGTATCCGGTTACTATGGGGACCTGGTTGGCGTTGCGCGCATGCCCTGTCCGTGTTCCGGGGAGCTGTGATGCGTGCGTCTCTATGTGTCAGGTGACTCGGGTCTTTTGACCCGACGTCAGCTGATGCATGACGCGGCGCCCGCGGCTTCCGGTTCCTCCGGACGGCGCATGCGCGCATTACAAACGCCTCCTGCTTACATTTACCAGCATACAGCTGGGTGCACGTGTTCTCACGTGACTGCGACTTGAGGTCACACTAATTATGTATGCCCCGGATTTCATTGGTCACATTTATCTTTATATACGCGGTGGTTCAGTTGGACGGTACCCCCTGACGAAGGACTTGTTGTCCGAAACGCACGTCGGGGTTTACCGCATGGTGCCATTCACATAAGCTGCTGTAGACACAGGTATATTATTTACATTCTGATTGACTATACGCTGTCACTTGTTTATTTAGCATTGACTGTCCAGATGCATTTGATATGGGTATGGTCACAATGATGGTACACATAGTACCTTTATATTTATGAGTTGGCCTGACATTTGTTTTCGTTCCTGGACTTCTAGGTGATATTCACCATATGTTATATAGAGCTTCAGCACTCAGTCTGACATGTACACCTGTTGTACTACTATCTGTATGTTTCAATGCAGCTCATGATGTAACTTCTACTGTATGATTTATGTTTATGTTTGGACACTGCAATGCGGTTTTTCCTTTTGCATGTAGTGCCACGTGTTGCCTTTACGATAATAAAAGCTATTTATGTATCTTTTGCCTTATTGGACCTATCATTCGGTGGTTCTCGTTTACTGTATGTTTGTTACCGAATGGTCTGCCATTCCCTATTGGTCCATATATTTTAGCACTCGATATAGGTTAGACCAGGCCAATCTACGGGTGATAGTATGGTCTGTGTCTTGTGCTTCGTAGTTCAGTGTTTTTTTGCCTCCCTTAATCTTACTGTGTTCTGCACAGGTTACATCTACTCTGGATATGGACCTTAAAGCCAGGGAACTTTCCTGGCAAGGACAAATTAATGAAGTGTTTGGCAACAGTGGTGCTACGGCAATGGATTCCAGTGGTTCACAGGTTGATTCAGTTACAAGCACAATTAGGGGCATATTGTTAAAAAGAACACGTTTATGGTGGAATAAAGCGTTTTTAGAAAACTATATGTTGAAACAATTGATCCCTAGGGGCCTGAGGGTACGGGTCATACCATCATTTCTGGTGGAAGATGAGGAGTTCATCAGGGACTGGGAACAGGTATGCAATGAGACGTCCAAGAGGTTCATGCAATTGTTGATACAACTGAATCTCAAATCCATCAGTGAGATCGACAAAACCCTTGAGACAATCTATGTGAAGGCTAAGGTGGATTTTTCGGTGGATCAGATGAGTACCATTGATACACAAATGAATAAGTCCATGGATTTATGGGTTAAAGACATCCAGACAAACCATGCCAGAAAACTTATGAGAGACCAGAGGGATCTTGCCTCAGGGAGAATCTACATGTGGAAAAAGTCTGTACCTCCAGGCATCAATAGAGCTCGCACTCCCTCATTATCATCTAACCCACAGACTAGCGAGGCTTCTGACGCCTCCTCTTCCGTCTCTGGTTCGGTGGTTTCTACTCCCAAACGGAAACGTAAACTGCGATTTCCTCCTAACAAGCGCAATTATACCTACGCACCAGAGACAAGAGACAATCTAAAGGTAATCAATCTGAGTGCTCATTCCTTTTCTGAGATGGAGTTGTCAATATTAAAGAAAGGTCTAATGTTTTGCCCTACGGCTCAGTTTGATAGATTTTCAGCCATCAAAGACTTGCACCTCTTTGCAAGGAAATTGTTATTTAAACGACACTTCCATGATGAGACTACATCTCGCTTATTCCCCACAGAGACGGAGCAGGAGGCGCTAGCTGACCTTGAAGTATTGGCGGAGGAACATAACGATCAAACAGAGGGTAAGATCCCTCTGTCTATCAAACCCCGCTCTCAGAAATTTCCTCCTCTGTCTACTTGCTCAACCATTGAGGTATTTGTCAAAATGGTGAGCAAGGACTTTGAAAATATTCCCCGATACCCAACACGGGATAACTTAACTAGAGATGAGAGACAATGTCTCCAGAAATTGCAGAAATATTCTGACGTCTTATTCAAACCAGCAGACAAGGGTGGGAATGTGGTGATCTGGCCTAAACCTATGTATGAGGAAGAAGCGTTCCGTCAACTTAAAAATCCGGAATGCTATAAAAAGTTGACCTTTAATCCCTTGGGGAAATATCAAAAGGAATTAGGTTCCATCTTACAATCGGCTAGAGATACTGGTGCTATCTCCAAGGAATTGTATTTAGCACTACAGGTCAGTGAACCTGTCATTCCCACCCTGTATCTTCTACCTAAGATACACAAAAACTGTCAGACCCCACCGGGAAGGCCAATAGTATCAGGGAGGGGTAATTATCTGGAAAATGTTAACCGCTTCATTGATGCTGAACTCCAGCCTCTGGTGGAGCTATTACCTTCATTTACGAAGGATACCTCAGAATTTTTAAAGAAAATTGATGGACTCCACATAGGCATAGATACCATTTTGGTGACATGCGATGTGGAGTCGCTGTATACTAACATCCGTCATGCTGATGGTATTCAGGCTACCCAATTCTTTGTTCAGTCCTCTTCAAAAACATCGAATATGGTGAACTTTATTAGCCAACTACTTGAGTTCACCCTATCGCATAATTTTTTTCTATTTAAGGAATCCTTCTACCTGCAGCTCCAGGGCACCGCCATGGGGGCATCTTTTGCTCCGGCGTATGCCAATCTGTTCCTGGGGCTGTGGGAGAGGGATCTATTTTTGTCAGATCTGTATCCTTCGATGGACCGCGTCCTCTTTTGGACGCGGTACATCGATGATATTTTCTTGATCTGGCAGGGTACTAATGAAGAATTACACCATTTTATGAATAGCCTGAATCAAAATCATTTGAATATTCATCTAACATACCAGAGTGATAGGAGTTCTATAGAGTTTCTGGACGTCAAAATTTACAAGGACTGCCAGAATTGCCTGCAATCTTCCCTATTCCGCAAAGATACAGCAGTGAATTCTTTACTGCTGGCATCTTCATCACATCCCCCTCCAATGATCCGGTCGATACCGGTGAGCCAATTCCTCAGATTGAGAAGGATATGCTCTAATGATGCTGACTTTTTACAACAGGCTGATACATTGAAAATAAGATTCCTGGAAAGAGGGTACAGTCGTCGCTCTATCAAAAGGGCATTCAACAGGGCCAGACACACCTCTAGGCATTCGGCCTTATATGCAAAGAAAACGAAGGTGTCTGACAAAACTGTCAGATTTATCACTCAGCATCATGGACAGATCAATCTGATGCGTCATTTTTTGGATAAATCATGGCCCATTCTACTATCAGATCCAATTTTATCTAAATACCTAAGTCCAAAACCAAACATCACTTTCCGCAGATCACGCAATTTACGTGATGACTTAGTGAAAAGTCATTATATAAATGTATCCACATCATTTCTATCTAGAGCTAAAGAACATAACGGCTGTCGTCCCTGTGGGAAGTGTGTGGCCTGTCCCAACGTGGGGAGATCTGATAGATTTCACAGCTCAGATGGACTGACTGAATATAACATTCAACATCATATTACATGTTCTTCCACGGCTGTGATATATTATGCTACATGCCCATGCTCACTGATCTATGTGGGGCTAACAACCCGCCAATCAAAGGTAAGGGTACGCGAACATGTTCTTGGCATTGCTGCAGCAAAGGAAATTAATGATCTGTCCCTCTTGAAGACATTACCAAGACATTTCAAGCAGTTCCATGAATGTGATGATTCATTGCTCAAAGTCATTGGCATCGATTTGATTCCATCAAATATTAGAGGGGGAAAAACTAGTAAGTTGCTGGCCCAGCTTGAAACACGCTGGATCTGGACACTCAAAACAGTGTGTCCACACGGGTTAAACGAAAACATCAGCTATGTCCCATTCCTGTGATCCATAGAGTCCTTGAACCAATGTCATGTTTATGTTTTTAGCGTATGGTTTTTATGAGGTTTTAACTTTCTTTTTATATTCTCCTTATTTAGCGTACTACTGATGTGATCTTTGCTGTCATCGCCAGACTGGGGCCTCGCATATCATGGTGGATTATGGACTGAAAACTGGATATTGACACAGTGTTTTATATTTATTTTTATTTATTTATTTATTTATTTATATATATTTTTCATTTATTTATTTTTTTCCCTACTCTTTTCCCCTTTTTTTCCCTCCTCTTATTAGTTTCTGTTTCCTGTCTTTTCCTCTTTCTGTTATCTTGTCCCCTCCCCTCCCCTTTTCTTTTCCCGTTTTCCTCTCCCTTCTTCCCCCTTCCCCTCCCCCCCCCCCTTCTTTCCTTCCCCTCCTTTCCCCTTCCCTTCTTTTCTTCTTTCTTCCCCCTCCTTTTCTTGGTCTTTTTCTTCCTTTTTTGTTTCTATCTTGCATTACATTAATTCATTTATGTCATCCGGTATATGCATTATTTTTGCTAAATATGACATACCACCATTGTGTATATGTGTATAACATGTCTAAATTTTTATGATCTGAGCATATGATATGTACTTATTTATTATATTTATGGTATGGATTTATTTATTGTATTTATATATTGATATTATTATATATTTATTCTTACGATGTATCTTTTTTCTTCATGTTGCATGTATCACGTATTATTTTACTGTGTTGTGTGGTACCTTGTCTATTCCATATCGGTACATCTAATACTGATGTGTATACTGTTGATCATTTATACTAATCATATATTATGACAGATGGGATTGATGGTTTTTTAGATGCTTTTATCCTGCAATAGCACGTTACTTCGCTGCAGGATCAGATTAGGCATTTTGGTGATTTATCTAGTTATTTTGTTCCTTCTCTCTTTACATTTGGTTTCCTTCCCCCCTCACCCTTTCCTTGTCCATTTCCACTCTCACTCTTTTTCTGTCCTTCCACTTTTCCCCCTCCCCCCCCTTCCCTCCCTCCCCCCCCTTCTTCTCCCCTCCCCCCCTCCATTTTCTCTTCTTCCACATCGTCACTTTTTTGCATTAGTACACATTCACACGTTTTGGTATTTCGTTTCACTTTCACTAGTATTACATTGTCACTTTCGTCCCATGCTTGTTTCACCTCTTTCTCTATTCTATTTTTCTTTTTACTACTTTATCTTTTTACCACTCTTTAATACACTTATTTATATTTTCATTCCATAATCATTGCCACACTCATATTTGCCAAATTATTCTAATTATTCATGTCTTCTAGTCTCACGTTCATTCGTATGTTTGTATAGGGATGTCATTTCACTGATATATTCTCCACGTTCACTTATGTGCATTGTTCTGCACTGCGATATTTTTAGTTCATATGCCCTTCATATTTCCCCCCCTTTATTCCATCTTCATACACTTTTCTTTATAAGTTGTTTGACTTACCATGTATTGTCCAATTTTTCTATTCTTATTTATTTCCGTTTTCTTTGTGGATTCTCTATACCCCATGATTGCGATTTAAATGGTCTCATGTTCCCCCTTTGTTCTTTAATTGCTGAGTATACAACACGATAGTTTCCATTTGAAGCGTGCCGGTTACTGTGTGTATCCGGTTACTATGGGGACCTGGTTGGCGTTGCGCGCATGCCCTGTCCGTGTTCCGGGGAGCGGTGATGCGTGCGTCTCTATGTGTCAGGTGACTCGGGTCTTTTGACCCGACGTCAGCTGATGCATGACGCGGCGCCCGCGGCTTCCGGTTCCTCCGGACGGCGCATGCGCGCATTACAAACGCCTCCTGCTTACATTTACCAGCATACAGCTGGGTGCACGTGTTCTCACGTGACTGCGACTTGAGGTCACACTAATTATGTATGCCCCGGATTTCATTGGTCACATTTATCTTTATATACGCGGTGGTTCAGTTGGACGGTACCCCCTGACGAAGGACTTGTTGTCCGAAACGCACGTCGGGGTTTACCGCATGGTGCCATTCACATAAGCTGCTGTAGACACAGGTATATTATTTACATTCTGATTGACTATACGCTGTCACTTGTTTATTTAGCATTGACTGTCCAGATGCATTTGATATGGGTATGGTCACAATGATGGTACACATAGTACCTTTATATTTATGAGTTGGCCTGACATTTGTTTTCGTTCCTGGACTTCTAGGTGATATTCACCATATGTTATATAGAGCTTCAGCACTCAGTCTGACATGTACACCTGTTGTACTACTATCTGTATATTTCAATGCAGCTCATGATGTAACTTCTACTGTATGATTTATGTTTATGTTTGGACACTGCAATGCGGTTTTTCCTTTTGCATGTAGTGCCACGTGTTGCCTTTACGATAATAAAAGCTATTTATGTATCTTTTGCCTTATTGGACCTATCATTCGGTGGTTCTCGTTTACTGTATGCCTCCAATAATATATACCTGACAGGAGCCCATACATTCTCCTGCCTCCAATAATATATACCTGACAGGAGCCCATACATTCTCCTGCCTCTAATAATATATACCTGACAGGAGCCCATACATTTTGCTGCCTCCAATAATATATACCTGACAGGAGCCCATGCATTCTGCTGCCTCCAATAATATATACCTGACAGGAGCCCATACATTCTGCTGCCTCTAATAATATATACCTGGTAGGAGCCCATACATTCTCCTGCCTCCAATAATATATACCTGACAGGAGCCCATACATTCTGCTGCCTCCAATAAAATATACCTGACAGAAGCCCATACATTCTGCTGCCTCCAATAATATATACCTGACAGGAGCCCATACCTTCTCCTGACTCCAATAATATATACGTGACAGGAGCCCATACATTCTGCTGCCTCTAATAATATATACCTGACAGGAGCCCATACATTCTCATGCCTTCAATAAAATATACCTGACAGGAGCCCATACATTCTACTGTCTCCAATAATATATACCTGACAGGAGCCCATACATTCTGCTGCCTCCAATAATATATACCTGACAGGAGCCCATACATTCTGCTATCTTCCAGAATGTACAGTCATGGCCAAAAGTATTGAGAATGAGACAAATAGTAATTTTTCCAAAGTTTACTGCTTCATTTTTTGTAATGGTAATTTGCATATACTCCTGAATGTCAAAGAGTGATCAGCTTAACAGCAATTACTGTACTTGCAAAGTCAATATTTGCCCAGAAAATGAACTTTAACCCCCAAAACACATTTCAACATCATTGCAGTCCTGCCTTAAAAGGAGCAGCTAACATCGTTTTAGTGATTGATCCATTAACACAGGTATGGGTGTTGATGAGGACAGGGCTGGCGATCAATCAGTCATAATTAAGTAAGAATGACATCACTGGACACTTTAAAAGGAGGCTGGTTCTTGGTATCATTGTTTCTCTTCAGTTAACCATGGTTATCTCTAAAGAAACACGTGCAGCCATCATTGCACTGCACAAAAATGGCCTAACAGGGAAGAGTATCGCAGCTACAAAGATTGCACCTCAGTCAACAATCTATCGCATCATCAAGAACTTCAAGGAGAGAGCTTCCATTGCTGTCAAAAAGGCACCAGGGCGCCCAAGAAAGACAGCAAGTGCCAGGACCGTATCTTAAAACTGTTTCAGCTGCGGGATCGGACTACCAGCAGTGCCGAGCTTGCTCAGGAATGGCAGCAGGCTGGTGTGAGTGCTTCTGCACGCACTGTGAGGCGGAGACTCTTTGAGCAAGGGCTGGTTTCAAGGAGGGTAGCAAAGAAGCCACTTCTCTCCAGAAAAAACATCAGGGACCGACTGATATTCTGCAAAAGGTACTGGGAGTGGACTGCTGAGGACTGGGGCAAAGTCATTTTCTCTGATGAATCCCCTTTTCGATTGTTTGGGACATCTGGAAAACAGCTTATTCGGAGAAGAAGAGGTGAGCGCTACCACCAGTCTTGTCTCATGCCAACTGTAAAGCATCCTGAAACCATTCATGTGTGGGGTTGCTTCTCAGCCAAGGGAATCGGCTCACTCACAGTCTTGCCTAAAAACACAGCCATGAATAAAGAATGGTACCAGAATGTCCTCCAAGAGCAACTTCTCCCAACCGTCCAAGAGCAGTTTGGCGCCCAACAATGCCTTTTCCAGCATGATGGAGCACCTTGTCATAAAGCAAAGGTGATAACTAAATGGCTCATGGAACAAAACATAGAGATTTTGGGTCCATGGCCTGGAAACTCCCCAGATCTTAATCCCATTGAGAACTTGTGGTCAATCATAAAGAGACGGGTGGACAAACAAAAACCAACAAATTCTGGCAAAATGCAAGCATTGATTATGCAAGAATGGACTGCTATCAGTCAGGATTTGGTCCAAAAGGTGATTGAGAGCATGCCAGGGAGAATTACAGAGGTCTTGAAGAAGAAGGGGCAACACTGCAAATATTGACTTGCTGCATTAACTCATTCTAAATGTCAATATAACCTATTGGTACTCATAATATGATTGCAATTATATTTCTGTATGTGATATAAACATCAGACAAACACTAATAAAAACCAGAGGCCAGCAGATCATGTGAAAATATAATTTTGGTGTCATTCTCAAAACTTTTGGCCATGAATGTATAGGCTCCTTCCAGGTCCTGACTACAGCCCATACATTCCAGCTAGCTCATTAGTGAAGACGCTAGAATGTATGGGCTGCAGTCAGGTCCTGGAAGGTGCCCATACATTCTAGGCTTAACCGAAGCTTCACCGTATCATTTTCTGCATGCTAAACTGGTGCTAAACTAGAACACGCCCATCGTGCAGTCAGGACACGCCCTCGGAAACGACGTCATACCTGGAAGGAGCCCATACATTCTAGCGTTTACCAGGGAGGAGGCTGCTGAGCGAGTGGTGGGTGGTGAGGCTGCTGAGTATTGGAGAGACATGGCAGATGAGTGCGCACCCCACATTGAGCTCCGGGCAGCCTCATTCCTGGGGGGAGGGCAGCCTCAGACCCGGGGGTCGGGCAGCCTCGCTTCCAGCTGGATGTGGTTAGTCCCCTGCTCTATAGAGAGCGACTCATAGACTGCTGTACAGCAGCAATGGTCGGTGACGGGTCAGAGCCGGGGATTACAGGGAGCCGCAGCCTCTCCCCTGTCAGCAGTTGGACTATAAACCAGGTTTCCAGTCACTGACAGTATGGCTGGAGCTGTGCCCATTATGCACT
Source organism: Phyllobates terribilis (assembly GCF_046119375.1). NCBI lineage: Eukaryota > Metazoa > Chordata > Amphibia > Anura > Dendrobatidae > Phyllobates > Phyllobates terribilis. Next base: position 339,322,896 of record NW_027362762.1, on the reverse strand, counting down.
GCTAGAACTTGGCGATTTCTGCCATGTTTGGAGGTTCCTGGATTCTGTATTTTTCTGCACAGGGTTTGTCCACGAGAAAAAGGAACACAGAGCGCCAGTTCTGGCCACAGATTGTGTCTGGTACTACAGCTCCGGTCTAGTGACGTGACAGGTGCTGAGCTGTAATGCCACACACAACCTGTGCCCAGGGGTGTCGCTGTAAATACAACAGCTCTGGCTTTCTACTCTGGGACAACTTCTGTAAGGCTGAATTCACACATCTGCTCCACGGACCGAGCTCAGATCTGACAACCACTGGGTCACCAGTGCTGATCTGTGATTACCTCCTAGGAATAGATGAGGCACTGATCAGGTCCGGAGAGCCGGGCCGGGTGGTCTCGTCCCACCACGGATGTGTGAATTCATCCTTAAGTTAATATCTTAGTGTTAGAGTTCTCCTTTAGAATTTGTGTTCACATGAGAGTAATTTATTATAGTTTATTGTGTAACTTTCGAAAAACGTATCGATTACTAATCCTGAGTTACCGCCAGTGATAGTCTAGAGCTGCGTTCAGAGATCTGCAGGCTTCTGAGCTGAAATCTCCCAGCAGTCCTTGCTGAGATAACTATTGTTAGCGTTGCAATGTTAAGGCAGGTGCAGATAACCGTGTTTTCGGTCGGAGTGCGATCTGACAAAACATTGAATCGCACTCTGACCAGTGTTTGTCCAAGGAGAAAAATCGGACATGTGCACGGCCCCATAGACAGTCTGTCCGAGGACAAAAATCACTATGCTTGCGTTTCATCTAATATTCGGATCACGCTCGGCCATGCAAGTTAATGAGTCCTTGGAAAAGATCGCACTCCACTCAGATGACATCTGAGTGCAGTCCCATTTTTCACGGATTGACGTAATGGAGAAGATGGAGAATTTTTTTTTACCTATGTCTTGTATCACTTTATGTACAGTTCTGGCCAAAAGTCTTGTGACTGATACAAATTTTGGTGTTCACTTCATTGCTTTTAGATCTTTTAGTCAGATGTTTCTGTAGTACAATTATCAGCATTTTATAAGTTTTACACTTTTATTGACAAATACATCAAGTTTATGAAAAGATTTAATATTCACAGTGTTGACCCTTATTTTTCAAGACTCGTTCCCTTCGCCTTGGCAGCTGGATATCGGCTGCTGGGCAAAATCCTGACTGACGACAGACAATTTTTGTCTAATCAGTGCTAGGAGCTCACTACATACATTTCTGTTTGTCCACCCGCTTTTTGAGGAGTGACCACAATCGAATTGAGATCTGGAGAGTTTACTGGCCATGAACCCAAAATGTCAATGTTACCCAGACACTTAGGCTATGTGCCCACGTTGCATTTATGAAGCAGAAAATTTCTGCTGCATAAATGCAAGTCCTCTCCCGGAAAAACGCATGCGGAATTCCGCACGCGTTTATCGCGCATTCTTCGCGCGTTTATCACGCGTTTTCCACATGCGGAATTGCCTTGCGTTTTTTATGCATTGGACAAAGGCAATTCCGCTTGCGGAAACGCAAAATTAAATGACATGCTGCGGATTTTTGAACGCGGCATAAACGCTGCGGAAAAATCCGCAGCATGTGCATAGAACTTGCGGAATCCCATTGGGGACCATGGGGTGCGGATATACATGCGTTTTTCAAGCGTTTACGCTGCGGAAATTCCGCAGCATATACGCTTGAAAAATGCTACGTGGGCACACAGCCTTAGTTGTCACTTTTGCCTTGTGACATATTCTCCGTCATGCTGGTATATGCATTGTTAATCACCAAAAATGCTCCTGCTGTGTTCTTAGGCAAAATTGTGAGTGAGCCCACTCCCTTTTGATGATGGATAACTCCACACATAACTCATCTCGGGGTGCTTTACTGTTGGCATAACACAGGACTCAAAGTAGCGCTCAGCTTTTCTTCTCCGGACATTCATTCTTCCATATGTCCCTAACCGTTTGAAGGGGGCATTCTTCAGGGAAAATAACTTTACCCCAGTCCTCTGTAATCCAATCACTGTAGTTTACTGCATTTTATAATCCTGTTCTTAATCTTTTTCATGGAGAAAAGTGGTTTACTTGACACCAGCACAGCCTCCAAAATCCTTCTCCTCACAGTGCGTACAGATGCACTGACGCTTGCCTGCTGCCATTCTTGAGCAAGCTCTGCACTGGTGTTGAACCAATTCCATAGCTGAATCCTATGTAGGAGGTGATACAGGGACTTGCTGGACTTTCTTCGGAGTCCTGAAGTCTTCACAACAAATTAACCTCCCCCTATTAAGTTATTATTTATTATAGTGCCATTTATTACATGGAGCTTTACATGTGAAAAGGGATATACATAGCAAAAAACAAGTACAATAATCTTGAACAAAAACGAATCACCGACTGGTACAGGAGTAGAGAGGATCCTGCTCCCGAGGGCTTACAGTCTACAATGAATGGGTGAGGATACAGTAGGTGAGGGTAGAGCTGGTCGTGCAGTGGTATGATGGAGCGGTGGTTACTGCAGATTGTAGGCTTGTCAGAAGAAGTGGATCTTCAGCTTCCTTTTGAAGGTTTCCACGGTTGGCAACAGTCTGATATATTGGGGTAGAGAGTTCTAGAGTAGGGGGATGCATGGGAGAAATCTTGCGTGCGATTGTGGGAAGAGGAGATAAGAGGGGAGTAGAGAAGGAGATCTTATGAGGATTGGAGGTTGCATGCAGGTAAGTACCGGGACACTAGGTCACAGTTATATGGAGGAGACACGTTGTGGATGGCTTGGTATGTCATGGTTAGGGTTTTCAACTGGAGTCTCTGGATAATGGGGAGCCAGTGAAGGGACTGACAGAGGGGAGAGGCCAGGGAATAGCGGGGGGGGGGACAGGTGGATTAGTCTGGCAGAAGAGTACAGTTATCTGACTGGAGAAAAAAACTCCTTTGCCATGCTTGCCAATGGGGCGAGGGGTGTGGGAAAGGTGGAATCCAGCATATGAAAGTGTAGCTGGAGAGGCCATGTCAGAGGGGGTGAGTCAGGTACCATTGATGCCAAGGAAGGAAAGTTTGTTAGTAATGAAAAGGTCATGGATGTAGGAAAGTTTGTTGCAGACGGAGAGAGCGTTCCATAGAGCTCCTGTTAGTGGGATTGGGGAAGCGGGGGATGGGCAATGGGTATAGGGTTAGAAAGGTTGCGGAAATTTGATAGATTGTGGATGAGAGATAGAAGTGACTGTGGGGATGTGGTGAGGAGGGCCATGATTTGGAGAGATATCGCCAGCAGTGAGGAGGAGCAGGAGAGAGCGTGAGGTGGCTGTCTGTGTTTGGAGACAGAGGATTGTATGTTGAGGAACAGATCTGAGGAGGAGGTGAGATGGAGGGAGAGATGACCAGTTCATTACTAGGTATAGGGATTAGAAGGGTTAGTAGAACATGTAGGACTATAGGGGTGAGAGTGAAAACAAAGAGAAACATTTTTTACTCTGGCTGTGCAGTTACCTTCAGTTATATTCTGGCTCAATTCAGGTCTAACTCAGTGCAGCACACTGTAAGGTGGCTGCCAGACAGGTCGTGGACGGGAGGTATGTGTCCCCGAAGTACCAAACTTCGGTGATGTAGGACATGCAGAAGCAGGCTCCAGAACACATAGTGCTGAGAGGGAGTTAAAGGGCTAGGTTTTAAGAGCAGCTGAAAGAGTTGGGGGGGAAACAGCTGCTCACTTACCTCCAGTCCAGGTCTTGGAAGGCCTGATTGAAGACAGCTGCGCCTGTCTCAGTGGTGCTGTGTGTTGTGCAAGGTGAGCAAACCTTGCATGTGCTGCTCAGTCTGCTGGAGGCAGAGAAAAGCACTACATTTAAACGTCTGATGCCGTGCTGTATGGACTGGTTATTTTTAGTTTTGTTCTGTTAGGCTGTGTGCCCACGTAGCGTTTTTCAAGCGTTTATGCTGCGGAATTTCCGCAGCGGAAACGCTTGTAAAACGCTAGGTAATCCGCACCCCATGGTCCCCAAGGGGATTCCGCATGTTCTATGCACATGCTGCGGATTTTTCCGCAGCGTTTATGCTGCGTACCAAAATCCGCAGCATGTCATTTAATTTTGCGGAAGCGCAGCGGAACTCCCGCCATTGACTTGCATTGAGACGCACAGAAACCGCGACTGTACATTTTTACAAGCGGCTTATATGCGTCTCTATGTGCGGATGGTACCCAGTTCTGGAGGAGAGGAGACTCTCGTCCAGACCTGGGTACCATTCTACCTGTAAAAAAAGAATAAAATAACAAATAAAGTTTATATTCACCTGTCCGGCGTCTTCTCTCTGAATGCCAGCAGCGCTGAAGGACCTTCGGTGACGTCACAGTCATGTGACCGCAGGCCCTTCACCGCTCTGTCTCGCGATATGCCGGCAGCCGGGAACCAGCCAGGAAGCAGCGCTGCAGCCACGCCGGGGCCTCGGGGGTGAGTATAGCTTTATTTGTTTTAATTTTTACTTTTCACACTGTATAAATCCATGCTGTTTGCATGGATTTATATAGTGTGACTTAGTTGTCAAGCACTTTCCAAGTGATGCTATCGCCTGGAAAGTGTTTGTCAATCTGCATGCGGAAACGCATGTGAACCCGCATGTGGATCCGCATGTATTCTGCAGGAAAACCGCATGCACAATCTGCATGCGTTTTTTTCTGCCAGGGAGATGCAGAAATGCTGCAGAAATTTTCTGCTTCATTTCTGCATCGTGGGCACATAGCCTTATAGGTCATGTTTTCAGAATCTCCTTAGTATTGCACAGGTGAGAGCATTCCTGATGCCTTGATGATACTCCAATCACCTGTGTAATACTATGGAGATCCTGAAAACATGACCTGTGGGGGTCTGTGAGGATGGGGTTTGGGAAACACTGCGTTATACCTTTTGTGTATCTATTGTATGGTGGCAGAAGGTGCCAAGTCCCCCCCCTGCTTTGGGCAGAGGGGGGTATGTAAGGTTGCTGCCGGACAGGAGGTATGTGTCCCCAAAGTGCCAAGCTTCGGTGATGTAGGACCTGGAGAAGCAGGCTCCAGCACACATAGTGTAGGGAGTTAGTGGGCCCGGATTAAAGGGCCGAGTTTTACGAGCAGCTGAAAGAGCTGTTATGTTTTGTTTTCCTGGTTGGTTCATGGACATTTAATAAACCACCAGTTTGTTTTGGAACCTGCGGACTGCATTCCTCTGTGAACCTGCGCCTACCCAAGAGCTGATCCGTCACAACACGTATATGATGCACCACAGACTAAATTCCTAATGATCCGATAAATGGTTGATCTAGGGGCAATCTTACAAGCAGCAATGGCCTTGCCTGCAAAGCAATGATGACTGCACATGTTTCCTTGAAGGTAATCAGAAGACAGTGATTTGAAGCACCAGCCTGCTCTTGTAATTCTGTAAGCATGACTGAGTGCTATCAACTGCCTTGGTTGTCCTCCTTTACACTTTTTACACTTTGTGGTAGGGCAGAAATTCAGTGGAAATGGGGGTTTTGTGGTTAAGTAATTTCCTTGGGAAAAAATTAATATGCATTTTTTTAAAAAAAAAAAATTCATCTGATCATTCTTCATAACAATCTACAGTTAATGCAAATTGACACTATAAAAACTGAAGCAGCAAACTTTATGAAAGCCAGAATGTGTTTCAGTCTCCAAACTTGACGACTGTGTATTATTGTGTTACCTCTTTTGTATATTATTGTGTCACCTCTTATCTTGTGTATCGCTTTTCTTTTCAGTTTGTTAGCCACATGCTGCCAGGACAGAGCTTGTGGTCACAAACATGAGGCTGGTGATTCTTGATGACTATGCCCTGGCCAGCGAATGGGCAGCAAAATACATAAGTAATCGCATCGCCCGGTTCAATCCTGGACCTGACAATTACTTCAAACGTTTATCTATCTTTATCCAGTTTTCCACGAGTTGGTTGAAGCGTTTTAGTTGTGGATTGAATTATTTTTGCACATGTGAATTATGAGAAGTCCTCACGAATAAGTCAGATGTGTACGGCAAAGCTTCATACAGAATGGAGACTCCATGTTCACTGCTGAACATGTGCTCTCTCCATGTTTCGTTGCGATCTACCAGTGTCTCCGTAAGATTTGGCCATTCTCTACTGTTATATGCAAGAGTGTGCCAATTTTCCAAAGGAACAAGGAGATTGAGTAGCTCAACAGCCTCTTGCCACTGATCGGCAAACAAATTTGGAGAAAATAATTGGACAAAGCCTGAAGGACGCAATAATGCAGGGCTGTGTTCTGGGGGATCGATGAAGACATAAGAAGCATGATCTGTGCTGAACAGTATGGATGGTAATCCAAAGCCTCCATAACCAAGCTTGGCGTGGAAGGCACTCGGGAAATAGGAGTGTGAGTTGGGGGTCTCCCAGTGGTAATACAGTTGTAATCGCAGCCTTATTAATACAACGGGGAACTGTTTTTATTTCAATCAACAATTTAAAGGGGTTGTCCGAAACCAACACTGATTTAATCCTAAATCTCTATTTAATTTAATAATCTACCGTATTTTTCGGACTATAAGACGCACTTTTTTCCTCCAAAATTCTTATAGTCCGAGTGTTGGTGGGGATGGGGGTGTGTGTATAGATAGATAGATAAAAAGAATATCAAAAGGCAGCACTCCAAAAATACTTTAGAAAAAATGGACTTTAATGAGCCCAAAAGGCCTTTTGGGCTCATTAAAGTCCATTTTTTCTAAAGTATTTTTGGAGTGTTGCCTTTTGATGTTCTTTCTATTGATATGCAGCAGTTTGGACAGACTGTTTGGAGGCCTGGCACCCACTAGTTAGTGAGTAAGATGAAATGGTGCTGTCTTTAATATACATTTGTATATATATATATCTATATATATAATTGTCTTATCCCGTCTGTCTGTCTGTCTGTCCAGGAAATCCCGCGTCGCTCATTGGTCAGGCCGCTGTCTGTCCAGGAAATCCCGCGTCTCTCATTGGTCAGGCCGCTGTCTGTCCAGGAAATCCCGCGTCGCTCATTGGTCAGGCCGCTGTCTGTCCAGGAAATCCCGCGTCGCTCATTGGTCAAGCCGCTGTCTGTCCAGGAAATCCCGCGTCGCTCATTGGTCAGGCCGCTGTCTGTCTAGGAAATCCCGCGTTGCTCATTGGTCAGGCCGCTGTCTGTCCAGGAAATCCCGCGTCGCTCATTGGTCAGGCCGCTGTCTGTCCAGGAAATACCGCGTCGCTCATTGGTCCGGCCGCGGCCAATCAGCGACGCGGGATTTTAGAAAAAAGATGGCGGCAGTTAGCAGCTCATCTGCTGCACGGAGGTCAGCGGCGATGCAGCGGGGAGATGAGCGGCGCTAGCAGCAGAACTACCCCGACCGGCGCCACTGACCTCCATGCGACTAACGTCGGAAGATCAGCGGCTGGGACCGCTGTTCTCTGGACGGCAAGTGTGAACGGAGGAACGGGGAGCGGCGCCACCGGTCGGGATGCTTCTGCTGCGAGCAGCGGCTCATCTCCCAGCTGCTCGCAGCGGAAGTAGCCGCACAAGCAGTGCTGCTCCCCGGTCCTCACTAATACGACGCTGATTGGTCGCGTGCGTCGACCGCGACCAATCAGCATTATTGGCTGAGGCCGCCACTAATCAGCGATATTGACGCCAAATTTCAACAACGCTCTGCTGATTGGTTGCGGTCGCGACTAATCAGCGATTTTGGCGCCAAATTTAAACACGCTCTCCAGTCCTCACTAACACGGTTCGCTGATTGGTCGCGACCGCCGCCCGCGACCAATCACCGATATTGCCGCCGAATGTAAACACCGCTTTGCTGATTGGTCGCATTTGCCGGCCGCGACCAATCAGCGATTTTGGCACCAAATTTAAACACTGCTCTGCTAATTTCGCCCGGTCGGCCGCATACATATTCTAGAATACCCGATGCGTTAGAATCGGGCCACCATCTAGTGTATGTATGTATGTATGTATGTATGTATGTGTATATTTTATAGTGTGGGGGTAGCGGTGGAGGAGTGGGGCACAGGAGGCAGCGGCCGTCCGCTGCAGCCTACGCTGTCCCCGCTGCTAAAGAAAATGCATGGGCGTGGGGAGGGGATGAATATTCATGCCCTTTAATAAGCGGGCACACGCTATAGCCCGGCAGCAGCAGGAGCCGCAGCGCGGCTAAGCTGTGTGCCGGCTATGAAGGAGAGTGAAGTCACTGCTCCCCGCGCACACAGACCCGGCATGGGGAGCAGTGACTTCCGGCAGCTGATCTCTCCATGTGAGCCATGCATGGCAGTGACGTCATGCGCGGCTCACATGGAGAGATCAGTGCGGGCAGACAGGACGTAGCGCTGGAGGAGAGAGAAGAAAGGTGAGTATGAGTGTTTTTTTTTTTTATGTGCAGCCTGATGGGGATTAGGGGGACCATGCATACTAGGGTATGGATGATAGGCCATACATACCAGGGTAAGGATGAGGGGCCCATACATACCAGGGTAAGGATGAGGGGGCCATACATACCAGGGTAAGAATGAGGGGACCATACATACCAGGGTAATGCTGAGGGGGCCGTACATAACAGGATAAAGATGAGGGGGCCGTACAAAACAGGATGGGGATGAGAGGGCCGTACATAACAGGATGGGGATGAGGGGTGCCATGCATACCAGGATGGGGATGAGGGGTGCCATGCATACCAGGATGGGGATGAGGGGTGCCATGCATACCAGGATGGGGATGGGGACCACGTATAAAAGGAAGGGGGTTGGGCATATATACCAGGATAAGGGGATATTGTCAGAATTGGGTATTACCTCTATACCAGTGTCAGCAGAAGACCCCCTCCCCTTTAAAAGTGCATCATGAACACATTTTTTGCTTACATTTTTTTTTTAATTTTCCTCCTCTAAAACCTAGGTGCATCTTATGGTCCGGTGAGTCTTATAGTCTGAAAAATACGGTAATTGCTTTTCTAATATACTTTAATTAAAAGTTAATCTAAACTTATCTGACTGGGGTGTGTTTGTATGTGTGTGTATATATATATTTTTTTTTTACCAACTTCCTGTTTGATAACATTTAGTTTGAAAATCCCCAGTGCATCCTGGGATATGAAGACGGACGTGATCAGGGAGCAGAGGCTGCGGTCACTGCTGCTGCCTCTTTCCCCACCCTGAATGAAGCGTCATCAGTGATGCCTGTTTCAGGGGCTGGGCTAGTCCTTGCTACTCTGCGCATGTGTCGGTTGTCAATTCTAACTCTCAGTTGCTCCGCAGGATCTTGTCACTGTGCAATATTCTTTTTAATGCGCAGCGTTAGGGATTCCTCAGAGACGACACCGGGGAGATCACGCAATATCTCACCCTGCCGTCACTGTGTCACGGATTTCGCCCGGAATCGCGAGCACACGATCCAGATTACTCGACAGTTCAGCAGGTTTTGGGGATTGCAAATCTCAAGAATGCTACCTCCCGGAAGCTAAAATACAATAAATGAGGGGCCAGGTGAAGAAAGCCATAGCAAATTCGGTCATGTCCCTTGGAGGTGCAATGTACCTGTTGTGTACCCTGACATCGTGCTTCACAGGGGTTCTGTGAGCACAATACCATTCCAGTGTTTTACAGTGGGATCTGCCACATAATGAAGCTTCTCTTAAGGGGCACTTGGAAGGGAAGATGTCCTTATCACCCCGGTCGGTAAAATCTTTATAGAGGTTAGGCTTATCCTGCCACCAATCTCGAGGGGTTCCCTGGGTACTTGGGGTTACTAGCACAATTACCACAGATGCGAGTCCCAGAGGGTGGGGAGCCCAGGGGACCTAGTCAGATATTGAAAAGGGTCTCTCCTCCAATGCAAAAGATCTTCTGGCGGTAGACAAGGCGTTGAATAATTTCTTACCTTTCCTTCAGGGCCAGAATGTAAAGATCCTCTTGGATAATCTAGTTGCGGTAGCATATGTGAACCACCAGGGGGATACATGGTCAAGATCACTGATGAGAGTGGCAGATCATACCTTCTAGATTACAGAAAGTCACCTCCTTTCCCTGATGGCCCTCCATATAACGGAAAAAGAAAACACCAGAGCAGATTTCCTAAACTGCTATCCTCAGATGCAAGGGGAATGGGAACTAAATCAAGGAATTTTTACCCAAATAGCCGAAGATGGGGGGGGGCTCCTGTCAGGTAGATCTGTTTGCCACAAAACTAAATTGGAAGACAAAGATCTTGTGTTCCCTAAAACCCCTAGCTGTGGATGGTCTCCTGATACGTTGGGATTTCAGCCTGGCGTATGCCTCCCCTCCCCCCCCCCCCAGGTTGGCTCTTCTTCTCATGGTCATAAGAAAGATCAGGGAGGACAAGGCCAGGGTTCTGCTGATCGCACCCTTTTGACCCAGGAGGCCCTGGTTCTCATGCCTGAGGAGCATATCTTCTTCCAGAGATACCGTATCTCTTCAAGCAACTGGCCTCCACTTGACGGTGTGGAACTTGAAAGGACACTGCTAAATCGGAAAGGTTTTTCCCAAGGTCTAGTAACCATCCTGATGCACAGCAGAAAACCTAGGGTTGATGGGGGAGGGGAAGGCGCCAATAGCAAATATCTTGGAGTTTTTACAAAAAGGTCTTGAACTAGGGTTATCCACCAGCACCCTTAAAGTTCAGGTTTCTGCCTTGGGTTCCCTATATAGCTAGTAATGATCTAGCGGGTAACTACTGGGTTTCTCGGTTCATTAAGGCAGGTTTTAGATCTAGACCTATTATTAAAAGCAGCTTGGTTCCCTGGGATTTTAATTTGGCCTTGACTAGCTCGCCATTTGAGCTAATAGAGTCAGCAACCCTTAAATCCCTCTCCCTTAAGACCGCTTTAATAGCTTTAACCTCGGCCAGGAGAATTAGTGACATCCAGGCCCTGTCTATGGCCTCGCCGTTTACTCAAATTCTGGATGATAGGCAGGATCTGGTCTAAAAATCACTCTCTCTCCCTAAGGTAGCCACTCATTTCCACAGACTTCAGGAAGTCCTCCTTTTGTCCAAATCCTAGTAACCAGAAAGAGGCGGAGTTACATACGTTAGAAGTGAGGAGATGTGTGGTTAGGTACCTTTCAGTTACCAGAAGCTTTAGGAAAGATAACTCGTTGTTTATATCCTACTAAGGGGCTAGAAAGCGGTCTAATGTCACAAAGTCCACCATAGCTAGATGGAATAGGGAGGCCATTTCTCTAGAATATACATCTAGCGGCAAGGAAGTGCCAGGAGGGTTGAAGGCTCAGTCCACCCAGGCTGTAGCGACCTCCTGGGATGAGAAGACAGGTGTCTTGATTTAGAAGACATATGTAAGGCTGCTACCTGGTCCTGTCCCTCTACATTCCATAGACACTATATAGGTTAGATATGGGTGTATCGGCTGACCTCACCTTTGGGAGAAGAGTGTTCCAGGCTGTGGTCCTTCAATAGATTACTTCATCCCTGTAATTCTCTCGTGGTGCAGTCATGGTCGACCGATAAAATCGTAAGTTACTTACCGGTAATGGGATTTTTCGGAGACCATGACAGCACCCTTACATTCCCTCCCTTCATGTTTGTGGGAGCACTCCCCTTTTATTAATTATAATCTCACACTCAATAGGTGTCATGTGGTATGGCAATTTTGTGATTGTTTGCTGTGTTCATTAACCTGACGGTCCTCTCAATGCTCTGTAGTCCAAACTGAGGCGAGAGAGAGGTGGCGCCCTTTTAAGCCTGTAGGTTTCCTCTCCTTGGTGGGCGGATCCCGTCTCTCGTGGTGCTGTCATGGTCTCTGAAAAATTCCGTTACCGGTAAGTAACTTACGACTATTCATTTGATGGAGCAATCAAAAATTTGTACCCCAAAATGGTAAGTATTAAAAACGGTCTTAGAAAATTGAAACACAGCCAAACAATTTGTTTGCAAAGTTTAGAATTTTTTAAAAGCAGTAAAATGTTTTTTTTTTTTTCTTCTGCACCATTTCACTTTATTTGTAGTTCATTACCCTTTTTTTCTATATCTTGCACAGTAAAGTGAATGGTGTCATTCAAAAATACTGTAATTTTGTACCACAAAATACACCTCAACCCTGCTGTATTGAATAGTGTCTGTGTTATTCACTATGTAATATGTTGTTTTTTTATGGTATACTCATATATAGTGACTAGTGATGATCGAGCGTGTTCTATGAACCCCTTCGGCGAGCACGCTGTCTAACAGCCGTGACACTTGCAGGCACGGCGACTAGAGATGAGCGTTGTTCTACTCGAACTGTTCGCCAATCTCAAATTCGAGCTGTTTTGGGCGGTGTTCGAGCCGTTCGGCGAACACGAACGATTTGAGAAAAATTCAGCTGTTCGAGGTTATGTTCGATAACTGTTCGTGCACCAAAATCATAACTAGATTTTTTCTCAGTAATGATGAAAATGAATGTTAATACGCAGTTTGAGTGTACAGCAGGGTGGGGGGAGGGGCAGGGGATGGATCTCTGCAGGAATAATGAAGATCTCCATTTTTTTTTCTCTTTCCCGCATTTGCAGTGGGGAGGTGCAGTCTGTCAGCCTATCAGCAGCGCACACACGGAGCGAACTGCTGTTTTTCACACAAGCAAGGGCATGTGTCATTGGCAGTGTATGTCACATGCCCTTGACCTATAAGACCAAGCCATTTTCCCCGTCGCCACCATTTTCTCACTGCTGCAGCTGCGTGTTAGACGGCACCGCTGTTGCTGTGTGCGCTATACCTTGTTAATTTCAAGCCAATTTTCGCACAAATCTACAGATAGCTTGGGAGTAGGGAATAGTTGTGATTGCAGTCCTTTTAAGGACTAGGTTACAGCATTTCCTACGACTTTTATCAGGCAGGTCTGTGCTCTTAAATAGATAGATTGTGGGAGTAAAGACTAATTGTAATTGCAGTCCTTTTCAAGACTAGGTTACATCAGTTCCTATCAGTTTTTGCCAGGCAGGTCTGTGCCAGTGCTGTGCAAGTTTTTTTCACAGCATTTGGCTGAATCTAGCAAAGCTAATCCTTTTTGGCCTATTGCAGAGTGTGTTAGTCAGTGGAGTAGCCTATCTGTGTTGCAAGATATACCACCTGTGTATAGAATACCAATTTTTTTACTGCACCTAGTGAAGTAAAATCTTTTGGGCATAGCATCATTCTATTAGTCCATCTATACTGACCTCCATCAGGTTGCAAATTAAAAATAATTTTTATCTGCATCTACCTCTGAAAAAATATTTGGGCTTCTAGCAGTGTGTGGGACTTGTTCTATTAGTCCATCTATACTGACCTCCATCAGGTTGCAAACTGAATATAATTTTTTTCTGCATCTAGCTCTGAAAAAATATTTGGCCTTCTAGCAGTGTGTGGGACTTTCTCTATTAGTCCATCTATACTGACCTCCATCAGGTTGCAAATTAAAAATAATTTTTATCTGCATCTAGCTCTGAAAAAATATTTGGCCTTCTAGCAGTGTGTGGGACTTTCTCTATTAGTCCATCTATACTGACCTCCATCAGGTTGCAAATTAAAAATAATTTTTATCTGCATCTACCTCTGAAAAAATATTTGGGCTTCTAGCTGTGTGTGGGACTTGTTCTATTAGTCCATCTATACTGACCTCCATCAGGTTGCAAACTGAATATAATTTTTATCTGCATCTAGCTCTGAAAAAATATTTGGCCTTCTAGCAGTGTGTGGGACTTTCTCTATTAGTCCATCTATACTGACCTCCATCAGGTTGCAAACTGAATATATTTTTTTTCTGCATCTACCTCTGAAAAAATATTGGGCTTCTAGCTGTGTGTGGGACTTGTTCTATTAATCCATCTATACAGACCTCCATCAGGTTGCAAACTGAATATATTTTTTTTCTGCATCTACCTCTGAAAAAATATTGGGCTTCTAGCTGTGTGTGGGACTTGTTCTATTAATCCATCTATACAGACCTCCATCAGGTTGCAAACTGAATATAATTTTTTTCTGCATCTAGCTCTGAAAAAATATTTGGCCTTCTAGCAGTGTGTGGGACTTTCTCTATTAGTCCATCTATACTGACCTCCATCAGGTTGCAAATTAAAAATAATTTTTATCTGCATCTAGCTCTGAAAAAATATTTGGCCTTCTAGCAGTGTGTGGGACTTTCTCTATTAGTCCATCTATACTGACCTCCATCAGGTTGCAAATTAAAAATAATTTTTATCTGCATCTACCTCTGAAAAAATATTTGGGCTTCTAGCTGTGTGTGGGACTTGTTCTATTAGTCCATCTATACTGACCTCCATCAGGTTGCAAACTGAATATAATTTTTTTCTGCATCTAGCTCTGAAAAAATATTTGGCCTTCTAGTAGTGTGTGGGACTTTCTCTATTAGTCCATCTATACTGACCTCCATCAGGTTGCAAATTAAAAATAATTTTTATCTGCATCTAGCTCTGAAAAAATATTTGGCCTTCTAGCAGTGTGTGGGACTTTCTCTATTAGTCCATCTATACTGACCTCCATCAGGTTGCAAATTAAAAATAATTTTTATCTGCATCTACCTCTGAAAAAATATTTGGGCTTCTAGCTGTGTGTGGGACTTGTTCTATTAGTCCATCTATACTGACCTCCATCAGGTTGCAAACTGAATATAATTTTTTTCTGCATCTAGCTCTGAAAAAATATTTGGCCTTCTAGCAGTGTGTGGGACTTTCTTTACTAGTCCATCTATACTGACCTCCATCAGGTTGCAAATTAAAAATAATTTTTATCTGCATCTAGCTCTGAAAAAATATTTGGCCTTCTAGCAGTGTGTGGGACTTTCTCTATTAGTCCATCTATACTGACCTCCATCAGGTTGCAAATTAAAAATATTTTTTATCTGCATCTAGCTCTGAAAAAATATTTGGCCTTCTAGCAGTGTGTGGGACTTTCTCTATTAGTCCATCTATACTGACCTCCATCAGGTTGCAAATTAAAAATAATTTTTATTTGCATCTACCTCTGAAAAAATATTTGGGCTTCTAGCTGTGTGTGGGACTTGTTCTATTAGTCCATCTATACTGACCTCCATCAGCTTGCAAACTGAATATAATTTTTTTCTGCATCTAGCTCTGAAAAAATATTTGGCTTTCTTGCAGTGTGTGGGACTTTCTCTATTAGTCCATCTATACTGACCTCCATCAGGTTGCAAATTAAAAATAATTTTTATCTGCATCTACCTCTGAAAAAATATTTGGGCTTCTAGCTGTGTGTGGGACTTGTTCTATTAATCCATCTATACAGACCTCCATCAGGTTGCAAACTGAATATATTTTTTTTCTGCATCTACCTCTGAAAAAATATTGGGCTTCTAGCTGTGTGTGGGACTTGTTCTATTAATCCATCTATACAGACCTCCATCAGGTTGCAAACTGAATATAATTTTTTTCTGCATCTAGCTCTGAAAAAATATTTGGCCTTCTAGCAGTGTGTGGGACTTTCTCTATTAGTCCATCTATACTGACCTCCATCAGGTTGCAAATTAAAAATAATTTTTATCTGCATCTAGCTCTGAAAAAATATTTGGCCTTCTAGCAGTGTGTGGGACTTTCTCTATTAGTCCATCTATACTGACCTCCATCAGGTTGCAAATTAAAAATAATTTTTATCTGCATCTACCTCTGAAAAAATATTTGGGCTTCTAGCTGTGTGTGGGACTTGTTCTATTAGTCCATCTATACTGACCTCCATCAGGTTGCAAACTGAATATAATTTTTTTCTGCATCTAGCTCTGAAAAAATATTTGGCCTTCTAGTAGTGTGTGGGACTTTCTCTATTAGTCCATCTATACTGACCTCCATCAGGTTGCAAATTAAAAATAATTTTTATCTGCATCTATCTCTGAAAAAATATTTGGCCTTCTAGCAGTGTGTGGGACTTTCTCTATTAGTCCATCTATACTGACCTCCATCAGGTTGCAAATTAAAAATAATTTTTATCTGCATCTACCTCTGAAAAAATATTTGGGCTTCTAGCTGTGTGTGGGACTTGTTCTATTAGTCCATCTATACTGACCTCCATCAGGTTGCAAACTGAATATAATTTTTTTCTGCATCTAGCTCTGAAAAAATATTTGGCCTTCTAGCAGTGTGTGGGACTTTCTTTACTAGTCCATCTATACTGACCTCCATCAGGTTGCAAATTAAAAATAATTTTTATCTGCATCTAGCTCTGAAAAAATATTTGGCCTTCTAGCAGTGTGTGGGACTTTCTCTATTAGTCCATCTATACTGACCTCCATCAGGTTGCAAATTAAAAATATTTTTTATCTGCATCTAGCTCTGAAAAAATATTTGGCCTTCTAGCAGTGTGTGGGACTTTCTCTATTAGTCCATCTATACTGACCTCCATCAGGTTGCAAATTAAAAATAATTTTTATTTGCATCTACCTCTGAAAAAATATTTGGGCTTCTAGCTGTGTGTGGGACTTGTTCTATTAGTCCATCTATACTGACCTCCATCAGCTTGCAAACTGAATATAATTTTTTTCTGCATCTAGCTCTGAAAAAATATTTGGCTTTCTTGCAGTGTGTGGGACTTTCTCTATTAGTCCATCTATACTGACCTCCATCAGGTTGCAAATTAAAAATAATTTTTATCTGCATCTACCTCTGAAAAAATATTTGGGCTTCTAGCAGTGTGTGGGACTTCTTCTATTAGTCCATCTATACTGACCTCCATCAGGTTGCAAACTGAATATAATTTTTTTCTGCATCTAGCTCTGAAAAAATATTTGGCCTTCTAGCAGTGTGTGGGACTTTCTCTATTAGTCCATCAATACTGACCTCCATCAGGTTGCAAATTAAAAATAATTTTTTTTCTGCATCTACCTCTGAAAAAATATTGGGCTTCTAGCTGTGTGTGGGACTTGTTCTATTAATCCATCTATACAGACCTCCATCAGGTTGCAAACTGAATATAATTTTTTTCTGCATCTACCTCTGAAAAAATATTTGGGCTTCTAGCTGTGTGTGGGACTTGTTCTATTAGTCCATCTATACTGACCTCCATCAGGTTGCAAACTGAATATAATTTTTTTCTGCATCTAGCTCTGAAAAAATATTTGGCCTTATAGTAGTGTGTGGGACTTTCTCTATTAGTCCATCTATACTGACCTCCATCAGGTTGCAAATTAAAAATAATTTTTATCTGCATCTAGCTCTGAAAAAATATTTGGCCTTCTAGCAGTGTGTGAGACTTTCTCTATTAGTCCATCTATACTGACCTCCATCAGGTTGCAAATTAAAAATAATTTTTATTTGCATCTACCTCTGAAAAAATATTTGGGCTTCTAGCTGTGTGTGGGACTTGTTCTATTAGTCCATCTATACTGACCTCCATCAGGTTGCAAACTGAATATAATTTTTTTCTGCATCTAGCTCTGAAAAAATATTTGGCCTTCTAGCAGTGTGTGGGACTTGTTCTATTAGTCCACCTATACTGACCTCCATCAGGTTGCAAATTCAAAATAATTTTTTGTCTGCATCTAGCTCTGAAAAAATATTTGGCCTTCTAGCAGTGTGTGGGACTTTCTCTATTAGTCCATCTATACTGACCTCCATCAGGTTGCAAACTGAATATATTTTTTTTCTGCATCTACCTCTGAAAAAATATTTGGGCTTCTAGCTGTGTGTGGGACTTGTTCTATTAGTCCATCTATACTGACCTCCATCAGGTTGCAAATCGAATATAATTTTTTTCTGCATCTAACCCAGCCAATAGTTTTGGCCTAATGCCACAGTTTGGCCACTCAGCTCTGCTCGGTTCCCATCCATTGTTTTTTTGTGCAAACAACTCCAGAGTTGTGAATTAGTTAACCACCAAAATGAGTGGAAAAAGGCCTGCTGCTGGTGGAAAGGGGAATAGGCGTGTTGGGAAGGGGAAAAAAGGTTGTGTCCGTGGGGTAGGTGTTAAAGCAACAGTAACATCTGCAGAAGAAAGACCATCTTCCAGCCAAACTAAAATGTCTACTTCTTTTAGCGGACAATGTGATAAGATCCCTTTCTTACGGCCACGCCAATCGCTACAAATTCCAGATGAGGCACAAAAACAGCAGGTGCTTCAATGGATATCAAGTGCTCCTTTAAGTGGGCTCTCCTCCACATCAACTTCAACATCACAAATACTCCAGTCCTCAAAGGTGTCACCCCAATCGCACTTGCTTCCTCACAGCTCCCAAATCTCCAGCTGCCCGTCTGAGTATGAGGTAGAACAGATGGTTGAGTCTGCAGAGATGTTTACTCATACTATAGCGTGGGAATCAGAGGTCGACTCCAGCGCTTCTGTGAATCCAGACGAGGAAATGATCTGCACTGATGCCCAGAATCTTTATGAGTCGGATCCAGGACCAGACGCAGAAGGTTCTGACCATAATGTAGACCCTCATTCCCAAACTGTAACTCCTGTTGGTGGAGACAATGAGGAAGACGATGATAAGACTCAAATACCTGATTGGAGCGACAACTTTAGTTTTTTGTCAGGGCAGGAACAGGTTGGCTCTGAGGACGATGGGTGTGATAACGCACAGGGTGATGATGATGAGGTTGGAGATCCCACTTACTGTCAACCCACAGTCAGCCAAGAGATGAGGTCAGCAGAGGAGGTGGAGGAAGATGCTAGTGACGACGAGGTCAGGTTGCGCCTTCCTGGACAGAGACGTAGTACTGGAAGCACGTCAACAACTGCATCCTCAAACACAACTCTGCCTCTCACCACAAGTCGTGGTGGCTCTTCAGGTCGCATGGGTGCTAAGCCTTGCATAGCCTGGGCATTTTTTCAGATCGATAAAGATGACCCAACTCGTGTTATCTGTAACATTTGTCAGCAAAAGCTAAGTAGAGGCCAAAAAATACATAGTTTGAGTACTTCATGCATGAACCGGCACATGGACATGAAGCATAAGTTGCAGTGGGAAGCTCAGTGTGCTACAATGTGGCCTAGCCGGCCGGGCCAACCACCGTCTGCCATATCTTGTGCATCCGCGGCCTCTTCATCCTCTGTGACTGGGGGGACAGCAGTCACACCTGTTTTGGGGCGCAGACCTGCCACCTCTTTACCCGCAACAGCCAGCGTGATTGGCAGGTCATCATTTTCTTTGGAGGTGGTAACACCAGCTGGTGTTGAGCGCTGCCCGACATCGATAGCACCACCTTTGGATCAAGGCAACCTAACATGTCCGCCTGCATCTTCCTCACAGACTGGCAGTTTGCCAGGGACACCCTTATCAACCCCGTCTAAGCACAATAGCCAGCCCTCGGTCCCTCAGATGTGGACAAGTAAAAGACCATTTCCTCCTAGCCATGAGAAAGCTAAGAGGTTGAATTTCACCATCTGCAAGCTCTTGGCTACAGAAATGCTGCCTTTCCGCCTGGTGGACACAGAGGATTTTCGAGACCTTATGTCCGTCGCAGTGCCCCAGTACCAGATGCCCAGTCGGCACTACTTCTCAAAGAAAGGTGTGCCTGCGCTCCACCAGCATGTCGCACACAACATCACCGCTTCTTTGAGAAACTCTGTGTGTGACAGGGTGCATTTCACCACAGACACTTGGACGAGTAGGCATGGACAGGGGCGTTACATGTCGCTGACTGGGCACTGGGTAACTATGGTGACATCAGGACAAGGGGCTGCTGTCCAAGTCTTGCCGTCCCCACGAGTTGTGCGTCAATCCTCTTTATGTCAAAGTTCCTCCACTGCTTCTGCCTCCTCAACCTCCTCTCGGTCTTCCACTTGCACCCAAAGCCTGTCTGGTCATGCCACAAGCTTTCTAACTGCGCAGAAGGGATCCTGCACACCTCCTTACTATGCTGGCAGTAGGGCTCAACGTCATCAGGCGGTTTTTACTTTGAAATGTCTGGGAAATGTGAGTCACACAGCTGAGGAGTTGTGGTCAGCTCTGGAGAACCAATTTCATGAATGGTTGTCTCCACTGGACCTGAAACCAGGGAAGGCCGTGTGCTACAATGCTGCAAACCTGGGTGCGGCCCTTCGCCGGGGCAATGTCACACACGTGCCTTGTATGGCTCACGTGTTGAACCTGGTTGTCCAGCAATTTTTAGCCCACTATCCCAGACTAGATGGCCTTCTGCAGAGGGCACGGTCGCTGTGTGCTCACTTCCGCCGTTCGCATCCCGCAGCTCAGCGACTTACATCTCTACAGAAGTTGTTGGGCCTGCCACTTCACCAGCTAAAATGCGATGTGCCTACCCGGTGGAATTCAACTCTGCACATGTTGCAGCGACTGTGGCAGCACCGACAAGCCCTGGTGCAATACGTTCTGACGTATAGCCTGGGCCAACGAGATCCAGAGGTGGGGCAAATCACGCTGGAGGAGTGGTCTCAGATCAGGGACCTATGCACCCTTCTGCACAGTTTTGAAATGGCGACGAAGATGTTTAGTGCTGACGATGCCATTATCAGCATGACTATTCCGGTGATTTACATGCTGGAGCACATGTTAAACAGAATTCGGAGTCAGGTGGTGGCACAAGAGGAGGTGGAGGAAGTAGAGGAGGAGGAGTTGTATGCGGAAGGGCTAACATCTGCAAGGTCCAGACGGTCGGCAGCACCAAGGCGGCAGGCATGTGAGGGTGGGGGTGATGGTTTTACCAGGGCGCATGGTAGCAGCCAAACTAGTGAGGAAAGTGCAGGAGCCCAGGAAGAAGTGGAGGACGAACTGATGGAAGACTCATCAGATGAGGGAGACCTTGATTAAATTTCTGTTGTACGAGGTTGGGGGGAGAGGACAGAGGAAGGAAGCATGATTGTTACCTCGCCACCAACACAACAGGGACTTGGTGCTCCTGGATGCGCAACACACATGAGTGCCTTCTTGCTGCACTACCTGCAACATGACCCTCGAATTGTGAGAATTAGAAATAATCCTGACTACTGGGTTGCCACACTGTTAGATTCCCGGTACAAAAGTAAATTTGCTGAAATTATTCCTGCCATAGAAAGGGATGCACGCATGCAGGAGTATCAGCAGAGACTGTTGCAGAATCTTACATGTGCTTTTCCACAAAACACCAATAGTGCACTTAGTGAATCTCACAGTTCCAACTTGCCAACCGTGGGACCGTCAAGTGTTCAGCACTCAAACCGTAACAGAACCACAGTATCTGCTGGTAACATCAATTTTGCGGAATCAATTCACCACTTTTTTAGCCCATCCTTTGCA
Organism: Phyllobates terribilis; assembly: GCF_046119375.1. Taxonomy (NCBI): domain Eukaryota; kingdom Metazoa; phylum Chordata; class Amphibia; order Anura; family Dendrobatidae; genus Phyllobates; species Phyllobates terribilis. Next base: position 339,301,696 of record NW_027362762.1, on the reverse strand, counting down.
AGGCCACAGGAGATAAGAAGTCTGACACATAGTCAACGCCTAGAGACGATGGTACAGGAGTATCTCCAAGTAAACATTGAAGCAATGACTGTGTCACTGGACCCTTGCTCTTTTTGGGCTTCCAATCTGGATAAATGGCCAGAGCTAGCCACTTACGCCTTGGAGATCTTGTCATGCCCCGCAGCCAGCGTTCTGTCTGAACGTGTGTTCAGCGCTGCTGGTGGTGTGCTGACAGATAAGCGCACGCGGCTCTCCACTGATAATGTAGACAGACTCACGTTCATAAAGATGAACAAATCATGGATCCAAAACGACTTTTCTACCCCTGTGTCATCCTGGGGCGAGTAAAAGCTTGATGATTGGTTAAAATCACCCTACCAACCGTTTTAAGCTTTCACATTACTAATCATGTTTATCTGTATCTTGGCTGGAAAATAATTTGGGCTTTGTAGCAGTGTGCAGCACTGATCCTATTAGGCCATCTATACTAAGCTCCACCAGATTTAAAATTAATAATAATTTTTAGCTGCATCTAGCCCGGAAAATAATTTTGGGGCTCCGAGATGCGCAAGACACATAAGTGCCTTCTTGCTGCACTACCTGCAACATGACCCTCATATTGTCAGAATTCGAAGTAATCATGACTACTGGGTTGCCACACTCTTAGATCCCCCAAACTTTTCGATCAACCTTTTCATTTTAATAAAGACCAAAAAAATGTCATTTTTGAAATTATAAGCATTAGCAGGTTATTAGAAACTGAAATCAAACAGTTTTCAACTCAAAACTTTATTCTAGGTGATGTTACATTTTCACATAGGACCCCTTGTTCGAAAGGAGCTTCTGAACTCTCTCGTCCATTGAATTTGTCAGGTTTTGGATGGTTTCTGCTTCAATTGTTTTGCATGAGGACAGAATACCCTCCCAGAGCTGTTGCTTAGATGTGAACTGCCTCCCGCCATCATAGACACTCCTTTTGATGATGCTCCAGAGGTTCTGAATGGGGTAGAGGTCAGGGGAGCATGGGGGTCACACAATAAGTTTGTCCCCTTTTATGCCCATATCAGCCAGAGATGCAGATGTTTTATGTGCAGCATGAGATGGTGCATTATCATGCAAAAAAATGATCTTGCTGTGAAATACACGGTTCTTCTTCTTGAACCATGGCAGGAAGTGCTGTTTGAGAAAATCCACATACATTATGGAGTTCATCTTTAGCGCCTTCAGGGATCCTAAAGGGGCCGACAATCTCTCTCCCCATGATTCCAGCCCAAAACATTACTCCACCTCCTCCTTGTTGGCGCTGTAGCCGTGTTTGCGTGGGGTGTCCATCAACCAGCCATCCTCCACTCCATCCATCTGGACCATCGAGCGCTGCACGGCACTCATCCGTGAACAAAACAGTTTTGAAATCAGTCTTCATGTAATGTTTAGCCCACTGGAGCCGTTTCTGCTTGTGTGAAGTGGATAGAGGAGGTAGACAGGATGGCGTATGAACAGCTGCAAACCTCTGAAGGACCCTGCATCTTGTTGTTCGGGGGACGTTGGAGGCACCAGCAGCTTCAAAAACTTGTCTGCTGCTATGACAAGGCTTTTTTGCCACTGCTCTTTTAACCTGACGTAATTGCCAGTAGAAAAGAGTCCTCAATTTGCCCTTATCAGCACGCACACGTGGATTTAGGTGGATTGAGGCCCTCGATGTCTCCCTCCCCAAATCCATATAGGATTCCATCCAGTCCAACTTTCCCTTTGCCTGGCCCTCACAGGGTATCAAATACTTAGGAATTCCTATTCATAGAGACCTCTCCCATCTATGTTATCTTAATTTTGGGCCCTTTATTGAACAACTCCATACAGACCACGGTTGGCAAGTTAGAACTGTAAGATTCACTACGTGAACCACTGGTGTTTTGTGGAAAAGCACATGTACACTGTGTTCCAAATTATTATGCAAAAAGTGTTTAGGAGTGATAGGGGAAGAATTTGTTTGTTTGTCAGTTAAACTCATTGATAGTGATGTGTGTCAGGGCTCTTTATATCACTGTAAGCAATTGCAGACACCTGTGCTAATTAGTTTGGCAGGTGTGTCCAATGAAAGGCAAGACTACTTAAGAAGGCTGTCTCACATTATTAAGCAGCCTACATTTTCTGCCAAAATGGGAAAGAAAAAGGATGTGTCGGCTGCTGAGAAGCAACAAATTGTGGAGTGTTTAGGTCAAGGTATGACTACAATCAACATTGTGCGATGACCAGGATGAAGTGTCTTGGCAATCAAGAAGTATGTAGCTGATTCACAGTACACACGTGTGCGTGCTGATAAGGGCAAATTGAGGACTCTTTCCTACAGGCAATTACGTCAGGTTAAAAGAGCAGCGGCAAAAAAGCCTTGTCATAGCAGCAGACAAGTTTTTGAAGCTGCTGGTGCCTCCAACGTCCCCCGAACAACAAGATGCAGGGTCCTTCAGAGGTTTGCAGCTGTGCATACGCCATCCTGTCGACCTCCTCTATCCACTTCACACAAGCAGAAACGGCTCCAGTGGGCCAAACATTACATGAAGACTGATTTCAAAACTGTTTTGTTCACGGATGAGTGCCGTGCAGCGCTCGATGGTCCAGATGGATGGAGTGGAGGATGGCTGGTTGATGGACACCCCACGCAAACACGGCTACAGCGCCAACAAGGAGGAGGTGGAGTAATGTTTTGGGCTGGAATCATGGGGAGAGAGATTGTCGGCCCCTTTAGGATCCCTGAAGGCGCTAAAGATGAATTCCATAATGTATGTGGATTTTCTCAAACAGCACTTCCTGCCATGGTTCAAGAAGAAGAACCGTGTATTTCACAGCAAGATCATTTTTTTGCATGATAATGCACCATCTCATGCTGCACATAAAACATCTGCATCTCTGGCTGATATGGGCATAAAAGGGGACAAACTTATGGTGTGACCCCATGCTCCCCTGACCTCTACCCCATTCAGAACCTCTGGAGCATCATCAAAAGGAGTGTCTATGATGGCGGGAGGCAGTTCACATCTAAGCAACAGCTCTGGGAGGGTATTCTGTCCTCATGCAAAACAATTGAAGCAGAAACCATCCAAAACCTGACAAATTCAATGGACGAGAGAGTTCAGAAGCTCCTTTCGAACAAGGGGTCCTATGTGAAAATGTAACATCACCTAGAATAAAGTTTTGAGTTGAAAACTGTTTGATTTCAGTTTCTAATAACCTGCTAATGCTTATAATTTCAAAAATGACCATTTTTTTGGTCTTTATTAAAATGAAAAGGTTGATCGAAAAGTTTGGGGGATCTAAGAGTGTGGCAACCCAGTAGTCATGATTACTTCGAATTCTGACAATATGAGGGTCATGTTGCAGGTAGTGCAGCAAGAAGGTACTTATGTGTCTTGCGCATCTCGGAGCCCCAAAATTATTTTCCGGGCTAGATGCAGCTAAAAATTATTATTAATTTTAAATCTGGTGGAGCTTAGTATAGATGGCCTAATAGGATCAGTGCTGCACACTGCTACAAAGCCAAAATTATTTTCCAGTCAAGATACAGATAAACATGATTAGTAATTTTAAATCTGGTGGAGCTTATTATAGATGGCCTAATAGAATCAGTGCTGCACACTGCTACAAAGCCCAAATTATTTTCCAGCCAAGATACAGATAAACATGATTAGTAATTTGAAAGCTTAAAACGGATGGTAGGGTGATTTTAACCAATCATCAAGCTTTTACTCTCCCCAGGATGACACAGGGGTAGAAAAGTCGTTTCGGATCCATGATTTGTTCATCTTTATGAACGTGAGTCTGTCTGCATTATCAGTGGAGAGCCGCGTGCGCTTATCTGTCAGCACACCACCAGCAGCGCTGAACACACGTTCAGACAGAACGCTGGCTGCGGGGTATGACAAGATCTCCAAGGCGTAAGTGGCTAGCTCCAGCCATTTATCCAGATTGGAAGCCCAAAAAGAGCAAGGGTCCAGTGACACAGTCATGGCTTCAATGTTTACTTGGAGATACTCCTGTACCATCGTCTCTAGGCGTTGACTATGTGTCAGACTTCTTGTCTCCTGTGGCCTTGCAAAGGATGGGCTAAAAAAGTGGTGAAATGATTCCGCAAAATTGATGTTACCAGCAGATACTGTGGTTCTGTTACGGTTTGAGTGCTGAACACTTGACGGTCCCACGGTTGGCAAGTTGGAACTGTGAGATTCACTACGTGCACCACTGGTGTTTTGTGGAAAAGCACATGTAAGATTCTGCAACAGTCTCTGCTGATACTCCTGCATGCGTGCATCCCTTTCTATGGCAGGAATAATTTCTGCAAATTTACTTTTGTACCGGGAATCTAACAGTGTGGCAACCCAGTAGTCAGGATTATTTCTAATTCTCACAATTCGAGGGTCATGTTGCAGGTAGTGCAGCAAGAAGGCACTCATGTGTGTTGCGCATCCAGGAGCACCAAGTCCCTGTTGTGTTGGTGGCGAGGTAACAATCATGGTTCCTTCCTCTGTCCTCTCTCCCCAACCTCGCACAACAGAAATGTGATCAAGGTCTCCCTCATCTGATGAGTCTTCCATCAGTTCGTCCTCCACTTCTTCCTGGGCTCCTGCACCTTCCTCACTAGTTTGGCTGCTACCATGCGCCCTGGTAAAACCAGCTCCCCCACCCTCACATGCCTGCCGCCTTGGTGCTGCCGACCGTCTGGACCTTGCAGATGTTAGCCCTTCCGCATACAACTCCTCCTCCTCTACTTCCTCCACCTCCTCTTGTGCCACCACCTGACTCCGAATTCTGTTTAACATGTGCTCCAGCATGTAAATCACCGGAATAGTCATGCTGATAATGGCATCGTCAGCACTAAACATCTTCGTCGCCATTTCAAAACTGTGCAGAAGGGTGTATAGGTCCCTGATCTGAGACCACTCCTCCAGCGTGATTTGCCCCACCTCTGGATCTCGTTGGCCCAGGCTATACGTCAGAACGTATTGCACCAGGGCTTGTCGGTGCTGCCACAGTCGCTGCAACATGTGCAGAGTTGAATTCCACCGGGTAGGCACATCACATTTTAGCCGGTGAAGTGGCAGGCCCAACGACTTCTGTAGAGATGTAAGTCGCTGAGCTGCGGGATGTGAACGGCGGAAGTGAGCACACAGCGACCGTGCCCTCTGCAGAAGGCCATCTAGTCTGGGATAGTGGGCTAAAAATTGCTGGACAACCAGGTTCAACACGTGAGCCATACAAGGCACGTGTGTGACATTGCCCCGGCGAAGGGCCGCACCCAGGTTTGCAGCATTGTCACACACGGCCTTCCCTGGTTTCAGGTCCAGTGGAGACAACCATTCATGAAATTGGTTCTCCAGAGCTGACCACAACTCCTCAGCTGTGTGACTCACATTTCCCAGACATTTCAAAGTAAAAACCGCCTGATGACGTTGAGCCCTACTGCCAGCATAGTAAGGAGGTGTGCAGGATCCCTTCTGCGCAGTTAGAAAGCTTGTGGCATGACCAGACAGGCTTTGGGTGCAGGTGGAAGACCGAGAGGAGGTTGAGGAGGCAGAAGCAGAGGAGGAACTTTGACATAAAGAGGATTGACGCACAACTCGTGGGGACGGCAAGACTTGGACAGCAGCCCCTTGTCCTGCTGTCACCATAGTTACCCAGTGCCCAGTCAGCGACATGTAACGCCCCTGTCCATGCCTACTCGTCCAAGTGTCTGTGGTGAAATGCACCCTGTCACACACAGAGTTTCTCAAAGAAGCGGTGATGTTGTGTGCGACATGCTGGTGGAGCGCAGGCACACCTTTCTTTGAGAAGTAGTGCCGACTGGGCATCTGGTACTGGGGCACTGCGACGGACATAAGGTCTCGAAAATCCTCTGTGTCCACCAGGCGGAAAGGCAGCATTTCTGTAGCCAAGAGCTTGCAGATGGTGAAATTCAACCTCTTAGCTTTCTCATGGCTAGGAGGAAATGGTTTTTTACTTGTCCACATCTGAGGGACCGAGGGCTGGCTATTGTGCTTAGACGGGGTTGATAAGGGTGTCCCCGGCAAACTGCCGGTCTGTGAGGAAGATGCAGGCGGACATGTTAGGTTGCCTTGATCCAAAGGTGGTGCTATCGATGTCGGACAGCGCTCAACACCAGCTGGTGTTACCACCTCCAAAGAAAATGATGACCTGCCAATCACGCTGGCTGTTGCGGGTAAAGAGGTGGCAGGTCTGCGCCCCAAAACAGGTGTGACTGCTGTCCCCCCAGTCACAGAGGATGAAGAGGCCGCGGATGCACAAGATATGGCAGACGGTGGTTGGCCCGGCCGGCTAGGCCGCATTGTAGCACACTGAGCTTCCCACTGCAACTTATGCTTCATGTCCATGTGCCGGTTCATGCATGAAGTACTCAAACTATGTATTTTTTGGCCTCTACTTAGCTTTTGCTGACAAATGTTACAGATAACACGAGTTGGGTCATCTTTATCGATCTGAAAAAATGCCCAGGCTATGCAAGGCTTAGCACCCATGCGACCTGAAGAGCCACCACGACTTGTGGTGAGAGGCAGAGTTGTGTTTGAGGATGCAGTTGTTGACGTGCTTCCAGTACTACGTCTCTGTCCAGGAAGGCGCAACCTGACCTCGTCGTCACTAGCATCTTCCTCCACCTCCTCTGCTGACCTCATCTCTTGGCTGACTGTGGGTTGACAGTAAGTGGGATCTCCAACCTCATCATCATCACCCTGTGCGTTATCACACCCGTCGTCCTCAGAGCCATCCTGTTCCTGCCCTGACAAAAAACTAAAGTTGTCGCTCCAATCAGGTATTTGAGTCTCATCATCGTCTTCCTCATTGTCTCCACCAACAGGAGTTACAGTTTGGGAACGAGGGTCTACATTATGGTCAGAACCTTCTGCGTCTGGTCCTGGATCCGACTCATAAAGATTCTGGGCATCAGTGCAGATCATTTCCTCGTCTGGATTCACAGAAGCGCTGGAGTCGACTTCTGATTCCCAGGCTATAGTATGAGTAAACAGCTCTGCAGACTCAACCATCTGTTCTACCTCATACTCAGACGGGCAGCTGGAGATTTGGGAGCTGTGAGGAAGCAAGTGCGATTGGGGTGACACCTTTGAGGACTGGAGTATTTGTGATGTTGAAGTTGATGTGGAGGAGAGCCCACTTAAAGGAGCACTTGATATCCGTTGAAGCACCTGCTGTTTTTGTGCCTCATCTGGAATTTGTAGCGATTGGCGTGGCCGTAAGAAAGGGATCTTATCACATTGTCCGCTAAAAGAAGTAGACATTTTAGTTTGGCTGGAAGATGGTCTTTCTTCTGCAGATATTACTGTTGCTTTAACACCTACCCCACGGACACAACCTTTTTTCCCCTTCCCAACATGCCTATTCCCCTTTCCACCAGCAGCAGGCCTTTTTCCACTCATTTTGGTGGTTAACTAATTCACAACTCTGGAGTTGTTTGCGAAAAAAAACAATGGATGGGAACCGAGCAGAGCTGAGTGGCCAAACTGTGGTATTAGGCCAAAACTATTGGCTGGGTTAGATGCAGAAAAAAATTATATTCAATTTGCAACCTGATGGAGGTCAGTATAGATGGACTAATAGAACAAGTCCCACACACAGCTAGAAGCCCAAATATTTTTTCAGAGGTAGATGCAGAAAAAAATTGTATTCAGTTTGCAACCTGATGGAGGTCAGTATAGATGGACTAATAAAACAAGTCCTACACACAGCTAGAAGCCCAAATATTTTTTCAGAGGTAGATGCAGAAAAAAAATATATTCAGTTTGCAACCTGATGGAGGTCAGTATAGATGGACTAATAGAGAAAGTCCCACACACTGCTAGAAGGCCAAATATTTTTTCAGAGCTAGATGCAGACAAAAAATTATTTTTAATTTGCAACCTAATGGAGGTCAGTATTGATGGACTAATAGAGAAAGTCCCACACACTGCTAGAAGGCCAAATATTTTTTCAGAGCTAGATGCAGATATAAATTATTTTTAATTTGCAACCTGATGGAGGTCAGTATAGATGGACTAATAGAGAAAGTCCCACACACTGCTAGAAGGCCAAATATTTTTTCAGAGCTAGATGCAGAAAAAAATTATATTCAGTTTGCAACCTGATGGAGGTCAGTATAGATGGACTAATAGAACAAGTCCCATACACAGCTAGAAGGCCAAATATTTTTTCAGAGGTAGATGCAGATAAAAATTATTTTTAATTTGCAGCCTGATGGAGTTCAGTATAGATGGACTAATAGAGAAAGTCCCACACACTGGTAGAAGGCCAAATATTTTTTCAGAGCTAGATGCAGACAAAAAATTATTTTGAATTTGCAACCTGATGGAGGTCAGTATAGATGGACTAATAGAGAAAGTCCCACACACTGCTAGAAGGCCAAATATTTTTTCAGAGCTAGATGCAGACAAAAAATTATTTTTAATTTGCAACCTGATGGAGGTCAGTATAGATGGACTAATAGAGAAAGTCCCACACACTGCTAGAAGCCCAATATTTTTTCAGAGCTAGATGCAGAAAAAAATTATATTCAGTTTGCAACCTGATGGAGGTCAGTATAGATGGACTAATAGAACAAGTCCCACACACAGCTAGAAGCCCAAATATTTTTTCAGAGGTAGACGCAGAAAAAAATTATATTCAGTTTGCAACCTGATGGAGGTCTGTATAGATGGATTAATAGAACAAGTCCCACACACAGCTAGCAGCCCAAATATTTTTTCAGAGGTAGATGCAGAAAAAAATTATATTCAGTTTGCAACCTGATGGAGGTCTGTATAGATGGATAAATAGAACAAGTCCCACACACAGCTAGAAGCCCAATATTTTTTCAGAGGTAGATGCAGAAAAAAAATATATTCAGTTTGCAACCTGATGGAGGTCAGTATAGATGGATTAATAGAACAAGTCCCACACACAGCTAGAAGCCCAATATTTTTTCAGAGGTAGATGCAGAAAAAAAATATATTCAGTTTGCAACCTGATGGAGGTCAGTATAGATGGACTAATTGAGAAAGTCCCACACACTGCTAGAAGGCCAAATATTTTTTCAGAGCTAGATGCAGATATAAATTATTTTTAATTTGCAACCTGATGGAGGTCAGTATAGATGGACTAATAGAGAAAGTCCCACACACTGCTAGAAGGCCAAATATTTTTTCAGAGCTAGATGCAGATATAAATTATTTTTAATTTGCAACCTGATGGAGGTCAGTATAGATGGACTAATAGAGAAAGTCCCACACACTGCTAGAAGGCCAAATATTTTTTCAGAGCTAGATGCAGAAAAAAATTATATTCAGTTTGCAACCTGATGGAGGTCAGTATAGATTGACTAATAGAACAAGTCCCACACACAGCTAGAAGCCCAAATATTTTTTCAGAGGTAGACGCAGAAAAAAATTATATTCAGTTTGCAACCTGATGGAGGTCTGTATAGATGGATTAATAGAACAAGTCCCACACACAGCTAGAAGCCCAATATTTTTTCAGAGGTAGATGCAGAAAAAAAATATATTCAGTTTGCAACCTGATGGAGGTCAGTATAGATGGACTAATAGAGAAAGTCCCACACACTGCTAGAAGGCCAAATATTTTTTCAGAGCTAGATGCAGACAAAAAATTATTTTTAATTTGCAACCTGATGGAGGTCAGTATAGATGGACTAATAGAGAAAGTCCCACACACTGCTAGAAGGCCAAATATTTTTTCAGAGCTAGATGCAGATATAAATTATTTTTAATTTGCAACCTGATGAAGGTCAGTATAGATGGACTAATAGAGACAGTCCCACACACTGCTAGAAGGCCAAATATTTTTTCAGAGCTAGATGCAGATAAAAATTATTTTTAATTTGCAACCTGATGGAGGTCAGTATAGATGGACTAATAGAGAAAGTCCCACACACTGCTAGAAGGCCAAATATTTTTTCAGAGCTAGATGCAGAAAAAAATTATATTCAGTTTGCAACCTGATGGAGGTCAGTATAGATGGACTAATAGAACAAGTCCCACACACAGCTAGAAGCCCAAATATTTTTTCAGAGGTAGATGCAGATAAAAATTATTTTTAATTTGCAACCTGATGGAGGTCAGTATAGATGGACTAATAGAGAAAGTCCCACACACTGCTAGAAGGCCAAATATTTTTTCAGAGCTAGATGCAGACAAAAAATTATTTTAAATTTGCAGCGTGATGGAGGTCAGTATAGATGGACTAATAGAACAAGTCCCACACACTGCTAGAAGGCCAAATATTTTTTCAGAGCTAGATGCAGAAAAAAATTATATTCAGTTTGCAACCTGATGGAGGTCAGTATCGATGGACTAATAGAACAAGTCCCACACACTGCTAGAAGCCCAAATATTTTTTCAGAGCTAGATGCAGAAAAAAATTATATTCAATTTGCAACCTGATGGAGGTCAGTATAGATGGACTAATAGAATGATGCTATGCCCAAAAGATTTTACTTCACTAGGTGCAGTAAAAAAATTGGTATTCTTTACACAGGTGGTATATCTTGCAACACAGATAGGCTACTCCACTGACTAACACACTCTGCAATAGGCCAAAAAGGATTAGCTTTGCTAGATTCAGCCAAATGCTGTGAAAAAAACTTGCACAGACCTGCCTGGCAAAAACTGATAGGAACTGATGTAACCTAGTCTTGAAAAGGACTGCAATTACAATTAGTCTTTACTCCCACAATCTATCTATTTAAGAGCACAGACTTGCCTGATAAAAGTCGTAGGAAATGCTGTAACCTAGTCCTTAAAAGGACTGCAATCACAACTATTCCCTACTCCCAAGCTATCTGTAGATTTGTGCGAAAATTGGCTTGAAATTAACAAGGTATAGCGCACACAGCAACAGCGGTGCCGTCTAACACGCAGCTGCAGCAGTGAGAGAATGGTGGCGACGGGGAAAATGGCTTGGTCTTATAGGGCAAATGTGGCACCCCAGGGGTCTGGTTTCCACAGTAACGGCAATGTTATGTCTGAGAGCAGGTGGGAGGTCTCTTGGTCAGGGATCCTGTGCATGCCACACCTCCTGCCCAGTCCTGGGAGGGGAAGAACTTCCCCTATATAAACCTAGGGCTGAGGCAGGGTTAGTGAGTAGAGAAGAAGTAGAGACAGAGAAGAGAAGCAGCATAGGAAGAAACAACAGGAGCTCTGTGGGAGCAGTACTACAAAGAGTCAGGGGCTGGCAGCTGCAGAGCTCGCCCTGACTGAGAAGCTATCACCGGACCCGTAGTCCGAGGCTGTGGGGACTAACTCCTATCCAGCAGCAGAAACCGACCGGCAGGGGATTTCAGGTCCTCTGGCCAAGAAACCCGAAGGCACGGTCACACGCGTGGGACCAGCACCGCCGTCGTGGAGCGGAAGCTACTAGAAGGCCCCGAGTCACCGGCCATACGGGTGAGCACCACACGGTACACTCAGGGACGTGGGCTACTTATACCCGCCTCTAGCAAGGTAGCCAGAAGAGGACAGTTAGTTTGGGAGGCCTACAACTCCGCCTGGCCAGGGGAGATCCCATCTGCTCAAGGACTGACCAGGCCCCAATCGCTAGCCAGTACTCCGGGAGGGTCTATCTTTGTCACCAGTAAAGACCCTGAACTACACCGTACCGTCTCCGAGTGGTTCCTGCTACCCCCATCATCCACGTCGGCTGCCCTGAGGCCATACCCCTCCCGTTGGGGGTGATACTATCACGCTGCACAATCCTACCACCGGCCTCAGCGGTCTGCCCTGCAGCGGCAGCTCCTTCGCTGCATTCAACGGGTGGCGTAGTCGTACAACATCTACCACTAATACAGCGCCACTTAGTCTGACTCCCTGGGCACGGACTGGGTCACCGCCACGAGACTACAACCCTCAACAGATCCGGCTCCGGGTAAGCTCCCGCGTGCGCAACGCTGCGCGACACAGGCCCAGGGGTGCGTCAACTTTTGGCGTAGTCGGCAGGATTTCGTGCCCGCAACCACCGGGTACTGCGTGCCTGAAAAAGACTGTTCAAACTTACCAGTGGTGAAGATTCCCACCATCCGGCGCCATCTTCAGCCTTCTTCCCGCCATCGGTGAAGATTCCCGCCATCCGGCGCCATTTTCAGCCTTCTTCCCGCCTTCCGTGGAGTTTTCCCGCCGTTGGACGCCATCTTGAAGACGCCGCGCGGGAAGAAGAGGGGTGTGGACTCCAAAAGCGCGCGAGAACTGAAGCCCCGCCTCACGTCCGGACGTTGCGTAAGGTCCTGGAAGGAGCCCAGCAGACGCCGACGTCACAGGAGCGCGACGGAAGGTCCTCAACCCTGATGATCCACTGCAGAGCCGCGGCCTACGGAAGAGGATCATCGCAAGGTAGGCCACGGTCCACTAGGGGGGAGAAGGATGTCGGATATGGAGGAGAGCTTCACCGCTTCAACCCCCGCCAGCACCACCGCTGTTGCGGTCATGCCTTTCACCATGCCCTATATCCCGGGGGCAGCCTGGCTACCCCAGTACTCAGGGGAGTCACATACCCTGCATGACTTTAGAGAAAAGCTGGATAGCCTCTTCCAGGTGTATCCCCTCACAGAGGAGCAAAAAGTGAGCATCCTGGTGGCCCAATTAACCGGGGCAGCCCAAAGGGAGGTAAAGTCCTGGCCACCTGGGAGGAGGACTGTCGCAGAGATACTAACCCGGCTGAGGGACACCTTTGATACCCGCACCTCAGCCGAGATCAAGCTTAGATTCTACGGGTGCAAACAGCGGGCACATGAGAGTATAAGGGACTATGCCCTGAACCTACAAGAGGCCCTGAGAGCCATTAAGCAGACCGACCCTGACGGCGTGGGAGACGAGGACAGGCTGTTGACTGAACAATTTATAGAGGGTTTATATTGCAATGCCCGCCGAACCCAGTTGCGGGCAATGGCCTTACAGGACCCTCATCTGGGATTTGCACAGTTCAAGGACAGAGCCATCCGGGTGCTCCGAGAACCAGCACCAGGTGGCGTTGTGACCCACAGACGCCCCACTACCACTTACCACCAGGAGGCAGCGCCCTTGTCGGCAGGGCCTGTGGGAGCTGATGCGCAGGCTTTGAACAATGACCCGGCTCCAGACCTGCACCATCAGGTCCAAGAGCTAGCTAAAAGCGTTGCTGCGCTAACCCGAACTGTGCAGTCTTTACAGGTTTCCACTCCAGGGAAGATCCAGCTGGCATCCGGACCGGAGGACATCCCGTGGTGTCGACCAAGGAGGACCCCACCGGCCAGAGGAAGACCCAGCGACCGATACAACGAGGACGGACAACCCATCTGCCGCCGCTGCAATCAACCCGTACATATGGCAAGGTACTGTCCTTTAAACTGGCACAACCTGGGGTAGAGGGCCAACCCCCAGGAAAAAGATCATCAGGCCCATCGAACTGGCGCGACAGATATGTGGGAGGACGTCCAGTCTTGCCTGTGGTACTGGATGGCATCCCTATGAGTGCCCTATTGGACACCGGGTCACAGGTCACCACTATCCCGTACGTGCTCTTCAAGCAGTACTGGAATGACTCGGATATCACCCGCTACCCTGACGACGACTTGAGTATCATCGCCAGCAATGGTCAGCCCGTGCCACAGATTGGATTTAAAGAGGTGACCATTAAAATCGGTAGAGTCGAACTGGCAGCACAGGGACTGATCATTGTAGACATTGACAAACACGAGAGTCACCCAAAGATAACTCTAGGAACTAATGTAATTGAAAATTGTCTTGCAGAGGTGATTTTCCTTTTACAACAGGTTGCCAAGAACGCCAGCTCCGGCCAGCAGCGAGTACTCCAGAAAGAGATCCGGGCACTGATGCGACGGCAACAGATAGAACTCTCCGGTGGTGAGATTGGTAGCGTAAGAATGTGTGACCCTTTCCCTATTGCCATGCCCCCAAAAAGTGAAATGATGATTTGGTGCCGGGCAGCTATTGGTCTGAGAGGTAGAGATTACCAGGCAATGGTAGAACCAGTTTACTCAGACAGTAGGCCCACCATTTTGACAGCACGGGGGGTGGTCAATGTACGCCATGGGAGGGTGCCCGTTCGCATAATAAATATCGGGAAGAGGGAAGTGTACCTGCCCCGGTATGCCACGCTAGCCAAATTGTATACCATCAATCAAAATTCCATACAGTCCGTAGAACCCTTGCCTCCATCTTCCCCGGAGGAAGGTAACGGCTCTAAGGAAACAATGGAGGACTGGTGTCAGCAACTACATCTGGGTACTGACTCCACTCCCTCACACCAGAAACAGGGAGTCTATCGGGTGGTTCAAGAGTACGAGAGAGTGTTTAGTAAACACCCGTTAGACTTCGGGCGAGTCAAAGGGGTAGAACACCACATCCCCACGGGAGACCATCTTCCCATAAAAGAGAGGTATCGACCCGTACCCCCTGCACACTACCAACACGCCAAGGGGATGCTTAGGGACATGAAGGAGGATGGGGTGATCAGGGATAGCTGTAGCCCCTGGGCATCTCCACTAGTCTTAGTCAAAAAGAAAGACAACACCATGAGGATGTGTGTAGATTACCGGAAAATTAACCGTATCACACACAAGGATGCGTACCCCTTACCAAGGATAGAGGAGTCTTTGGCTGCTTTAAGATCTGCTAACTTCTTCTCTACCTTGGATCTCACTAGCGGGTACTGGCAGGTTCCTGTAGCAGAGGCGGACCGGGAGAAGACCGCATTCACCACCCCGATGGGACTTAGCGAGTTTACCTGCATGCCGTTCGGACTCTGCAACGCACCGGGAACCTTCCAACGATTAATGGAGTGCTGTCTGGGCCACAGAAACTTCGAGACGGTCCTGTTGTACCTGGCCGATGTCATCGTATATTCCAAGACTTATGAGGACCACCTGAAACACCTGGCGGAAGTGTTCGAAGCTCTGGCAAGCTACGGCTTAAAGGTAAAACCCTCCAAGTGTCACCTCTTGAAACCAAAGGTGCAGTACCTGGGACACGTGGTGAGCGCTGACGGAGTGGCTCCCGACCCTGATAAGATCACCGCAATTAAGGAATGGCCAAGTCCCTCCAGTGTAAAGGAAGTGCGGCAGTTCCTCGGGTTGGTAGGCTATTACCGCAGATTCATCCCCGGTTTCACCAAAAAGGCAGCTCCTATGCAGGACCTCCTGATAGGCCAGTCCCGGAAGGCCAAGAACCAGAAGCCGCCCTTCAAATGGGAGAAGTTAGAAGAAGAGTCCTTCCGCCAGCTGAAGATGGCCCTCACGGGGGATGAAATCCTGGCGTACCCTGATTACAGCCAGCCCTTTATCCTCTACACCGACGCAAGTAACATCGGGCTAGGAGCCGTACTGTCCCAGATCCAGCAGGGGAAAGAACGAGTAATCGCTTACGCTAGCCGAAAACTGCGACCCACCGAAAGAAACCCTGAGAATTACAGCTCATTTAAGCTAGAGTTCCTGGCAGTGGTGTGGGCAGTCACCGAACGCTTTAAGCACTACCTCGCTTCTTCCCGGTTCACCGTGTACACGGATAACAACCCGTTGACACACCTGGACACGGCAAGACTCGGTGCCCTAGAGCAGAGATGGATGGCCCGTCTGTCCAACTACGAGTTCACAATCAAATACCGGGCAGGACGCTCCAATACCAACGCGGACGCCCTGTCCAGGATGCCAAACCTACCGGACGTAGGAGAAGATCCAGAGGGACTGGAAGAAGTCGAACTCCCCGCGTTCCACCGTCATGGGACTATCCAGTATTCCCATCGGGTAAGGAGTAAGCAAGCCGCTACGTTTAACCCCTTGCCTCACTACAACTGGGAGGAAACGCAAGACAGTGACCCTGCCATCCGGCTGGTAAAGGAGATGCTGACTCGGCCAGAGGCTCGCCTTGACCCAGACGCTCCGGAGGAAGCCAAGCAACTGTGGGCTGAGAAGAGTCGACTGTTCCTTTACAAGGGGAAGTTGTGCCGCAGAATGGTTAACTCCCGGACGCATGAACTAATCTGGCAAGTAGTGGTGCCACGGAGAGACGCAGCCATGGTGATGGAGGCATACCACGACGGGACTGGACACTTCGGATGGAAGAAGCTGGAGTTCCTGCTGCGTGGGCGGTTCCACTGGGTAGGCATGAGGGGAACCATCGAGAGGTGGTGCAGAGACTGTGGCCCGTGCAACCTAAGAAGGAAGGACCGTGCCAGCCAGAAGACTCCCCTGCAGTCCATCGTCACCCGGCAGCCGTTGGAACTGGTAGCCTTGGATCATGTAAAACTGACCCCAAGCAGAAGTGGCTACGTCTACGCGTTAACCATTGTGGATCATTACTCCCGGTTCTTGGTTGTCGTCCCCGTTAAGGACTTAACGGCTCAAACAGCAGCTAGAGCCTTCCAGCAGCACTTCTGCCATCCACACGGGTACCCGGACCAAGTGCTGACGGACCAGGGACCTGCCTTTGAAGCGGAGGTCTTCCAGGAATTCTGCAATCTGTATGGCTGCCGGAAGATAAGGACGACACCCTATCATCCGCAAACTAATGGACTTTGTGAGAAAATGAACCAGGTGGTAATGGATCTCCTGAAAACGTTGCCCCTGGAAGAACGCAGTCTGTGGCCTGAGAAGCTGCCCGATCTGGTGGACCTATACAACCACATCCCGGTAGGTTCCACCAACTGCACCCCGGCTTACCTAATGAGGGCGAGACCTGGTAAGTTACCTGTTGACCTGGAAATGGGAGTCCTGACACCCGAGGACACTTCCCCAGAAGCAGACTGGGACACAGAGAGGCAGCAGCAGTACCGGAAAGTACAGGAGAGCGTGGAGCGAAGTCTCTGTCAGGCTAGGGAAAGACAAGAGAAAACTTACAACCAGTATGCTCCCGCTGTTCCCCTGGTACCCGGAGAGCAGGTCTTGAAGAGGAAAAGACGGCTCCACAAGTTGGACGACCAGTGGGAGAAGGACCCGTACACCGTACTGCCCTCAAGCCACGAGAACCCGAAAGTCTGTACCATCAGTAAAGACGGAGTGGAGACCATAGCCATTGTATCCCGGGATCACCTGAAGAAGTGTCCTGAACAGCTACGGAACCCTGAAGAGGAACAAGAAGACCATCGACCCGTAGAGGAAAGGGAGGATATGGTTAGTACTGTGCTCGGAGACTTCCCTCGGTCCTGAACTCAAGTCAATGGTGCAGTTGTGGTACCCGTCCTCACGTTCCTCCAACCAGCATCCCAAGTGCCTACGGAGCAACAGGTAGAGCTGGAAGAGCAGCTGGTCCAGGAGGCAGAAGACTCCACACAAGCAGAACAGGAGGATCAACCCTCTGCTTATAGTGAGCCTGCCGTACCCCTAGTGAGCCAAAGAGCCGGTAGACAGCTGCCCAGTTTACCCTTGACAGCTCCTACACCCTGTAGTTCAGGGCTAGACAGTCAGCTCCGTAGGTCCACTAGGGCCACTAGAGGCCAGTTACCCGCACGTTGGAGGATTTGAAGTGTATAAACTGTTTTATTTGTGGTTACCTGTTTTTCTTGTTGCTTGTGTATAATTATGTGTTTCTAGTTATTTATAAGAGTCCTTGGTGGATTTACCGGGAATCCTTGTACATGGTTGGAGCGTAACCTAGGAATGGACTAAAGATTGTTAAGGACTCGGGGCAGGACAGACCCCTACCTGGTTACGTCTCCCTGTTTTGGTGAAATGGACACCTTGCTTTACTTCAAAACTGCACCCGGTTGCGGACACGCCGTAACCATCTTTATGTGTTTTTCTTATTGTATTATTAGTGTTTATACCTTGTTATGTTTTTCTAAAAATATGTTTAGTCCCGGAGTACTAAATTTCACTAGGGGGGAATGTGGCACCCCAGGGGTCTGGTTTCCACAGTAACGGCAATGTTATGTCTGAGAGCAGGTGGGAGGTCTCTTGGTCAGGGATCCTGTGCATGCCACACCTCCTGCCCAGTCCTGGGAGGGGAAGAACTTCCCCTATATAAACCTAGGGCTGAGGCAGGGTTAGTGAGTAGAGAAGAAGTAGAGACAGAGAAGAGAAGCAGCATAGGAAGAAACAACAGGAGCTCTGTGGGAGCAGTACTACAAAGAGTCAGGGGCTGGCAGCTGCAGAGCTCGCCCTGACTGAGAAGCTATCACCGGACCCGGAGTCCGAGGCTGTGGGGACTAACTCCTATCCAGCAGCAGAAACCGACCGGCAGGGGATTTCAGGTCCTCTGGCCAAGAAACCCGAAGGCACGGTCACACGCGTGGGACCAGCACCGCCGTCGTGGAGCGGAAGCTACTAGAAGGCCCCGAGTCACCGGCCATACGGGTGAGCACCACACGGTACACTCAGGGACGTGGGCTACTTATACCCGCCTCTAGCAAGGTAGCCAGAAGAGGACAGTTAGTTTGGGAGGCCTACAACTCCGCCTGGCCAGGGGAGATCCCATCTGCTCAAGGACTGACCAGGCCCCAATCGCTAGCCAGTACTCCGGGAGGGTCTATCTTTGTCACCAGTAAAGACCCTGAACTACACCGTACTGTCTCCGAGTGGTTCCTGCTACCCCCATCATCCACGTCGGCTGCCCTGAGGCCATACCCCTCCCGTTGGGGGTGATACTATCACGCTGCACAATCCTACCACCGGCCTCAGCGGTCTGCCCTGCAGCGGCAGCTCCTTCGCTGCATTCAACGGGTGGCGTAGTCGTACAACGTCTACCACTAATACAGCGCCACTTAGTCTGACTCCCTGGGCACGGACCGGGTCACCGCCACGAGACTACAACCCTCAACAGATCCGGCTCCGGGTAAGCTCCCGCGTGCGCAACGCTGCGCGACACAGGCCCAGGGGTGCGTCACAAGGACATGTGACATACACTGCCAATGACACATGCCCTTGCTTGTGTGAAAAAAAGCACTTCGCTCCGTGTGTGCGCTGCTGATAGGCTGACAGATTGCACCTCCCCACTGTAAATGCGGGAAAGAGAAAAAAAAATGGAGATCTTTATTATTCCTGCAGAGATCCATCCCCTGCCCCTCCCCCCACCCCGCTGTACACTCAAACTGCGTATTAACATTAATTTTCATCATTGCTGAGAAAAAATCCAGTTATGATTTTGGTGCACGAACAGTTATCGAACATAACCTCGAACAGCCGAATTTTTCTCAAATCGTTCGTGTTCGCCGAACGGCTCGAACACCGCCCAAAACAGCTCGAATTTGAGATTGGCGAACAGTTCGAGTCGAACAACGCTCATCTCTATTGATGACCTAATCTTTTGGATGGTGGAGGTCCGCAGCAGCTCCCCCGGCAGCTGGATGTACACAGTATACGGAGGTGGAACACCTGAGCTCTGTACATTGTGTAGAGACTGTTATCAGGTTCTGCAGCTCTGCTCTTATTTACTTCAATGGGAGCTGAGCTGTAGTACCTGAGAATGGCCACTACGTGGTGTCCTGACTCCATACACTGTTCACTTTTGGGTACCATGTGAGCTGCAAACAGTGGATCATCGAGTGTAAGAAGCCCCCTGATCTATCAACGTCCTAGATAACCCTGTATAATACAAGGACGGCAGATTATAGGAAATGTCACCCTATTTTGGGGTAGTTGTAACAAAACTAATGTAGGAGCCAAGTGGAGCAGAGACACGTAGCAGGCAATTTGGTTTCTGCCACCCTCCATTACATCAGGTTTCCACTCCCTTTTAATGTAGTGGTAAAGTATGTAGAAATAACGAAGACCGGATATACCAATTGTAAGTCAATGGGACCCACAAGGATTCATTTTGTTTCATTAGAAGATGGATCTCTTGGTCCATGGCTCCATGAGGAATGGCAGCTGTGATGCCAATGTGAACTACGTTCCAATAAAGCCAATTGCTTGTTTCCGCAGACCCGGCGAGCAGCTTAGAAGAGCTTTCTTTACATAGACTAACACCGGATCATGATGAAGTATTTGTTACCTTTTGAATGAAGTTGTGGTTGATTTTTATGACAACTTAAAATCCTTATCTTCAGGATATGCAAGGTGAGACCTACAAAACCATGCAAAACCTTCACCCCTTCCGCCCAGCCTTTGCTGTTCCCAAACCAGATATATCTATATAGTCAAAAGATGGTACGATTGTTCTACATTTTCTTCTTGCTCAACTCTAAGAGACTGACAGTCTATTTGGTCCAGTTTGAGGCACATTATCACAAGAAGATCAGATGCCCCATAAGGGAATCTCCTAGGGCCTTCTCTAGGGGTCTCGGACTCTTCGATGAATAAGGGGCTTATGAGGTTTACCTTCTCCAGCAGCAATAAGTGAGAGTACATCAAACCGTACACCATAGCAGGGTGTACATAATCGGGAAAGGAGAGCAAAAAACCAAATCCGTTCCAAGGTCTCAATCTTGACAGCGTTTAGCAACCTAAACCTTGTGAATCTCAGTGGTGCTAGGCCAGGAGTATCGAGCCAAGAAACCCATAGGTCTTCACGTTTTTGCAGAGAGCCTGGAAGCTTTTGTTGATACGGAGATCACATCCACTGTGTTCATCATAAAACATTAAACTTTACAATTTACAAGATTTAAAAGGAAATTGTATTTTCAACCAGCTTTACATAACTCAATAGAACAGGAGATTATTAAAAAAAAAAAAAAAACCTAGTAATATATCTGATCAGAGAAATTTGCTTACTTCTCCACTCCCCTTACCTCCTGAACTTGTCATAAAAAAAACAACTCAAATCTAACTTGCTGAGAGAAGACGGACAGCAGGCTCACTGTGGTGTCGTGACGCTGCCCATTATAATCTATGGAGAGTGGAAGGATGAGTGAGACGCAGACTGAGGAAAATGAGGACTGAGCTTCCTCTTAAGTGTTTTACCTTACGTAAGAGCTGGATGCACAGCTACACAGCTCCGTACTGCTGTATAATGTTCTTCTCTCTACTTCCCCATTACCCTGTATTTTATAAGCTCTTCAGAGCAGGGTCCTCTTCTCTGTACCAGTCTATTTGTTATATGTATATAACCCTGTTCACATGTCCAGCACCCACAAATTAATGGTGCTTTAAAAATAAATAATAATAATGTCCTCCATGCTTCTACTTTGTCATCTGTGTGCTAACCTAAGGAATAAAGAGCAGGAATCCCTCTGTAGCTGCCAGGATTCTCCTCCCACCAGCTCAGCATCTGTTGAAAATTAAGAGATAAAGCCTGCAGAGGGGAAAACTGGTGAAAATGCAGGAAAACAAGTCCTATAATGACCAGAAAGTGTTATTCCTTATGCACAAACACAAGACTGGTTATTCGGAAACATTACTTGAAAGCACAACTTAAGAAAAAAAAAAACTAAAAAAAAACAAAAAAGTGAAGTTAAGTATTGCACCACCTAGTATTCAAAGTGTGTATGAACTTGCATGTCCATCTAATAAGCTGAATGCTAATGGACCTATGTCCCCCCATCCTGTCCTCTGCACAGTTATCCTCTGTTCACTGTAAAGGAACATTGGGAATAGTTTTCTGTGCACAGACTCAGAGATCTGGCTGTGGGAGACTGAGCATGTGTGTCCTCTAGCACTTAGCTCAGTAGACGGACCTGACATTGGTATACAAATTGAACAACAGGTGGCGCCATATTATGTAAATGTCAGAACTCCTTCCTGGATTGTGTTTGTCAAATATTGCTTAATTTTCATGATCTACACCATGGATGTAATGGCAGCACCATCCGATTTATATGTTAATATATCTGTTTGGGTCTACCTACTTTCCATGGACTTGATGTATTAGAACATCTGCAATTTTTGATTAGTGTAAGAACATTTCTAATGGATGAATACATATGTTATTATGATATATAGCTTTGACTATGAAGACGCGGGATACCAACCTGCTGATCTGGTGAAAATGGATATTTTATTGAATGGTCAGCTGGTGGAAGAACTAGTGACTATTGCACATAAGTAACTGTTGTGGTCATGAAACCTGATGAATTATTTTAAGGGAAAAATGGAAGATTACATATGTAATAGTAAATTGTATGCAGCCTCTAGAGATGGAATTAAAGGGAGGGGTGACTGGTTGGGGTCCCGAGAAAGGTTCTCCTTTGATTCGGAGGCCTGGTCTATGATAGGTTGACATGCCACTTTCTCCTGTCCTGAATGTTAAATCTGCCTATTTATGTACTTCTTCCCCATGTTTGAGGGAAACTGGGTAATAACATCTATGGCAGGTTGATGGGTGTCTATATAGACTGGAAGCCTCTATATAGAAATTATTGGTACTTGGTAGATGGGGACTCGTTAAGGGCTTCTTTATACTTGTTATTGTAGAGGATTTGTTCTTCGTTAGAGATGGGCTTTACAAAGGTGAATAAACCCCAATTAATAGGAAATTGAGTTACCTGTGATTAATGAGCTCACTCTTTAATTTAGGGAAAAGGCGTATGAAGTGGGTAAAGCCATGTGTGAACGGTTACGTGACGCCATACCAAGACAGCTGTTTGAGATAGCAGTTCAAGCGTCCATCGGCAGCAGGATAATTGTTCGAGAAATTTAAGTATTTATTACTACCTGTGTCTGGTGTGTCCAATGTAGTGAATAAAAGAGGGACTAGGCCAGGAAACCTGGATGTTTGTCTCCTTCCATGAAAGTAAAGTAGAAATGCATGGCATTCTTTAAAAAAAAGAAAAAAAAGATCCTTGTTAAACTACCCTTATGTGGTTTTTCGCACTATAATTTTCCGTGTTTTTTTATATTTATGCTATAAAATCCTATTCTACTGGAAAGTGAAAGTGGTATCCCAGCAAGAGACGCAGTCTGTAGATTTGTCATGTATGACACTTTATGGGATATTCCTATCAAAAGAAACCTGTGATGTCTTCCAAGTCTCCCGAACTGCTATTATCCTTCATTATGATGCAGGAACCAAAAGTTGATTGCTGCGTGCAGTAAAAACATTTCTTACATCGCTTCTAGCAATATGCAAATTGGCTGGCACTAGTCCAGAGGGGGGGGGGGGTCTATTGGCTGGGACTAGTCTGGAGGGGGGGCGGCAGCATCTATTGGCTGGGACTAGTCCAGAGGGGGAAGTGGGGGTGCGCCATCTATTGGCCGCCAATACTAGTCCAGAGGGGGGTGGGCATCTATTGGTCGGGACTAGTCCGGAGGGGGGGCGGCTTTATCTATTGGCCGGGACTAATCCAGCCTCATGTGCTATAATCGTGCCCCCTCTTTGTGACTGAAGAAGAGATCAATGTCCCTGTCATAGTTTTAGTGTAAGACGTCACTCGCTTCACAAAATCTCCTGCACCGAGTCTGTGATGGGGACAATAAAGAAACATCGGATTCTAGTCACCTGAGCACTGCTGCCAATCACAGGCTTTAGCAGTCTTGGGTCCTCCAAACGGAGCAGGCAGCACAGACCTCAGAGCGAACTGTGTTGGATTTATTTTTTAAATATATATTTTTTAAGAGCATCCATGCCTTAAAATAAATTCTCAAATCTGCAGAGATATTTTTCCTTTATAAACACAAATTCTGTACTGAACTTTAACATATTGTAGTCTTACAATAGTGAAAGCATTAAAAGGCGTTGGAGCGAGTAACTGTTCTTCTTGTGCTTATTGCCCTTAAGATCATTCAATACAGAATAGAATATTAAGTCTTTACAGCAGACGGCAACTTGGGGCTCATATTTCCAGGTCATAACCTAATTCATTGGGTTACACTGTAACAGCATGCTTATTTCTGTGTGTCCTGTTATATTATACCTCTTCTTTTTCAGAATTAAAGCCTACAGAAAGAACGTCTTGGCAAAATGTGTATGTATTTTATAGCTCTTATATTTATATAGTGCTTTTGCTGCTTTGATTTAAAAAAAAAAAAAAAAAAGTATACTAACGCCCATTCAAAAATTATGATTTTCTCAATTTACAGCTGAGCCGGAAGATCAAGCAATGTCTCTAAGGTTCTAAAGTATTGAAGCCTTGTGTGGCAGGGTTGAAGAATACATTGACTTGTCAAACACTTTCTCTATTTAAACACTTTTAGATTTAACACCTTTTGTGCTTTTGTTAAATTCTTGTCAGTATTAAAAAAGAAAAAAGTAAAGCACGTGTATTTTTTTTAAATCCATCTTTTTAGTTTTCAACGGATGTAAAGGAAAACTCTGAAAATAGCTATTTTTTTCTGCCATGTGCTAATTGGCTATTGTAGAAAAGGCAGTACACGGATACAGCACCTATGTCAGTGAAAGGTGCCAGACCAATATAATCTATATATGACCTCCTGTTCATCTATCTGCATTTCATCCTGTGAATCATGCATACATCTTTCCATCTCTGCCCAGGACTGGCAGCCATCTTTCCTATGGAAAATGACTGCAAATGTGTTAAATGGCGTGTTTGCAATCCTACAGATGTCATAAATGCCATTGCATATTTTAAAGAAAATAAAAATGGCCTACACAAACTGCTAATCAGAAAGTTGGCAGAATCAAAGGGAACCTGTCATCAGATTTGACCAATATTAGATATAGCCACCACCTTTCAGCCCTCATATACAACATTCTATAATGCTGTATATATGCCCCCAACCCGGCCTGCAAGACAAGAAAAAGAGCTTTTATTATATTCACCTGGGGGGCGGTCCGGTCCGATGGGCATCGCTAGTCTTGGGCCGGGCCCTCCCTTCTTGCGATGCCATCCTCCTTCTTGTGAATGACATGTTCCTATGTCATCCACACAGTCTCTCCGGCATCTTCTCTGTCCTAACGAGGGCAGAGCAAAGTACTGCAATGCGCATGCGCCGGGAAAGATCAAAGAGCCCCGCCGCATGTGCACTGCAGTAGTTTACTCTGCCCTCGCCAGGACAGAGAAGTACGCCTGTGCAGGGGCGTGATACCGGGGAGACTGAGTGGATGACGTAGGAGATGCATCATTCACCCAAAGAAAAAAGGAGGACGGCATCACAAGAAGAAGGGAGGCATCGGACCCAGACGAGCGACACCCCTCGGACTGGACCCCCCAGGCGAGTATAATAAAAGCTCTATTTCTTGTCTTGCAGGATGGATTGGGGGCTTATACAGCAGTATAGAATGCTGTATATGAGGCCTGGAAGGTGGTAGCCTGGTGACTGGTTTCCTTTAATGTCCCATTAATATTTTCATTGAGGAGTAACATATTTATGACGCAATGTTCCAAGCAGAACACTACCATTATGTACATTGTGTAGAAGCCGGTACCAGATACTGGAGATCAGCTCCTATTCAAGAAGTGGCCAATAAACCATGTACAAACCTGCGTCGTTCCACTCCATACATTGCTTAGATACTGCCGCTGCCGGAGCAGATAATCACCTACTCGGGGGTGTCAAACCCTCACCAATCGCTTATAAATTAAC
The DNA here is from genome assembly GCF_046119375.1 of Phyllobates terribilis. Taxonomy (NCBI): domain Eukaryota; kingdom Metazoa; phylum Chordata; class Amphibia; order Anura; family Dendrobatidae; genus Phyllobates; species Phyllobates terribilis. The sequence continues at coordinate 339,276,285 of NW_027362762.1, read as the reverse complement.
TACCACAGATAGGTCAGAGATGTTAGTACCGAACAACCCTCCCCCTTTTCAGCTTTTTACTTAAAAGCAATATTACAATGGTAATATTAGTTGTAAGTAATTCTAGGATTATTTGTGATCATAACAGAACATGAGCACACGAGGCCTGCAAGGTAACAAGATTTTAGTGAATGCTTTAGGAATAGTTCATGTGGCTGCGGTAAAATATAGGTATGAAGGTAATCCAGATCATCGTACCGTGAATAGGCTTTTATTCACAAAGTGCATAACAGAGGTAGGATCAGCAGTAGTTAGGAGAAATGTGAAAAACGCGTTTCAGGTGACAGCCCACCCTTATTGACTGGTGGTGGGCTGTCACCCGAAAACGTTGACGCATTTCTCCTAGCTGTACTGCTGATCCTGTCCTCTGTTATGCACTTTGTGTGAATAAAAGCATTCACAGTTCGTTGAGCTGGATTACCTTCATATCATGCGGTAAAGTATACCTCTAAATGCAGTTAATAAATGTTCAGTCGAGATGGTTACCTCCATAATCATGTAAAAAAAATCTGTTTTGTAATTATTAAAAACTAGATGGTGGCCCGATTCTAACGCATCGGGTATTCTAGCATATGTCTCCCGACCCTCCTTTATAATGCCCCACGCAGGAAGTCACATCCCCTGTATATAATACCCCATGCATATAATACCCCATGCAGGATGTCACATCCCCCGTATATAATACCCCATGTAGGATGTCACATCCCCCCCTATATAATGCCCCATGCAGGAACTCACATCCCACTATAGTGCCCCATGCAGGATGTCACATCCCCCCTATATAATACCCCATGCAGGATGTCACCTCTCCCCCATATAATGCCCCATGTAGGATGTCACCTCTCCCCCCATATAATGGCCCATGTAGGATGTCACCTCTCCCCCCATATAATGCCCCATGCAGGCTGTCACATCCCCCCTATATAATACCCCATGCAGGATGTCCCATCCCCCCATAGTGCCCCATGCAGGTCCCCTATGGCCCCATACAAAAACAAAAATCCAATACTCACCTCACTGCTTCTCTGGACTCCAGCGTAGCCGGCATCTTCCCGCTGTGCACTGTGAGCTGTCAGGAGAGAGCGCAGTGTAAAGACGTCACCGCGCCCTCTGACCTGAGACGTCACAGAGCTGCAGTGGAAGACACAGGAGCTGCTGCGCAGGCACGGGGAGGGGTAAGTATGACACCGGGTGCCGGGGTCCTGATCGAGCGGGGGGAGGGACAGGAGAAGAGGAGAGGGGAGGAGAGGGGAGGGGAGAGGAGGGGAGGGGTAAGTATGACGCCGGGTGCCGGGGTCCTGATCGAGCGGGGGGAGGGGAGAGGAGAGGAGGGGAGAGGAGGGGAGGGGAAAGGAGGAGAGGGGAGGGGCGTTACACTCGTCCTCGGGAGATAAGCGGCCGTAGCCGCTGATCTTCCGACGATAGCCGCATGTAGGTCAGCAGCGCCTGCGGTCAGGGGACTTATGCTGCGAGCAGCCGGCTGCATCTCCCGGCTGCATCGCCGCTGACCTCCGTGCCACACATGAGCCGCTAATGGCTGCCATGTTTTTCTGAAATGCCGCGTCGCTGATTGGCCGCGGCCGGACCAATCAGCGACCCGGGATTTCCAGGACAGACAGACAGACGGACAGACAGACGGACAGACAGACGGACAGACAGACGGGATAAGACAATTATATAGATAGATATTATAAGTGATACATCTGCTTTAAAGGGAACGTGACAGCAGACATGGACATCATGCATCAGGCGCTGGCTGTATGATCTCAGCCAGGTATGTTTGACTTTCATACACTGCAGCGTTTTAGAGAAAAACAGTCTAAAATCCTCCGGGGACCGAGACGTGCTATAGACTAGTCAAAAAGACCGGTCCCCGGCAGCTTCTCCCTCCCGCTACCAGCGACTCACAGGTCCCTCCGTGTACACGAGTGCAGGGAGAAGGGGCCGGGACCTTCCTGTCCGACTAGTCTTACATGCGACTTTTTCACCGGCAGCTTTTAAATTATTTTCCAAAACGTCACAGCATTTCCGAGTCATACAGTCAGTGCCTGATACTCGCTGCCCGATTCCCCTTAGGCCTCATTGACCTGTTCATGTTTAAACCCGTATATGAAAAAAAGGTACCAGTGTCTTCATTCTGTTTTTACCATTGGGGATTTTCACAGATGAATTAAGAAAATAAATAACAAAGTTCCTCCTATACGTTGCAGTGTTATATACGGATAGTACACAGACGCTATCCACGTGCTGAATGTGTTTTTCATGAACCTAAAGACTTATATTCATCCGTGCTGCCATAAAAAAACTTTGACAGGTGAAAAGCATCATAGAATACGTACCCAATATAGCCTATCCGTGAAAAATACACACGTACGTGTAACATGGACGTCTGAATGAGGCTTAACAGTACTTAGTCTGTTATTTTCACTGTTATTGACTCTGCTTTTGCTACATCTTACGGCAGGGGCACTCCACCAACCATGCAGAACCTCTCCGGTTTATTACTGATGCCCCCGACGTATTAAACCTTAGAATATTTTAAAATCTTCATATACCAATCTTTTCATAGAATATTGATATCTTGTATCGCTCGTATTTTGGCAGTATGGCGGCGATATCACAAGGAAGATGAAACTGCTGAAAAGACAAGCTGAAGGCAAGAAAAAAAATGAGGAAAATCGGCAATGTCGATGTGCCTAAAGATGCATTCATTAGTGTATTAAAGAGACGGTTGGACAAGTGACCAGTATAGAACTAACACTCCTCAGTAGACTATGGATGTAGAAAAGCAGAAATGCAAGTCTGGTTGGGACAAAGATTTCCCAACGTGCTGCAATACCTCAGATTAGGAAACCTAATAAAACCTGATCTTTAAGGGGTTTTTGCTAATGTTGCAGAGCATAATAAATGGCAAGTACATTAATAAGGCTCTGTTCACATGTCCGTTTATCTTTTCATTTTAGAACCAACAAACCCCAGATAAATGGCATTAGCATCCTGTGCATTCCTGGTTCAAATGCAAGCGGGGGGGGGTCATTAATTTATAAGGGGGCCGTCTGGTTACCTGTAGTTTATTAGAGTTCTGCATTCAGGGCTATTTTTTTTTCAGTTCTAAAAATTATACAGTACACGGACCCCCGTATAAATCAATGGGACCCCTCTACTTCTGTTTGAAACGAGATGTTAATTTAGTTAATCTGCAAGAAGTTTGTGTGTTCTCCCTGTGAGTTTCCTCCCACACTCCAAAGAGAGTGACGGGGGATCTAAATTGTGAGCCCCAGTGGGGACAGCGATGATTGTAAAGCACTGCAAAATATGATGGCGCTATATGCGCAAAGCATAATAAATCTGTTCCATTTGTCTGTTCTATATGGTATCGACAAACAAAAGATAAGCGGACATGTAACATTTCTGGGGGGAGGATTTGTAACTTTTGTCTTTTGTAGTGTAAATCTATGTAATGATACTGTTTTTTTTTTCTTTATAAACAGACGCAGTTCTCACATCAATATGAATAATCATATCGGCATTTTTTATGGGTTGTTGAAAAGTTTATCATTTTCTTGGAATGGGTGGGGGTTGGGTAAGGACTGCACAAAACTACAACCTCTGGCAAAAATTATGGAATCACCGGGCTCAGAGGATGTTAATTCAATGTTTAATGTTGAAAAAAAGCAGATCACAGACAGGGCACAAAACTAAAGTAGTTTCAAATGGCAACTTTAGGGCTTTAAGAAGCACTGTAAGAGATCAAGATTAAAAATGTGGTACTCATTAAAGGTAAATTTTTTCAGACCAAGCAGAGGGAAAAAATTATGGAGTCACTCAATTCTGAATAAAAAAAATTATGGAATCGCCCTGTAAATTTTAATTTCCAAAAGTAACACCTGCATCAAATTACAGTAGATATGCTCGTTAGTCTGCATCTAAAAAGGAGTGATCACACCTTGAGAGCTGTTGCACCAAGTGGACTGACATGAATCATGGCTCCAACATGAGAGATGTCAATTGAAACAAAGGAGAGGATTATCAAACTCTTAAAAGTAGATAAATCATCACGCAATGTTGCAAAAGATGTTGGTTGTTCACAGTCAGCTGTGTCTAAAATCTGGACCAAATACAAACAACATGGGAAGGTTGTTAATGGCAAACATACTGGTAGACCAAGGAAGACATCAAAGCGTCAAGACCGGAAACTTAAAGCAATATGTCTCCAAAACAGGAAATGCACAACAAAACAAATGAGGAACGAATGGGAGGAAACTGGAGTCAATATCTGTGACCGAACTGTAAGAAACCGCCTAAAGGAAATGGGATTTACATACAGAAAAGCTAAACATAAGCCATCATTAACACCTAAACAGAAAAAACAAGGTTACAATGGGATAAGGAAAAGCAATCGTGGACTGTGGATGACTGGATGAAAGTCATATTCAGTGATAAATCGAGAATCTGCATTGAGCAAGGTGATGATGCTGGAACTTTTGTTTGGTGCCGTTCCAATGAGATTTATAAAGATGACTGCATGAAGAGAACATGCAAATTTCCACAGTCACTGATGATATAGGGCTGCATGTCAGGTAAAGGCACTGGGGAGATGGCGGTCATTACATCTTCAATAAATGCCCAAGTTTACATTGATATTTTGGACAGTTTTCTTATCCCATCAATTGAAAGGATGTTTGGGGATGATTACATCATTTTCCAAGATGATAATTCATAGTGCCATAGAGCAAAAACTGTGAAAACATTCCTTGAAAGAAGACACATAAGGTCAATGTCATGGCCTGCAAATACACTGCTCAAAAAAATAAAGGGAACACTCAAATAACACATCCTAGATCTGAATGAATGAAATATTCTCATTGAATACTTTGTTCTGTACATAGTTGAATGTGCTGACAACAAAATCAAACAAAAATCATCAATGGAAATCAAATTTATTAACCAATGGAGGCCTGGATTTGGAGTCACCCCCAAAATGAAAGTGGAAAAACACACTACAGGCTGATCCAACTTTGATATAATGTCCTTAAAACAAGTCAAAATGAGGCTCAGCATTGTGTGTGGCCTCCACGTGCCTGTATGACCTCCCTACAACGCCTGGGCATGCTCCTGATGAGGTTGCGGATGGTCTCCTTTGGGATCTCCTCCAAGACCTAGTCTAAAGCAACAACTGGAAGTCTGTGGTGCAACGTGACGTTGGTGGATGGAGCGAGACATGATGTCCCAGATGTGCTCAATCGGATTCAGGTCTGGGGAACGGGCGGGCCAGTCCATAGCTTCAATGCCTTCATCTTGCTGGAACTGCTGACACACTCCAGCCACAGGAGGTCTGGCATTGTACTGCATTAGGAGGAACCCAGGGCCAACCGCACCAGCATATGCTCCAACAGGGGGTCTGAGGATCTCATCTCGGTACCTAATAGCAGTCAGGCTACCTCTGGCGAGCACATGGAGGGCTGTGCGGCCCTCCAAAGACATGCCACCCCACACCATTACTGACCCACTGCCAAACTGGTCATGCTGAAGGATGTTGCAGGCAGCAGATCGCTCTCCTCGGCGTCTCCAGACTCTGTCACGTCTGCTCGGTGTGTACCTGCTTTTCATCAGTGAAGAGCACAGGGCGCCAGTAGCGACTTTGCCAATCCAGGTGTTCTGTGGCAAATGCCAAGCATCTTGCACGGTGTTGGGCTGTGAGCACAACCCCCATCTGTGGACTTCTGGCCTTCATACCACCCTCATGGAGTCGGTTTCTAACAGTTTGTGCAGACACATGTACATATGTGGCCTGCTGGAGGTCATTTTGCAGGGCTCTGGCAGTGCTCCTCCTGTTCCTCCTTGCACAAAGGTGGAGGTAGTGGTCCTGCTGCTGGGTTGTTGCCCTCCTACGGCCCCTTCCACGTCTCCTGGTGTACTGGCCTGTCTCCTGGTAGCGCCTCCAGCCTCTGGACACTATGCTGACAGACACAGCAAACCTTCCTGCCACAGAGTCCGTCTCATGTTACCACGAGTGTGAAAGCACAACCAACATTCAAAAGTGACCAAAACATCAGCCAGAAAGCATTGGTACTGAGATGTAGTCTGTGGTCCCCATCTGCAGAACCACTCTTTTATTGAGGGTGTCTTGATAATTGCCAATAATTTCCATCTATTGACTATTCCATTTGCACAACAGCATGTGAAATTGATTGTCAATCAGTGTTGCTTCCTAAGTGGACAGTTTGATTTCACAGAAGTTTGATTTACTTGAAGTTATATTCTATTGTTTAAGTGTTCCCTTTATTTTTTTTTGAGCAGTGTACTTTTTTCCCCACTGTATATAGACAAGATGTACAGCCCAAAAAGGGTGTTCTGTGTACCTATGGTCCCTGGATGTGTACCTATGGTCCCTGGAACTTGTAGGGTCTTATTTGTGGACCTAGGAAGGAGAAAATATTAAAAAATCCCCAAATCACCTCCCAAACCAGTGCCCTCTTATACTCGTTGTGTATCCCGCCATTCTTCTGACATAAACATCTGGCAGGGGCGTCATGTGAGCACTACTTCTTCTGGCTTAGATGAAATATGAATGCTGCAGCCAATCAGAAGCTGAAACACTCATGCGTTGCCCCCACCGGTTGTTAACCTCAGGTAACCAGTGGGGTATGCAGCGCTGGTCTGGAGATATCTATTTCTTTTAGTTTTCTCACCTCCCTTGGCTCATCAATAGTTGGTGTCTAGTAGTGGATCCTCTCCGATATATCCACCGAATAAGCCATAAATGGCTAATAGATGTTGGCTCCATCTCTGTAGCCCCCCGCACCTATCGAGATAAGGCTGTATCTCTAGTTAATATGAACATAGAAGTGGCTGTGCATGAACGGCTTTCTCCATTCACTTCTATGGAGGTTCACAATAATACAAAGGGTTGTAGATGTGTTAATAAAGACTACAATGGACTACAATACATGGGCACTGATTCCCTGTGGTGACCTGATATCAGCCACTGAAGCTGTAGGGGGGCAGTGTTAGCTTATATATGCACATTTATATGGAGGGTGTTTGTGCATATCCCTATGGACCTGTCCCTCATCTATGGATTATTTTACATAAATGAACAATGTCCCATTGTGCAGCAAAGGTCTATACAATAAACTATGTACACTGCTGTCTAATGAGGATAATAGAACTGTACTGGTTATTGTATCATTATAGGATCTAATTGATGGCTGTCGTAGCGCAGTGTTTTAATAATTAATTTACTACATCTTTTTACAGAAAACCACATTGGCAGTACGGCATATACAAGTGAAAAATCCCCATGAAAATGCCTCTACTAAAGCACGCTGCTATAAAAAACACTCTGTAAAATAAGTCCACACTGCAGCATGAATATAACGTGCGAGATGGAAAACAGGTTTGGCAAAAAAAATGATCCATCAGATAGATGTCAACTGTATACTTTTATAATATAGATCCGGACAGAGGTATATATAGCATAGACAGGATTGGGTTTATTAAGAATTGCATTCATAAGACAACCCTACAAGGGAACCTGTCACGTGAAAGAAAGGCTATTAACCTGCAGATGGGAGGAATAGAGCTAAGCAACAGTACATGTGAAAAAGACTTAGGTATACTAATAGATCATAGACTGAACATGAGTCAACAGTGTGATGCAGTAGCAAAAAAGGCAAATACAATTCTGGGATGTATTAACAGAAGCATACAGTCTAGATCACGTGAAGTCATTATCGGTCTTTACTCCTCTTTGGTCAGACCTCATCTGGAATACTGTGTACAGTTTTGGGCACCACATTTTAAAAAAGACATAGACAAACTGGAGCAAGTTCAGAGAAGAGCTACCAGAATGGTGACTGGTCTGCAAACCATGTCCTATGAGGAACGGTTGCAGGATTTGGGAATGTTTAGCTTGCAAAAAAGAAGACTGAGAGGAGACTTAATAGCTGTCTACAAATATGTCAAGGGCTGTCACATTGTAGAAGGATCATCTTTATTCTCATTTGCACAAGGAAAGACTAGAAGCAATGGGATGAAACTAAATGGGAGGAGACACAGATTAGATATTAGAAAAAACTTTTTGACAGTTAGGGTGATTAATGAGTGGAACAGGCTTCCACGAGAGGTGGTGAGTTCCCCTTCAATGGACATCTTCAAACAGAGGCTGGACAGACATCTGTCTGAGATGATTTAGTGAATCCTGCTTTGAGCAGGGGGTTGGACCAGATGACCCAGGAGGTCCCTTCCAACTCTACCATTCTATGATTCTATGATTCTATGAGATATGCGGTTAATCTGCAGGTTATTTGTAAAATATCTATAGAGGTCTCAAAAAGTCAGAAATCATAAAGGGAACTAATAATAAAATGTATCCTTTATTTATACAATGCTAAAAAGTCATATATATGATCTAGGACATAAACAAAAATAGCACCCAAAATGTGAAAATACATGAAAGAAAAATATTATTTTTAAAACCAATTCAAATTGCTGTATGTGAACCTCTCTGATGACCCTCAAATGCTCCCATGGAGGGAGGAAAAAAAGCCCCATGATTAGGAAGTTGGTGAAATGATGTTGAAGGGAAAGGATCTAGGCTGAGGTCCTGGAGCCATGGATAAATCGCCTATGGAGTTTGGAGATCGGTTGCTCACTGGGCTGGATAAATGTGCTACAGTTGAGGAATCTGTCGTATGGATTTGATGAACTTTCTTAAGGACTGTTGCTACTGGATACCTGTGTTTCTATTGTTTTATCTTGTCGTCTGGAGGAGCGAGGAATGTGAATACAGACTATACTGGTTGGCGATACGAAATCTGTGAGCCAACCAAAAGTTGAGTATCGCCTGGTACAAAGGCAGTTGAACTACCGCCTCAGGAAGGGTATCTTTTGAACTGGGGGCAATGTATTTTGGCCATTTACCTAGAGTTGTAGTAAAACCTTGGATGTAAGAGATAAAATATTGTTGCATCGTTAACCTGTCTAGGTGATTATTGTAACCCACAACCTCAGAACTTCACATGCAGGATTAGAAAAACATGGTTGTTTTCTTTCAAAAGCAATACCACATCTGTCCATAGATTGTGACTGGCATTGGACTTCAGCTCTACTGATATAAATGGTGCTGAGCTGCAATACCGCTCAGAACCTGTAGACAGGTTATGATGCTGATTTTAGAAAAAAAAACACAAGTTTCTAATCATGGACAACACCTTTGAAGAGTTAGGCTGCATGCCCACTATGCGGTTTTCAAGCCTTTTTGACGCAGAATTTCCGCAGCAAAAACGCTTAAAAAAAACGCTTGGTAATACGAGCCCCATGGTCCCCAATAATAATCCGCATGTGCTGTGCACATGCTGCGGAAATTTCTGCTGCGAATTATCATTGCGGAAAAATACAAAGCATGTCCATTAATTTTACGGACACGCAGCGTAATTTCCGCCATTGACTTGCATTGAATCGCTTAATATCTGCATGACTACATGTGCACATGCGGATATTAAGCGATTCAATGTGCGGATGGTACCCGGGTCTGGAGAAGAGGAGACTCTCATCCAGACTCGGGTACCATAGAATGTCGCGTGACCTGTCACATGACTAAATGACGCCATGAAAGGTTCTTTTACACCACCGCGAGCTGTATAAGGGACCGGACGCAGAGGAGAAAAGAGCGAGGGCCATCAGAAGGTAAGTATAATGTTTTTTTTTATTATTTTTTACTATTTTTATTCTATTTTTCAACTATTAACTTGGTCAAACTATATAAATCCATGCCGGTTGCGTGGATCTATATAGTGTGACACTCTCTTGTCTGCTATAGACACTCTCTTGTCTGCTATGACCTATGGAATCTGAATGGGCAACTGCTCCACTTTTCCATGGAACTGGGTGTGATGAGTCACCCTAAGGGTGTGTGCACACATCATCATTTTCGGGTGAAAACTTCCGTGGAGATGGCCTGAAAAAGCGCAAACTAAACATTAAAAAGAATGAACATATGAACTGCAATGTCAGTACAACCTGCTGTGCACATGCTCAGGCTTCTCTGCGTCTTTTAACTGCTTCAGGAACATCAAGGGGTTAAAAGAAGTGACCCGACCATTCTTCTGGAGTTTTTCTTCTCGGAAGTCAATGGGAAAGCTCAAAAGACCCCACAAAAATTTAGCTGCATGGAAAGAACACATTCTAAAAATAATAGCAAGTGTTCACATAATATACACAACTCTGCTGCATAAAGATTGTCATACAGGTCTGCTGTATGCAGATCACAGACCTATGTTATACACAATCTCCTGTATGCACAAGTGCACAAATACTGCTATTGTCAGCACACACAGCTCTGCTACATCCATAATGCAAAAAAGGGGTTTGGTACAGTGTTAGCCACTTAAAAAAAAAGATTGCTCAGTGGGAAAAACAAGATTATCTTGTAGTTATGATACCTTTTAATTGCTAACTAAAATAAATGATGTTACAAAACAAGGTTTCGGGACTTCTTAGGCCCCTTCCTCAGGCATGGAAAAAACAAAATATCTGAAGAAACACAAATACATGCACACAAAGAAAAAAAGAACCGGGCTGACACACAGCTCTGCCACACCCATAGTACAGACACACACAGCTCTGCCACACCCATTGTTCAGACACACACAGCTCTGCCACACCCATTGTACAGACACACACAGCTCTGCCACACCCATTGTACAGACACACACAGCTCTGCCACACCCATTGTACAGACACACACAGCTCTGCCACACCCATTGTACAGACACACACAGCTCTGCCACACCCATTGTACAGACACACACAGCTCTGCCACACCCATTGTACAGACACACACAGCTCTGCCACACCCATTGTACAGACACACACACACAGCTTTGCCACACCCATTGTACAGACACACACACACAGCTCTGCTACACCCATAGGACAGACACACCCACACAGCACTGCTACACCCATAGGACAGACACCCACACAGCTCTGCTACACCCATAGGACAGACACCCACACAGCTCTGCTACACCCATAAGACAGACACACCCACACAGCTCTGCTACACCCATAGGATAGACACACCCACACAGCTCTGCCACACCCACAGCACAAGCACACACACACAGCTCTGCTACACCCATAGGACAGACACACACACAGCTCTGCTACAACCATAGGACAGACACACACACAGCTCTGCTACACCCATAAGACAGACACACACACAGCTCTGCTACACCCATAGGACAGACACACACACAGAGCTCTGCCACACCCACAGTACAGACACACACACACACAGCTCTGCCACACCCACAGGACAGACACACACACACAGCTCTGCTACACCCATAGGACACAAACTGCTCTGCTATATCCATAGGGCAGCCACACAAATACAGACAGCTCGGATACGTCCATGGTAAATGCTAGAATGTATGGTAGCGTCTAGATTGGAGTTGATTTCTTCAGGGGGAGGAGTGATTTCATTCTGTCATGATGTCACCAGAAGGGGCGGGGCCTTCTTAGTCCAGTGGAGACTATTCCACCATGGAGCTGCAGCAGTGCGCACATTGTGCCGGGACAGGAGGACTGGTGATGAGGAGCTCATGTTCAGCGTTGTGCTGTGAGGACTGAGGCTGATCCTGAGCTCGTCTAGTGCTGATCCGGAGTGGACTGAGGTGGGGAGAACTGACCATGTGAATAAATGCTGTGGAGGCATAAAGGGGGCTGGTGTGAGGGGGCATGAGGTGTGTAGAGGGGCATACAGGGGGCTGTGTGGCTGGTGTGAGGAGGCATGGGGTATGTAGAGGGCATACAGGGGGCTGTGTGGCTGGTGTGAGGAGGCATGGGGTATGTAGAGGGACATCTAGGGGGCTGTGTGGCTGGTGTGAGAAGGCATGGGGTATGTAGAGGGGCATCCAGGAGGCTGTGTAGCTGGTGTGAGAGACATGGGGTATGTAGAGGGGCATCCAGGGGCTGCATGGCTGGTGTGAGGGGCATGGGGTATGTAGAGGGGCATCCAGGGGGCTGCATGGCTGGTGTGAGGGGCATGGGGTATGTAGAGGGGCATCCAGGGGGCTGAGTGGCTGGTGTGAGGGTGTGTGTGTGTAGAGGGGCATCCAGGGGGCGGTGTGGCTGGTGTGAGGAGGCATGGGGTATGTAGAGGGACATCTAGGGGGCGGTGTGGCTGGTGTGAGGAGGCATAGGGTATGTAGAGGGGCATTCAGGGGGCTGTGTGGCTGGAGTGAGGGGCATGTGGTATGTAGAGGGGCATCCAGGGGGCTGTGTGGCTGGTGTGAGGAGGCATGGGGTATGTAGAGGGGCATCCAGGGGGCTGTGTGGCTGGTGTGAGGGGGCATGGGGTATGTTGAGGGACATCCAGGGGGCTGCGTGGCTGGTGTGAGGGGGTGTGTGTGTAGAGGGGCATCCAGGGGGCTGCGTGGCTGGTGTGAGGGGGTGTGTGTGTAGAGGGGCATCCAGGGGGCTGCGTGGCTGGTGTGAGGGGGTGTGTGTGTAGAGGGGCATCCAGGGGGCTGCGTGGCTGGTGTGAGGGGGTGTGTGTGTAGAGGGGCATCCAGGGGGCTGCGTGGCTGGTGTGAGGGTGTGTGTGTAGAGGGGCATCCAGGGGGCGGCGTGGCTGGTGTGAGGAGGCATGGGGTATGTAGAGGGACATCTAAGGGGCGGTGTGGCTGGTGTGAGGAGGCATGGGGTATGTAGAGGGGCATCCAGGGGGCTGTGTGGCTGGAGTGAGGGGCATGTGGTATGTAGAGGGGCATCCAGGGGGCTGTGTGGCTGGTGTGAGGAGGCATGGGGTATGTAGAGGGGCATCCAGGGGGCTGTGTGGCTGGTGTGAGGGGGCATGGGGTATGTAGAGGGGCATCCAGGGGGTGTGTGGCTGGTGTGAGGGGGCATGGGGTATGTAGAGGGGAATCCAGGGGGCTGCGTGGCTGGTGTGAGGGTGTGTGTGTAGAGGGGCATCCAGGGGGCTGCGTGGCTGGTGTGAGGGTGTTAGGTGGTGTGTGTGTAGAGGGGCATCCAGGGGGATGCATGACTGGTGTGAGGGTGTGTGTGTGTGTAGAGGGGCATCCAGGGGTCTGCGTGGCTGGTGTGAGGGTGTGTGTGTGTGTGTAGAGGGGCATCCAGGGGTCTGCATGGCTGGTGTGAGGGGATGTGTGTGTGTGTGTGTGTAGAGGGGCATCCAGGGGGATGCGTGGCTGGTGTTGTCAGAACCCTCCTGTTAGATTTTCTATTTTGCTGGTCACATGACTTTTTGCCTATTTAATCCAGCTCCGCCCTCCTGGCCTTGCTCGACTTCAGTGTTACTTTTACTCTTAAGCTAGCCAGGTGCTTTGTACCTTACTCTGTAGTTTGCTTGGTCTTTTGACCACTAGTACTTCTGTTTGTTTGTTTGTCTTTGCTCTGCTACAATTTCTGCTAGGAGGTGTCCAACTATATCCCAGTCCTTAGTTCTTGTAGGGACCCCTCCCTTATATCTATAGGTCTGCATTCAGAATAGCCGAGGACTTAGGCGGGTCTGTTCACAAGGAACAGGTCCCCCGCTGCATCGAAGGGAATCAGCTTAGTCCTATTGTAGGGGCAGTTTTCCTATCTTTCCTTAGTGTTTGTAGCAGTTCATAACAGTAAGTCCAGCCCAAAAATAAAACACTCTAAGGAAAGAAATCCTGATTTCAGCATGGTGTCGGTTCAGGAGTTGGCTCAACGCCTGCAGGGACTGTCTTTGGAGGTGGCTGAGCTCCAGCAACACGTGAGTAGCTGTCCTGGAGCGCATTTTGTCGAACCGAAGGTAGGACTTTCAGATTTTTTTTATGGTAAACGGCAAGATTTTTTTTCCTTTAAAAACGCTTGTTTATTATATTTTCGTTTAAGACCCAGATCCTTGGGGAATGAATCACAGCGCATTGGGCTTATAATGTCACTTTTGCGCAAAGAACCACAGGGATGGGCCTTTTCTCTACAACTTAATGATCCGTGTTTTAGATCTGTGGAAGATTTTTTTTCTGCTATGGGGTTGTTGAATGATGATCCTGATCGAGTCTCATCTGCTGAAACTGAATTAAGACGTTTGAAGCAGGGATCAGGTGATGTGGAAAATTATTGTACATACTTCAGAAGATGGTCGGCTGAAGTGGAATGGAATGACTCAGCATTGAAATGTTTGTTTCTTGATGGTCTAGGTGAAAGGGTTAAGGATCTGCTGATTGCCTTCCCAAAACCTGGAACCTTGCAGGAGGCAATGCAATTAGCCATACGTGTGGACAGAAGACTGCGTGCTAGGAGTAATGAAGAGAAATCGACTGCTATGGCAGCTCCTTGTTTTCAGAGGGTCTGTTCAGAGGGTGGAGCACCGATGGAGATTGGGGCGATGTCACCCCACTCTCAGGAAAAGGACCGCAGGTTTGCTAAAGGATTGTGTTTTTATTGCGGTAAATCTGACCACTTTATTAAGAACTTTGTGCTTTGTTTGAACAAAGAAAAAAAAAAGAGGTCAGTTACGCCTGCATAGGGTGTTTAAACTCAAAAGGAGTATTTGTTTCTGGAAGCACCTCATTCCAGGAGGAGTTGATTGAATTTCGGGTATATGTGGATTGTGGTTCTACACTCAATGTGATTGATGAGGGTTTTTTGGCAAAATTTAAATTAGAATCCAAACTTTTGTCATCTCCTATTTCTGTGGTTGCTGTTGATGGCTCTCCCTTGAAAGGTATTACTCACAAGGTTTTTGAATTTCCCCTCACCATTAATGGTTTTCACCAAGAGAATTTGGATTTGGTGGTATTAAATAATTTGCCTGCTCCAGTGGTTTTGGGGTTACCTTGGTTAAAATTGCACAATCCTGTACTGGACTGGTCTACCAATGAAATTAAGTCTTGGAGTCCTAAGTGTTATGATAGATGTTGTAACGGTCGCATTGCTGCTGTGGAAAGAGGGGAATTACCTGTACATATTCAGGATTTTTGGAAGGTTTTTCTGAGGAGGAGTCGCAAGTTTTGCCTCCTCATAGGGACTATGATTGTACTATTGAGTTTGTCCCTGGAGCAACTCTTCCCAAGAGTCGCTTATTTAATCTTACTATCCCTGAGAGAAAGGCCTTGCTGGAATACATACAGACAAGCTTG
Organism: Phyllobates terribilis; assembly: GCF_046119375.1. Taxonomy (NCBI): domain Eukaryota; kingdom Metazoa; phylum Chordata; class Amphibia; order Anura; family Dendrobatidae; genus Phyllobates; species Phyllobates terribilis. Next base: position 339,261,100 of record NW_027362762.1, on the reverse strand, counting down.
GCCGCCGGTCACATTAGACCTTCTAAGTCACCCGTGGCTGTTGGATTTTTTTTTGTAAAAAAAAAGGACGGCGGTTTACGTCCATGTCTGGACTTTCGCGAAATTAATAAAATTACAGTACGCAATTCCTACCCACTGCCATTAATTCCTGACTTGTTCAACCAGTTAGTGGGGGCCAAGTGGTTCTCTAAGATTGATCTCGGGGGGGCATACAATTTGTTACGTATGAAGGAAGGTGATGAGTGGAAAACTGCTTTTAACACTCCAGTGGGTCATTTTGAGAATCTGGTTATGCCTTTTGGTCTTACCAACGCACCAGCGTTTTTTCAGAACCTTTTTAATGACATCCTAAGACCGTTGATCGGTAAGAATGTGGTGGTGTATTTGGATGACATTTTGATTTTTGTGCCGAATCTGGAGTCTCATTGGCAGAGCGTACGTGAGGTATTGCAGTTGTTAAGCGACAATTCACTTTTTGCTAAGCTGGAGAAATGTGAGTTCGCTGTGCAGAGAATTAGTTTTTTGGGCTACATTATCTCCAGCGAGGGCTTTGAGATGGACCCGGTGAAGGTTCAGGCGGTGCAGGAATGGCCTAGGCCTATTGGTTTGAAACCAATACAGAGATTTTTGGGTTTCGCCAATTATTACAGAAAATTCATTAAGAATTTTTCTATAATTGTTAAGCCGTTGACCGATCTCACCAGGAAAGGTGTGAATACGGTTCAGTGGACTACTGAGGCCATTGAAGCTTTTGTGTATCTCAAGGAGAGGTTCAGTTCTGCCCCCATCCTTATGCAGCCTGATGAGACCAAGCCTTTTTTGGTCGAGGTTGATTCTTCTTCGGTGGGGGTCGGTGCCGTTTTGTCTCAGGAAAACAAGGATGGAGTACATCCCTGTGCTTTTTTTTTAAAAAAAAATTTCTGAGACCGAACTTAATTACGATGTCGGTAATCGGGAATTGCTGGCGATTAAACTCGCATTTGAACATTACCGTCATCTCTTGGAAGGTGCTAAATTTCCCATTCAGGTTTTTACTAATCATAAGAATCTGATCTATCTTGATGCTTCCAAGCGCTTGAATGCCCGTCAAGCTAGGTGGGCACTTTTTTTTTCGCGGTTCAATTTTTCTGTTACTTAGATTCCGGGTACCAAGAATGTAAAAGTTGATGCTTTATCTCGCAATTTTTCTCCCATGGTTGGTACCGAGGAGGAGGAGAGCATTTTACAGGAAGGTGTTGTGATAGCAGCATTGGACTCCATTTTATAAGATGGGATTCTGAAAGCACAGGAGGATGCCCCATCTAACACTCCCCATGGGAGGTTGTTTGTGCCTAGGAACTTTAGGAGAGATTTGTTTGTGGAGTGTCATGAGTCTCGGTTGGCAGGTCATCCAGGAATTTCGGAGACTAAGAGACTTGTAGGTCGCAGTTTTTGGTGGCCTGGGTGGCAGAAGGAAGTCATTAAGTGGGTGCGTCAATGTACTGTGCATGCTAGATCTAAGTCTTCACATGCTCCTGCTGCGGGGTTGCTTTGCCCTCTGGAGGTTCCTAGTGCTCCTTGGACGCATCTTGCTATGGATTTTATTACTGACCTTCCTGCCTCTGAGGGTTGCACTGTTATCTGGGTGGTCGTGGACCGTTTAAGCTAGATGTGTCATTTGGTTCCCTTCATCAAACTGCCCTGCGCCAAGACACTCTCTAAGGCTTTTGTTAAAGAAATTGTCAGGCTCCATGGCGTTCCTACCGACATTGTTTCCGATAGGGGACCTCAGTTCGTGGCTCGTTTTTGGTGTGCCTTTTGTGACAGGTTGGGAGTCCAATTGTCATTTTCGTCTGGTTATCATCCTGAGTCTAATGGACAGACAGAAAGAAAGAACCAGGATGTTGAACAGTTTTTGCGTTGTTTTGTGGCTGACAATCAAGAGGGGTGGTCTGAGTTTCTGCCACTGGCTGAATTTGCTCTTAACAACCATACATCCTCTTCTGCTGGGTGTTCTCCTTTTTTTTTGTTGTACTGGGAGACATCCGTTGTTTGGGTCATTCTCCAAATTGTATCGGCTGTGCCGGAGGAAGAGAATTTTTCCGGTGATTTAGAGAGAGTTTGGACTGATGTATGTCGTAACCTTCAAGAGGCTAACAAAAAATCCAAGAGGTACTTTGACAGGAAACGTCAAGAGGTTTTGTTTACTGTTGGTGACATGGTTTGGTTGTCCTCTAGGAATCTTTCTAAGAAATTGGGCCCGAAGTTTGTGGGTCCGTTTAAGGTGCTTCAGGTAGTTAACCAATCTGCTGTTAGGTTGGAGGTTCCTACCTCCTGGAAGATTAATCCGGTGTTTCATGTTTCCTTATTGAAAAAAGCTGATGTTTCTGATAGTGACGCCACTGTCTCTGTTCCTCCGGTGGAGGAAGACGGTAAATATGAAATTTCTCGCAATCTTAATTCTAGATGGCATAGAGGGAGATTGCAGTATCTCGTCGCTTGGAAAGGTTTCGGTCCCGAGGATAACTCCTGGGTAAGGGCGGATGATGTCTCTGCTCCTAGACTTGTCGGAGCGTTTCACAGGAGGTTTCCTGATAAACCTGGGCCTGTAGGATCCTCATAGAAGAGGGGGTACTGTTAGAACCCTCCTGTTAGTTTTTTCTATTTTGATGGTCACATGACTTTTTGCCTATTTATTCCAGCTCCACCCTCCTGGCCTTGCTGGACTTCAGTGTTACTTTTACTCTTAAGCTAGCCAGGTGCTTTGTACCTTACTCTGTAGTTTGCTTGGTCTTTTGACCACTAGTACTTCTGTTTGTTTGTTTGTCTTTGCTCTGCTACAATTTCTGCTAGGAGGTGTCCAACTATATCCCAGTCCTTAGCTCTTGTAGGGACCCCTCCCTTATATCTATAGGTCTGCATTTCAGACTAGCCGAGGACTTAGGCGGGTCTGTTCACCAGGAACAGGTCCCCCACTACATCGTAGGGAATCAGCTTAGTCCTATTGTAGGGACAGTTTTCCTATCTTTCCTTAGTGTTTGTAGCAGTTCATAACAGGTGTGAGGGGGTGTGTGTGTGTGTAGAGGGGCATCCAGGGGTCTGCGTGGCTGGTGTGAGGGTGTGTGTGTGTAGAGGTGCATCCAGGGGTCTCCGTGGCTGGTGTGAGGGTGTGTGTGTGTGTGTAGAGGGGCATCCAGGGGTCTTCGTGGCTGGTATGAGGGTGTGTGTGTGTGTGTAGAGGGGCATCCAGGGGTCTGCGTGGCTGCTGTGAGGGTGTGTGTCTGTGTGTGTGTAGAGGGGCATCCAGGGGGATGCGTGGCTTGTGTGAGGGTGTGTGTGTGTGTGTAGAGGGGCATCCAGGGGTCTGCGTGGCTGGTGTGAGGGGGTGTTTGTGTGTGTGTAGAGGGGTATCCAGGGGGGGTGTGACTGGTGTGAGGAGGCATGGGGTATGTAGAGGGGCATCCAGGGGGCTGCATGGCTGGTGTGAGGGGGTGTGTGTATAGAGGGGCATCCAGGGGGCTGCGTGGCTGGTGTGAGGGGGTGTGTGTGTAGAGGGGCATCCAGGGGGCTGCGTGGCTGGTGTGAGGGTGTGTGTGTGTAGAGGGGCATCCAGGGGGCTGCATGGCTGGTGTGAGGGGGTGTGTGTGTGTAGAGGGGCATCCAGGGGGATGCGTGGCTGATGTGAGGGGGTGTGTGTGTGTGTAGAGGGGCATCCAGGGGTCTGCGTGGCTGGTGTGAGGGTGTGTGTGTGTGTGTGTACATGGGCATCTAGGGGGGGTGTGACTGGTGTGAGGAGGTATGGGGTATGTAGAGGGGCATCCAGGGGGCTGCATGGCTGGTGTGAGGGGGTGTGTGTATAGAGGGGCATCCAGGGGGCTGCGTGGCTGGTGTGAGGGTGTGTGTGTGTAGAGGGGCATCCAGGGGGCTGCGTGGCTGGTGTGAGGGAGTGTGTGTGTAGGGGGGCATCCAGGGGGCTGCGTGGCTGGTGTGAGGGGGTGTGTGTGTAGAGGGGCATCCAGGGGGCTGCGTGGCTGGTGTGAGGGAGTGTGTGTGTGTGTAGAGGGGCATCCAGGGGGCGGTGTGGCTGGTGTGAGGGTGTGTGTGTGTGTGTAGAGGGGCATCCAGGGGGCTGCGTGGCTAGTGTGAGGGTGTGTGTGTGTAGAGCGGCATCCAGGGGGCTGCGTGGCTGGTGTGAGGGGGTGTGTGTGTGTGTGTAGAGGGGCATTCAGGGGGCTGCGTGGCTGGTGTGAGGGTGTGTGTGTGTGTAGAGGGGCATCCAGGGGGCTGCGTGGCTGGTGTGAGGGGGTGTGTGTGTAGAGGGGCATCCAGGGGGCTGCATGGCTGGTGTGAGGGTGTGTGTGTGTTTGTGTGTGTAGCGGGGCATCCAGGGGGCTGCGTGGCTGGTGTGAGGGGGTGTGTGTGTGTAGAGGGGCATCCAGGGGTCTGCGTGGCTGGTGTGCGGGGGTGTGTGTAGAGGGGCATCCAGGGGGCTGTGTGGCTGGGGTGAGGGTGTGTGTGTGTGTGTAGAGGGGCATCCAGGGGGTTGCGTGGCTGGTGTGAGGGTGTGTGTGTGTGTGTAGAGGGGCATCCAGGGGTCTGCGTGGCTGGTGTGTGTAGAGGGGCATCCAGGGGTGTGCGTGGCTGGTGTGAGGGTGTGTGTGTAGAGGGGCATCCAGGGGGCTGTGTGGCTGGTGTGAGGGGGTGCGTGTGTGTAGAGAGGCATCCAGGGGGCTGCGTGGCTGGTGTGTGTGTGTAGAGGGGCATCCAGGGGGCTGCTTGGCTGGTGTGAGGGGGTATGTGTGTGTGTGTGTGTAGAGGGGCATCCAGGGGGATGTGTGGCTGGTGTGAGGGTGTGTGTGTGTGTGTAGAGGGGCATCCAGGAGGCTGCGTGGCTTGTGTGAGGGTGTGTGTGTGTAGAGGGGCATCCAGGGGGCTGCGTGGCTAGTGTGAGGGGGTGTGTGTAGAGGGGCATCCAGGGGGCTGCGTGGCTGGTGTGAGGGTGTGTGTGTGTTTGTGTGTGTAGAGGGGCATCCAGGGGCTGCGTGGCTGATGTGAGGATGTGTGTGTGTGTAGAGGGGCATCCAAGGGGATGCGTGGCTGGTGTGAGGGTGTTTGTGCAGAGGGACATCCAGGGAGCTGCGTGGCTGGTGTGAGGGGGTGTGTGTGTGTGTGTGTAGAGGGGCATCCAGGGGGCTGCGTGGCTGGTGTGAGGGGGTGTGTGTATAGAGGGGCATCCAAGGGGCTGCGTGGCTGGTGTGAGGGAGTGTGTGTGTAGAGGGGCATCCAGGGGGCTGCGTGGCTGGTGTGAGGGGGTGTGTGTGTAGAGGGGCATCCAGGGGGCTGCGTGGCTGGTGTGAGGGAGTGTGTGTGTGTGTAGAGGGGCATCCAGGGGGCGGTGTGGCTGGTGTGAGGGTGTGTGTGTGTGTAGAGGGGCATCCAGGGGGCTGCGTGGCTTGTGTGAGGGTGTGTGTGTGTGTGTGTAGAGGGGCATCCAGGGGGCTGCGTGGCTAGTGTGAGGGTGTGTGTGTGTAGAGCGGCATCCAGGGGGCTGCGTGGCTGGTGTGAGGGGGTGTGTGTGTGTGTGTAGAGGGGCATCCAGGGGGCTGCGTGGCTGGTGTGAGGGTGTGTGTGTGTGTAGAGGGGCATCCAGGGGGCTGCGTGGCTGGTGTGAGGGGGTGTGTGTGTAGAGGGGCATCCAGGGGGCTGCATGGCTGGTGTGAGGGTGTGTGTGTGTTTGTGTGTGTAGCGGGGCATCCAGGGGGCTGCGTGGCTGGTGTGAGGGGGTGTGTGTGTGTAGAGGGGCATCCAGGGGTCTGCTTGGCTGGTGTGCGGGGGTGTGTGTAGAGGGGCATCCAGGGGGCTGTGTGGCTGGGGTGAGGGTGTGTGTGTGTGTGTAGAGGGGCATCCAGGGGGTTGCGTGGCTGGTGTGAGGGTGTGTGTGTGTGTGTGTAGAGGGGCATCCAGGGGTCTGCGTGGCTGGTGTGTGTAGAGGGGCATCCAGGGGTGTGCGTGGCTGGTGTGAGGGTGTGTGTGTAGAGGGGCATCCAGGGGGCTGTGTGGCTGGTGTGAGGGGGTGCGTGTGTGTAGAGGGGCATCCAGGGGGCTGCGTGGCTGGTGTGTGTGTGTAGAGGGGCATCCAGGGGGCTGCTTGGCTGGTGTGAGGGGGTATGTGTGTGTGTGTGTGTGTGTGTAGAGGGGCATCCAGGGGGATGTGTGGCTGGTGTGAGGGTGTGTGTGTGTGTGTAGAGGGGCATCCAGGAGGCTGCGTGGCTTGTGTGAGGGTGTGTGTGTGTGTGTGTGTAGAGGGGCATCCAGGGGGCTACGTGGCTAGTGTGAGGGGGTGTGTGTAGAGGGGCATCCAGGGGGCTGCGTGGCTGGTGTGAGGGTGTGTGTGTGTTTGTGTGTGTAGAGGGGCATCCAGGGGCTGCGTGGCTGATGTGAGGATGTGTGTGTGTGTAGAGGGGCATCCAAGGGGATGCGTGGCTGGTGTGAGGGTGTTTGTGCAGAGGGACATCCAGGGAGCTGCGTGGCTGGTGTGAGGGGGTGTGTGTGTGTGTGTGTAGAGGGGCATCCAGGGGGCTGCGTGGCTGGTGTGAGGGGGTGTGTGTAGAGGGGCATCCAGGGGGCTGCGTGGCTGGTGTGAGGGTGTGTGTTTGTGTGTGTAGAGGGGCATCCAGGGGACTGCGTGGCTCGTGTGAGGGGGTGTGTGTTTGTGTGTGTAGAGGGGCATCCAGGGGGATGCGTGGCTGGTGTGAGGGTGTGTGTGTGTGTGTAGAGGGGCATCCAGGGGGCTGCATGGCTGGTGTGAGGGAGTGTGTGTGTGTGTGTGTAGAGGGGCATCCAGGGGGCTATGTGGCTGGTGTGAGGGTGTGTGTGTGTGCAGAGGGGCATCCAGGGGTCTGTGTGGCTGGTGTGCGGGGGTGTGTGTAGAGGGGCATCCAGGGGGCTCCGTGTCTGGTGTGAGGGTGTGTGTGTGTGTGTGTGTGTGTAGAGGGGCATCCAGGGGGCTGCGTGGCTGGTGTGAGGGTGTGTGTGTGTGTGTAGAGGGGCATCCTGGGGTCTGCGTGGCTGGTGTGTGTAGAGGGGCATCCAGGGGTGTGCGTGGCTGGTGTGACGGGGTGTGTGTGTGTGTGTAGAGGGGCATCCAGGGGGCTGTGTTGCTGGTGTGAGGGGGTGTGTGTGTGTAGAGGGGCATCCAGGGGGCTGCGTGGCTGGTGTGTGTGTGTAGAGCGTCATCCAGGGGACTGCGTGGCTGGTGTGAGGGGCATGGGGTATGTAGAGGGGCATCCAAGGGGCTGCGTGGCTGGTGTAAGGGGCATGGGTTATGTAGAGGGGCATCCAGGGGGCTGGTGTGAGTGGGCATGGGGTATGTAGAGGGGCATCCAGGGGGCTTGTGTGAGGGGGCATGGGGTATGTAGAGGGGCATCCACGGGGCTGGTGTGTGGGGGCATGGGGTATGTAGAGTGGCATCCTGTAGACTGCATGGCTGGTGTGAGGGGGCATGGGGTATGTAGAAGGGCATCCAGGAGACTGCGTGGCTGATGTGAGGGGGCATGGGGTGTGTAGAGGGGCATCCAGGGGGCTGCGTGGCTGGTGTGAGGGGGCATGGGGTATGAGGACGGTGGCCGACACAACCTCCTTAAAGACGATAGCACGCCATTTTAAAATCTGTCATGGAAGAAATCCTAAAACATTTATGGTACGTGGTATTGATGTCACCCATAGTGGCATTAGGGGTGGAAATGTAAAAAAAACTTCTGGCTCAAAGGGAAACCAAATGGAGAGTGGAACTGGGAACAATGACGCCAAATGGCCTTAATGAGGCCCTGAGCGTCACCCCATTTCTTTAATAGATATAATCTTTGTGGTATTTTTATACAATTGTATGTGTTGATTTTAATTTGTTTTCTTTGTCATTTGTAACTTTCTCCCTCCATAGTCTATATGTACCATCTATATGGATCACCTACATATGGTTAATATGAGGATACTACGAGCAACAATTAAATTGGACCAAGAAAATAGATTTTCGTACTGACAGAATCGTGTTGCAATTATAGGAAAATGATACTTCTTACTCGAACACCTTTTTGCATTATTAAGTAGTTGCGTTACTATACTTGTCTAAATGCGTTGCTGTGTCCTCTTTGGCGAGCACGTGGGTGCTGTGCCACCCCTTGCCTCTGCGTCATGCACAGCATCTGCATGGTGTCACCTTGATGGCCATGCGTGACGCATCTGGCCTGGGCGGTTCAGCGCGCATGCGCTGATGGTCCAGGAGATGATTGGCCCGTTGTGGTCACGTGGCCGCAGGCCCTAAAGTATATTTAAACAGAAATGGAAGGTCCTATTAAACAATCCCCCCGGAGGAAGCCATAGGATATACCACGCGAAACAAGCATTGGGGTCCTTGTTTATTCTGGGTGCTGATCTTATATGGCTAAGAGTGCAAATAATTCTTTAGCATTTTTTCATAGGGCACTATAGGCCATATGGCACGTGGTACATAACCATAGTGATGAAATATGCCATAATTTTGTACCAGTGCATAAATGACTTGAATACTAGCACTTCTGGCACTTTGTCCCAATAGATATTTAACATCTATTATTATGTTAACCTATTAAGGCGCCACTCACAGTGGGGCCCAGCCCGATTTCATACCTTAAACCAAAAAAGTTGACAGAGTCTTATGATTTAAAATATATGGTCAGTACGAAAAGAACCAGAAAAAGTGATAATATAATAGCAGTATCAAAAGGTTCTTTGTAATAATTAAGATCGAATAAACAAGACCAGATGACTCCAATCAGAAAAAAACTGCGGGATCAGTTTCATTATACATATAACAAATTTTTATTAAAGACACATATTCATATAAATGGAGTATCCATAAAAAGGTGAGACAGAATAAATTGCTAAAATTATTTGAGAAGAGTTGTGTGCAAATAGAAACCATGAGAACACATTGGATCTCCAGCCCAAATCACTAAAGGTAATTAAACAGGCAGCAGGAAGCATGTACTCCTTCAGGGATAGGTGAAAGATAAACAAGATTGTGCATATGAATAATGCGCAATTAGATACAAGCACCTGATAAATAAACAGAACATTGTAGGCATTGTATGAACGGAACTGTACCTGAAGACATGCTGGTGTGCCCTAAGGCGGGTGGGGAATCCAAAGAAGCGCCTCGACGCGCGTTTCTCCTTCCGGCTTCGTCCGGCTCCTTCCTGGCTTTTGAGTCAAGGGCATTGACCACGTTTACAGCACATTGCGTGGTGGTAGTACTGGCCGTGCACTTGCACAGAAAGAGTCTAGGTGGATTTGGTCACTAGATACACTACATCCCCATGGTCTCAATGAGTTTTTGAATTTTTCACCATTTCTCTGATCGCTCCTGCTGTGCAGCTGTCTGTGTTTTTTCTCGGTATTTTAATCTGAAGCAATGAGCCATTGGGACCATCTGAGTAAACACATTGCAGCAGAAAGGCCTATCTTACAATGAATTATTTATCACGAATATTTACATATGGTCTTATGTGCAACAGTACCTATGATGTATATTTATTCCATGCTCCTCATTTGCGTGTTATATTTGTTTGTCTATATCGGACACTTTGTTGCCCCTATTCCCCAATGCCTCCCTCTGTGGGGGCAAAGGTACCATGCCTACCGCGGACAGTCGCATTTTAATATGGATACATCATTTAACAACTTTGTGTGGTATGGGATCTATTATATAGTAACTAGCAGTATATCAATTCATTGTAATGATATTGTGAATTAGTTACATGTCTTTTGTACTATGTATTGCATAGTCTATATTATGATGTATTATCTGTCCTCTTTATATATTTTTTGCCTATTCCATCGTTTTGCTATTTACAGGGTATATGTAATAAATATTGCTATATATGGTTTATTTAAATATCATGTGGTAGCCACCACAAATGTACACTTTACATTTTATCAGCCTCTTAGATGTCAGTTTTGTCCATCTACCACACCGCTATTATGCACCTTCCTCTGGTCCTCCCCCTTCAATTATACTGCGATTACGTAGGCATCTTTGTCCATCTGATACGGGGGTGTAACTACACTGCCATGTGATGCTGGAGGCGGTGCTATGCTTGCGATCACGTGATGTGAGGGGCGGTGCCAGCTCCTCGCAATCACGTGCGGCGCGGTGACGATTCCTGTCCATTTGACTTCGGGGCTGGACATACTATCAAGCGACGCGTGAGGTGGTACCCACACTCGCGATCATGTGATGCGAGGGGTGTCTCCAGCTCCTTGCAATCACGTGATGTGCGGGGTGGATCCAACGCTGCGTTGCTACTAACAGCAATATAAACTTCCGGAGAGGAGGGTCTAAAATGCGGATATGCGTCCACTTGTTAGGATGCATCATGATCAGTGATTGGTCAGCTACTAAATCTACTTTTGCATCCTTTATACTGATTGGCTAATTGCACTATAAAAATGATACCGGCTTTAGTATGTCATTACCCCCAGAAGAAGACACAGCACCGAAACGCACGTAGGGGTGACGGTACCTGGGCTTACATTTTTGACATCTACACATGTAAGTTATATTAATCTGTGTATATCTTTGCTGCTTAATGGAGATTGTTTTTCTTACATTTAGCCATGCACTGTGCACTTTAGTGGCTCATTGGAGCCTCTCTGATAGTCTCTATACTACCAATTTGGCTATGGTATATGTTTGACATATCCATACTTACATATGTCCCATTTCAGCAAATTTTTATAATTACTTTGTACCATGTGTTTTGTTCAGCCTTGTGTATCTGTTTATATTGCCCACTACTAATGTATCTGCGTCATTATGTCAAATAAATATGTCAGTTTTTAAATTGTGTATTTACAATAAACTTAGCATTTTTTATGTATTATTACATTCTTGCACGTCATTTGCTCTATATGAATTATTGTTGGAGACGTTGAACAGATTTGGTTTGTCTGATATGTGACCTCGATGGTCAAATAACTTTGTCTCCCCCCATGTACTTGTTGTACCCCACTACACAGTCTGGTTTGCCGACCTGTGTAGTGGAACCTCGTACAGTGCTGAGGGTGCTGCCATCACCATGTATGGTGGTCAAGATAAGGACATCCCTCTTGTCCTTGTACTTGACCACCAGCAGGTGGTCGCTACATTGGGCTCTGCTCTCACCCCTTCTGAGCATCTGCCCAATTAGCGTCTTTGGGAGGCCTCTCTGATTTTTGCGGACAGTACCGCAGGCTGCGGTACGTCGCGCAGAGAGGGTTTTGAAGAGAGGGACACTGCTATAAAAGTTATCCACGTACAGGTGATAACCTTTATCCAGCAGTGGGTGCACCAAGTCCCACACAATTTTCCCACTCACTCCCAGACCAGGGGGGCATTCAGGGGGTTCAATCTGGGAGTCCTTCCCTTCATAAACTCTAAACTTGTGAGTGTACCCTGAGGTACTCTCACAAAGTTTATACAGCTTGATTCCGTACCTGGCCCTCTTACTGGGCAGGTACTGCTGGAATCCAAGCCGCCCCTTAAAAGTAATTAAGGATTCATCCACACAGTTGTCCCTTTGGGGCACGTACACTTCAGCAAACTTGTTGTTGAAGTGTTCGATGACCGGCCGAACTTTGAAAAGACGATCAAAGTTCAGGTCATCGCGTGCAGGACACCTTGCATTATCGTTGTAATGCAAGAACTTGTGGATGGCCTCAAAACGTGTCCGGGTCATGACCATTCGGAACACTGGAGTGTTATACAAAACGTCAACACTCCAGTATTGCCGAACCTCTGGCTTTTTCACGATCCCCATATGAAGGACCAGGCCCCAAAACTTCATCATTTCTTCTGCATCTACAGGAGATCAGTTAGAAAATGATGAAGAGGGGTTTTGTTCCAAAAACTGATGAGCGTACAAATTAGTTTGGCCCACCATGAGGTTTATAAAATCCTCAGAGAACAAGACTTTGAAAAAGTCTATTTCTGTGAGGCCGGTGGTGTCAAACTTGATTCCTGATTCCACCGCGGAATTAGTGGCTCATAGTTTTCGGGGGGCGAGGTCCATATGGGGTCAGTAGTGGGGGGCGCTGGTTCGTCTTCTCTCCTGGGACGACTGCGGGCCGGTCCAGCAGCACCTGAGGAGGAAGAGGAGGAGGAAGAAGAGGATGATGAGGCTTCGGAAAAATAAAGAAATGTGGGATCCTCGCCCTCACTGTCAGTGTCAGAGGCAAGAATAGCGTATGCCTCCTCTGCTGAATAGCGAGTTTGGGATGAGCGGGGCATTTTTTTTTTTTTAGTTATTTATGTAGTATGTGTGTGTCTGTACTTTATTTAGAGTGTGTGTGTCAGTACTTTATTTAGAGTGTGTATGTGTTAGTGTGAACTTTTTTTCTGAAAAAACTATGTCACCGATCAATGCTCGGCAGCTGCTGGATGTACGCACAGATGTGTGGGAAGAGAGGAATTGGGGTGGATGAGGGGAGATCAGAGATGACTTACCAAAGTCTTCTCTGTTCTTCTTCCAGCAGCAGGCTCTGGAGCAGGATCAACAGCAGGACCGACGCCGAAGACCCCGGGGCAGGAGACGGCGCCCGGGGCAGGAACTAGAGCCTGGAGCAGGAGACCAGAACCAAGAGAATTAACAAAAAATATCCTGAAAAGCAGTGAGCAAGGATGTTGATCAGTGATGTAGTTGCTTGTCAGCGCTCGGCCGCTGCAGGATGCACGGAAAAAAAAAATGGTGGGAAGGGGGGTAAAAAGAGGGGGGAGGGGAGAGGGGGGGTTGGTTGGATGAGGGGAGAACAGAGATGGACTTACCAAAGTCTTCTCTGTTCTTCAGCAGGATCAGCAGCCGGCTCTGGAGCAGGAACCACTGCAGGTCAGGAGTGGAAGACCCAAGACACTGGAGCAGAAGATCCAGGAGCAGCAGCAGCGACTGGAACAGGTGAGAAGATGGTCTTGTGGTGTCACAGAAGGCACTACAAGACCCAGCGACAGACAGATCAGATGTGACCGCTCTGTAGAAATCCTCACCAAGTGTGAGGGTCTGCAGGACAGTCACAGGGGGTTGATAGGGTGGTGACAGGTGGAGGTCACCACCGAGTCACCTCCCGGTCAGGCAATCTGATTGTAGCGATCGATGATGACATTGATTGCTCCAATCAGAGTTCCTGAATACAGGTGACCGGGCGGTCACAGGGAAGTGTTACCTCTCTGTGACCCCCTGTGGTGCATGCTGTGCCCCAGCCATCTGATTGGTGCAATCAATGTCACCAATCAGACATGGCTGGGGCAGAGCATGCACAACAAGGGGTTAAGATTTAAAAAGAGAAAACATAGTAGTTTGACAATAAATGGCTTCACCCAACCAGTAACCATGAGTGGAGAAAAAGATTTTTTGATATCATTCATATTTTCTGAAACAAGGCCAAGAAAGGAAAAATTCTGCCGGGGTATGTAAACTTTTGGGCACAACTGTATATTTGCCACAAAATACAGACAGCTGTGAACCAGAGGGGAATGGCCTCTGCTCATCTTTATCAGATAATTAAGACTGAGCTAGATGCAGGGTATTTAAGGTAGAGTAAACAAGGAGGTCATAAATAAGGGTGGGGGTAGAGCAGTGATTAGGTGACAGACATACCAGAACACACATACATCCAGCAAAGGTATGGGGGAATCACAGTAGGAGCAAAGCTGGGTTTCATACCTGTAGGAGGAATGGAGAAACAGATCTTGATTAGAATGCGATGGTGGTGGCTCATGGAAAGAAAAACATTTTTGTGTTACATGTAAAAAAAAAAAAAACAGCCTAAATCAGGCTGTTTTTTTTTTTTTTAGGCTGTGTTCATACATGGTGTTTTGCTGCGTTTTTTTATGCACATTGAAAGCTGCTTTTTACAGTACTATCAAAAGCTATGAGGTTTCAGAAATCTCATGCACACGCTGGATTTTTTTACTTTACTGAATTTGAGAACTGCCATGTTTTTGAAATCTGCAGCGCGTCAATTTTTTAAACTTTTTTTTTAGCGTTTTTTCACCCATAGAAAGCAATAAAAAAAGTGAAAAAATGCTGTAAAAACGCAATGGAGTTTTTGGTGAGTAAAACTAGCTTTATTAAAGGGAATCTGTCACCCCCTGGGACTTTTTAGACCGCTAATATGGGAATACAGGTGATAGAAATGTGAACTTATACTTACAAGTATAGCCCATGTCTGGTTTCTGTGTAATAGCTTTTTATTAAATTATTTCTGCTAAGCTTGGCTCCCCCCGGGGGGCGCCAAGAAATCCCCCCCTACTAGCCCTATTTTCATGCTCACCCCACCTCCCCTGCACAGGGCCCTGTGACGTGCAGTTCCTGGCCGGATCCTGCGCTGTTTCCCCTGTATGGACGGTGCTCTTCTCCCTGCCGTCCGTATAGCCTTGTGCGCAGGCGCCAGTGAGTCACTCTGCCTTCCCAACGCCTGCGCACAAGATTCCTGCTGCACAAGGCTATATAGACGGCAGGGAGAAGAGCGCCGTCCATACAGGGGAAACAGCGCAGGCACGGGATCCGGCCAGGAACTGTTGTCACAGGTCCCTGTGACGTTCAGGGAAGGTGGGGTGAGTATGAAAATAGGGCTATTACACAGAAACCAGACCGCTAATATGGGCCATACAGGTAAGTACAGATTCACATTTCTAGCACCTGTATGTCCATATTAGCTGTCTGAAAAGTCCCAGGGAGTGACAGATTCCCTTTAAACATGTACTGTAGACAAAGCACACATGTAATGCACATCCAAAAACGCTGTAAAAAAACTTGTCAAACACTGAAAAACGGGTGTTGTGAACACACTGTTTTTAGCGCCATGAGCAGACAAAAAAAAAACAAAGAAAAAAAAGCTGGATGTGAACGTGGCCTTAGACAGGTCATTTTCTGATGACCGCTTCCCTTTAAAAAAGTGTGCATGTAGTTTTTTAGTACTATAATATATGCTTTTACCTCAAATTCTAAACTAACATTTCACTAAGAATTCATTACATTGCTGTTTCTGTTTCCAGACCTTAAAGGATTTGCTTCAACCCAAAATTGTGACTTGACTGTTGTTAACAAGACCATTGATATTGCGTTACCTCTCAAAGCCACAGTATCCAACGTGAAGAGTTTTATCGACATGAGCAACAAAAAAGTTATTTTAAAGTCTCCTGTAAGGCCTAATGTAACGGTTTTTATAGCCAATGATGGTGAAACCCCAGACATTGAGGAAACCAGCTTTTCTGAGCCAGGGAATACAACGCTTGAAGACTTCTACCCGCAAATGATTCAGAACATGAGCAGGATTTGGAATGTAAATATTAAAAACGAGGCGGCTGTTTATATTGTCCGGCATTACAGACCCCACATTTGGTGTAAACATAAGTTAATAGGCAAGAAAATGCTCGACAGGTGTCTGAATAAGACGTACACAATATTCCCTGCACCACATGTAGAGGAAGCTGCAAATGCGCTTGATTCCACATTGCTGCAGGATCAATGTTTGAGCAGATCAGCTTTAGGGGATCCCGTTAAAAGTCAGAAAGCAAGTCTGTTTTTACATAAATTAGAAAGTCCTGTCGTCTCATTCACACATCACCATCTCTCCAGGAGCAACAGTAATAAACCTCTTGAATGTATCGTAGATAATCAGGTTGTATACAGAGACAGGCTACTTTCTTGCAAACAGCACGAAGAAGAAAGTTATGTTACTGCTTTTCGTTACAGCTCTAGAATATCATCTGACTTTTGCAAAATGGCCAATAGCCCAACAAGGAGTATAACCAACGAAGGCCAAATGCATGTCGACATAGCCAAATCTTCATATGACAAAGACTCCAGGCAACAACACACTCTGAGCAGAAGAAAATCTTTTTCTGGGTCTTCTGTTTTGGAGAGCCCTAAAAACATGGTTGTCAGAGCAAGCTGCAATATGAGCGAAAGGACCAGGAGCCCAAGTAGGTATGTAACCAGTCCAAATCTGGTGGACGTTGAAAGCATGGGCGCTACAATGAACACATTGGGCAGGTAGCAGATAAAACACGCAGTCTGACCCGGAGAAATTCGTTTTCTGGATTTCCTGTAGCTCACAGTCCATCTAAGGCATTTGAAAACCTGTATAAGAAGCTAACACAGACTAGATGTTGGCCTGATTATACAGTGGGTAAAGCCAAAGTCCAGTTATCCAACACAATTGCTTCTTTGGTTAATTCACCAGGATCTGTAAGAGCCAAGAGGCCACTAAGTCATGATTTATCATTTTCAATGTCAAAGAAACCCAGGAACGCAACTGAAGCAATAATCGGTACTTCAAAACAATCATCTCATGGTAGTCCGACATGGTCAGAAGCCAGCTCTTCCCAGCGCCATTTGGTAAGTTCTTATTAATGTTTGACATCTTTATCTGCAGTAAATCAAATATATATCAAATGTTTTACAAGGCCACTAGATCTCTGTTCAGCCCCAACCTCGCCATTACCATGCATGTTCAGCATGTTCTGTGCATTGAACATTTCAGTGCAGTATGTGAATAAAGTTATCCGCACATGCTATGTGTGTTACAATTGGAGACTTTACTGCTATGTGTAATTGGAATGGATTCCTGACAACAATGTACACTACACTTTTTTGTTCCTGCCTAAACACGGGACGTTTGATAAATACTTTATATGCAATATTTCATCCTTTGTTTTTTATGGTGGATAACCCCTTTTAAACATTTATTTTCAGGTTGTTGTCTCAGCTCTTCCAGCTCATATGTGGCTTCACAGTCCCAGGTCGCAGTCAAAGAGTAAGTAAACTTTTTGAATCTTCTAGGGATGAAAATATTATTTTTAATTTTTCTTTTAAAACCCTATTTTTGGTAAGAAATGGGATAATAGTTTACTCATAATGGCTTCTAGATGTCATAAATGTTCGCAGATTCCTTGCGTTTTTTGGGGGGGTTTTTTTGTCATGGGTTTTTCCTCATGGAGAACTGTAAAGTGTAGTCACATTTCACATTGCAAATGCAGGGACCAGTTCATCAAAGCTTTTACGCCAGAAATTTGGAGTAAACCGCTTTGAAAAGTCACAAAATTTGGCTGCAAGTGGAGGCTGTGTTAAAATTTTGCGGCTCTTGGCGTTCTCGTGCCTTTTTCACCCTGCTTCAACAAAGTGGATGGACCGTGTGCAAGGGGCATGGTGACTGCCGCTCATCAAATTCATCACGAGTGGCTGCGTTTGCTACATCACAAAGCTGAAGTAAGATATGTGACGAGGCACGGATGAAGGCACACACCATTTGACATTGGCTCATAGTGTTTACGTTGGCTTTATAATAATTTTCTTATTACAGGATCCTTTTCCCCAGGAAAAATGGTGGAAGTCCTAAAAGAACAAATACACGATACTGTAAACAATATATATGTATATTTCATCTTTTTAGGAACAGTTTTACTCGCAGCCAGGAGCAGGAGAGTGCTTAGATGAAACATCCTGATGATGTGGAAAAAGTGAAGGAACTGCTTTGTGCCTTCACATGTCTTTGCTTGCAGTACATGTGTTATCCGTTTTCACACGTACTGCAAACACTGACACACGCACACCCATTTAAATCTATGGTGCCGCACACATGTCTGTTTTCCACATGGACCGTGTGTCCGTGTGCAAAACCCATAGACATGTCCTTTTTTTCCCGGCCGCATGGATGAAATGATATCCATGTGCCATCTGTGTTTCGTACCAGAATAGAAATGAAAGTTTTTCTGGTGTTTAAAGATGTGCAAAGATAGACATAGATTGTTAGCTATGAAGTTCATAGATTGAAACATGTTCGTATATTTTTCGGATTATAAGTCGCACTCCCCAGCCCCCCAAATTTGGGAGAAAATGAGGGTGCGCCTTTAATTCCGAAGGTAGCTTACCGGGGGAAGGGGCCACTGCAGGGTAGAGTGGGGTCACAGGAGGCGGTGTTGCTGCTTCAGGAGGCCGGCGGCGGCATGAGTGAGGCGGCGATGCTGCAGGCCTTGGGCTCTCATAATATTTCGGCGCCGCTGAGCGGAGTCTACTTTCCCATTGACTTCTCTGCCGTGGGCTTTGGGTAAATGGCCGCCGGCCTGAAGCAGCGACTCTTCCTCCTGTGACCCTGCTCCGCTGCCATCCT
This sequence comes from Phyllobates terribilis, assembly GCF_046119375.1. Classification (NCBI taxonomy): domain Eukaryota; kingdom Metazoa; phylum Chordata; class Amphibia; order Anura; family Dendrobatidae; genus Phyllobates; species Phyllobates terribilis. The sequence continues at coordinate 339,242,941 of NW_027362762.1, read as the reverse complement.
CCCCTCGCCTCCCCTCTCCCCTAGTAAACTAGCATTAAAACGGACTATAACACGTACCACCATTTTGTTTGAAAAATGTTTTTCCCTATTTTCCACCCCTTCATGGTCTGGTGCATCTTATAGTCCTTAAACGACAGGATATAATCAGTGTTTCACGTGTGTAGCTTACTGTACATGTATTTAGCTAATAAATAATTGAAAAAGTAAGGGAAAGCAGACAGCTCTGAGCTAATCTTATGCTGGGAAAGGGCCAATATTCTTGGACCTTCCAGCATATTAATATCAACTCGCAGCTGTCTGCTTAGTCTTTGCTGGCTATTAAAAATAGTGGGGACCCCACATCTTTTTTTAGGGTGCCCCCTTTTTTTTAATAACCAGTAAAGGCTAAGCAGGCAGCTGTGAGCTGATATAAATAGCTCCATGGTTATTGGCCCCTTCCTAGCATAATTAGACCAGCTCACAGCTGTCTGCTTTCCCTTAGCTGGTTATTAAAAATAGGAGGTCCCCACGCCATTTTTTTCATTTATTTATTTATACATGTACCTTAAACTACACATGCACAGCACTAATTATGTATCTCACAGACATCTTTCTATCCATCTCTATCTTTGCACATCTAACACCTAAACATCTGTCATTTGTATTCTGCATTCTATTCCAGTACATGTCACACTGATGGTACACACGGATGACACAAATGTACACACGGACTCGTACATACGTGTCCCAGGGCCGTATTTGCCCTTAGGCACTTGTTGTCACGGGTGTGTCGCCACGAAGATCGTCACGATTACACAGCCTGACTTCTCGCAGCTGACTTTTTGGTGCTTTGTGTTTTCGGCAGTGAGGGAGTTAATTCTCTTTCTCTCTGTGCTAGACGAGGTCCAGTCTCGCCCAGCTGCAATCAATGCTGCTGTAGTGAGTCTCCTTCAAATGCCTGCTGGTCTGTTTGGGAAGTGTCGGTGAAAGCATTTCATACAGACTTACAGAGCGGATCGTGGTATTTGGAGTTTCTGAGATAAGTGTATTTGGAGTGTATTTTCCCTTCCTCGCTTTATCATTTATCTCCTTTCCCATTCGTGTTCCCTCTGTTGTAGTTGTGTAGTCTTTGTATGCAAGGTGGTTTTGGTTTTTCCCTTGTACTGTCTCGTTCGTCTAAGTACTGTGTGTGGGCATATTATTACTTGTCCTCTTTTGTTGTGATCGGGGTCCTTCTCAGGACTAGATTACTTAGGTGCAGGGATCCTCAGGAGGTAGGGGTTACGCTGGCGGCCTGGACCTCTGTACCTTTAACAGTACCTCCAGGTTGAAGGATTAGTCAGGGCCCCAGCTTAGGGTCAGCTTAGGCCCCCTACCTCCAGTATACAGAGACAGTGTGACATTTTCACCGACCCACTTAGTTTTTCTCCAGCTACCATGGATCCAGTAGCCGGTCTAGCTCGGCAGTTGCAGAGTTTGTCCATGGAGCTGGCGGACGTTAGGTCCAAGGTTTTGCATCCTCTGGAGCAAGCCGGACCAGAACCTAAAGTAGCTCTCCCTGACAGGTTCACTGGGGGGCGGGACAAGTTTTTTGTTTTCCGGGAGGCATGCAAATTGTACTTTCGGCTGCGGCCTCGGTCATCGGGGAGTGAAGAACAAAGGGTGGGAATTGTCATCTCGCTCCTACAAGGGGACCCACAATCTTGGGCGTTCTCTCTTCCCCCGGGCTCCCCGGCTCTCCAGTCAGTGGATAGGTTTTTCGCTGCTCTGGGACTCGTATATGATGACCCAGATCGGATCTCCCTTGCTGAGTCTAAGTTACGTAGGATCCAGCAGGGAGATCGTCCGGCGGAGGAATTCTGTTCGGAGTTCCGTAGGTGGGCCACGGACACCCAGTGGAATGACCCGGCTCTTAGGAGCCAGTTTTGTCAAGGTTTATCCGACAAATTACAGGATGTGTTGGCACAGTATGACTCTCCCGCGTCACTGGAAGCCGCTATGGCCCTGGCTATTCGCGTTGACAGACGGCTTCGGGAGAGGTGCGGGATAACTCGACCCCCTGTGATGACTCCACCTCCTACAAGGTCCCCTCATATGGTGGTTCCCCTGGTCAGTCCAGAGGAGCCTATGCAATTAGGAGGGACATCATTTCGGGGGAGGGGACCGGTGGTGCGCCATAAGACAGGAAGGTGTTTCTTCTGCGGGAGAAAGGGACATTTTATTGGGGGGTGTCCATCCCGTCCCTTGCAGAGTGAAGAGTCGTCGGAAAACTGTTGATCCCAGGTTGTGTGGTGGACGGCAATCTGGGAGTAGGTATTTCGTCCCTAGGTTCGTCTCAGTTTCTCGTACCGGCGGAGGTGGTGGTGGGTACGAGAACTGAGAGGATATCTGTTCTTCTGGATAGTGGGGCCGGGGCTAATCTGGTTGATGCTCGGTTTGCCCGGGTTCAAGGTATGCGATTGAGTGAGTTGGCTAAACCCATCCCCATATTCTCGATCGATGCCAGGCCTCTCGGTCAGGGAAGTTTTTTGCAAGCTGTGCATGACGTAAAACTTCAAGTGGGGGCGTTACATAAAGAACTGTTGTCTTGCTACGTGTTGGAGGGTCTTCCCACTCCTATAGTGTTGGGCCTTCCTTGGTTAACTAAGCATAACCCGGTTATTAATTGGCAAACCAGAGAGATAAGCCAATGGAGTAAATTCTGTAATAAAAACTGCATGAACACGGTCATCGGTGCGGTTACTCCTTGGGTCTTACCTCCATTTCTGGCGGACTTTGAGGATGTATTCTCGGAGAAAGGGTGTCAGGAACTACCTCCTCATCGCGAGTATGACTGTTCTGTAAAACTGCTCCCTGAGGCCAAGTTACCTAAAGCTAGGTTGTATAACCTTTCTGGTCCTGAGAGGCAGGCCATGAAGGATTATATTTCAGAAAGTCTGGCTAAGGGGCATATTAGACCTTCATCTTCACCGGTGGCTGCGGGGTTCTTCTTTGTTAAGAAGAAAGATGGAGGCCTACGCCCTTGCCTGGATTTCCGTGAACTTAATCGGATTACGGTCCGAGATCCGTATCCGCTCCCACTTATTCCCGATCTCTTTAATCAGATCGTGGGCGCCAAATGGTTCTCTAAGTTGGATCTCAGGGGGGCGTACAATCTGATTAGGATGAAGGAGGGGGATGAGTGGAAGACGGCGTTTAACACTCCGGAGGGGCATTATGAGAACCTTGTCATGCCATTCAGTCTGACTAATGCCCCGGCGGTGTTCCAACACTTTGTTAATGACATTTTTCGCCGCCTGGTGGGACAGTTTGTTGTCATATATCTGGATGATATCTTAATTTACTCGCCGGATCTGGTGTCTCATCAGGAGCACGTTAGGCAGGTGTTACAGATCTTGCGGGATAATAAACTGTATGCCAAATGGGAAAAGTGTGTGTTCGCCGTACAGGAACTCCAGTTTTTAGGCTTCCTGGTTTCAGCGTCCGGTTTTCGTATGGACCCTGGGAAAGTGCGGGCAGTTCTTGAGTGGGATCGGCCAGAGAATCTTAAGGCACTACAACGTTTCCTGGGGTTTGCTAATTATTACCGGAAGTTCATTCGTAATTTCTCGTCCATGGTTAAGCCTCTCACAGACATGACTAAAAAGGGGACGGATTTTTCTAGGTGGTCTGACAAGGCTTGTCAAGCATTCTCCTGCTTGAAAAAATGTTTTGCCTCGGCACCCATACTCATTCAACCTGATGCGTCACAGCCATTCATTGTAGAGGTAGACGCTTCCGAGGTAGGGGTGGGAGCAGTATTGTCACAAGGTTCGTCCCCTGGTAAGTGGCATCCGTGCGCCTTTTTCTCTAAAAAATTGTCGTCCGCTGAGAGGAATTACGATGTCGGCAATAGGGAACTCTTAGCCATTAAGTTAGCTTTTGAGGAGTGGCGCCATTTTTTGGAGGGGGCAGTCCATCCGGTCACCGTCATCACCGATCACAAGAACCTGCTATATCTGGAGTCCGCGAAACGTCTGAATCCCAGACAAGCTAGGTGGTCATTGTTTTTTACCAGGTTTAATTTTGTCGTTACATATCGTCCTGGGTCAAAAAATGTAAAGGCGGATGCCTTATCTCGTAGTTTCCCTGGGGCCGGGAATACGGACGACCCGATTCCTATCCTTCAGGAGGGGGTGGTGGTTTCGGCAGTATGCTCTGAGCTGGAGGAGGAGGTATTGGAGGCTCAGGGGGACGCCCCTGTTGGACCTCCGGGGAGACTGTTTGTTCCAGATCAGTTGCGACAAAAGGTGATCGAGGCACACCATAACTCAGTTTTGGCAGGACACCCGGGGAGTAAAGCAACTGTGGATCTTCTCTCGCGTCGGTTTTGGTGGCCTAACTTACATAAGGAGGTGGTAACTTTTGTCGCGTCCTGTGGGGTTTGTGCGTGCTCTAAGACCTCACATACCCGTCCGTCTGGGGCCCTCTTACCTTTGAAGATCCCGGAGCGTCCTTGGACTCATCTGTCTATGGACTTTATTACGGACCTCCCTCCGTCTTCGGGTAAAACGGTCATACTCGTTGTAGTGGACAGGTTCAGCAAGATGGCACATTTTATCGCTCTTCCGGCTCTCCCTAATGCTAAAACTCTTGCGCAGGTGTTCATTGGGGAGATTGTGAGGCTTCACGGGTTACCCTCCGATGTGGTGTCTGATCGGGGGTCTCAGTTTGTGTCCAAGTTCTGGAAGGCGTTTTGTGCACGGCGGGGGATGCATTTGTCATTCTCATCGGCTTTTCACCCTCAGACCAACGGTCAGACGGAACATATGAACCAGAGCTTGGAGACATATCTCCGGTGTTTTGTGTCAGAGAACCAGGAGGACTGGGCTTCTTTCTTACCTCTGGCAGAGTTTGCTCTCAATAATAGGCGGAGCGAGTCCACTGGTAAGTCCCCGTTTTTTGGGGCATATGGTTTTCACCCCCAGTTTTGTACTTTCAGTAGGGGGGGCTCTTCGGGGGTTCCTGAGGAGGAACGATTTTCCTCATCACTCGCTTCAGTATGGAGAGGGGTGCTGAAGAATCTGAATACTATGGGGAACCGATACAAACGTATCGCTGATAGGAGGAGAGTGTCTGGTCCGGACCTAAGTGTGAACGATCGGGTATGGTTGTCTACCAGGAATATTAAACTTAAGGTTCCCTCCTGGAAACTGGGTCCCAGGTTCATCGGGCCGTACAGAATCAGTTCTATTATTAATCCGGTGGCATTCCGTCTTGACCTCCCCCCTACGTTTAAAATTCACAACGTGTTCCACAGATCGTTGCTTAAGAGGTATGTGGCGCCGGTGGTACCGTCACCTTTGCCTCCCCCTCCAGTGGTGGTCAATGGTAACTTGGAGTTCCAGGTATCAAGGGTCATCGATTCACGTTTTAATCGTCGGTCCCTTCAGTACCTGGTTCATTGGAAAGGGTATGGTCCTGAGGAGAGGATGTGGGTTCCTGCGTCGGATATTAACGCAGACCGATTAGTTCGGGCCTTCCACACGACTCACCCGGATAAACCTGGCCCTGAGGGTCCGGAGGCCCCTCGTAGAAGGGGGGGTACTGTCACGGGTGTGTCGCCACGAAGATCATCACGATTACACAGCCTGACTTCTCGCAGCTGACTTTTTGGTGCTTTGTGTTTTCGGCAGTGAGGGAGTTAATTCTCTTTCTCTCTGTGCTAGACGAGGTCCAGTCTCGCCCAGCTGCAATCAATGCTGCTGTAGTGAGTCTCCTTCAAATGCCTGCTGGTCTGTTTGGGAAGTGTCGGTGAAAGCATTTCATACAGACTTACAGAGCGGATCGTGGTATTTGGAGTTTCTGAGATAAGTGTATTTGGAGTGTATTTTCCCTTCCTCACTTTATCATTTATCTCCTTTCCCGTTCGTGTTCCCTCTGTTGTAGTTGTGTAGTCTTTGTATGCAAGGTGGTTTTGGTTTTTCCCTTGTACTGTCTCGTTCGTCTAAGTACTGTGTGTGGGCATATTATTACTTGTCCTCTTTTGTTGTGATCGGGGTCCTTCTCAGGACTAGATTACTTAGGTGCAGGGATCCTCAGGAGGTAGGGGTTACGCTGGCGGCCTGGACCTCTGTACCTTTAACAGTACCTCCAGGTTGAGGGATTAGTCAGGGCCCCAGCTTAGGGTCAGCTTAGGCCCCCTACCTCCAGTATACAGAGACAGTGTGACATTTGTAGGCACGTGCCTAGGGCGCCGGAATTCGGGGAGGGCGGTGCCTGAGCGTGGTTTTGTTTTTTTTTTTTTTTTTTTTTGTGTTTTTTTTTATTGGTTGGTGCCCTGAGCCGGCCGAGTGGCTCCACCCCCCCCCCCCCATACTGGCAGACAGTATGTGCCCCAGCAGGGGCGCACGGCCGCTGTTTCTTCTCCGGCCGGGCCATCACTGCAGCAGTTAACTTCCCTGTGTGCTTGCCCGGCCGCCTCACTGCTAGGAGACACGGCCCTGTGCGCGGTCTCCTAGCTGTGATGTCACGCAGTGCACGCCTGGCCTGCAGTGCTGCCCCAGAGAGGACTGGAGCCGAGCCGGGGGATGGTGAGTCTGTGTGTGTGATTGAGTGTGTGTGTGTGCAGGCGGATATCATTGTGTGATGTCTGTTTATATGTATTTTTGTGTTTCAAATGTGTTTATGCGTGTATGTATATGTTTGTGTGTGCGTGACTGCGTGCGGCCTCCCGCTGTGTATAGATGGCGCTGTGCGGCCTCCCGCTGTGTATAGATGGCTACGTGCGGCCTCCCGCTGTGTATAGATGGCTACGTGCGGCCTCCCGCTGTGTATAGATGGCTACGTGCGGCCTCCCGCTGTGTATAGATGGCTACGTGCGGCCTCCCGCTGTGTATAGATGGCTACGTGCGACCTCCCGCTGTGTATAGATGGCTACGTGCGGCCTCCCGCTGTGTATAGATGGCTACGTGTGCTCAATATTGAGTCATACAATTAATGTAAGGCTATGTCCCCACGATGCAGAAATGCTTCTGATTTTTTTTTGAGCATTTCTGCATCTCCTTGGCAGAAATAACGCATGCGGATTTTACATGCGTTTTTCCTGCCAGGGACATGCAGATGTGAAGCGTTCTTCGCTTGCAATTCCGCATGTAGGTTGACAAGCTATTTTAGCATCACTTAGAAAGTGCTTGACAACTTGGTCACACTATATAAATCCATGCAACCGGCATGGATTTATATAATGTGACCATAAAAGAATGGTAAAAAATAAAAATATAATTAATTACCTTCTGATGGCCTGCCAACGTCATCGGTCGCGTGACCCGTCACATGACTAAATGACGTCACGGCAGATCCTTTTCAGACCATCATGAGCTGCCGGAAAGCCAGGACGCATCGGATAAAGACACCGGAGGCCATCAGAATGTAAGTATGATATTTATTTATTTTTATTTTTTTACAGGTACTATGGTACCCGGGTCTGGAGGAGAGTCTCCTCTTCTCCAAACCCGGGTACCATCTGCACATTTAAACGCATGGATTCTGCATGTACAGATGCAGTGATGCGGATTACATGCGTTCCAATGCAAGTCAATGGCGGCGAAAACGCCGAGCTTCCGCAAAATAATTGGTAGTGCTGTGGATTTTTCTACAATGATAATCCGCAGTGGAAATTTCCGCAGCATGTACACAGCACATGCGGATTATCATTGGGGAACATGGCAGACCTTCAACCAAGCGTTTTTAAGCGTTTCTGCAGCGGAATTGCTTAAAAAACGCATAGTGGGCACACAGCCTAAAAAAAATTATTATAATTAATATTGTGCCAAATTAATTTCACGTGAACTATCACATGATCTATCACAGGGGATCATGAGACCTGATACATCAGGTGTGTGTGTGTGTGGGGGGGGCCCGCACCTTCTAAACTGCCCGGGGCCCTTGCTACTCTTAATCCACCCCTGATCGCGCCCTCTCGCCCTCCGGTCACGCCCACCCACCTCCCCTCTCTAGTCTGCTCTGCTGCTGCGATCTGGAAAGAAGAGGAGGAGCCCGGGCACTTGAAGTTCACGCGGAGGCCCGGGCAGCACATCGCTGGCGGCGGCTCATCTCAGCAGGCAGCGCCGGTAATTGTGTCCTGTTGTGATGTGCCATTGCGCCGACACTGCCACCCGGGCCGTGGTGCCGGTGCATGATGCTGGCTGAGGAGCTGCCGCTTCTGCGGACAGTCTGCTCTGCAGCATAATTGATGATGGCGGGCGGCAGGCAGCGAGGTGGGCGGCGGGATCATAGTTTAGGCGCAGAAGCGCAGTCAGCAGCTTCCGCCGGTACTGTGTTCTGTGCTGTGCACAGACAGTACAGCCAGCGGGCAGCAGTGCCAGCCTGACAGAGCCCAGACTGCCTGAGTCTCTGACTAGTCTCAGACTCTGAGGAGTCTGACTAGTCTGTGACTGTTGTCACTGGTCAGACATGATGGCAGGGAGGGACACAGTGGGGTCTGAATCCCAGACATGGGCTGCATCAGGCACTGCAGCATTGCACATGGGCCATATGCAATGCTGCAGTGCAGGCTGCAGCCCAGTTCTGTATGGGCCGCTCCCACCCCCCCACCCCCATATACAATGCTGCAGCCCTGTGGTCTGTGTGGGCCGCTCCCATCCCCCCCACCCCCATATGCAATGCTGCAGCCTTGTGGTCTGTGTGGGCCGCTCCCATACCCCCCCACCCCCATATGCAATGCTGCAGCCCTATGGTCTGTGTGGGCCGCTCCCACCCCACCACCCCAACCTCTTATATGTGCTACATGGAATGGGGGGGGAGAAGCTACATGAAACTTGGGGAAACGGCCGTGACCGGGGGGAAGATATTGGATGCGAGGGGGGCACGACGTGGGGGGGACGTGACGGGGGGTGAGGGTGGGCGTGACCGGGGGGGGCGACCACTGGCAGTGCCTAGGGCAGCAGAAACTCCAAATACGGCCCTGACGTGTCCCACATGGATGGCACACAGTTTACAGATCTCACGGGTACTGTTTTTTCCAGTACCGAAATCACCGGATGTGTGAAGGGGGCCTTAGTAGGATTTTTCTTCCTGCCTTTTGGAATCGGCTGCTTTTTAGATTTTTTTTAGCCAGGAGCATTCTGCGTTTCAGCTCATTTTAACTTTGAACAATTTATAAATATATCCATGCAACAGTATCCTTAGTTTTTAATTTTTCTATGCTTTGTTTAAATTTGTAATGTTTTTTTTTTCTTTTTTTGCATAAAGCATATACAGGAAGCTAACTTACCAAGATGATGACAACTAAAAGGCGTCTCCTCGAAAGTATCTATTTTTGCAATTGGAAAGAAAAAGCTTGTTCATTGGTTTTAAATATTGTCTTTGTGGAATATTCCTGTGATACCATATCAATATCCTAACTTAAAGGGAGTCTTTCAGCCTCAAAACCCATATTAAATTGCTTAAATAGTGATACAGTGGACTTGGCCTCTATAGAAACTATACCAGCAGTATAAATTTTAGTGGCTGAGAAAAAGACTTCTGTCATATGGAAATGAGGGAGCTGTGTTGCACCTTTGGCATGGCTAAGGGCTGTGCACTCGTACTCCCCTTTAATTTTCATTCTGAACACTTATTCAGATTGACAGCGCTCGCTTGCTTGAACCCTTTCGGCGGTACACTCACAATGAAAGAGCCAGTGGTGAGAGCATACCTGCGCTGACACTGTGTGCACGCCGCACAATTCCTTCAGGGACAGTGCTCAGAATCCAATTTGAGGAGGGGTAACAGTGAAAAGAGCCTTTGGCCACACTAAGGGGCACCAAAGCCCACTCATTTGCATATGAGATTTAAGTCCTCTTCATGGCACCTATGCAAATCATACCAACAGTATACATTGTAGTGTTTTATAAGTCCCCTATATTTCTGTTTTATACAGACTTCCTTTGAAAGTTAGGCTTTCTTGTTTTATGTTTTGCCAAATCAAAAAGTTTGAGAAGTTAATAAATGTTGCACTTTCTTGTTTTAATTCCTTGATCTTAAGATTTCTGTACTTGCATTTATTAATGTAAAGGAGTTTTTTCCTAATATCTAATAATGGCAATATACTAGCAAATCATAGATTGGAGCCGCTACCAGAGGTTTACAACTGCTTCCTAGTATTACGGTGGCCTATTCTACCAATAATAATTGCAGCATCAGTTGCTGGAAATCAAATTCATTAGTGACAACCAATATGGCTGCACTTCCTGCCAACAAAGTTGCACAACTTTTGGCTACTGCTGTAAAATCAGATTTGTTATGCGCAGGGCTGTGGAGTCGGTAAGCCAAACCTGCGACTCCGACTCCTCAATTTCCCTTACTCCGACTCCACGACTCCGACTCCCACATACAGTAGAGACCAAAATTTTGGACTCATTTAAAGATTGTTCTGTATTTTCATGACTATGAAAATTGTACATTCACACTGAAGGCATCAAAACTGTGAATTAACACAAGTGAAATTATATAGTTAACAAAAAAGTGTGAAACAACTGAAAATATGTCTTATATTCTAGGTTCTTCAAAATAGCTACCTTTTGCTTTAATGACTGCTTTGCACACTCTTGGCATTCTCTTGATGAGCTTCAAGAAGTAGTCACCGGAAATGGTCTTCCAACAATCTTGAAGGAGTTCCCAGAGATGCTTAGCACTTGTTGGCCCTTTTGCCTTCACTCTGCGGTCCAGCTCACCCCAAACCATCTCGATTGGGTTCAGGTCTGGTGACTGTGGAGGCCAGGTCATCTGGCGTAGCACCCCATCACTCTCCTCCTTGGTCAAATAGCCCTTACACAGCCTGGAGGTGTGTTTGGGGTCATTGTCCTGTTGAAAAATAAATGATGGTCCAACTAAACGCAAACCGGATGGAATAGCATGCTGCTGCAAGATGCTGTGGTAGCCATGCTGGTTCAGTATGCCTTCAATTTTGAATAAATCCCCAACAGTGTCACCAGCAAAGCACCGCCACACCATCACACCTCCTCCTCCATGCTTCACGGTGGGAACCAGGCATGTAGAGTCCGTCCGTTCACCTTTTCTGCGTCGCACAAAGACACTGTGGTTGGAACCAAAGATCTCACATTTGGACTCATCAGACCAAAGCACAGATTTCCACTGGTCTAATGTCCATTCCTTGTGTTCTTTAGCCCAAACATGTCTCTTCTGCTTGTTGCCTGTCCTTAGCAGTGGTTTCCTAGCAGCTATTTTACCATGAAGGCCTGCTGCACAGAGTCTCCTCTTAACAGTTGTTGTAGAGATGTGTCTGCTGCTAGAACTCTTTGTGGCATTGACCTGGTCTCTAATCTGAGCTGCTGTTAACCTGCGATTTCTGAGGCTGGTGACTCAGATAAACTTATCCTCAGAAGCAGAGGTGACTCTTGGTCTTCCTTTCCTGGGGCGGTCCTCATGTGAGCCAGTTTCTTTGTAGCGCTTGATGGTTTTTGCACCTGCACTTGGGGACACTTTGAAAGTTTTCCCAATTATTCAGACTGACTGACCTTCATTTCTTAAAGTAATGATGGCCACTCGTTTTTCTTTACTTAGCTGCTTTTTTTCTTGCCATAATACAAATTCTAACAGTCTATTCAGTAGGACCATCAGCTGTGTATCCAACCAGACTTCTGCACAACACAATTGATGATCCCAAGCCCATTTATAAGGCAAGAAATCCCACTTCTTAAACCTGACAGGGCACACCTGTGAAGTGAAAACCATTTCCGGTGACTACCTCTTGAAGCTCGTCATCAAGAGAATGCCAAGAGTGTACAAAGCAGTCATCAAAGCAAAAGGTGGCTACTTTGAAGAACCTAGAATATAAGACATATTTTCAGTTGTTTCACACTTTTTTGTTAAGTATATAATTCCACATGTGTTAATTAGTGTTGAGCCACCCCCATAGTGTTCGGGTTCGGTTTGGTTCGTCGAACACCGGGATTAGTGTTGAGCCACCCCCGTAGTGTTCGGGTTCGGTTCGGTTCGTCGAACACCGGGATGTTCGAGGAACTGTTCGTCGAACTGTTCGTCGAACACCTTAGAACACCGTCGAACACCGTTAAAACCAATGGCAGGCAAACAAAAACACATAGAAACACATAGAAAACACCTGCAAAGGTGTCCAAAAGCTGACAAACTGCTCAGAAGACACTCTCTTTAAAAAAGCCGGCCGGCAAATTCAGTAGCGGCATACACCGGTACCCGACAATTTAGACAAGAAGGAATAGAGCATCACACATAGATTAGATAGATAGAAACATGTCAGTCACACATATAAGAAGCACAGTGACAGTGTTGGTTACTGCACTTGTCATTTAGTGTAAAGGATTTATTAAAAAAAATATTAGTGTTTTCATGCACCGTCTCTTTAAAAAAGCCGGCCGGCAATTCAGCATCTGTACCCGACAATTTAGAACAGAAAGAATAGAGCTTCACACATAGATTAGATAGATAGAAACATGTCAGTCACATATATAATAAGTACAGTGATAGTGTTGCTTACTGTACTTGTCATTTAGTGTAAAGGATTTATTTAAAAAAATAATAGTGTTTTCATGCACTGTCTCTTTAAAAAAGCCGGCCGGCAATTCAGCAGCGGTACCCGACAATTTAGAACAGAAAGATAGAGCATCACACATAGATTAGATAGATAGAAACATGTCAGTCACATATATATGAAGTACAGTGATAGTGTTGGTTACTGTACTTGTCATTTAGTATTAAAATAAAGGATTTATTATTAAAAAAATTGGCGTAGGGTTCCCCTTAATTTTAGGCTCTAGCGGAGGTTAAGCAGACGGCTGGGGCAGATGTTTGAAGCCTGGGAAGGGGGTAATACCCACGGAGCTTCCCAGGCTACTAATATCAGCCCCCAGCTGAATACATAGCCTTTACTAGCTATTAAAATGGGGGACCCCCCCAAAAAAATGACGTGGGGTCCCCAATAATTTAATAGCTAGCAAAGGCTAGGCAGACAGCTGGGGGCTGATATTAATAGCCCAGGAAGGGAGCCATGAATATTGGCCCCCTCCCAGGCTAGAAACACCAGCCGTCAGCCGCCCCAGAAATGGCGCATTCATAGGATGCGCCAATTCTGGCACTTAGCCTCGCTCTTCCACGCTGCCCTGGTGCGGTGGCAGGGGGTAATAGGGTTGGGGTTGATGTCAGCTTATAATGCCAGCTGACATCAAGCCCAGGTTAGTAATGGAGAGGCGTCTATAAGACACTCCCATTACTAACCCCATAGTCAAAGTTAAAAAAAACACAAACACCCAGAATAAAGTCCTTTAATTGAAATAAAGACACAATCCTTTATTGTTCTAAATTAAACCATACTTACCATCACGCCCATTCCAGCTGAAGCCAACGATCTCCTGCAATAAAAGAAAAATAATAAAGCAACCTCATCCTTACCTTTCCATGGTTCCCACGACAGCTTCAGCTCTGCTACATCGAGATGACAGGCTGGACCGCAGCAGAACGCTGCCATCCAGCCTGTCATCCCGCAGACACTGAGAAGCGCAGGCTTGCTTGCGCTGCTCAGCGTCTCTCTGTGACGACATCCAGATGAGCCGAGTTCATGTCCAATGAACTCGGCTCACCTCATGCACGTCACTGACAGCGTGGGAAAATTCTCACGCTGAAGCGCTGATTGCAGGAGAATTTTCCCACGCTGTCAGTGACGTGCAGGAGGTGAGCTGAGTTCATTGGACATGAGCTCACCTCATGCACATCACTGACAGCGTGGGAGAATTCTCCTGCACTCAGCACTTCAGCGTGAGAATTTTCCCACGCTGTCAGTGACGTGCATGAGGTGAGCCGAGTTCATTGGACATGACCTTGGCTCATCTGGATGCCGTCACAGCGAGACAGTGAGGAGCGCAAGCATGCCTGCGCTTCTCAGTGTCTGCGGGATGACAGACTGGATGGCAGCGTTCTGCTGCGGTCCAGCCAGTCATCTCGATGTAGCAGAGCTGAAGCTGTCGTGGGAACCATGGAAAGGTAAGGATGAGGTTGGTTTATTATTTTTCTTTTATTGCAGGAGATCGTTGGCTTCAGCTGGAATGGGTGTGATGGTAAGTATGGTTTAATTTAGAACAATAAAGAATTGTGTCTTTATTTCAATTAAAGGACTTTATTCTGGGTGTTGTGTTTTTTTTAAATCATTTACTAGAAATTCATGGCGGTCATGTCTAATACTGGCGTGACCCCATGAATTTTGGGCTTGGGGCCAGCTGATAATACCAAGCTGGCCCTAACCCCTTTATTACCCAGTGAGCCACCGCACCAGGGCCCTGGATGAGTTGGGTACAGCGCCAGAAGATGGCGCTTCTATGAACGCGCCATTTTCCGGGGTGGCTGCGGACTGCAATATGTAGCGGGGGGGGGGCCCAGAAAGCTTGGGCCTCCCTGCGCTGCAGATTCCAGCCCCCAGCTGCCTAGTTGTACCTGGCTGGACACAAAAATAGGGCGAAGCCCCACGTACTTTTTTTTTAATTATTTCATGAAATTCATGAAATAATTAAGAAAAAAAGGCCTTCCCTATATTGTTGTGTCCGGCCAGGTACAAATAGGCAGCTGGTGGATGGGGGCAGCCCGTTCCTGCCTGCTGTACCTGGCTGGACACAAATATAGTGCGAAGCCCCACTTCAATTTTTTTAAATTTTTTCAGGAAATTCATGAAATAATTTAAAAAAAATTGACGTGGAGCTTCGCACTATATTTGTGTCCAGCCAGGTACAGCAGGCAGGAACGGGCTGCCCCCAACCACCAGCTGCCTATTTGTACCTGGCCGGACACAACAATATAGGGAAGCCCTTTTTTTCTTAATTATTTCATGAAATAATTTAAAGAAAATTGACGTGGGGCTTCGCCCTGTTTTTGTGTCCAGCCAGGTACAACTAGGCAGCTGGGGGCTGGAATCCGCAGCGCAGGGAGGCCCAAGCTTTCTGGGCCACCCCCGCTGCAAATTGCAGTCCGCAGCCACCCCGGAAAATGGCGCGTTCATAGAAGCGCCATCTTCTGGCGCTGTACCCAACTCATCCAGGGCCCTGATGCGGTGGCTCACTGGGTAATAAAGGGGTTAGGGCCAGCTTGGCATTATCAGCTGGCCCTAAGCCCGAAATTCATGGGGTCACGCCAATATTAGACATGACCACCATGAATTTCTAGTAAAGTATTTAAAAAAAACACAACACCCAGAAAAAAGTCCTTTAATTGAAATAAACACACAATTCTTTATTGTTCTAAATTAAACCATACTTACCATCACGCCCATTCCAGCTGAAGCCAACGATCTCCTGAAATAAAAGAAAAATAATAAAGCAACATCATCCTTACCTTTCCATGGTTCCCATGACAGCTTCAGCTCTGCTACATCGAGATGACAGGCTGGACCGCAGCAGAACGCTGCCATCCAGCCTGTCATCCCGCAGACACTGAGAAGCGCAGGCTTGCTTGCGCTCCACAGTGTCTCTCTGTGAGGGCATCCAGATGAGCCGAGTTAATGTCCAATGAACTCGGCTCACCTCATGCACGTCACTGACAGCGTGGGAAAATTCTCCTGCACTCAGCGCTTCAGCGTGGGAGAATTCTCACACTGAAGCGCTGAGTGCAGGAGAATTCTCCCACGCTGTCAGTGACGTGCAGGAGGTGAGCTGAGTTCATTGGACATGAGCTCACCTTATGCACGTCCCTGACAGCGTGGGAAAATTCTCCTGCACTCAGCGCTTCAGCGTGGGAGAATTCTCACGCTGAAGCGCTGAGTGCAGGAGAATTCTCCCACGCTGTCAGTGACGTGCAGGAGGTGAGCTGAGTTCATTGGACATGAGCTCACCTTATGCACGTCACTGACAGCGTGGGAGAATTCTCCTGCACTCACCGCTTCAGCGTGATAATTTTCCCACGCTGTCAGTGACGTGCATGAGGTGAGCCGAGTTCATTGGACATGAACTCGGCTCATCTGGATGTCGTCACAGAGAGACGCTGAGCAGCGCAAGCAAGCCTGCGCTTCTCAGTGTCTGCGGGATGAGAGGCTGGATGGCAGCGTTCTGCTGCGGTCCAGCCTGTCATCTCGATGTAGCAGAGCTGAAGCTGTCGTGGGATCCAAGGAAAGGTAAGGATGAGGTTGCTTTATTATTTTTCTTTTATTGCAGGAGATCGTTGGCTTCAGCTGGAATGGGCGTGACGGTAAGTATGGTTTAATTTAGAACAATAAAGGATTGTGTCTTTATTTCAATTAAAGGACTTTATTCTGGGTGTTTGTGTTTTTTTTAACTTTGACTATGGGGTTAGTAATGGGGGTGTCTTATAGACGCCTCTCCATTACTAACCTGGGCTTGATGTCAGCTGGCATTATAAGCTGACATCAACCCCAACCCTATTACCCCCTGCCACCGCACCAGGGCAGCGTGGAAGAGCGAGGCTAAGTGCCAGAATTGGCGCATCCTATGAATGCGCCATTTCTGGGGCGGCTGACGGCTGGTGTTTCTAGCCTGGGAGGGGGCCAATATTCATGGCTCCCTTCCTGGGCTATTAATATCAGCCCCCAGCTGTCTGCCTAGCCTTTGCTAGCTATTAAATTAGGGGGGACCCCACGTCATTTTTTTGGGGGGTCCCCCATTTTAATAGCTAGTAAAGGCTAGGTATTCAGCTGGGGGCTGATATTAGTAGCCTAGGAAGCTCCGTGGGTATTACCCCCTTCCCAGGCTTCAAACATCTGCCTCAGCCGTCTGCTTAACCTCCGCTAGAGCCTAAAATTAAGGGGAACCCCACGCCAATTTTTTTAATAATAAATCCTTTATTTTAATACTAAATGACAAGTACAGTAACCAACACTATCACTGTACTTCATATATATGTGACTGACATGTTTCTATCTATCTAATCTATGTGTGAAGCTCTATTCTGTCTGTAATAAATTGTCGGGTACCGCTGCTGAATTGCCGGCCGCCTTTTTTAAAGAGACGGTGCATGAAAACACTATTATTTTTTTTGATAAATCCTTTACGCTAAATGACAAGTACAGTAAGCAGCACTTTCACTGTACTTCGTATATATGTGGCTGACATGTTTCTATCTATCTAATTTATGTGTGAAGCTCTATTCTTTCGGTTCTAAATTGTCGGGTACAGGTGTATGCCGCTGCTGAATTGCCGGCTTTTCATGTTTCATTGTTGGCACTGTTCCCATCGATTTGGGCAATCACTGTAATGCCACAACCACCATGGCTGTGGCATTACAGTGAGTGGCAGACAATCCCTGCATGATTGGTGCTCTAAATAGCGCCAGACATGCAGGACACGCTTTTGGTGCACGAACAGTTATCGAACATAACCTCGAACAGCCGAATTTTTTGCAAATCGTTCGGGTTCGTCGAACAACTCGAACACCGCCCAAAACAGCTCGAATTTGAGATTGGCGAACAGTTCTAGTCGAACACCGCTCATCTCTAACCGGGATGTTCGAGGAACTGTTTGTCGAACTGTTCGTCGAACACCTTAGAACACCGTCGAACACCGTTAAAACCAATGGCAAGCAAACAAAAACACATAGAAACACATAGAAAACACCTGCAAAGGTGTCCAAAAGCTGACAAACTGCTCAGAAGACACTCTCTTTAAAAAAGCTGGCCGGCAAATTCAGCAGCGGCATACACCGGTACCCGACAATTTAGACAAGAAGGAATAGAGCATCACACATAGATTAGATAGATAGAAACATGTAAGTCACACATATAAGAAGCACAGTGACAGTGTTGGTTACTGCACTTGTCATTTAGTGTAAAGGATTTAGTAAAAAAAATATTAGTGTTTTCATGCACCGTCTCTTTAAAAAAGCCGGCCGGCAATTCAGCATCTGTACCCGACAATTTAGAACAGAAAGAATAGAGCTTCACACATAGATTAGATAGATAGAAACATGTCAGTCACATATATATGAAATACAGTGACAGTGTTGGTTACTGCACTTGTCATTTAGTGTAAAGGATTTAGTAAAAAAAATATTAGTGTTTTCATGCACCGTCTCTTTAAAAAAGCCGGCCGGCAATTCAGCATCTGTACCCGACAATTTAGAACAGAAAGAATAGAGCTTCACACATAGATTAGATAGATAGAAACATGTCAGTCATATTTATAATAAGTACAGCGACAGTGTTGGTTACTGTACTTGTCATTTAGTGTTAAAATAAAGGATTTATTAAAATAAAAATTGGCGTGGGGTTCCCCGTAATTTTAGTCTCTAGCGGAGGTTAAGCAGACGGCTGGGGCAGAGGTTTGAAGCCTGGGAAGGGGGTAATACCCACGGAGCTTCCCAGGCTACTAATATCAGCCCCCAGCTGAATACCTAGCCTTTACTAGCTATTAAAATGGGGGACCCCTCAAAAAAAATGACGTGGGGTCCCCCCTATGTTAATAGCTAGCAAAGGCTAGGCAGACAGCTGGGGGCTGATATTAATAGCCCAGGAAGGGTGCCATGAATATTGGCCCCCTCCCAGGCTAGAAACACCAGCCATCAGCCGCCCCAGAAATGGCGCATCCATAGGATGCGCCAATTCTGGCACTTAGCCTCGCTCTTCCCACTGCCCTGTAGCGGTGGCAGTGGGGTAATAGGGTTGGGGTTGATGTCAGCTTATAACGCCTGCTGACATCAAGCCCAGGTTAGTAATGGAGAGGCGTCTATAAGACACCCCCATTACTAACCCCATAGTGAAAGTTAAAAAAAACACAAACACCCAGAATAAAGTCCTTTAATTTAAATAAACACACAATTCTTTATTGTTCTAAATTAAACCATACTTACCATCACGCCCATTCCAGCTGAAGCCAATGATCTCCTGTAATAAAAATAAAATAATAAACCAACATCATCCTTACCTTTCGATGGTTCCCAGGACAGCTTCAGCTCTGCTACATCGAGATGACAGGCTGGACCGCAGGAGAAAGCTGCCATCCAGCCTGTCATCCCGCAGACACTGAGAAGCGCAGGCATGCTTGCGCTCCACAGTGTCTCTCTGTGAGGGCATCCAAATGAGCCGAGTTAATGTCCAATGAACTCGGCTCACCTCATGCACGTCACTGACAGCGTGGGAAAATTCTCCTGCACTCAGCGCTTCAGCGTGGGAGAATTCTCACGCTGAAGCGCTGAGTGCAGGAGAATTTTCCCACGCTGTCAGTGACGTGCATGAGGTGAGCTGAGTTCATTGGACATGAGCTCACCTTATGCACGTCACTGACAGCGTGGGAGAATTCTCCTGCACTCAGCGCTTCAGCGTGAGAATTTTCCCACGCTGTCAGTGACGTGCATGAGGTGAGCCGAGTTCATTGGACATGACCTCGGCTCATCTGGATGCCGTCACAGAGAGACGCTGAGGAGCGCAAGCATGCCTGCGCTTCTCAGTGTCCGCGGGATGACAGGCTGGATGGCAGCGTTCTGCTGCAGTCCAGCCTGTCATCTCGATGTAGCAGAGCTGAAGCTGTCGTGGGAACCATGGAAAGGTAAGGATGATGTTGCTTTATTATTTTTCTTTTATTGCAGGGGATCGTTGGCTTCAGCTGGAATGGGCGTGACGGTAAGTATGGTTTAATTTAGAACAATAAAGAATTGTGTCTTTATTTCAATTAAAGGACTTTATTCTGGGTGTTTGTGTTTTTTTTTAACTTTGACTATGGGGTTAGTAATGGGGGTGTCTTATAGACGCCTCTCCATTACTAACCTGGGCTTGATGTCAGCTGGCATTATAAGCTGACATCAACCCCAGCCCTATTACCCCACTGCCACCGCTACAGGGCAGTGGGAAGAGCGAGGCTAAGTGCCAGAATTGGCGCATCCTATGGATGTGCCATTTCTGGGGCGGCTGACGGCTGGTGTTTCTAGCCTGGGAGGGGGCCAATATTCATGGCACCCTTCCTGGGCTATTAATATCAGCCCCCAGCTGTCTGCCTAGCCTTTGCTAGCTAGTAAAATAGGGGGGACCCCACGTCAATTTTTTGGGGGGTCCCCCATTTTAATAGCTAGTAAAGGCTAGGCATTCAGCTGGGGGCTGATATTAGTAGCCTGGGAAGCTCCATGGGTATTACCCCCTTCCCAGGCTTCAAACATCTGCCCCAGCCGTCTGCTTAACCTCCGCTAGAGCCTAAAATTAAGGGGAACCCCACGCTAATTTTTTTTTAAATAAATCCTTTATTTTAACACTAAATGACAAGTACAGTAACCAACACTGTCACTGTATTTCATATATATGTGACTGACATGTTTCTATCTATCTAATCTATGTGTGATGCTCTATTCCTTCCATTCTAAATTGTCGGGTACCGCTGCTGAATTGCCGGCCGGCTTTTTTAAAGAGACGGTGCATGAAAATACTAATATTTTTTTTAATAAATCCTTTACACTAAATGGCAAGTACAGTAATCAACACTGTCACTGTACTTCTTATTTATGTGACTGACATGTTTCTATCTATCTAATCTATGTGTGATGCTCTATTCCTTCCATTCTAAATTGTCGGGTACCGCTGCTGAATTGCCGCCGGCTTTTTTAAAGAGACGGTGCATGAAAACACTAATATTTTTTTTATAAATCCTTTACACTAAATGACAAGTACAGTAATCAACACTGTCACTGTACTTCTTATATATGTGACTGACATATTCTTTCGGTGCTAAATTGTCGGGTACCTGTGTACGTCGCTGCTGAATTGCCGGCTTTTCATGTTTCACTGTGAGCACAGTTCCCATCGATTTGGGCAATCACTCTAATGCCACAACCACCATGGCTGTGGCATTACAGTGAGTGGCAGACAATCCCTGCATGATTGGTGCTCTAAATAGCGCCAGACATGCAGGACACGCTTTTGGTGCACGAACAGTTATCGAACATAACCTCGAACAGCCGAATTTTTTGCAAATCGTTCGGGTTCGTCGAACAACTCGAACACCGCCCAAAACAGCTCGAATTTGAGATTGGCGAACAGTTCTAGTCGAACACCGCTCATCTCTAGTGTTAATTCATAGTTTTAATGCCTTCAGAGTGAATGTACAATTTTCAAAGTCATGAAAAAAGTCAGAAAAATTTGTAAATGAGAAGGTGTGTCCAAACTTTTGGTCTGTACTGTATATTTTTTTACCATATTTACCAGACAATTACCTTACCATTTCCCCCACTGCAGTTGTTCTGCCATTCTTACTGTAAGTGCTATGCACTGCATAGCTTCATCATAAACCACAAGCAGCAGGGAGAAAAAAAATAGGTTTTCCTTAAATTCAAGAAATCCCCTTAATCTGTTTAGATCTTACTCATGCATGGCATAATGGCTTCTTTTGAAAAGAAATATGGAAAAACATGGTTAACAATATTACTATACTGTTCTATGTGTAAGCAAATGGTGCGCTGTTCCCGTGGTTTATTAGTTGGGTCTATCTGGACATATGCCCACTGTTGAAACAGGGGGAAGGAGGGCTACATTTTATTCAAGAGGGACTGATGGCTAATTTCACATGTCCAACATTAATGGCCTGAATCTGGACCAGCCGTGGGTCACCTGATTTCATCAGCCTCATATATCTATGGGGCTGGTGAGATCTGATCCAACGACCTGCTGCTGGTCAAGATATCGCAGTCTGTACACTGCGTGAATGTCGGACTTGCGAAACCGGCCTATCACCATCAGAAGATTGAATATTCATAAGACTGTACAGGCTGTTTAATGTACACTAATCTCTCCATGTCATCATTTTGGAAGTGGAAAAGTTTGCATAGGACCTGTCATGTGCTGAATTCTCAGGTTTTGAACGCTGAGGGGCACTAGGCATTTTAGAGCATAATTCTTGAATTGTTAAAACCTATAAAAATGTAAACTGTACACTATATAAAAGTATAAATGTCACGACAATGTTTTACAGAAATACCTGATTTTTTTTATTATTTTTTTTAGGAGAAATAAATTCTTTGAATAGTTTGTGCATTGTCTCTTGTGTACCTGCATGAAGCCTTCCTCCACCTATAACAAAGGCTTTCTCCACCCTGTTTGGATCAGTCAGTGGTCTGAGTTCAACATAGAGAAGAAAAGAAGTTTTGCTTCGCAAACAAAAAGACACAAAGAGGCCCACCTCTATGCGGATGGTCAGCAGTTCACTATCAGTTCTGATCCAGGAGTTGGCCCACACTATAGTTGGTGGATGGTTGCCCATTTTACAAAACCTTTGAAATTACATATTAATTCTCTGATATTTCAAGTCTTTGACAAAGGGTTGTGGATTTGCTGGTCTGGTATTAAGATCACTCCACTGAACTGCTGACTTAAAATTTAAAGGGAACTTGTTTCCATAAAATGCTCTCCAATCTGCAGGCATCATGTTATAGAGCAGGGCCATTTGTACCACCTGCCAGGCCAGCATCAGCAGGGGTGACAAAACTACCAGCCTGACCACCACCAGCATGATCAGGCACATGTCAGCAAAGCACCCGACTTTGTGGGACGAACCCCAGGGTCCACGACCAGTGTCGTCGGGTGTCACCACTGCTTCTTCCGCTATTGTGCGTGTAAGAGAACCCCCTGTTGTGCGTGCAAGGCAATCCCCTGTCCATACTGCATGCAAAGATGCCCCCTCCTCTCAGTCTTCACTTGTTATGGCAGTTTCTCAAGAAACAGCATCAACGTCCATGTCCCACCGCAGCGTTCAATTGTCCATATCCCAGACCTTTGAACGAAAGTGCAAATTCGCAGCCAACGCCCCACAGTCCTAAATTCGCACATTTCACGACTGCTTGCGTTGGAAATGCTGCCTTTTAGACTGGTGGAGACTTAATCCTTCCGCAACCTTATGGCGGTGGCCGTCCCTCGGTACTCGGTCCCCAGCCGACACTATTTTGCCTGGTGTGCTATCCCCGCACTACACAAGCACATGTCCCAAAACATCTGCCATGCCCTCAACAACGCAGTTACTGGCAGAGTCCACCTGACAATGGACACGTGGACAAGTGCTTGTGGCCAGGGATGGTACATCTCCCTGACGGCACACTGGGTAAACATAGTGGAAGTCGGGACCCAGTCGGACCTTGGGACGGAACACATCCTCCCCACACCGAGGATTGCGGGCCCTATGTCAGTCAGAGTTGCCCCCACAGTGTACAGCTCCTGCGCATCATCCTCCTCCTCCTCCTCATGTTCAGCCTCCATCTCAGATATAACCACATCAGTTACAAGCTGGAAGCACTGCAGTACTGCCTCAGCCAAGTGGCAACAGGCTGTGCTGAAACTCATAAGCTTAGGTGATAAATCTCACACTGCTTGTGAGTTGTGGACAGCTGTGAAAGAGCAGGCAGATCTGTGGCTGAGACCGCTGAACCTGCATCCAGGCATGGTCATGTGTGACAATGGCCGTAACCTGGTGGCGGCTCTGAGGCGAGGCAAGATCACACACATACCATGCCTGGCTCATGTGCTTAACCTCGTGGTTCTGCGGTTTCTTAAATCATACCCCAAGTTGCCAGATCTGCTCGTCAAAGTACGTCGCCTGTCAGCTCATTTTCGCAAGTCGGCTACAGCTTCCGCCGCCCTTGCTGTGTTGCAGCAGCGTTTGCCGCTTCCAGCACACCGACTGGTGTGTGATGTTCCCACACGTTGGAACTCTACCCTCCACATGTTGCAAAGGATTTGTGAGCAGAAGAGAGCAGTTGTGGAGTACCAGCTGCAACAAGGCCGTCGATATTCAGATCAGACTCCACACATAAGACCTCAGGAGTGGACCTGGATGTCTGACATATGTACCATCCTGACAAACTTTGAGGAGTCCACCAATATGGTTAGTGGCGATGATGCCGTCATTAGCCTCAGCATCCCACTTGTCTGTCTTTTGCAACGCTCTCTGCAGAGAATTAAAGAGGAGGCATTGCAGCCAGAGTATGATGAAATGGATTAAGAAGCCGTAACGGGCGATTTCACACAGCCCAGCCTCATCTCATCCCAACGTGCATTGGGGGACAATGAGGGAGAGGAGGAGGAGGAAGAACAGGAGCTGGTATCATGCGCTGTAGACGGTAGTACCTGTACAACTGTCATACTGTCGTTCAGCGTGGGTGGCCTGAGGACAGGGGGGAGGAGGAGGAGGAGGAGAGCATGGTCAGTCGTCATCTTGGTGAGGACACGGAAGTCTTGCCCGTTACCAGTCTGGCACTCATGGCTGACTTTATGTTACGCTGCCTTAACCGTGACCCTCGCGTTGTCAAAATGTTGGGTGACAGTCATTACTGGTTGGTGACACTTTTAGAGCCCTGCTACAAGGAGAACTTTCACTCTCTTATTCCTGAGGTGGAGAGGTCTACAAAAATGGGGCAGTACCAGAAGGCCTTTGCTGCAGAAGTGTTAAAAAAAATTCCCATCTGAACACGCTAGCGGCAGAGGTCACAGTTCGTTGACCAACCAAGGCGTACAGGCGAGAGAGACGCTACTCCAATCCAGCAGAGGCAGGGGAACACTGTCAACGTTCTAGGACAGTTTTCTGAGACCCACCCAGCTTACAGGCCCTGAGGCATGGGGTACTCTCACAAATAGTGGAAAGTTTCAAAAGATGGTGAGGGAGTACCTTGCCGATCGTACCAGCATCTTCCGTGATTATTCTGTGCCTTTTAATTATTATGTATCCAAGCTGGACACTTGGAATGAACTACGCCTTGGAGGTCCTGGCCTGCCCTGCCGCTAGCGTGTTATCGGAGCGTGTTTTTAGTGCTGCTGGGGGAATTATAAATGATAAGCACACTCGCCTGTCAACTGACAATGCTGACAAGCTGACCCTTATCAAAATGAACAAGGGCTGGATTGGACCAGACTTCTCATCACCACCAAATGACAGCAAAGTAATATAAAGTCAAATCCACTGTGTTGTTTCGGGAGGTGTATTCCCATGCACCTCTTCACACCCACACATGGGTATACGCTTCCTCATTTTGGCTGTTTTTTGCTCTTCTCCTTATCCTCAGCCTCCACCACCACTATACCACCAGGGTGACCGTGGTTCGTGTTGCCAGCATTGCAAGTTCCTCCGTCCTAATTTTTGGCAGCTTTTGCTTGGAAGGCATAGGCAAAGACTATGGGAGACCCACTCCCCAATAATGGAAATAATGTTTTTAATATGCTGTACTGCATGGCTCTTGTAAGGGGCATTAAAATCATCAGCTACTGTGACCTCCACGTCTCTTCCAAGGGGCATTGATATTGTCTTTATTCCACTGCGACCTCTACCACTCTTCCAAGGGGCATTGATATTGTCTTTTTATTCCACTGAGACCTCCACCACTCTTCGAAGGGGCATTGATATTATCTTTTTATTCCACTGGGACCTCCACGTCTCTTCCAAGGGGCATTAAAACCGTCTTGTTAAACCACTCTGAACTCCACGTCTCTTCCAAGGGGCATTAAAACCATCTTGTTAAGCTACTGTGACCTCCACGTCTCTTCCAGGGGGCATTGATATTGTCTTTTTATTCCACTGCGACCTCCACCACTCTTCCAAGGGGCATTAAAACCGTCTTGTTAAGCTACTGTGACCTCCACGTCTCTTCCAAGGGGCATTAAAACCGTCTTGTTAAGCTACTGTGACCTCCACGTCTTTTCCACGGGGCATTGATATTGTCTTTTTATTCCACTGCGACCTCCACCACTCTTCCAAGGGGCATTGATATTGTCTTTTTATTCCACTGGGACCTCCACCACTCTTCCAAGGGGCATTGATATTGTCTTTTTATTCCACTGGGACCTCCACCACTCTTCCAAGGGGCATTGATATTATCTTTTTATTCCACTGGGACCTCCACGTCTCTTCCAAGGGGCATTAAAACCGTCTTGTTAAACCACTCTGAACTCCACGTCTCCTCCAAGGGTCATTAAAACCGTCTTGTTAAACCACTCTGAGCTCTACAGCTCTTCCAAGGGGCATTGAAATGTTGTTTTAATTACCTCTAACCTCCACGACTCTTCCAACGGGCATTGTATTTCCTCCTAATTTTAGTCAGCTTTTTCTTTTCAATGCATAGGCTAACACTAAGGGAGACCCACTCCCCAATAATGGGTAGAAGGTTTTTAGTACGCTGTAATCCACGTCTGTCTCAAGGGGCATTGCAGTTCCTCATAATTTTTGGAAAGCCTTCCATTCACTGCTTAGGCCAACAGTGTACAGGAGACCCAGTTGCTATAAATGGAATAAAACAGTTTAGTTAAGGCCCTCTGACCTCCATGTCACTTCCAAGGGGCATTCGAGTGCTTGGAATCTTTTGGTAGGCATTGCACTCACTGTATGCCCTATAACTGTGTAGCCGAACCGCTCCTTTTGTTACAGAAACATATCCTACAAGTGTGGTTGACTGGCCTGATATTGATGTGAATAGTCCCTGTTCCTCCTGCTCTTTCTCCTTTGCCACCACCTCATCCATCATTCATCACCTGAAGCTTTGTTTTAACGGGAGTCATAGAACTGGGAAAGTAGCAGGAAAACATCCAGCAATCCTCGGAGGAGGTAGGATATGCACCAAAACGCTGACCACCTCAGGCCTAGCCGCTACTACATACATGCGCTTGCATTCCAAGGAACAGAAAGCTAAGGAGATGGATGGCCTTATGATCATGAATAATTTACTTGTTGTGTAGGAGGCCAACCACTTCTGCTGTCTACCTTCTGAACTTTGTGTTGAAGCATGATTCACCCAGGACCCGCAATCCTCTATGTCTGGAGGACATGTTGCATCCCAGTGTCCAACTGTGTCCCGACTTCCACAATATTAACCCAGTGTGAAGGCGTCAGTGAGATGGACCATCCCTGGCCACATTCACTTGTCCAGGTGTAGGTGGTTAGGCTGTCCTTCCCACTAAATGCACTGGGGAGGGTACAGGTAATGTTTTGGTATGCGCGCTTGTGTATAAGGCGCACCGGGACAAATAGGGGCGGCTGGGGACCGTTTATGGACACCCGGCCACCCCCTGGCGGCTGGGGACCGAGTGTGAACACCCGGCCGCCGAGCGGCTGGGAACTGAGTATGGATACCAGGCCGCTGACGCAGCCATGACATGGTGGCCAGCGTCTGCCTCCACAAGCCTATAAGGCCTCATTTCAAGTGCAAGCAAGCTAGCAGTATGGTATTGCAGCCTGGGGGTGGGTGGGTGGCAGGCTGCACTCTTACGCTTGCAATACAAGAAAACGAAGCAGATGCTAACTTCTATCATCATCATCATGCTCCTCACCTTGGCACTCTCAACTCCCCTGATGGAGAAGCCAGGGCCCACCGGAGGAGTCTGGTTGTCTGGTGGGCTTGGCCAATGCTGCCCTAAAGCAGGGAGGCTAAGAAAAGTGTGGGGAAGGTTACCGGGACAAATAGGGGTGGCTGGGGACCGAGTATGGACACCCGGCCGCCCCCTGGCGGCTGGGGACCGAGTGTGGACACCCGGCCGCCGGGCGGAAGGGGACTGAGTATGGATACCAGGCCGCCGACGCAGCCATGATGTGGTGGTCAGGATCCGCCTCCACATGCCTAAAAGGCCCAATTTCAAGTGCAAGCAAGCAGTATGGTATTGCAGCCTGGGGGTGGGTGGCAGGCTGCATACTTGCGCTTGCATTGCAAGGAATGGGGGAGGTACAATTGAACACTGCCCTGGGACAAGGACTTGCACGGGGATAGTTGCAAGTCTGCATCTTCTGATGCGGCAAGGATCACTTCTGATGGGCACACTTTTCGGCAGTGACCTGGGTGTCAGAGATGCTTCCAGGGGTCTTCCCCATACTGTTCCCATGTCTTTTCAGCACTGTATGCATGTGTCACACAGCACATGGCCAGATAAGGTTGTAAAATGTTAAAATGACATTCCCGGTGAATGCATTTGTCACAGTTGAAAGCAATACAAAAGTGCAAAAATGCATAAAAAATGCTACTTGTGAACATAGCCCAAGGTGTGGAGGAGTATTTTTGTTTTTGGTTATTTATTTTAGCTTATACACAAGTCTTTACCCTGGAAAGGATGTTCCTTAACATATTTCACAGGAAAATAGTTTCAGCTTTGTTTTTGAATGTTTTATTGTGAGCCCATAAAAGTGGCTTAATACCTCTGACCACGTTGTTGACAGCAGTGTCCTGGGGGTCAGAAATGCTTCCTGGTGCAATCCCCATGTCTCCATGTCATTTGAGCACTGTCGCTATCGTTTTGGTCACTTTTTAGGCTTTCTACAGACTGCCGGGGGTGCCGCCGCAAAAATGCTCGGGTTTCCCATAGACTAACATTGGGCTCGTTGATCGGGTCGAGCACCCGAGTATCACGGTGAGCGCGGCCCGAGCTTCGAGCACCCGAGCATTTTAGTGCTCGCTCAGCACTACTCCAGATGTGCCCACATAAACACTGTGAAACGCGTTGAGGTAGACAGTAGAGTGCGATGCTGTGAATGAATAACAGATTATTGAACACCTAAAAATAAAATTAAAAAACATAGGACTCTTCCATATCCTCGTAAAGCCTCCTTTCCATACCCAATATAGGTGTTTTCTACCATTTTGGTAGAAAAAAAAACAGCGATTTGCTCGTAATTTAGGAAAAGTTGAAGAATGTTGTACACAGCTCTGCAATCTGACTAGTATATGTATCTTTGAAAGTAATCTTTTGACTCACTTAGACCTAAAAGGTCAGAGAAATACATAATGGAAATTACAAGGTAGTCTGATCTTATCCACATTCACAGAATCGGCTGATTTTATTCTATTGCGTATGGTAACTTTTACTGTAAACCATATTACAGAAAAATACAAACATATTTTCACACATTCCACATCTTTAAAATAAACAATTATAATAGTTTCATTGATTTGTAACTATTTTTCCAAAATTGCCAGCAAACAGATTATTGCACACCTAAAAATGTTAAAAAACTTAGGCCTCCTCCATATCCCCTCAAAGCCTCCTTTCCATCGCCAATATAGGTGTGTTTTCTACCATTTTGGTAGAAAAAAAACAGCGATTTGGTAATAATTTATGAAAAGTAGAAGAATGTTGTATACAGCTCTGCAATGTCTACTTCAGATATCTGTCTAGCATATGTATCTTTGAAAGTAATCTTTTAGACCACTTAGACATAAAAGGTCGGAGAAATACATAATGCAAATTACAGTGTAGTCGGATCTTATCCACATTTACAGAAGCGGCAAAATTTCTTCTATTGTGTATAAAGCATATTACAGACAGAAAAAACATATTTTCACACATTGCACTTCTTTAAAATTAACAATTATGATAGTTTCATTGATTTGTAGCTACTTTTCCAGAGTTATCAGCAAACAAACTATTGCACACCTAAAAATAAAGTTAAAAAACATAGGCCTCCTCCATATCCCCTCAAAGCCTCCTTTCCATCGCCAATATAGGTGTGTTTTTCACCATTTTGGGAGAAAAAAAAACCAAAGAGATTTGCTCGTAATTTAGGAAATGTAGAAGAATGTTCTACACAGCTCTGCAATGTCTACTTCAGACATCTGTCTAGCATATGTATCTTTGAAAGTACTGTATTTTTCAGACTATGAGACGCACTCTTTCCCAAAAAAATTTGGGAAGAAAATGGGGGTGCGTCTTATGGTTTCAAAGTAACTTACCGGTGGTGGTGGCGTGGGATCGCAGGGCCATCAGGAAGGTGGCGGCGGAAGCGACAGCAGAAGCAGGCAGCAGCAGAATAGGGGGAGGTGAAGCGAGCCCGTATCTGTCTGGTGGCCGGGGCCTTGCCGACTACCGGGGCCAGAGTCTTGCTGTGAGCGGCGTGAACGGCTTCAGATGCGTGCGGCCATCTTTCTGAAGCTGTGATCTACAAGAAAATGGCCACTGGAGCAGGCGCATGCGCTTTACAATGCCGGTTGCCAATTTCCTGTAGATCACAGCTTCAGAAAAATTACCGAGCACACTGGAAGCCGCTCACACTACTCTGTCATGCCAGCAAGACACCGGTACCAGGACCCAGCACCAGCCACCAGTTCCCCTTCCCCAGGCGACCAGCGCCAGGCCACCAGGCCACCAGCGCCAGGCCCGGCTTCCTGAAGGACCCTGCCTCCTGTGACCCCCGCTCCATCGCCCCCCCAGGTAAGATACCTATTCAGACTATAAGACAGACCCCCATGTTATAAAAAAATATTTTTTTTCCTATTTTCCACTCCAAAATTTGCTGTGCGACTTATGGTCTGGTGCGTCTTAAAGCCCGAATAATATGGTAATCTATTAGCTCACTTAGATCTAAAAGATCTGAGAAACACAATGAAAATTGTCAGGTAGTAGGATCTTATCCACATTAACAAAATTGGCTGATTTTATTCTATCATGTATGGTAACCTTTACTATAAAACATATTACAGACAAAAACAAACATATTTTCACACATTTCACATCTTTAAAATTAACAATTATGATAGTTTCATTGATTTGTAGCTACTTTTCCAAAATTGTTAGCAATCAGATTATTGCACACCAAAAACTAAAATTAAAAAACATAGGCCTCCTCCATTTCCCTTCAAAGCCTCCTTTCCATCGCCAATATAGGTGCGTTTTTTCTACCATTTTGGTAGAAAAGAAAACAAAGGTGATTTGCTCATAATTTAGGAAAAGTAGAAGAATGTTGTACACAGCATTGTATACTTTAGACATTCGTATAGTGTATGTATCTTTGAAAGTAATCTTTTAGCTCACTTAGACGAAAAAAGTCAGAGAAATACATAATGCAAATTACAAGATAGTCGGATCTTATCAAAATTTACAGAATCGGCTGATTTTCTTCTATTGTGTATGGTAACCTTTACTATAAAGCATAATACAGACAAAAAAACATATTTTCACACATTCCACATCTTTAAAATTAACAATTATGATAGTTTCATTGATTTGTAACTACTTTTCCAAAATTGCCAGCAAACAGATTATTGCACACCTAAAAATAAAGTTAAAAAAGATAGGCCTCCTCCATATCCCCTCAAAGCCTCCTTTCCATCGCCAATATAGGTGTGTTTTTCACCATTTTGGGAGAAAAAACAAAGTGATTTAAGAAATGTAGAAGAATGTTCTACACAGCTCTGCAATGTCTACTTCAGACATCTGTCTAGCATATGTATCTTTGAAAGTACCGTATTTTTCGGACTATAAAATGCACTTTTTTCCCCCCAAATTTGGGAAGAAAATGGGGGGTGCGTATTATGGTTTCAAAGTAACTTACCGTTGTTGGTGGTGTGGGATCGCAGGGCCATCAGGAAAGTGGCGGCGGAAGCGACAACAGAAGCAGGCGGCAGCAGAATAGGAGGAGGTGAAGCGAGCCAGTCTCTGCCTGGTGGCCGGGGCTTTGCCAAGTACCAGGGCCAGAGCCTTGCTGTGAGCGGCGTGAGCAGCTTCCGATGCGCGCAGCCATCTTTTTGAAGCTGTGATCTACAGGAAAATGGCCGCCGGAGCTGGCACATGCGGTTTGCAATGCCCGTGGACATTTTCCTGTAGATCATAGCATCAGAAAGATTACCGAGCACACAGGAAGCTGCTCACGCCTCACTGCCACGCCAGCAAGACACCGGCCCCAGCACCAGGCACCCAGGCCACCAGCGCCAGGCCACCAGCCCCCAGACCAAGGCCACCAGCGCCAGGACCGGCTTCCTGAAGGATCCTGCCTCCTGTGACCCCCGCTCCATCGCCCCCCCCCAGGTAAAATACCTATTCAGACTGTAAGACAGACCCCCATGTTATAAAAAATATGCTTTTTCCTATTTTCCACCCCAAAATTTGGTGTGCTTCTTGTGGTCCGGTGCGTCTGAAAGCCTGAAAAATACGGCAATCTATTAGCTCACTTACAGTGGTGGCCAAAAGTATTGGCACCCCTGCAATTCTGTCAGATAATACTCAGTTTCTTCCTGAAAATGATTGCAATCACAAATTCTTTGGTATTATTATCTTCATTTAATTTGCTTGCAAGGAAAAAACACAAAAGTGAATGAAGCAAAAATCAAATCATTGATCATTTCACACAAAACTCCAAAAATGGGCCAGACAAAAGTATTGCCACCCTCAACCTAATGCTTGGTTACACAACCTTTAGCCAAAATAACTGCTAACAACCGCTTCCGGTAACCATCAATGACTTTCTTACGATGCTCTGCTGGAATTGTAGACCATTCTTCTTTGGCAAACTGCTCCAGGTCCCTGATATTTGAAGGGTGCCTTCTCCAAACTGCCATTTTGAGATCTCTCCACAGGTGTTCTATGGGATTCAGGTCTGGACTCATTGCTGGCCACCTTAGAAGTCTCCAGTGCTTACTCTCAAACCATTTTATAGTGCTTTTGGAAGTGTGTTTTGGGTCATTGTCCTGCTGGAAGACCCATGACCTCTGAGGGAGACCCAGCTTTCTCACACTGGGCCCTACATTATGCTGCAAAATTTGTTGGTAGTCTTCAGATTTCATAATGTCATGCACACGGTCAATCAGTCCAGTGCCAGAGGCAGCAAAGCAGCCCCAAAACATCAGGGAACCTCCGCCATGTTTGACTGTAGGGACCGTGTTCTTTTCTTTGAATGCCTCTTTTTTTTCCCTGTACACTCTATGTTGATGCTTTTTGCCAAAAAGCTCTACTATTGTCTCATCTGACCAGAGAACATTCTTCCAAAACGTTTTAGGCTTTCTCAGGTAAGTTTTGGCAAACTCC
This sequence comes from Phyllobates terribilis, assembly GCF_046119375.1. Taxonomy (NCBI): domain Eukaryota; kingdom Metazoa; phylum Chordata; class Amphibia; order Anura; family Dendrobatidae; genus Phyllobates; species Phyllobates terribilis. The sequence continues at coordinate 339,210,261 of NW_027362762.1, read as the reverse complement.
AGCCTGGCTTTTTTATGTCTCGGGGTAAGAAGTGGGGTCTTCCTGGGTATCCTACCATACAGTGCCTTTTCATTCAGACGCCGACGGATAGTACGGGATTACACTGTTGTACCCTCGGACTGCAGGGCAGCTTGAACTTGTTTGGATGTTAGTCGAGGTTCTTTATCCACCATCCGCACAATCTTGCGTTGAAATCTCTCGTCAATTTTTCTTTTCTGTCCACATCTAGGGAGGTTAGCCACAGTGCCATGGGCTTTAAAATTCTTGATGACACTGCGCATGGAAGACACAGGAACATTCAGGTCTTTGGAGATGGACTTGTAGCCTTGAGATTGCTCTTGCTTCCTCAAAATTTGGTTTCTTAAGTCCTCAGACAGTTCTTTGGTCTTCTTTCTTTTCTCCATGCTCAATGTGGTACACACAAGGTCACAGGACAGAGGTTGAGTCAACTTTAATCCATGTTAACTGGCTGCAAGTGTGATTTAGTTATTGCCAACACCTGTTAGGTGCCACAGGTAAGTTACAGGTGCTGTTAATTACACGAATTAGAGAAGCATCACATGATTTTTCAAACAGTGCCAATACTTTTGTCCACCCCCTTTTTTAGGTTTGGTGTGGAATTGTATCCAATTTGGCTTGAGGACAATTCTTTTTGTGTTTTTTCATTGAAGACAAATTAAATGAAGATAATAATACCAAAGAATTAGTGATTGCAATCATTTTCAGGAAGAAACTGAGTATTATCTGACAGAATTGCAGGGGTGCCAATACTTTTGGCCACCACTGTAGATCTCAAAGATCTGAGAAACACAATGCAAATTATAAGGTAGTCGGATCTTATCCACATTAACAAAATTGGCTGATTTTATTCTATTGTGTATGGTAACCTTTACTATAAAACATATTACAGACAAAAACAAACATATTTTCACACATTTCACATCTTTAAAATTTACAATTATGATAGTTTCATTGATTTGTAGCTACTTTTCAAAAATTGTTAGCAATCAGATTATTGCACACCAAAGCTAAAATTAAAAAACATAGGCCTCCTCTATATCCCATCAAAGCCTCCTTTCCATCGCCAATATAGGTGTGTTTTCTACCATTTTGGTAGAAAAAAAACAGCGATTTGGTAGTAATTTAGGAAAAGTAGAAGAATGTTGTATACAGCTCTGCAATGTCTACTTCAGACATCTGTCTAGCATATGTATCTTTGAAAGTACCGTATTTTTCGGACTATGAGACACACTTTTTCCCCTACAAATTTGGGAAGGAAATGGGCGTGCGTCTTATGGTTTCAAAGTAACTTACCGGTGGTGGTGGCGTGGGATCGCAGGGCCATCAGGAAGGTGGCGGCGGAAGCGACAGCAGAAGCAGGCGGCAGCAGAATAGGAGGAGGTGAAGCGAGCCCGTATCTGCCTGGTGGCCGGGGCCTTGCCGACTACCGGGGCAAGAGTCTTGCTGTGAACGGCGTGAGCGGCTTCCGATGCATGTGGCCATCTTTCTGAAGCTGCGATCTACAAGAAAATGGCCGCTGGAGCAGGTTCATGCGTTTTGTAATGCCGGTGGCCATTTTCCTGTAGATCACAGCTTCAGAAAGATTACCGAGCACACTGGAAGCCGCTCACACTGCTCTGCCACGCCAGCAAGACACCGGCCCCGGTACCAGGCCCCAGCACCAGCCACCAGTTCCCCATCCCCAGGCCACCAGCGGCAGGCACCCAGGCCACCAGCCCCCAGCCCAAGGCCACCAGCACCAGGCCCGGCTTCCTGAAGGCCCTTGCCTCCTGTCACCCCCGCTCCATCGTCCCCCCAGGTAAGATACCTATTCAGACAATAAGACAGACCCCCATGTTAAAAAAATATTTTTTTTCATATTTTCCACCCCAAAATATGTTGTGCGACTTATGGTCTGGTGGGTCTTAAATAGTGTTGAGCCACCCCCGTAGTGTTCGAGTTCGGTTCGGTTCGTCGAACACCCGTGTGTTCGCCGAACTGTTCGTCGAACTGTTCGTCGAACACCTTCGAACACCGTTAAAACCAATGGCAGGCAAACAAAAACACATAGAAACACATAGAAAACACCTTCAAAGGTGTCCAAAAGCTGACAAACTGCTCAGAAGACACAACTAACACATGGAAAAGTGACAAGTACATATAGTCATGCGAAAAGAAAAGAGGTGGAGGAGTAAAAGGAGGGGGAGACACAGATATAGGCATGTCATGCCCTTCTAAAATCCAAAAAGTGAGAAGCCGAGACGGCCAGTCCGCTCCTGCCCGTGCCACCTCCGTGTCGCCGGGTTTGTGCCAGAGCCGCGGTGAACCCTGACGGCCAGCCCCCCTCTCCCAATACTGGTGCCTGTCCGCTGGTGGGTCGAGAGAGCCCCCCTGTGGTGGAGGCAGCTCTAAGCTTTTTAATTTAAATTGTCCCTCTAATTTGGATGAATACACTTTAAATCCATTTACAAGGATCTATTGGAGGGCAAGTCTCATGCCAGCAGCCGCGTAATTCCAGCTCCAGTAGCGTCCACTAAAGCTGCTGCAGTTAAAAAGCTTTTATAAGGATCGAGCTCGGCTGTCCACCGCAAGGCATCCTAGTGCCAGTCCCAGCCCCTATGCCTTGGGGTGCCTCCTGATGCTCTTCACTAAGTATCCCGTGGTCCCGAAGCATTTCCTTTGAAAAAATTAAGTGTCCAAACTACAGGTGGTGTAGCTTGCTTAACAGCCGGGATAATCCGCTGACTAGCAGACACTGCTACTAGGCACAAAGTATTTCCTGGGCTAGATGCAGTTAAAAATTTGTAAGTAGATACTCTCGTTGGATGCTGAGAAAGCATTCCATAGAGTCTCCTGGCACGCCATATATGATTCTCTTAAAAAGCTTGGGGTAGGGGTCTAGGGGACCCTTTTATAGCCAAAATCACGGCCCTGTATCACAATACGTCACCTAGGCTGAAGATAAATGGAACTGTAGCACCGAGGGCTCGGTTGCTACAGACGTATTGCACCTCACCCAGAGGTGTGATATCTCACTCTCAGATAAGGATGGAGTGTGGATCAGGACCCGACACCTGCATGCATTACACCACATTGCCGTGGGGCAGGGCGACCAATATGCCCCTGAGATGGGCACGACAGTCCCTGTCCCTGGCTGGAGTGGGGGGAGGGAACACTGAGGAAGGGGAACCCTGCAGTGCAGGAGCAGGGAGGAAGCAGTTCCTGGGTGCATTGAGAAGGGAGTATAAAAGGTGGGCACCATCTTAGTTCAGTGCAGAGAAGTCTGAGCAGAAGTGGCAGGGAGCAGGGGTTCTGCATGAGCTCTGCTCCGGAGGCGGGCCTAGTAACAGAGGCCCAGGCCTGCAAGAGGGAGAAGGAAGGAAGAGGAGCGGAGAAGGCTCCAGGAACGAGGAATGAAGGGATCCCAGGGGTGCGGACGGGCGAGTCGCCACCGCACGCCCGAATCCACCTGCGTGGAGGGGTCAGGCCAAAGGGGGAGACCGGTCCCCGAACTAGTGGAGGCAGGAAACGACCCTCAGCTAGAAACCGGAGGCTCTGACATTTTATGTGGCGCAGCCCCTTGCTCCACCCGCTAGGAAGGCACCACATAGGGTCAGGGAAACTGGCGCCAAGTTTACCAAGAGGAGGCCCGAGGCAGCCGGACAGAAGTGTTGGTAAGAAAGGCCAGACAAAGGACACACAAAGGGGGTCCTGTGAAGCGCTCCAAAGTTATCTGGGAGTTGTCTGAGCCCCTCACCTGGTGAGCACAGTACGACGTGGGCAGCCGTTACCTGCAGACGTGGTCTGGATAATAAGAACTGTGAGTAAAGGCCCTGAACTGCATCACTGACTCCGTGTCGTTACTGCTGCTGCCCTGCACCATCACCCCCATCCTCCGCATACACTGCCCTGAGGCTATACTCCTCCCGTGGGGAGTTATGCTACGCTCTGCTGCACCCACAACACCAGCCTTAGCGGTCTGCCCTGTAGCGGCGGTTCACTCTGACCGCAATCCACGGGTGGCGTAGTCGGACATTTAAACATCAAAACCACATAAATAGTTCCACCACTGGTTTGACCGCCCTGAGCCACGGAACCGGATCGCCGCCACGAAGACTACAACCACCAGCATCCACCAAAAAGGGTCCGGCTCCGGGTGTCCCAAGGCCCAGGGGGTGCGTCAGAACATTTTCATCACCTTTCACAATCACCAATGGGACAAGGCAGGGATGTCCTCTGTCCCCTCTCTTATACATCCTAGTGACGGAGCACCTGCTCTCATCAATTCGCCATAACCCCAATATTAGGTGGATTGAGGTGGGAGGCACCGAGTACAAGTGCTCTCTATTTGCTGATGATGTCCTAGTATATATCACTCAATCACATATATCCATCCCTGCTGTTATGGCTGAAATAGATCACTTTGTTACATGGTAAAATTTTAAAATCAATGCAGCGAAGTCTGAGGCCCTCGATGTCTCCCTCCCTAAATCCATATAGGATTCCATCCAGTCCAACTTTCCCTGGCCCTCACAGGGTATCAAATACTTAGGAATTCCTATTCATAGAGACCTCTCCCATCTATGTTATCTTAATTTTGGGCCCTTTATTGAACAATTCCATACAGACCACGGTTGGCAAGTTAGAACTGTAAGATTCACTACGTGAACCACTGGTGTTTTGTGGAAAAGCACATGTACACCGCGTTCCAAATTATTATGCAAAAAGTGTTTAGGAGTGATAAGGGAAGAATTTGTTTGTTTGTCAGTTAAACTCATTGATGGTGATGTGTGTCAGGGCTCTTTATATCACTGTAAGCAATTGCAGACACCTGTGCTAATTAGTTTGGCAGGTGTGTCCAATGAAAGGCAAGACTACTTAAGAAGGCTCTCTCACATTATTAAGCAGCCTACATTTTCTGCCAAAATGGGAAAGAAAAAGGATGTGTCGGCTGCTGAGAAGCAACAAATTGTGGAGTGTTTAGGTCAAGGCAATCAACATTGTGCGATGATCAGGATGAAGTGTCTTGGCAATCAAGAAGTATGTAGCTGATTCACAGTACACACGTGTGCGTGCTGATAAGGGCAAATTGAGGACTCTTTCCTACAGGCAATTACGTCAGGTTGAAACAGCAGCGGCAAAAAAGCCTTGTCATAGCAGCAGACAAGTTTTTGAAGCTGCTTGTGCCTCCAACGTCCCCCGAACAACAAGATGCAGGGTCCTTCAGAGGTTTGCAGCTGTGCATATGCCATCCTGTCGACCTCCTTTATCCACTTCACACAAGCAGAAACGGCTCCAGTGGGCCAAACATTACATGAAGACTGATTTCAAAACTGTTTTGTTCACGGATGAGTGCCGTGCAGCGCTCGATGGTCCAGATGAATTGAGTGGAGGATGGCTGGTTGATGGACACCCCACGCAAACACGGCTACAGCGCCAACAAGGAGGAGGTGGAGTAATGTTTTGGGCTGGAATCATGGGGAGAGAGATTGTCGGCCCCTTTAGGATCCCTGAAGGCGCTAAAGATGAACTCCATAATGTATGTGGATTTTCTCAAACAGCACTTCCTGCCATGGTTCAAGAAGAAGAACCGTGTATTTCACAGCAAGATCATTTTTCTGCATGATAATGCACCATCTCATGCTGCACATAAAACATCTGCATCTCTGGCTGATATGGGCATAAAAGGGGACAAACTTATGGTGTGACCCCCATGCTCCCCTGACCTCTACCCCATTCAGAACCTTTGGAGCATCATTAAAAGGAGTGTCTATGATGGCGGGAGGCAGTTCACATCTAAGCAACAGCTCTGGGAGGGTATTCTGTCCTCATGCAAAACAATTGAAGCAGAAACCATCCAAAACCTGACAAATTCAATGGACGAGAGAGTTCAGAAGCTCCTTTCGAACAAGGGGTCCTATGTGAAAATGTAACATCACCTAGAATAAAGTTCAGACAGAACGCTGGCTGCGGGGCATGACAAGATCTCCAAGGCGTAAGTGGCTAGCTCCGGCCATTTATCCAGATTGGAAGCCCAAAAAGAGCAAGGGTCCAGTGACACAGTCGTGGCTTCAATGTTTACTTGGAGATACTCCTGTACCATCGTCTCTAGGCGTTGACTATGTGTCAGACTTCTTGTCTCCTGTGGCCTTGCAAAGGATGGGCTAAAAAAGTGGTGAAATGATTCCGCAAAATTGATGTTACCAGCAGATACTGTGGTTCTGTTACAGTTTGAGTGCTGAACACTTGACGGTCCCACGGTTGACAAGTTGGAACTGTGAGATTCACTACGTGCACCACTGGTATTTTGTGGAAAAGCACATGTAAGATTCTGCAACAGTCTCTGCTGATACTCCTGCATGCGTGCATCCCTTTCTATGGCAGGAATAATTTCTGCAAATTTACTTTTGTACCGGGGATCTAACAGTGTGGCAACCCAGTAGTCAGGATTATTTCTAATTCTCACAATTCGAGGGTCATGTTGCAGGTAGTGCAGCAAGAAGGCACTCATGTGTGTTGCGCATCCAGGAGCACCAAGTCCCTGTTGTGTTGGTGGCGAGGTAACAATCATGCTTCCTTCCTCTGTCCTCTCCCCCCAACCTCGCACAACAGAAATGTGATCAAGGTCTCCCTCATCTGATGAGTCTTCCATCAGTTCGTCCTCCACTTCTTCCTGGGCTCCTGCACCTTCCTCACTAGTTTGGCTGCTACCATGCGCCCTGGTAAAACCATCTCCCCCACCCTCACATGCCTGCCGCCTTGGTGCTGCCGACCGTCTGGACCTTGCAGATGTTAGCCCTTCCGCATACAACTCCTCCTCCTCTACTTCCTCCACCTCCTCTTGTGCCACCACCTGACTCCGAATTCTGTTTAACATGTGCTCCAGCATGTAAATCACCGGAATAGTCATGCTGATAATGGCATCGTCAGCACTAAACATCTTCGTCGCCATTTCAAAACTGTGCAGAAGGGTGCATAGGTTCCTGATCTGAGACCACTCCTCCAGCGTGATTTGCCCCACCTCTGAATCTCGTTGGCCCAGGCTATACGTCAGAACGTATTGCACCAGGGCTTGTCGGTGCTGCCACAGTCGCTGCAACATGTGCAGAGTTGAATTCCACCGGGTAGGCACATCGCATTTTAGCCGGTGAAGTGGCAGGCCCAACGATTTCTGTAGAGATGTAAGTCGCTGAGCTGCGGGATGCGAACGGCGGAAGTGAGCACACAGCGACCGTGCCCTCTGCAGAAGGCCATCTAGTCTGGGATAGTGGGCTAAAAATTGCTGGACAACCAGGTTCAACACGTGAGCCATACAAGGCACGTGTGTGACATTGCCCCGGCGAAGGGCCGCACCCAGGTTTGCAGCATTGTCGCACACGGCCTTCCCTGGTTTCAGGTCCAGTGGAGACAACCATTCATGAAATTGGTTCTCCAGAGCTGACCACAACTCCTCAGCTGTGTGACTCACATTTCCCAGACATTTCAATGTAAAAACCGCCTGATGACGTTGAGCCCTACTGCCAGCATAGTAAGGAGGTGTGCAGGATCCCTTCTGCGCAGTTAGAAAGCTTGTGGCATGACCAGACAGGCTTTGGGTGCAGGTGGAAGACCGAGAGGAGGTTGAGGAGGCAGAAGCAGTGGAGGAACTTTGACATAAAGAGGATTGACGCACAACTCGTGGGGACGGCAAGACTTGGACAGCAGCCCCTTGTCCTGCTGTCACCATAGTTACCCAGTGCCCAGTCAGCGACATGTAACGCCCCTGTCCATGCCTACTCGTCCAAGTGTCTGTGGTGAAATGCACCCTGTCACACACAGAGTTTCTCAAAGAAGCGGTGATGTTGTGTGCGACATGCTGGTGGAGCGCAGGCACACCTTTCTTTGAGAAGTAGTGCCGACTGGGCATCTGGTACTGGGGCACTGCGACGGACATAAGGTCTCGAAAATCCTCTGTGTCCACCAGGCGGAAAGGCAGCATTTCTGTAGCCAAGAGCTTGCAGATGGTGAAATTCAACCTCTTAGCTTTCTCATGGCTAGGAGGAAATGGTCTTTTACTTGTCCACATCTGAGGGACCGAGGGCTGGCTATTGTGCTTAGACGGGGTTGATAAGGGTGTCCCCGGCAAACTGCCGGTCTGTGAGGAAGATGCAGGCGGACATGTTAGGTTGCCTTGATCCAAAGGTGGTGCTATCGATGTCGGACAGCGCTCAACACCAGCTGGTGTTACCACCTCCAAAGAAAATGATGACCTGCCAATCACGCTGGCTGTTGCGGGTAAAGAGGTGGCAGGTCTGCGCCCCAAAACAGGTGTGACTGCTGTCCCCCCAGTCACAGAGGATGAAGAGGCCGCGGATGCACAAGATATGGCAGACGGTGATTGGCCCGGCCGGCTAGGCCGCATTGTAGCACACTGAGCTTCCCACTGCAACTTATGCTTCATGTCCATGTGCCGGTTCATGCATGAAGTACTCAAACTATGTATTTTTTGGCCTCTACTTAGCTTTTGCTGACAAATGTTACAGATAACACGAGTTGGGTCATCTTTATCGATCTGAAAAAATGCCCAGGCTATGCAAGGCTTAGCACCCATGCGACCTGAAGAGCCACCACGACTTGTGGTGAGAGGCAGAGTTGTGTTTGAGGATGCAGTTGTTGACGTGCTTCCAGTACTACGTCTCTGTCCAGGAAGGCGCAACCTGACCTCGTCGTCACTAGCATCTTCCTCCACCTCCTCTGCTGACCTCATCTCTTGGCTGACTGTGGGTTGACAGTAAGTGGAATCTCCGACCTCATCATCATCACCCTGTGCGTTATCACACCCGTCGTCCTCAGAGCCAACCTGTTCCTGCCCTGACAAAAAACTAAAGTTGTCGCTCCAATCAGGTATTTGAGTCTTATCATCGTCTTCCTCATTGTCTCCACCAACAGGAGTTACAGTTTGGGAATGAGGGTCTACATTATGGTCAGAACCTTCTGCGTCTGGTCCTGGATCCGACTCATAAAGATTCTGGGCATCAGTGCAGATCATTTCCTCGTCTGGATTCACAGAAGCGCTGGAGTCGACCTCTGATTCCCAGGCTATAGTATGAGTAAACAGCTCTGCAGACTCAACCATCTGTTCTACCTCATACTCAGACGGGCAGCTGGAGATTTGGGAGCTGTGAGGAAGCAAGTGCGATTTGGGTGACACCTTTGAGGACTGGAGTATTTGTGATGTTGAAGTTGATGTGGAGGAGAGCCCACTTAAAGGAGCACTTGATATTCGTTGAAGCACCTGCTGTTTTTGTGCCTCATCTGGAATTTGTAGCGATTGGCATGGCCGTAAGAAAGGGATCTTATCACATTGTCCGCTAAAAGAAGTAGACATTTTAGTTTGGCTGGAAGATGGTCTTTCTTCTGCACCTACCCCACGGACACAACCTTTTTTCCCCTTCCCAACACGCCTATTCCCCTTTCCACCAGCAGCAGGCCTTTTTCCACTCATTTTGGTGGTTAACTAATTCACAACTCTGGAGTTGTTTGCACAAAAAAACAATGGATGGTAACCGAGCAGAGCTGAGTGGCCAAACTGTGGTATTAGGCCAAAACTATTGGCTGGGCTAGATGCAGAAAAAAATTATTTTTAATTTGCAACCTGATGGAGGTCAGTATAGATGGACTAATAGAACAAGTCCCACACGCTGCTAGAAGCCCAAATATTTTTTCAGAGATAAATGAAGAAAAAAATTATTTTTAATTTGCAACCTGATGGAGGTCAGTATAGATGGACTAATAGACCAAGTCCCACACACTGCTAGAAGCCCAAATATTTTTTCAGAGCTAGATGCAGAAAAAAATTATTTTTAATTTGCAACCTGATGGAGGTCAGTATAGATGGACTAATAGACCAAGTCCCACACACTGCTAGAAGCCCAAATATTTTTTCAGAGCTAGATGCAGAAAAAAATTATTTTTAATTTGCAACCTGATGGAGGTCAGTATAGATGGACTAATAGACCAAGTCCCACACACCGCTAGAAGCCCAAATATTTTTTCAGAGCTAGATGCAGAAAAAAATTATTTTTAATTTGCAACCTGATGGAGGTCAGTATAGATGGACTAATAGACCAAGTCCCACACACTGCTAGAAGCCCAAATATTTTTTCAGAGCTAGATGCAGAAAAAAATTATTTTTAATTTGCAACCTGATGGAGGTCAGTATAGATGGACTAATAGACCAAGTCCCACACACCGCTAGAAGCCCAAATATTTTTTCAGAGCTAGATGCAGAAAAAAATTATATTCAGTTTGCAACCTGATGGAGGTCAGTATAGATGGACTAATAGAATGATGCTATGCCCAAAAGATTTTACTTCACTAGGTGCAGTAAAAAAATTGGTATTCTATACACAGGTGGTATATCTTGCAACACAGATAGGCTACTCCACTGACTAACACACTCTGCAATAGGCCAAAAAGGATTAGCTTTGCTAGATTCAGCCAAATGCTGTGAAAAAAACTTGCACAGCACTGGCACAGACCTGCCTGGCAAAAACTGATAGGAACTGATGTAACCTAGTCCTGAAAAGGACTCCAATTACAATTAGTCTTTACTCCCACAATCTATCTATTTAAGAGCACAGACCTGCCTGATAAAAGTCGTAGGAAATGCTGTAACCTAGTCCTTAAAAGGACTGCAATCACAACTATTCCCTACTCCCAAGCTATCTGTATATTTGTGCGAAAATTGGCTTGAAATTAACAAGGTATAGCGCACACAGCAACAGCGGTGCCGTCTAACACGCAGCTGCAGCAGTGAGAAAATGGTGGCGACGGGGAAAATGGCTTGGTCTTATAGGGCAAGGACATGTGACATACACTGCCAATCACACATGCCCTTGCTTGTGTGAAAAAAAGCACTTCGCTCCGTGTGTGCGCTGCTGATAGGCTGACAGATTGCACCTCCCCACTGCAAATGCGGGAAAGAGAAAAAAAAATGGAGATCTTCATTGTTCCTGCAGAGATCCATCCCCTGCCCCTCCCCCCGCCCCACTGTACACTCAAACTGCGTATTAACATTAATTTTCATCATTACTGAGAAAAAATCCAGTTATGATTTTGGTGCACGAACAGTTATCGAACATAACCTCGAACAGCCGAATTTTTCTCAAATTGTTCGTGTTCGCCGACCGGCTCGAACACCGCCCAAAACAGCTTGAATTTGAGATTGGCGAACAGTTCGAGTAGAACAACGCTCATCTCTAGTCTTAAAGCCCGAATAATGTGGTAATCCATTAGCTCACTTAGATCTAAAAGATCTGAGAAACACAATACAAATTATAAGGTAGTCGGATCTTATCCACATTAACAAAACTGGCTGATTTTATTCTATTGCGTATGGTAACCTTTACTATAAAGCATATTACAGACTAAAAAAACATATTTTCACACATTCCACATCTTTAAAATTAACAATTATGATAGTTTCATTGATTTGTAACTACTTTTCCAAAATTGCCAGCAAACAGATTATTGCACACCTAAAAATAAAGTTAAAAAACATAGGCCTCCTCCATTTCCCCTTAAAGCCTCCTTTCCATCGCCAATATAGGTGTGTTTTTTCTACCATTATGGTAGAAAAGAAAACAAAAGTGATTTGCTAATAATTTAGGAAAAGTAGAAAAATGTTGTACACAGCAATGTCTACTTTAGACATCCGTATAGCGTATGTATCTTGGAAGTAATCTTTTAGCTCACTTAGACGTAAAAGATCGGAGAAATACATAATGCAAATTACAAGGTAGTCGGATCTTATCAAAATTTACAGAATCGGCTGATTTTCTTCTATTGTGTATGGTAACTGTTAAGGGGACGGTTGTAAACAACCTTATTATAGTGGAACGCAACTGAACCCGGGGTCTGCGATGCAGCTGGGTGGACTGCGGCCGAACACCTTCCGGGTGAGAAGGAAACAACCAACTTAAATCGCAATCCCCTCCGTGTTACAGCACACCGGAACGGGAATAGGGATTCGCACTATCTCCGTTAACTGCACGAGAGATGTGCGATAAATAATATATCTGTAGTCCTGTTGTGGCAAAGGGATTACACTGTTGGCGCTAGGATGCATGTGTGACTCACGCCGGCGAATACGTGCCCTCAGCCGGCGTGCTACTGGACTGAGGAGTATCTCTCCACGTGGCTTACAGGAGGTACCGGGAATAGGGTGTCTGCAGACTGCTCGGGGTGTAATGCAACCCCTTTGTCAGAGCCAAGCTGTCAGATGAAGCTACCTGCCTATTTCATCAAGCCTGCCTATTTCCACTAAACCTGCCTGCAGAAACTAATGCACACATGGAGCCCAAGAGACCAAGCGTCCACACAACAGCATCACTGCTCAAAGATCAGAGAGCGCCGATATGTTTGTGGGCGGGCCTTTTAAAGATTAAGCCCTGCCCACCATCGCACCATTGGTGATGTCACCCGCGACCAATCAGGCGGTGCCAGGTCACCGGATCAGCTGACTCCCAAACCACCAATCACGGTCCGCCATGTCATGGGCATGCTCAGTACAGAGAATCCTGGACTTAGGCTTTAGTAGCCCTGTCTCCCTCCGCAACCTAAGCTTCATGTTTCTAGGCACAAATACCCTAGAGACAACCTATACATCTCGTGGACCAGCTAGGCGTTGGGACTGATGATAATGCTGAGCAGCATCAGCCCTGGCTGGACCAGAATGGGAGATCACAGAAGGTTCTGGACCCATTTCAAATCCAGCAGACACCTAACATTATTCCTCCACTTGATGCTCATTTTCCTCAATGAGCAGGGGAGCATGAATGTGGTCCATCAGTTCACAGGGATGATCCTCAGATCCATGGACCCTCCAGTGCACTGGGTAACCATTTTTCCCATGAACCATCTTAGACCCCATAATAACCTGCACCTCGAGATTATCACCCCTGGTGTCTGTAGCAGGTTGGGGTTCAGGGAGTTTTGTCAGGTGAACGGGTCTAAGGAGCGACACATGGAAAATGTCATGTCCCCTCAGGTGTCGTGGTAGCTGTAACCGGTACATTACAGAGTTTACTTGGGCCAAAATTTTGAAAAGACCAATAAAGCGGGGGACAAACTTGGCAGATTCCCCGCATACTTTAGTATTGCGAGCCGTGAGCCACACTCTGTCGCCCGGATAGAATAAGGGAGCAGGACGACGAAGAGTGTCAGCCGACTCTCTATCTGTGGAGTCCGCCACGGGTAACGGGTGGAGAAGGCCAGCCGGACTTTGACGGGATGATTTATCTCTCGCACAGAAGGCACACGCAGGAACATATTCCTTAACGTCCTGGCGCCACCGGGGCCACCAATACGACTGTTGAAGGGACTTTGTGGTACGTTTGACCCCAAGATAGGCTCCGATCTTAGGGGCATGAGCCCAGGAGAGGACCTCATTTTGTATATTAGGGGGAACGACCGTCCTCCCCGAAGGAACCTGGTTTAAGGGCACTGGGCCCACCCTCCACATACTTCCCGAAGGAACGGTGAGCCTGGGCTCGTCATCGTCCTCAGCCATATCCATGGACTGGGACAAAAGGTCTACCCGAGGGTTCTTTTTGACATAATCTGACAAAACCTGGGTATTGGGGACAGACAGGGGATCTGTGCCGGAGGTCACTTAGGTAGAAGGGTCAGAGACTACCCTCCGGGTGACTGTAACCATACACTGAGACACACAATTCACACTCCAGGAAGAAATTCTCCCCGTATTCCAGAATCTAACACACCTCCTCCAACAGTGGTTAGACACACTCGTTTTCCCGACTGCTTGGAACCCTTATTAACGCTGAACTCCAAGAGATGTGCAGGTCGGGAACGAGAGGGGTTAGACTCAGTCTGGGATATATCCATAGCCTCAGGCTCCGGGTCGGGAGTCGCGGGTTTGGAAATGGGTCTAGAGAAGGATGGTGCCAACCGACACTGAGGTCTGGGAACCTCCAGCTCTAACTTGTGTTCTGCATGTCGCAAATCTATTCGGTTAGCGAGAGAGATTAACTCCTCCAGGGAGGTTGAAATCTCTCTGGTAGATAGAGCATTTTTTATATGCCCAGCCAGACCCTTCCAGAACACCGGGATTAAAGACCGCTCAGACCAATCCAATTCAGCAGCTAAGGTTCTGAACTGGATGGCATAGTGGCTGGCGGTGACCGAACCCTGGACCAACGCAAGAAGCTTAAGAGCCGTATCATGCATGACCTGAGGACCTAGGAAAACACTCTTTAGTACATTAAGAAAGAGACCCGCATTAGCCACTACAGGGTCATTGCGCTCCCACAGAGGTGTAGCCCACTCCAAGGCCCTGTGAGAAAGTAATGAAATTACAAAACCCACTTTGGCCTTTTCAGAGGGGAACCATGCCTCCATCATCTCCAACTGAATGGAGCACAGATTAATAAAACCTCTGCAGGATTTGCTGTCACCAGAAATTTTTTCCGGGAGAGCAAAATGAGGTATTGGGGCGGTTGCAGCTGCCACAGCATTTACCGCAACAGAGTTAACCAGATTGGCTGCTTGAGAAGCCGCCTGGGTAGATACTGCAGTGATATCAGCTACCGGACCAGCTTGTTCCAGAGTCATAAGTCTGGCCTCAAGTTGCTGTATATAGCGCTGCAGTTGCTTGTTGTCAGCCATGTTCGGCAAGACCCTGCCGCTCTGATACTTTTAAGGGGACGGTTGCAAACAACTTTATTATAATGGAATGCAACCGAACCCGGGGTCCGCGATGCAGCCTGGTGGACTGCGGCCGAACACCTTCCGGGTGAGAAAGAAACAACCAACTTAAATCGCAATCCCCTCCGTGTTACAGCACACCGGAACGGGAATAGGGATTCGCACTATCTCCGTTAACTGCACGAGAGATGTGCGATAAATAATATATCTGTAGTCCTGTTGCGGCACAGGGACTACACTGTTGGTGCTAGGATGCGTGTGTGACTCACGCCGGCGAATACATGCCCTCAGCCGGCGTGCTACCGGACTGAGGAGTATCTCTCCACGTGGCTTACAGGAGGTACCGGGAATAGGGTGTCTGCAGACTGCTCGGGGTGTAAGGCGACCCCTTTGTCAGAGCCAGGCTGTCAGATGAAGCTACCTGCCTATTACATCTAGCCTGCCTATTTCCACTAAACCTGCCTGCAGAAACTAAAGCACACGTGGGGCCCAAGAGACCAAGCGTCCACACAACAGCATCACTGCTCAATGATCAGAGAGCGCCGATATGTTTGTGGGCGGGCCTTTAATAGATTAAGCCCTGCCCAGCATCGCACCATTGGTGACGTCACCCGCGACCAATCAGGCGGTGCCAGGTCACCGGATCAGCTGACTCCCGAACCACCAATCACGGTCCGCCATGTCACGGGCATGCTCAGTACAGATAATCCTGGACTTAGGCTTCAGTAGCCCTGTCTCCCTCCGCAACCTAAGCTTCATGTTTCTAGGCACAAATACCCAAAAGACAAACTGTACATCTCATGGACCAGCTAGGAGTTGGGACTGATTACAATGCTGAGCAGCATCAGCCCCAGCTGGACTGGAATAGAAAACCACAGAAGGTTCTGGACCCATTTCAAATCCAGCAAACGGCCAACAGTAACATATACTATAAAGCATATTGCAGACAAAAAAAAAATTTTTTCACACATTCCACATCTTTAAAATTAACAATTATGATCGTTTCATTGATTTGTAACAACTTTTCCAAAATTGCCAGCAAACAGTTTATTGCACACCTAAAAATAAAGTTAAAAAACATAGGCCTCCTCCATATCCCCTCAAAGCCTCCTTTCCATCGCCAATATAGGTGTGTTTTCTACCATTTTGGTAGAAAAAAAACAGTGATTTGGTAGTATTTTAGGAAAAGTAGAAGAATGTTGTATACAGCTCTGCAATGTCTACTTCAGACATCTGTCTAGCAAATGTATCTTTGAAAGTAATCTTTTAAACCACTTAGACGTAAAAGGTCGGAGAAATACATAATGCAAATTACAGTGTAGTTGGATCTTATCCACATTTACAGAATCGGCAAAAATTCTTCTATTGTGTATAAAGCATATTACAGACAAAAAAAACATATTTTCACACATTCCACATCTTTAAAATTAACAATTATGATAGTTTCATTGATTCGTAGCTACTTTTCCAAAGTTATCAGCAAACAAACTATTGCACACCTAAAAATAAAGTTAAAAAACATAGGCCTCCTTCATATCCCATCAAAGCCTCCATTTCATCGCCAATATAGATGTGTTTTCTACCATTTTGGTAGAAAAAAACAGTGATTTGGTAGTGATTTAGGAAAAGTAGAAGAATGTTGTATACAGCTCTGCAATGTCTACTTCATACATCTGTCTAGCATATGTATCTTTGAAAGTAATCTTTTAGACCACTTAGACGTAAAAGGTCGGAGAAATACATAATGCAAATTACAGTGTAGTCAGATCTTATCCACATTTACAGAATCGGCAAAATTTCATCTATTGTGTATAAAGCATATTACAGACAAAAAAAAACATATTTTCACACATTCCACATCTTTAAATTAACACTTATGACAGTTTCATTGATTTGTAACTACTTTTCCAAAATTGCCAGCAAACAGATTATTGCACACCTAAAAATAAAGTTAAAAAACATAGGCCTCCTCCATATCCCCTCAAAGTCTCCTTTCCATCGCCAATATAGGTGTGTTTTCTACCATTTTGGTAGAAAAAAACAGTGATTTGGTACTAATTTAGGAAAAGTAGAAGAATGTTATATACAGCTCTGCAATGTCTACTTCACACATCTGTCTAGCATATGTATCTTTGAAAGTAATCTTTTAGACCACTTAGACGTAAAATGTCGGAGAAATACTTAATGCAAATTACAGTGTAGTCAGATCTTCTCCATATTTACAGAATAGGCAAAATTTCTTCTATTGTATATAAAGCATATTACAGACAAAAGAAACATATTTTCACACATTCCACATCTTTAAAATTAACAATTATGATAGTTTCATTGATTTGTAGCTACTTTTCCAAAGTTGTCGGCAAACAAACTATTGCACACCTAAAAATAAAGTTAAAAAACATAGGCCTCCTCCATATCCCCTCAAAGCCTCCTCTTCATCGCCAATATAGGTGTGTTTTCTACCATTTTGGTAGAAAAAAAACAGTGATTTGGTAGTAATTTAGGAAAAGTAGAAGAATGTTGCACACAGCTCTGCAATATCTACTTCAGACATCTGTCTAGCATATGTATCTTTGAAAGCAATCTTTTAAACCACTTAGACGTAAAAGGTAGGAGAAATACATAATGCAAATTACAGTGTAGTTGGATCTTATCCACATTTACAGAATCGGCAAAATTTCTTCTATTGTGTATAAAGCATATTGCAGACAAAAAAACATATTTTCACACATTCCACATCTTTAAAATTAGCAATTATGATAGTTTCATTGATTTGTAACTACTTTTCCAAAATTGCCAGCAAGCAGATTATTGCACACCTAAAAATGAAGTTAAAAAACATAGGCCTCCTCCATATCCCCTCAAAGCCTCCTTTCCATCACCAATATAGGTGTGTTTTCTACCATTTTGGTAGAAAAAAAACTGTGATTTGGTAGTAATTTAGGAAAAGTAGAAGAATTTTGTATACAGCTCTGCAATGTCTACTTCAGACATCTGTCTAGCATATGTATCTTTAAAAGTAATCTTTTAGACCACTTAGACGTAAAAGGTCGGAGAAATACATAATGCAAATTACAGTGTAGTCGAATCTTATCCACATTTACAGAATCGGCAAAATTTCTTCTATTGTGTATAAAGCATTTTACAGACAAAAAAAACATATTTTCACACATTCCACATCTTTAAAATTAACAATTATGATAGTTTCATTGATTTGTAACTACTTTTCAAAAATTGCCAGCAAACAGATTATTGCACACCTAAAAATAAAGTTAAAAAACATAGGCCTCCTCCATATCCCCTCAAAGCCTCCTTTCCATCGCCAATATAGGTGTGTTTTCTACCATTTTGGTAGAAAAAAAACAGTGATTTTGTAGTAATTTAGGAAAAGTAGAAGAATGTTGTACACAGCTCTGCAATGTCTACTTCAGACATCTGTCTATATTATGCGCCGAGCGGTTGCTGGATCTGAAATGGGCTCAGAATCATCTGTGTATTTGGTGGTCTCTCATTCAGGTTCAGCCAGGGCTGATGTTGCACAGCACCACCATTGGTCCCAACGCCTAGCTAGTGCACAAGTTGTGCAACTTGTATCTCGGTTGTTTGTGCCTAGCACTATGAAGTATAGGTTGCGGAGGAAGTCAGGGCTCCGGCAGCCTAAGTCCAAGATGCATCACACTGAGCATGCCGGTGACATGGCGGACCGTGATTGGTGGTTCAGGAACTAGCTGATCCAGTGACCTGGCACCACCTGATTGCTCACAAGTGACGTCACCAATGGTGCAACAGTGGGGCAAGGCTTAGTCTTTAAAAGTCCCGCCCACAAACATGGCGGCGCACTCAGATCATAGAGCATGATGCTGGTGTGTGGATTTCTGTGCTCCACATGTAGTTTCTGCTAGGCAGGTTAGCTCCATAGAGGCAAGCTAGTGAAAGTAGGCAGGTAGCTTCGCCTTGCAGACTGGCTCTGTCAGTGGGGGTCGCCTTACACCCCGAACAGCCTGCAGGACCACGTGGAGAAACACTCCTCTGTCCGGTAGCACGCCGGCAGAGGGCGCGTACCCGTTGGCGTGAGTCACACGCATCTTAGCGCCAACTCCTACTGCGTAGCGCCTGTTTCGAAGACAGGGCTACTGCTTTTTCCCCGGTCGCACGTCTCCCTGTGGTTCTTGGAGATTGTGTGAACCGCTGAGACCCACTCCATGTGCTTTAACACGGAGTGGTTTTTCAGTTAAGTAGGTGCTATCCCTGTCACTGTTCTTCCGTGCAGTTAACGGAGATAGAGCGAACCGTTATACCCGTTCCTGTGTGCAGGAACACGGAAGGGTTTAACATTTTAGTTTTTCGCTTTCCTTTCCACCCGGGAAGTGTTCGGTAGCAGTCCTCCAGGCTGCATTGCGGACCCCGGGGTCGGTTGCGTTCCATTTTATTAAAGTTGTTTGCAACCGCCCCCTTAACAGTATCTGAGCGCCAGGGTCTTGCGGAACATGGCCGACAATCAGCAGCTGCAGCGCTAAATACAGCAACTGGAGACAAGACTTAGGTCTCTGGAACAAACTGCCCCGGTTGCTGATACCACTGCAGTAGCTATCCAGGCGGCTTCTCTAGCAGCCAATATGATTAACTCGGCTGCCACCACTGCAAGTGCTCCATTACCCCATTTTGCCCTCCCGGAAAAAATTTCTGGGGACAGTAAATTCTGCGGGGTTTTATTAATTTATGCTCCATACTTTTGGAGATGATGGAGGCACGATTTCCCTCCGAGAGAGCCAAAGTGGGTTATGTCACCTCATTGCTCTCCCACAGGGCTCTGGAGTGGGCTACTCCACTGTGGGAGCGGAATGATCCCGTCGTGGCTAATGCAGGTCTTTTCCTTAGGACCTTAAAAAGTGTTTTCCTGGGGCCTCAGGTCACGCATGATACGGCTCTTAAGCTGCTTGCGTTGACTCAGGGTTCGGCCACCGCCAGCCACTATGCAATTCAGCTCAGAACCTTTGCGGCTGAACTGGATTGGCCTGAGCAGTCGCTAATTCCGGTGTTTTGGAGGGGGCTGGCTGGGCATATTAAAGATGCTCTAGCTACCAGGGAGATTCCAACCTCTCTGGAAGAGTTAATCACTCTCGCTAACCGGATAGATCTGCGTCATGGCACCCTCTTTCTCTAGGCCTATCTCCAAACCCGCGGCTCCCGTTCCGGAGCCTGAGGCTATGGATATATCCCGGGCTATGTCTAAACCTCCCCGTTCCCGACCTGCACATCTCTTGGAGTACCCCGTTAATAAGGTTTCCAAGCGGTCGGGAAACGAGGGAATCTAACCGCCGTTGGAGGGGATGTGTTAGATTCTGGGATTTCTTCCTCCAGATTACTGTATGAGGTGACATTGTCCTTCGGAGACACCATGATTACTGCCAAGGCGTGGGTGGATTCTGGAGCCGATGGCAATTTCTTGTCATCTACATTTGCCCAGAGGCATGCCATTCCTCTGGAGTTACTGCCAAGGGCAATGAACATCAGGGTGGTCAACGGTTCTCTGCTGGACCCACAAATCACCCACCAGTCTGCCCCCCTCACCATGTCGTTTCCTCAGGGTCACCGGGAGACTATCTCCTTCCTTATTATCCCCGGGGGATTCGATGAGGTGCTATTGGGTCTGCCGTGGCTACGTCGCCACTCTCCACACATTTATTGGAGTACAGGGAGAATCTCTTCCTGGGGTAAGGATTGTGTGCCTCAATGTATGGTTACAGCTGCCCGGGGGTAGTCTCAGAACCGTCCCTTGACTTGTCCGCTCTTCCTGAGCAATATCGGAGTTTCGCGGACGTCTTTTCCAAAAAGGCTGCAGAAACTATGCCTCCCCACCGACAGTATGACTGCCCTATTGATTTGGTCCCCGGTGCGGAGCCTCCTCGCGGTAGGGTTTACCCCCTGTCTGTACCTGAGACCCAGGCCATGTCTGACTATATCAAAGAGAACTTGGCCCGGGGGTTTATCAGAAAATCGGTCTCTCCTGCGGGAGCGGAGTTTTTCTTCATCCAGAAGAGAGAGGGTGATTTACGTCCCTGCATAGATTATAGAGGACTAAATGCCATCACCATCAAGAATAAATACCCTCTACCCCTGATTTCTGAACTTTTTGACAGGTTGCGAGGGGTTAATATCTTCACTAAATTGGACCTGCGAGGGGCGTATAATCTTGTGCGAATCCGTGAAGGTGACGAGTGGAAAACTGCCTTTAATACTCGTGATGGTCATTACGAGTATCTCGTCATGCCCTTCGGATTATGCAATGCCCCGGCGGTTTTTCAAGATTTTGTCAATGATATCTTTCGGGATTTGCTGCTATCTTCCGTGATAGTCTATCTTGATGATATCCTTATTTTTTCACCGGACCTCTCCACACACAGAGAGGATGTTCGCAGGGTTTTTGAACGTTTGCGAGCAAGTTCTTTATATTGTAAGCTGGAGAAGTGTCAGTTTGAATGAGAGTCTCTATCGTTCCTGGGCTACATCATATCCAGTAAGGGATTGGCTATGGATGCACAAAAGTTGGTAGCAGTACAGAACTGGCAGGAGCCTCATTCTCTTAAAGCGGTACAATGCTTCATGGGCTTTATTAATTACTACCGGCAGTTCATACCACATTTTTCCACACTGGTGGTTCCCATGGCCGATTTAACCCGGAAGGGTGCCAATCCCAAGATTTGGTCTAAGGAGACATCCGAGGCATTCCGGGAGATTAAATCCTATTTCTCTAAAGCTCCTATTCTCCATCGCCCGAATGTGAATAAGCCATTCTTTCTGGAGGTTGATGTCTCCTCTGTCGGAGCAGGAGCTGTTCTCTCTCAAAAGAATGAACAGGGTCGGACAAGGCCATGTTTTTTCTTCTCCAAGACATTCTCTCCAGCAGAGAGGAATTATACTATTGGTGACAAAGAATTGCTGGCTATTAAGATGGATTTTTCGGAATGGAGGTACCTCTTGGATGTAGCTAAATATCCTTTTGTGGTTTATTCCAATCATAAAAACCTTTCGTACCTACAGACGGCGCAGCGTCTTAACCCGAGGCAGGCCAGGTGGTCTCTTTTCTTTTCCCTATTCAACTTTTCCATTCATTTTTTAGAAGGGGAAAAGAATCCCCGGGCGGATGCATTGTCCCAGTCTATGGATACGGCTGAGGACGAGGACGAGCCCAGGCTTATTGTTCCACCAGAGTGTATGCGGACAGTGGCTCCAGTGTCCCTAAACCAGGTTCCCCCTGGGAGGACGTTCGTCCCTCCTAATTTACAGGATGAAGTACTGTCCTGGGCACATGCCTCTAAGATCGGAGGTCATTTTGGGGTCAGACGTACCACAGAGCTTCTCCAATGGTCGTATTGGTGGCCTCGGATCCCAGGACGTTAAGGAATATGTCCAAGCATGTGTCTTCTGTGCGAGAAATAAATCGTCCCGTCAGAGGCCAGCTGGTCTTCTTCATCCGTTACCCGTGGCAGATAGACCTTGGGAGCTGGTAGGGATGGATTTTATTGTTGAGTTACCTAAGTCCCGGGGAAACACGACAATATGGGTGGTGTCTGACCATTTCTCTAAGATGGTTCATGTGATTCCTCTGCCTAGGGTTAATTCTTTCCGGGTTCTGGCATCACTGTTCATTCGTCACGTTTTCCGTCTTCACGGAATGCCTGATAGGATTGTCTGTGACCAGGGTCCACAGTTTTCCTCTCGGTTTTGGAGAGAGTTGTGCAACTTGCTCACCATTGAACTGAATCTCTCTACTGCCTATCACCCGGAGACTAATGGCTTGGTGGAACGCACTAACCAGACGCTTGTGACATACTTGCGTCAGTTCGTTTCGGCCAACCAGAATGACTGGTCGATACTGCTCCCCTGGACTGAGTTTGCCCTACACAACGCAGTGGCGGATTCCACAGGTCAGACTCCGTTTCTCCTAATTTATGGCCAACATCCGCGAGTCCCGGTCCCTATGCCGGTTTCCTCTGTGGAAACTAGGGTCAGAGATTGGGCTCTGGAGGCGCGGGAGGTTTGGGATCGTACCCAGGAGGCTATTTTGGCCTCCAAGAATCGGATGAGAGAGTCGGCTGACACTCATCGCCGTCCGGCCTGCGTATTCTCCCTGGGCAACAATGTGTGGCTCGCAGCTCGTAATATCAGAGTTCGCGGGGAATCCCCTAATTTTGCCCCCCGTTTTATTGGTCTGTTCAGAATTTTAGCCCAGGTAAACCCTGTAGTGTACCGGCTACAGTTGCCTCGACACATGAGGATTCACGACACGTTTCATGTGTCACTTCTTAAGCCGGTTCGCCTGACAAAATTCTCGGAACCCCAACCTGCTCCTGACTTCAGCGGGGATGATTTTAAGGTTCAGGCGATCATGGGTTCCAAGATGGTCCGTGGGAAAAAACATGACCTTGTACACTGGAGGGGCCACGGATCTGAGGATCGTTCCTGGGAACCAGTTTCATGCTCCCCTACTCATTGAAGAATATGAGCGTCAAGTGGAGGTGGAGGTTAGAGGGGGGGATAATGTTAGGTGCTGGGCGGTTGCTGGATCTGAAATGGGTTCAGAATCATCAGTGGATTCAGTGGTCTCCTATTCAGGTTCACCCGGGGCTGATGTTGCACAGCATCACGCCTAGCTAGTGCACGAGACGTGCAAGTTGTATCTTGGGTGTTTGTGCCTAGCTCTATGAAGTATAGGTTGCGGAGGGAGTCAGGGCTCCGGCAGCCTAAGTCCAAGATGCATCACACTGAGCATGCCGGTGACATGGCAGACCATGATTGGTGGTTCAGGAACCAGCTGATCCGGTGACCTGACCTGGCACCGCCTGATTGGTCACAGGTGACGTCACCAATGGTGCGACAGTGGGGCAGGGCTTAGTCTTTAAAAGGCCCGCCCATAAATATGGCGGCACGCTCAGATCATTGAGCATGATGCAGTTGTGTGGACATCTGTGCTCCATGTGTAGTTTCTGCTAGGCAGGTTAGCTACATAGAGGCAGGCTAGTGAAAGTAGGCAGGTAGCTTCGCCTTGCAGTCTGGCTCTGACAGTGGGGGTCGCCTTACACCCCGAGCAGCCTGCAGACTTCCTACTCCCTGTAGGCTCCTGTGGACCACGTGGAGAAACACTCCTCTGTCCGGTAGCACGCCGACAGAGGGCACGTACCCGTCGGCGTGAGTCACACGCATCTTAGCGCCAACTCCTACTGCGTAGCGCCTGTATCGAAGACAGGGCTACTGCTTTTCCCCCGGGTCGCACGTCTCCCTGCGGTTCTTGGAGATTGTGTGAACCGCTGAAACCCACTCCGTATGCTTTAAAACAGAGTGGTTTATCAGTTAAGCAGGTGCTATCCCGGTCACACTTCTCCCGTGCAGTTAACGGAGATAGAGCGAACCGCTATACCCGATCCTGTGTGCAGAAACACGGAAGGGTTTAAAATTTAAATTTGTCGCTTTCCTTTCCAACCGGGAAGTGTTCGGCAGCGGTCCTCAAGGCTGCATTGCGGATGCGTTCCATTTTATTAAAGTTGTTTGCAACTGCCCCCTTAACAATAGGTGTGTTTTCTACCATTTTGGTAGAAAAAAAACAGTGATTTGGTAGTAATTTAGGAAAAGCAGAAGAATGTTGTACACGGCTCTGCAATGTCTACTTCAGACATCTGTCTAGCATACGTATCTTTGAAAGTAATTTTTTAGACCACTTAGACGTAAAAGGTCGGAGAAATACATAATGCAAATTACAGTGTAGTCGGATCTTATCCAGATTTACAGAATCTGCAAAATTTCTTCTATTGTGTATAAAGCATATTACAGACAAAAAAAAACATATTTTCCCACATTTCACATCTTTAAAATTAACAATTATGATAATTTCATTGATTTGTAACTACTTTTCCAAAACTGCCAGCAAACAGATTATTGCACACCTAAAAATAAAGTTAAAAAACATAGCCCTCCTCCATATCCCCTCAAAGCCTCCTTTCCATCGCCAATATAGGTGTGTTTTCTACCATTTTGGTAGAAAAAAAACAGTGATTTGGTAGTAATTTAGGAAAACGAGAAGAATTTTTTATACAGCTCTGCAATGTCTACTTCAGACATCTGTCTAGCATATGTATCTTTAAAAGTAATCTTTTAACCCACTTAGACGTAAAAGGTCGGAGAAATACATAATGCAAATTACAGTGTAGTCGGTTCTTATCCACATTTACAGAATCGGCAAAATTTCTTCTATTGTGTATAAAGCATATTACAGACAAAAAAAACATATTTTCACACATTCCACATCTTTAAAATTAACAATTATGCTAGTTTCATTGATTTATAGCTACTTTTCCAAAGTTATCAGCAAACAAACTATTGTACACCTAAAAATAAAGTTAAAAAACATAGGCCTCCTCCATATCCCCTCAAAGACTCCTTTCCATCGCCAATATAGGTGTGTTTTCTACTATTTTGGTAGAAAAAAAACAGTGATTTGGTAGTAATTTAGGAAAAGTAGAAGAATGTTGTACACAGCTCTGCAATGTCTACTTCAGACATTTGTCTAGCATATGTATCTTTGAAAGTAATCTTTTAGACCACTTAGACGTAAACGGTTGGAGAAAAACATAATGCAAATTACAGTGTAGTCGGATCTTATCCACATTTACAGAATGGCAAAATTTCTTCTCTTGTGTATAAAGCATATTACAGACAAAAAACATATTCTCACACATTCCATATCTTTAAAATTAACAATTATGATAGTTTCATTGATTTTTAGCTACTTTTCCAAAGTTATCAGCAAACAAACTATTGCACACCTAAAAATAAAGTTAAAAACCATAGGCCTCCTACATATCCCCTCAAAGCCTCCTTTCCATCCAATATATAGGTGTGTTTTCTACCATTTTGGTAGAAAAAAAACAGTGATTTGGTAGTAATTTAGGAAAAGTAGAAGAATGTTGTACACAGCTCTGCAATGTCTATTTCAGACATCTGTCTAGCATATGTATCTTTCAAAGTAATTTTTTAGACCACTTAGACGTAAAAGGTCGGAGAAGTACATAATGCAAATTCCAGTGTAGTCGGATGATATCCACATTTACAGAATCGGCAAAATTTCTTCTATTGTTTATAAAGCATATTACAGACAAAAAAAACATATTTTCACACATTCCACATCTTTAAAATTAACAATTATGATAGTTTCATTGATTTGTAGCTACTTTTCCAGAGCTATCAGCAAACAAACTATTGCACACCTAAAAATAAAGTTAAAAAACATAGGCCTCCTCCATATCCCCTCAAAGCCTCCTTTCCATCATCAATATAGGTGTGTTTTCTACCATTTTGGTAGGAAAAAAACAGTGATTTCGTAGTAATTTAGGAAAAGTAGAAGAATTTTGTATACAGCTCTGCAATGTCTACTTCAGACATCTGTCTAGCATATGTATCTTTGTATCTTTGAAAGTAATCTTTTTGACCACTTAGACGTAAAAGATCGGAGAAAAACATAATGCAAATTACCGTGTAGTTGGATCTTATCCACATTTACACAATCGGCAAAATTTCTTCTATTGTGTATAAAGCATATTAAAGACAAAAAACATATTTTCACACATTCCATATCTTTAAAATTAACAATTATGATAGTTTCATTGATTTTTAGCTGCTTTTCCAAAGTTATCAGCAAACAAACTATTGCACACCTAAAAATAAAGTTAAAAAACATAGGCCTCCTCCATATCCCCTCAAAGCCTCCTTTCCATCCCCAATATAGGTGTGTTTTCTACCATTTTGGTAGAAAAAAACTGTGATTTAGTAGTAATTTAGGAAAAGTAGAAGAATGTTGTACACAGCTCTGCAATGTCTACTTCAGACATCTGTCTAGCATATGTATCTTTAAAAGTTATTTTTTAGACCACTTAGACGTAAAAGGACGGAGAAATACATAATGCAAATTACAGTGTAGTCGGATCTTATCCACATTTACAGGATCGGCAAAATTTCTTCTATTGCGTATAAAGCATATTACAGACAAAAAACATATTTTCACACATTCCATATCTTTAAAATTAGCAATTATGATAGTTTCATTGATTTTTAGCTATTTTTCCAAAGTTATCAGCAAACAAACTATTGCACACCTAAAAATAAAGTTAAAAAACATAGGCCTCCTCCATATCCCCTCAAAGCCTCCTTTCCATCCCCAATATAGGTGTGTTTTCTACTATTTTGGTAGAAAAAACAGTGATTTGGTAGTAATTTAGGAAAAGTAGAAGAATTTTGTATACAGCTTTGCAATGTCTACTTCAGACATCTGTCTAGCATATGTATCTTTGAAAGTAATATTTTAAACCACTTAGACGGAAAAGGTCGGAGAAGTACATAAAGCAAATTACAGTGTAGTCAGATCTTATCCACATTTACAGAATCGGTAAAATTTCTTCTATTGTGTATAAAGCATATTACAGACAAAAAAAACATATTTTCACACCTTCCATATCTTTAAAATTAACAATTATGATAGTTTCATTGATTTGTAGCTACTTTTCCAAAGTTATCAGCAAACAAACTATTGCACACCTAAAAATAAAGTTAAAAAACATAGGCCTCCTCCATATCCCCTCAAAGCCATCTTTCCATCGCCAATATAGGTGTGTTTTCTACTATTTTGGTAGAAAAAAAAGAGTGATTTGGTAGTAATTTAGGAAAAGTAGAAGAATGTTGTACACAGCTCTGCAATGTCTACTTCAGACATCTGTCTAGCATTATGTATCTTTGAAAGTAATCTTTTAACCCACTTAGACGTAAAAGGTCGGAGAAATACATAATGCAAATTACAATGTAGTCGGATCTTATCCACATTTACAGAATCGGCAAAATTTATTCTATTGTGTATAAAACATATTACAGACAAAAAACATATTTTCACACATTCTATATCTTTAAAATTAACAATTATGATAGTTTCATTGATTTGTAGCTACTTTTCCAGAGTTATCAGCAAACAAACTATTGCACACCTAAAAATAAAGTTAAAAAACATGAGCCTCCTCCATATCCCCTCAAAGCCTCCTTTCCATCGCCAATATAGGTGTGTTTTCTACCATTTTGGTAGAAAAAAAACTGTGATTTGGTAGTAATTTAGGAAAAGTAGAAGAATGTTGTACTCAGTTCTGCAATGTCTACTTCAGACATCTGTCTAGCATATGTTTCTTTAAAAGTAATTTTTTAGACCACTTAGACGTAAAAGGACGGAGAAATACATAATGCAAATTACAGTATAGTCGGATCTTATCCACATTTACAGAATCGGCAAAATTTCTTCTATTGTGTATAAATCATATTACAGACAAAAAAAATATTTTCACACATTCCACATCTTTAAAATGAACAATTATGATAGTTTCATTGATTTGTAACTACTTTTTCAAAATTGCCAGCGAACAGATTATTGCACACCTAAAAATAAAGTTAAAAAACATAGGCCTCCTCCATATCCCCTCAAAGCCTCCATTTCATCGCCAATATAGGTGTTTTCTACCATTTTGGTGGAAAAAAAACAGTGATTTAGTAGTAATTTAGGAAAAGTAGAAGAATCTAGTACACAGCTCTGCAATGTCTACTTCAGACATCTGTCTAGAATATGTATCTTTGAAAGTAATCTTTTAGACCACTTAGACGTTAAAGGTCGGAGAAATACATAATGCAATTTACAGTGTAGTCGGATCTTATCCACATTTACAGAATCGGCAAAATTTCTTCTATTGTGTATAAAGCATATTACAGACAAAAAACATATTTTCACACATTCCATATCTTTAAAATTAACAATTATGATAGTTTCATTGATTTTTAGCTACTTTTCCAAAGTTATCAGCAAACCAACTATTGCATACCTAAAAATAAAGTTAAAAACATAGGCCTCCTCCATATCCCCTCAAAGCCTCCTTTCCATCGCCAATATAGGTGTGTTTTCTACTATTTTGGTAGAAAAAACAATGATTTGGTAGTAATTTAGGAAAAGTAGAAGAATGTTGTACACAGCTCTGCAATGTCTACTTCAGACATCTGTCTAGCATATGTATCTTTGAAAGTAATCTTTTAAACCACTTAGATGTAAAAGGTCGGAGAAATACATAATGCAAATTACAGTGTAGTCGGATCTTATCCACATTTACAGAATCGACAAAATTTCTTCTATTGTGTATAAAGCATATTACTGACAAAAAAAAACATATTTTCACACCTTCCATATCTTTAAAATTAACAATTATGATAGTTTCATTGATTTGTAGCTACTTTTCCAAAGTTATCAGCAAACAAACTATTGCACACCTAAAAATAAAGTTAAAAAACATAGGACTCCTCCATATCCCCTCAAAGCCTCCTTTCCATTGCCAATATAGGTGTGTTTTCTACTATTTTGGTAGAAAAAAAGGAGTGATTTGGTAGTAATTTTAGAAAAGTAGAAGAATGTTGTACACAGCTCTGCAATGTCTACTTCAGACATCTGTCTAGCGTTATGTATCTTTGAAAGTAATCTTTTAACCCACTTAGACGTAAAAGGTCGGAGAAATACATAATGCAAATTACAGTGTAGTCGAATCTTATCCACATTTACAGAATCGGCAAAATTTCTTCTATTGTGTATTAAGCATATTACCGACAAAAAAAACATATTTTCACACATTCCACATCTTTAAAATTAACAATTATGATAGTTTCATTGATTTGTAGCTACTTTTCCAGAGTTATCAGCAAACAAACTATTGCACACCTAAAAATAAAGTTAAAAAACATGAGCCTCCTCCATATCCCCTCAAAGCCTCCTTTCCATCGCCAATATAGGTGTGTTTTCTACCATTTTGGTAGAAAAAAAACTGTGATTTGGTAGTAATTTAGGAAAAGTAGAAGAATGTTGTACTCAGTTCTGCAATGTCTACTTCAGACATCTGTCTAGCATATGTTTCTTTAAAAGTAATTTTTTAGACCACTTAGACGTAAAAGGACGGAGAAATACATAATGCAAATTACAGTATAGTCGGATCTTATCCACATTTACAGAATCGGCAAAATTTCTTCTATTGTGTATAAATCATATTACAGACAAAAAAAATATTTTCACACATTCCACATCTTTAAAATGAACAATTATGATAGTTTCATTGATTTGTAACTACTTTTTCAAAATTGCCAGCGAACAGATTATTGCACACCTAAAAATAAAGTTAAAAAACATAGGCCTCCTCCATATCCCCTCAAAGCCTCCATTTCATCGCCAATATAGGTGTTTTCTACCATTTTGGTGGAAAAAAAACAGTGATTTAGTAGTAATTTAGGAAAAGTAGAAGAATCTAGTACACAGCTCTGCAATGTCTACTTCAGACATCTGTCTAGCATATGTATCTTTGAAAGTAATCTTTTAGACCACTTAGACGTTAAAGGTCGGAGAAATACATAATGCAATTTACAGTGTAGTCGGATCTTATCCACATTTACAGAATCGGCAAAATTTCTTCTATTGTGTATAAAGCATATTACAGACAAAAAACATATTTTCACACATTCCATATCTTTAAAATTAACAATTATGATAGTTTCATTGATTTGTAGCTACTTTTCCAAAGTTATTAGCAAACAAACTATTGCACACCTAAAAATAAATTTAAAAAACATAGGCCTCCTCCATATCCCCTCAAAGCCTCCTTTCCATCGCCAATATAGGTGTGTTTTCTACTATTTTGGTAGAAAAAAAACAGTGATTTGGTAGTAATTTAGGAAAAGTAGAAGAATGTTATACACAGCTCTGCAATGTCTACTTCAGACATCTCTCTAGCATATGTATCTTTGAAATTAATCTTTTAGACCACTTAGACATAAAAGGTCAGAGAAAAACATAATGCAAATTACCGTGTAGTTGGATCTTATCCACATTTACAGAATCTGCAAAATTTCTAGTATTGTGTATAAAGCATATTACAGATAAAAAAAAACATATTTTCACACATTCCACATCTTTAAAATTAACAATTATTATAGTTTCATTGATTTGTAGCTACTTTTACAAAGTTATCAGCAAACAAACTATTGCACACCTAAAAATAAAGTTAAAAAACATAGGCCTCCTCCATATCCCCTCAAAGCCTCCTTTCCATCGCCAATATAGGTGTGTTTTCTACCATTTTGGTAGAAAAAAAGCAGTGATTTAGTAGTAATTTAGGAAAAGTAGAAGAATGTTGTATACAGCTTTGCAATGTCTACTTCAGACATCTGTCTAGCATATGTATCTTTCAAAGTAATATTTTAAACCACTTAGACGTAAAAGGTCGGAGAAATACATAATGCAAATTACAGTGTAATCGGATCTTATCCACATTTACAGAATCGGCAAAATTTCTTCTATTGTGTATAAAGCATATTACAGACAAAAAAACATATTTTCACACCTTCCATATCTTTAAAATTAACAATTATGATAGTTTCATTGATTTGTAGCTACTTTTCCAAAGTTATCAGCAAACAAACTATTGCACAGCTAAAAATAAAGTTAAAAAACATAGGCATCCTCCATATCCCCTCAAAGCCTCCTTACCATCGCCAATATAGGTGTGTTTTCTACCATTTTGTTAGAAAAAAAACTGTGATTTGGTAGTAATTGAGGAAAAGTAGAAGAATGTTGTACTCAGCTCTGCAATGTATACTTCAGACATGTGTCTAGCATATGTATCTTTAAAAGTAATCTTTTAAACCACTTAGACGTAAAAGGTCGGAGAAATACATAATACAAATTACAGTGTAGTCGGATCTTATCCACATTTACAGAATCGGCAAAATTTCTTCTATTGTGTATAAAGCATATTACAGACAAAAAAAACATATTTTCACACATTCCACATCTTTAAAATTAACAATTATGATAGTTTCATTGATTTGTAGCTACTTTTCCAAAGTTATCAGCAAACAAACTATTGCACACCTCAAAATAAAGTTAAAAAACATAGGTCTCCTCCATATCTCCTCAAAGCCTTCTTTCCATCGCCAATATAGGTGTGTTTTCTACTATTTTGGTAGAAAAAACAGTGATTTGGTAGTAATTTAGGAAAAGTAGAAGAATGTTGTACACATCTCTGCAATGTCTACTTCAGACATCTGTCTAGCATATGTATCTTTGAAAGTAATATTTTAAACCACTTAGACGTAAAAGGTCGGAGAAATACATAATGCAAATTACAGTGTAATCGGATCTTATCCACATTTACAGAATCGGCAAAATTTCTTCTATTGTGTATAAAGCATATTACAGACAAAAAAAACATATTATCACACCTTCCATATCTTTAAAATTAACAATTATGATAGTTTCATTGATTTGTAGCTACTTTTCCAAAGTTATCAGCAAACAAACTATTGCACACCTAAAAAT
The DNA here is from genome assembly GCF_046119375.1 of Phyllobates terribilis. Classification (NCBI taxonomy): domain Eukaryota; kingdom Metazoa; phylum Chordata; class Amphibia; order Anura; family Dendrobatidae; genus Phyllobates; species Phyllobates terribilis. The sequence goes on along the minus strand of NW_027362762.1, from coordinate 339,178,127 downwards.
AAAGTTAAAAAACATAGGCCTCCTCCATATCCCCTCAAAGCCACCTTTCCATCGCCAATATAGGTGTGTTTTCTACCATTTTGTTAGAAAAAAAACAGTGATTTGGTAGTAATTGAGGAAAAGTAGAAGAATGTTGTACTCAGCTCTGCAATGTCTACTTCAGACATGTGTCTAGCATATGTATCTTTAAAAGTAATCTTTCAAACCACTTAGACGTTTAAGGTCGGAGAAATACATAATGCAAATTACAGTGTAGTCGGATCTTATCCACATTTACAGAATCGGCAAAATTTCTTCTATTGTGTATAAAGCATATTACAGACAAAAAACATATTTTCACACCTTCCATATCTTTAAAATTAACAATTATGATAGTTTCATTGATTTTTAGCTACTTTTCCAAAGTTATCAGCAAACAAACTATTGCACACCTAAAAATAGAGTTAAAAAACATAGTCCTCCTCTATATCCCCTCAAAGACTCCTTTCCATCGCCAATATAGGTGTGTTTTCTACTATTTTGGTAGAAAAAACAGTGATTTGGTAGTAATTTAGGAAAAGTAGAAGAATTTTGTATACAGCTTTGCAATGTCTACTTCAGACCAGACCTCTGTCTAGCATATGTATCTTTTAAAGTAATATTTTAAACCACTTAGACGTAAAAGGTCGGAGAAATACATAATGCAAATTACAGTGTAATCGGATCTTATCCACATTTACAGAATCGGCAAAATTTCTTCTATTGTGTATAAAGCATATTACAGATGAAAAAAACATATTTTCACACCTTCCATATCTTTAAAATTAACAATTATGATAGTTTCATTGATTTGTAGCTACTTTTCCAAAGTTATCAGCAAACAAACTATTGCACACCTAAAAATAAAGTTAAAAAACATAGGCCTCCTCCATATCCCCTCAAAGCCACCTTTCCATCGCCAATATAGGTGTGTTTTCTACCATTTTGTTAGAAAAAAAGCTGTGATTTGGTAGTAATTGAGGAAAAGTAGAAGAATGTTGTACTCAGCTTTGCAATGTCTACTTCAGACATGTGTCTAGCATATGTATCTTTAAAAGTAATCTTTTAAACCACTTAGACGTAAAAGGTCGGAGAAATACATAATACAAATTACAGTGTAGTCGGATCTTATCCGCATTTACAGAATCGCCAAAATTTCTTCTATTGTGTATAAAGCATATTACAGACAAAAAAAACATATTTTCACACATTCCACATCTTTAAAATTAACAATTATGATAGTTTCATTGATTTGTAGTTACTTTTCCAAAGTTATCAGCAAACAAACTATTGCACACCTCAAAATAAAGAAAAAAACATAGGTCTCCTCCATATCCCCTCAAAGCCTCCTTTCCATCGCCAACATAGGTGTGTTTTCTACTATTTTGGTAGAAAAAACAGTGATTTGGTAGTAATTTAGGAAAAGTAGAAGAATGTTGTACACAGCTCTGCAATGTCTACTTCAGACATCTGTCTAGCATATGTATCTTTGAAAGTAATATTTTAAACCACTTAGATGTAAAAGGTCGGAGAAATACATAATGCAAATTACATTGTAATCGGATCTTATCCACATTTACAGAATCGGCAAAATTTCTTCTATTGTGTATAAAGCATATTACAGACAAAAAAAACATATTTTCACACCTTCCATATCTTTAAAATTAACAATTATGATAGTTTCATTGATTTGTAGCTACTTTTCCAAAGTTATCAGCAAACAAACTATTGCACACCTAAAAATAAAGTTAAAAAACATAGGCCTCCTCCATATCCCCTCAAAGCCACCTTTCCATCACCAATATAGGTGTGTTTTCTACCATTTTGTTAGAAAAAAAACTGTGATTTGGTAGTAATTGAGGAAAAGTAGAAGAATGTTGTATACAGCTTTGCAATGTCTACTTCAGACATCTGTCTAGCATATGTATCTTTGAAAGTAATATTTTAAACCACTTAGACGTAAAAGGTCGGAGAAATACATAATGCAAATTACAGTGTAATCGGATCTTATCCACATTTACAGAATCGGCAAAATTTCTTCTATTGTGTATAAAGCATATTACAGACAAAAAAACATATTTTCACACCTTACATATCTTTAAAATTAACAATTATGATAGTTTCATTGATTTGTAGCTACTTTTCCAAAGTTATCAGCAAACAAACTATTGCACACCTAAAAATAAAGTTAAAAAACATAGGCCTCCTCCATATCCCCTCAAAGCCTCCTTACCATCGTCAATATAGGTGTGTTTTCTACCATTTTGTTAGAAAAAAAACTGTGATTTGGTAGTAATTGAGGAAAAGTAGAAGAATGTTGTACTCAGCTCTGCAATGTGTACTTCAGACATGTGTCTAGCATATGTATCTTTAAAAGTAATCTTTTAAACCACTTAGACGTAAAAGGTCGGAGAAATACATAATGCAAATTAGAGTGTAGTCGGATCTTATCCACATTTACAGAATCGGCAAAATTTCTTCTATTGTGTATAAAGCATATTACAGACAAAAAAAACATATTTTCACACATTCCACATCTTTAAAATTAACAATTATGATAGTTTCATTGATTTGTAGCTACTTTTCCAAAGTTATCAGCAAACAAACTATTGCACACCTCAAAATAAAGTTAAAAAACATAGGTCTCCTCCATATCCCCTCAAAGCCTCCTTTCCATCGCCAATATTGGTGTGTTTTCTACTATTTTGGTAGAAAAAACAGTGATTTGGTAGTAATTTAGAAAAAGTAGAAGAATGTTGTACACAGCTCTGCAATGTCTACTTCAGACATCTGTCTTGCATATGTATCTTTGAAAGTAATATTTTAAACCACTTAGACGTAAAAGGTCGGAGAAATACATAATGCAAATTACAGTGTAATCGGATCTTATCCACATTTACAGAATCGGCAAAATTTCTTCTATTGTGTATAAAGCATATTACAGACAAAAAAAACATATTTTCACACCTTCCATATCTTTAAAATTAACAATTATGATAGTTTCATTGATTTGTAGCTACTTTTCCAAAGTTATCAGCAAACAAACTATTGCACACCTAAAAATAAAGTTAAAAAACATAGGCCTCCTCCATATCCCCTCAAAGCCTCCTTACCATCGCCAATATAGGTGTGTTTTCTACCATTTTGTTAGAAAAAAAACTGTGATTTGGTAGTAATTGAGGAAAAGTAGAAGAATGTTGTACTCAGCTCTGCAATGTCTACTTCAGACATGTGTCTAGCATATGTATCTTTAAAAGTAATCTTTCAAACCACTTAGACGTAAAAGGTCGGAGAAATACATAATACAAATTACAGTGTAGTCGGATCTTATCCACATTTACAGAATCGGCAAAATTTCTTCTATTGTGTATAAAGCATATTGCAGACAAAAAAAACATATTTTCACACATTCCACATATTTAAAATTAACAATTATGATAGTTTCATTGATTTGTAACTACTTTTCCAAAGTTATCAGCAAACAAACTATTGCACACCTCAAAATAAAGTTAAAAAACATAGATCTCCTCCATATCCCCTCAAAGCCTCCTTTCCATCGCCAATATAGGTGTGTTTTCTACCATTTTGGTAGAAAAAAAGCCGTGATTTAGTAGTAATTTAGGAAAAGAAGAAGAATGTTGTACACAGCTCTGCAATGTCTACTTCAGACATCTGTCTGGCATATGTATCTTTGAAAGTAATCTTTTCAACCACTTTGACGTTTAAGGTCGGAGAAATACATAATGCAAATTACAGTGTAGTCGGATCTTATCCACATTTACAGAATCGGCAAAATTTCTTCTATTGTGTATAAAGCATATTACAGACAAAAAACATATTTTCACACATTCCATATCTTTAAAATTAACAATTATGATAGTTTCATTGATTTTTAGCTACTTTTCCAAAGTTGTCAGCAAACAAACTATTGCACACCTAAAAATAGAGTTAAAAAACATAGTCCTCCTCCATATCCCCTCAAAGCCTCCTTTCCATCGCCAATATAGGTGTGTTTTCTACTATTTTGGTAGAAAAAACAGTGATTTGGTAGTAATTTAGGAAAAGTAGAAGAATTTTGTATACAGCTTTGCAAGGTCTACTTCAGACCAGACCTCTGTCTAGCATATGTATCTTTGAAAGTAATATTTTAAACCACTTAGACGTAAAAGGTCGGAGAAATACATAATGCAAATTACAGTGTAATCGGATCTTATCCACATTTACAGAATCGGCAAAATTTCTTCTATTGTGTATAAAGCATATTACAGATGAAAAAAACATATTTTCACACCTTCCATATCTTTAAAATTAACAATTATGATAGTTTCATTGATTTGTAGCTACTTTTCCAAAGTTATCAGCAAACAAACTATTGCACACCTAAAAATAAAGTTAAAAAACATAGGCCTCCTCCATATCCCCTCAAAGCCACCTTTCCATCGCCAATATAGGTGTGTTTTCTACCATTTTGTTAGAAAAAAAGCTGTGATTTGGTAGTAATTGAGGAAAAGTAGAAGAATGTTGTACTCAGCTCTGCAATGTCTACTTCAGACATGTGTCTAGCATATGTATCTTTAAAAGTAATCTTTTAAACCACTTAGACGTAAAAGGTCGGAGAAATACATAATACAAATTACAGTGTAGTCGGATCTTATCCACATTTACAGAATCGGCAAAATTTCTTCTATTGTGTATAAAGCATATTACAGACAAAAAAAACATATTTTCACACATTCCACATCTTTAAAATTAACAATTATGATAGTTTCATTGATTTGTAGTTACTTTTCCAAAGTTATCAGCAAACAAACTATTGCACACCTCAAAATAAAGAAAAAAACATAGGTCTCCTCCATATCCCCTCAAAGCCTCCTTTCCATCGCCAATATAGGTGTGTTTTCTACTATTTTGGTAGAAAAAACAGTGATTTGGTAGTAATTTAGGAAAAGTAGAAGAATGTTGTACCCAGCTCTGCAATGTCTACTTCAGACATCAGTCTAGCATATGTATCTTTGAAAGTAATATTTTAAACCACTTAGATGTAAAAGGTCGGAGAAATACATAATGCAAATTACAGTGTAATCGGATCTTATCCACATTTACAGAATCGGCAAAATTTCTTCTATTGTGTATAAAGTATATTACAGACAAAAAAAACATATTTTCACATCTTCCATATCTTTAAAATTAACAATTATGATAGTTTCATTGATTTGTATCTACTTTTCCAAAGTTATCAGCAAACAAACTATTGCACACCTAAAAATAAAGTTAAAAAACATACGCCTCCTCCATATCCCCTCAAAGCCACCTTTCCATCACCAATATAGGTGTGTTTTCTAACATTTTGGTAGAAAAAAAACAGCGATTTGGTTGTAATTTAGGAAAAGTAGAAGAATGTTGTACACAGCTCGGCAATGTCTACTTCAGACATGTGTCTAGCATATGTATCTTTGAAAGTAATCTTTTAAACCACTTAGACGTAAAAGGTCGGAAAAATACATAATGCAAATTACAGTGTAGTCGCATCTTATCAACATTTATAGAATCAGCAAAATTTCTTCTATTGTGTATAAGGCATATTACAGACAAAAAAAAACATATTTTCACACATTCCATATCTTTAAAATTAACAATTATGACAGTTTCATTGATTTGTAGCTGCTTTTCCAAAGTTATCAGCAAACAAACTATTGCACACCTAAAAATAAAGTTAAAAAACATAGGCCTCCTCCATATCCCCTCAAAGCCTCCTTTCCATCGCCAATATAGGTGTGTTTTCTACTATTTTGGTAGAAAAAACAGTGATTTGGTAGTAATTTAGGAAAAGTAGAAGAATTTTGTATACAGCTTTGCAATGTCTACTTCAGACATCTGTCTAGCATATGTATCTTTGAAAGTAATATTTTAAACCACTTAGACGTAAAAGGTCGGAGAAATACATAATGCAAATTACAGTGTAGTCGGATCTTATCCACATTTACAGAATCGGCAAAATTTCTTCTATTGTGTATAAAGCATATTACAGACAAAAAAACATATTTTCACACCTTCCATATCTTTAAAATTAACAATTATGATAGTTTCATTGATTTGTAGCTACTTTTCCAAAGTTATCAGCAAACAAACTATTGCACACCTAAAAATAAATTTAAAAAACATAGGCCTCCTCCATATCCCCTCAAAGCCACCTTTCCATCGCCAATATAGGTGTGTTTTCTACCATTTTGGTAGAAAAAAAACTGTGATTTGGTAGTAATTGAGGATAAGTAGAAGAATGTTGTACTCAGCTCTGCAATGTCTACTTCAGACATTTGTCTAGCATATGTATCTTTGAAAGTAATCTTTTAGACCACTTAGACGTAAACGGTCGGATAAAAACATAATGCAAATTACAGTGTAGTCGGATCTTATCCACATTTACAGAATCGGCAAAATTTCTTCTCTTGTGTATAAAGCATATTACAGACAAAAAAAACATATTTTCACACATTCCACATCTTTAAAATTAACAATTATGCTAGTTTCATTGATTTATAGCTACTTTTCCAAAGTTATTAGCAAACAAACTATTGTACACCTAAAAATAAAGTTAAAAATCATAGGCCTCCTCCATATCCCCTCAAAGCCTCCTTTCCATCGCCAATATAGGTGTGTTTTCTACAATTTTGGTAGAAAAAAAACAGTGATTTGGTAGTAATTTAGGAAAAGTAGAAGAATGTTGTACACAGCTCTGCAATGTCTACTTCAGACATTTGTCTAGCATATGTATCTTTGAAAGTAATCTTTTAGACCACTTAGACGTAAACGGTCGGAGAAAAACATAATGCAAATTACAGTGTAGTCGGATCTTATCCACATTTACAGAATCGGCAAAATTTCTTCTCTTGTGTATAAAGCATATTACAGACAAAAAACATATTCTCACATATTCCATATCTTTAAAATTAACAATTATGATAGTTTCATTGATTTTTAGCTACTTTTCCAAAGTTATCAGCAAACAAACTATTGCACACCTAAAAATAAAGTTAAAAAACATAGGCCTCCTCCATATCCCCTCAAAGCCTCCTTTCCATCCCAAATATAGTTGTGTTTTCTACCATTTTGGTAGAAAAAAAACAGTGATTTGGTAGTAATTTAGGAAAAGTAGCAGAATGTTGTACTCAGTTCTGCAATGTCTATTTCAGACATCTGTCTAGCATATGTATCTTTCAAAGTAATTTTTTAGACCACTTAGACGTAAAAGGTCGGAGAAATGCAAAATGCAAATTCCAGTGTAGTCGGATCCTATCAACATTTACAGAATCTGCAAAATTTCTTCTATTGTGTATAAAGCATACAACAGACAAAAAAACCATATTTTCACACATTCCACATCTTTAAAATTAACAATTATGATAGTTTCATTGATTTGTAGCTACTTTTCCAGAGTTATCAGCAAACAAACTATTGCACACCTAAAAATAAAGTTAAAAAACATAGGCCTCCTCCATATCCCCTCAAAGCCTCATTTCCATCATCAATATAGGTGTGTTTTCTACCATTTTGGTAGAAAAAAAACTGCGATTTGGTAGTAATTTAGGAAAAGTAGAAGAATGTTGTACACAGCTCTGCAATGTCTACTTCAGACATCTGTCTAGCATATGTATCTTTGAAATTAATCTTTTAGACCACATAGACATAAAAGGTCAGAGAAAAACATAATGCAAATTACCGTGTAGTTGGATCTTATCCACATTTACAGAATCTGCAAAATTTCTAGTATTGTGTATAAAGCATATTACAGATAAAAAAAAAATATTTTCACACATTCCACATCTTTAAAATTAACAATTATTATAGTTTCATTGATTTGTAGCTACTTTTCCAAAGTTATCAGCAAACAAACTATTGCACACCTAAAAATAAAGTTAAAAAACATAGGCCTCCTCCATATCCCCTCAAAGCCTCCTTTCCATCGCCAATATAGGTGTGTTTTCTACCATTTTGGTAGAAAAAAAGCAGTGATTTAGTAGTAATTTAGGAAAAGTAGAAGAATGTTATACACAGCTCTGCAATGTCTACTTCAGACATCTGTCTAGCATATGTATCTTTGAAAGTAATCTTTTTTGACCACTTTGACTTTTAAGGTCGGAGAAATACATAATGGAATTTACAGTGTAGTCGGATCTTATCCACATTTACAGAATCGGCAAAATTTCTTCTATTGTGTATAAAGCATATTACAGACAAAAAACATATTTTCACACATTCCATATCTTTAAAATTAACAATTATGATAGTTTCATTGATTTTTAGCTACTTTTCCAAAGTTATCAGCAAACAAACTATTGCACACCTAAAAATAGAGTTAAAAAACATAGGCCTCCTCCATATCCCCTCAAAGCCTCCTTTCCATCGCCAATATTGGTGTGTTTTCTAATATTTTGGTAGAAAAAACAGTGATTTGGTAGTAATTTAGGAAAAGTAGAAGAATGTTGTATACAGCTTTGCAATGTCTACTTCAGACATCTGTCTAGCATATGTATCTTTGAAAGTAATATTTTAAACCACTTAGACGTAAAAGGTCAGAGAAATACATAATGCAAATTACACTGTAATCGGATCTTATCCACATTTACAGAATCGGCAAAATTTCTTCTATTGTGTGTAAAGCATATTACAGACAAAAAAACATATTTTCACACCTTCCATATCTTTAAAATTAACAATTATGATAGTTTCATTGATTTTTAGCTACTTTTCCAAAGTTGTCAGCAAACAAACTATTGCACACCTAAAAATAGAGTTAAAAAACATAGTCCTCCTCCATATCTCCTCAAAGCCTCCTTTCCATCGCCAATATAGGTGTGTTTTCTACTATTTTGGTAGAAAAAACAGTGATTTGGTAGTAATTTAGAAAAAGTAGAAGAATTTTGTATACAGCTTTGCAATGTCTACTTCAGACCAGACCTCTGTCTAGCATATGTATCTTTGAAAGTAATATTTTAAACCACTTAGACGTAAAAGGTCGGAGAAATACATAATGCAAATTACAGTGTAATCGGATCTTATCCACATTTACAGAATCGGCAAAATTTCTTCTATTGTGTATAAAGCATATTACAGATGAAAAAAACATATTTTCACACCTTCCATATCTTTAAAATTAACAATTATGATAGTTTCATTGATTTGTAGCTACTTTTCCAAAGTTATCAGCAAACAAACTATTGCACACCTAAAAATAAAGTTAAAAAACATAGGCCTCCTCCCTATCCCCTCAAAGCCACCTTTCCATCGCCAATATAGGTGTGTTTTCTACCATTTTGTTAGAAAAAAAAGCTGTGATTTGGTAGTAATTGAGGAAAAGTAGAAGAATGTTGTACTCAGCTCTGCAATGTCTACTTCAGACATGTGTCTAGCATATGTATCTTTAAAAGTAATCTTTTAAACCACTTAGACGTAAAAGGTCGGAGAAATACATAATACAAATTACAGTGTAGTCGGATCTTATCCACATTTACAGAATTGGCAAAATTTCTTCTATTGTGTATAAAGCATATTACAGACAAAAAAAACATATTTTCACACATTCCACATCTTTAAAATTAACAATTATGATAGTTTCATTGATTTGTAGTTACTTTTCCAAAGTTATCAGCAAACAAACTATTGCACACCTCAAAATAAAGAAAAAAACATAGGTCTCCTCCATATCCCCTCAAAGCCTCCTTTCCATCGCCAATATAGGTGTGTTTTCTACTATTTTGGTAGAAAAAACAGTGATTTGGTAGTAATTTAGGAAAAGTAGAAGAATGTTGTACACAGCTCTGCAATGTCTACTTCAGACATCTGTCTAGCATATGTATCTTTGAAAGTAATATTTTAAACCACTTAGATGTAAAAGGTCGGAGAAATACATAATGCAAATTACAGTGTAATCGGATCTTATCCACATTTACAGAATCGGCAAAATTTCTTCTATTGTGTATAAAGTATATTACAGACAAAAAAAACATATTTTCACACCTTCCATATCTTTAAAATTAACAATTATGATAGTTTCATTGATTTGTATCTACTTTTCCAAAGTTATCAGCAAACAAACTATTGCATACCTAAAAATAAAGTTAAAAAACATAGGCCTCCTCCATATCCCCTCAAAGCCTCCTTTCCATCGCCAATATAGGTGTGTTTTCTACTATTTTGGTAGAAAAAACAGTGATTTGGTAGTAATTTAGGAAAAGTAGAAGAATTTTGTATACAGCTTTGCAATGTCTACTTCAGACATCTGTCTAGCATATGTATCTTTGAAAGTAATATTTTAAACCACTTAGACGTAAAAGGTCGGAGAAATACATAATGCAAATTACAGTGTAGTCGGATCTTATCCACATTTACAGAATCGGCAAAATTTCTTCTATTGTGTATAAAGCATATTACAGACAAAAAAACATATTTTCACACCTTCCATATCTTTAAAATTAACAATTATCATACTTTCATTGATTTGTATCTACTTTTCCAAAGTTATCAGCAAACAAACTATTGCACACCTAAAAATAAATTTAAAAAACATAGGCCTCCTCCATATCCCCTCAAAGCCACCTTTCCATCACCAATATAGGTGTGTTTTCTACCATTTTGTTAGAAAAAAAACTGTGATTTGGTAGTAATTGAGGAAAAGTAGAAGAATGTTGTATACAGCTTTGCAATGTCTACTTCAGACATCTGTCTAGCATATGTATCTTTGAAAGTAATATTTTAAACCACTTAGACGTAAAAGGTCGGAGAAATACATAATGCAAATTACAATGTATTCGGATCTTATCCACATTTACAGAATCGGCAAAATTTCTTCTATTGTGTATAAAGCATATTACAGACAAAAAACATATTTTCACACATTCCATATCTTTAAAATTAACAATTATGATAGTTTCATTGATTTTTAGCTACTTTTCCAAAGTTATCAGCAAACAAACTATTGCACACCTAAAAATAGAGTTAAAAAACATAGTCCTCCTCCATATCCCCTCAAAGCCTCCTTTCCATCGCCAATATAGGTGTGTTTTCTACCATTTTGGTAGAAAAAACAGTGATTTGGTAGTAATTTAGGAAAAGTAGAAGAATTTTGTATACAGGTTTGCAATGTCTACTTCAGACCAGACCTCTGTCTAGCATATGTATCTTTGAAAGTAATATTTTAAGCCACTTAGACGTAAAAGGTCGGAGAAATACATAATGCAAATTACAGTGTAGTCGGATCTTATCCACATTTACAGAATCGGCAAAATTTCTTCTATTGTGTATAAAGCATATTACAGACAAAAAAACATATTTTCACACCTTCCATATCTTTAAAATTAACAATTATCATACTTTCATTGATTTGTAGCTACTTTTCCAAAGTTATCAGCAAACAAACTATTGCACACCTAAAAATAAATTTAAAAAACATAGGCCTCCTCCATATCCCCTCAAAGCCACCTTTCCATCGCCAATATAGGTGTGTTTTCTACCATTTTGGTAGAAAGAAAACTGTGATTTGGTAGTAATTGAGGAAAAGTAGAAGAATGTTGTACTCAGCTCTGCAATGTCTACTTCAGACATGTGTCTAGCATATGTATCTTTAAAAGTAATCTTTTAAACCACTTAGACGTAAAAGGTCGGAGAAATACATAATGCAAATTACAGTGTAGTCGGATCTTATCCACATTTACAGAATCGGCAAAATTTCTTCTATTGTGTATAAAGCATATTACAGACAAAAAAAACATATTTTCACACATTCCACATCTTTAAAATTAACAATTATGCTAGTTTCATTGATTTATAGCTACTTTTCCAAAGTTATTAGCAAACAAACTATTGTACACCTAAAAATAAAGTTAAAAATCATAGGCCTCCTCCATATCCCCTCAAAGCCTCCTTTCCATCGCCAATATAAGTGTGTTTTCTACAATTTTGGTAGAAAAAAAACAGTGATTTGGTAGTAATTTAGGAAAAGTAGAAGAATGTTGTACACAGCTCTGCAATGTCTACTTCAGACATTTGTCTAGCATATGTATCTTTGAAAGTAACCTTTTAGACCACTTAGATGTAAACGATCGGAGAAAAACATAATGCAAATTACAGTGTAGTCTGATCTTATCCACATTTACAGAATCGGCAAAATTTCTTCTCTTGTGTATAAAGCATATTACAGACAAAAAACATATTCTCACACATTCCATATCTTTAAAATTAACAATTATGATAGTTTCATTGATTTTTAGCTACTTTTCCAAAGTTATCAGCAAACAAACTATTGCACACCTAAAAATAAAGTTAAAAAACATAGGCCTCCTCCATATCCCCTCAAAGCCTCCTTTCCATCCCAAATATAGTTGTGTTTTCTACCATTTTGGTAGAAAAAAAACAGTGATTTGGTAGTAATTTAGGAAAAGTAGAAGAATGTTGTACACAGCTCTGCAATGTCTACTTCAGACATCTGTCTAGCATATGTATCTTTGAAATTAATCTTTTAGACCACTTAGACATAAAAGGTCAGAGAAAAACATAATGCAAATTACCGTGTAGTTGGATCTTATCCACATTTACAGAATCTGCAAAATTTCTAGTATTGTGTATAAAGCATATTACAGATAAAAAAAAACATATTTTCACACATTCCACCTCTTTAAAATTAACAATTATTATAGTTTCATTGATTTGTAGCTACTTTTCCAAACTTATCAGCAAACAAACTATTGCACACCTAAAAATAAAGTTAAAAAACATAGGCCTCCTCCATATCCCCTCAAAGCCTCCTTTCCATCGCCAATATAGGTGTGTTTTCTACCATTTTGGTAGAAAAAAAGCAGTGATTTAGTAGTAATTTAGGAAAAGTAGAACAATGTTGTACACAGCTCTGCAATGTCTACTTCAGACATCTGTCTGGCATATGTATCTTTGAAAGTAATCTTTTTTGACCACTTTGACTTTTAAGGTCGGAGAAATACATAATGCAATTTACAGTGTAGTCGGATCTTATCCACATTTACAGAATCGGCAAAATTTCTTCTATTGTGTATAATGCATATTACAGACAAAAAACATATTTTCACACATTCCATATCTTTAAAATTAACAATTATGATAGTTTCATTGATTTTTAGCTACTTTTCCAAAGTTATCAGCAAACAAACTATTGCACACCTAAAAATAGAGTTAAAAAACATAGGCCTCCTCCATATCCCCTGAAAGCCTCCTTTCCATCGCAAATATAGGTGTGTTTTCTACTATTTTGGTAGAAAAAACAGTGATTTGGTAGTAATTTAGGAAAAGTAGAAGAATGTTGTATACAGCTTTGCAATGTCTACTTCAGACATCTGTCTAGCATATGTATCTTTGAAAGTAATATTTTAAACTACTTAGACGTAAAAGGTCGTAGAAATACATGATGCAAATTACAGGGTAATCGGATCTTATCCACATTTACAGAATCGGCAAAATTTCTTCTATTGTGTATAAAGCATATTACAGACAAAAAAACATATTTTCACACCTTCCATATCTTTAAAATTAACAATTATGATAGTTTCATTGATTTGTAGCTACTTTTCCAAAGTTATCAGCAAACAAACTATTGCACACCTAAAAATAAAGTTAAAAAACATAGGCCTCCTCCATATCCCCTCAAAGCCTCCTTACCATCGAGAATATAGGTGTGTTTTCTACCATTTTGTTAGAAAAAAAACTGTGATTTGGTAGTAATTGAGGAAAAGTAGAAGAATGTTGTACTCAGCTCTGCAATGTATACTTCAGACATGTGTCTAGCATATGTATCTTTAAAAGTAATCTTTCAAACCACTTAGACGTAAAAGGTCGGAGAAATACATAATGCAAATTACAGTGTAGTCGGATCTTATCCACATTTACAGAATCGGCAAAATTTCTTCTATTGTGTATAAAGCATATTACAGACAAAAAAAGCATATTTTCACACATTCCACATCTTTAAAATTAACAATTATGATAGTTTCATTGATTTGTAGCTACTTTTCCAAAGTTATCAGCAAACAAACTATTGCACACCTCAAAATAAAGTTAAAAAACATAGCTCTCCTCCATATCCCCTCAAAGCCTCCTTTCCATCGCCAATATAGGTGTGTTTTCTACCATTTTGGTGGAAAAAAAGCAGTGATTTAGTAGTAATTTAGGAAAAGTAGAAGAATGTTGTACACAGCTCTGCAATGTCTACTTCAGACATCTGTCTGGCATATGTATCTTTCAAAGTAATCTTTTCAACCACTTTGACGTTTAATGTCGGAGAAATACATAATGCAAATTACAGTGTAGTCGGATCTTATCCACATTTACAGAATCGGCAAAATTTCTTCTATTGTGTATAAAGCATATGACAGACAAAAAACATATTTTCACACATTCCATATCTTTAAAATTAACAATTATGATAGTTTCATTGATTTTTAGCTACTTTTCCAAAGTTATCAGCAAACAAACTATTGCACACCTAAAAATAGAGTTAAAAAAGATAGTCCTCCTCCATATCCCCTCAAAGCCTCCTTTCCATCGCCAATATAGGTGTGTTTTCTACTATTTTGGTAGAAAAAACAGTGATTTGGTAGTAATTTAGGAAAAGTAGAAGAATGTTGTACACAGCTCTGCAATGTCTACTTCAGACATCTGTCTAGCATATGTATCTTTGAAAGTAATATTTTAACCCACTTAGATGTAAAAGTTCGGAGAAATACATAATGCAAATTACAGTGTAGTCGGATCTTATCCACATTTACAGAGTCGGCAAAATTTCTTCTATTGTGTATAAAGCATATTACAGACAAAAAAAACATATTTTCACACATTCCACATCTTCAAAATTAACAATTATGATAGTTTCATTGATTTATAGCTACTTTTCCAAAGTTGTTAGCAAACAAACTATTGTACACCTAAAAATAAAGTTAAAAATCATAGGCCTCCTCCATATCCCCTCAAAGCCTCCTTTCCATCACCAATATAGGTGTGTTTTCTAACATTTTGGTAGAAAAAAAACAGCGATTTGGTTGTAATTTAGGAAAAGTAGAAGAATGTTGTACACAGCTCGGCAATGTCTACTTCAGACATCTGTCTAGCATTATGTATCTTTGAAAGTAATCTTTTAACCCACTTAGATGTAAAAGGTCGGAGAAATACATAATGCAAATTACAGTGTGGTCGGAACTAATCCACATTTACAGAATCGGCAAAATTTCTTCTATTGTGTATAAGGCATATTACAGACAAAAAAAACATATTTTCACACATTCCACATCTTTAAAATTAACAATTATGCTAGTTTCATTGATTTATAGCTACTTTTCCAAAGTTATTAGCAAACAAACTATTGTGCACCTAAAAATAAAGTTAAAAATCATAGGCCTCCTCCATATCCCCTCAAAGCCTCCTTTCCATCCCAAATACAGGTGTGTTTTCTACCATTTTGGTAGAAAAAAACAGTGATTTGGTAGTAATTAAGGAAAAGTAGAAGAATGTTGTACTCAGTTCTGCAATGTCTATTTCAGACATCTGTCTAGCATATGTATCTTTGAAAGTAATCTTTTAGACCACTTAGACGTTAAAGGTTGGAGAAATACATAATGCAAATTACAGTGTAGTCGGATCTTATCCACATTTACAGAGTCGGCAAAATTTCTTCTATTGTGTATAAAGCATATAACAGACAAAAAACATATTTTCACACATTCCACATCTTTAAAATTAACAATTATGATAGTTTCATTGATTTGTAACTACTTTTCCAAAATTGCCATCAAATAGATTATTGCACACCTAAAAATAAAGTTAAAAAACATAGGCCTCCTCCATATCCCCTCAAAGCCACCTTTCCATCGCCAATATAGGTGTGTTTTCTACCATTTTGGTAGAAAAAAAACTTTGATTTGGTAGTAATTGAGGAAAAGTAGAAGAATGTTGTACTCAGCTCTGCAATGTCTACTTCAGACATTTGTCTAGCATATGTATCTTTAAAAGTAATCTTTTAAACCACTTAGACGTAAAAGGTCGGAGAAATACATAATGCAAATTACAGTGTAGTCGCATCTTATCAACATTTACAGAATCAGCAAAATTTCTTCTATTGTATATAAGGCATATGACAGACAAAAAAAACATATTTTCACACATTGCACATCTTTAAAATTAACAATTATGACAGTTTCATTGATTTGTAGCTACTTTTCCAAAGTTATCAGCAAACAAACTATTGCACACCTAAAAATAAAGTTAAAAAACATAGGACTCCTCCAAATCCCCTCAAAGCCTCCTTTCCATCGCCAATATAGGTGTGTTTTCTACTATTTTGGTAGAAAAAACAGTGATTTGGTAGTAATTTAGGAAAAGTAGAAGAATTTTGTATACAGCTTTGCAATGTCTACTTCAGACATCTGTCTAGCATATGTATCTTTGAAAGTAATATTTTAAACCACTTAGACGTAAAAGGTCGGAGAAATACATAATGCAAATTACAGTGTAGTCGGATCTTATCCACATTTACAGAATCGGCAAAATTTCTTCTATTGTGTATAAAGCATATTACAGACAAAAAAAACATATTTTCACACATTCCACATCTTTAAAATTAACAATTATGATAGTTTCATTGATTTGTAGCTACTTTTCCAAAGTTATCAGCAAACAAACTATTGCACACCTAAAAATAAAGTTAAAAAACATAGGCCTCCTCCATATCCCCTCAAAGCCTCCTTTCCATCGCCAATATAGGTGTGTTTTCTACCATTTTGGTAGAAAAAAAACAGTGATTTGGTAGTAATTTAGGAAAAGTAGAAGAATGTTGTACTCAGTTCTGCAATGTCTACTTCAGACATCTGTCTAGCATATGTATCTTTAAAAGTAATTTTTTAGACCACTTAGACGTAAAAGGTCGGAGAAATACATAATGCAAATTACAGTGTAGTCGGATCTAATCCACATTTACAGAATCGGTAAAATTTCTTCTATTGTGTATAAAGCGTATTACAGACAAAAAACATATTTTCACACATTCCATATCTTTAAAATTAACAATTATCATAGTTTCATTGATTTTTAGCTACTTTTCCAAAGTTATTAGCAAACAAACTATTGCACACCTAAAAATAAAGTTAAAAAACATAGGCCTCCTCCATATCCCCTCAAAGCCTCCTTTCCATCGCCAATATAGGTGTGTTTTCTACTATTTTGGTAGAAAAAAAACAGTGATTTGGTAGTAATTTAGGAAAAGTAGAAGAATGTTGTACACAGCTCTGCAATGTCTAGTTCAGACATCTGTCTAGCATATGTATCTTTGAAATTAATCTTTTAGACCACTTAGACGTAAAGGGTCGGAGAAAAACATAATGCAAATTACCGTGTAGTTGGATCTTATCCACATTTACAGAATCTACAAAATTTCTTCTATTGTGTATAAAGCATATTACAGACAAAAAACATATTTTCATACATTCCATATCTTTAAAATTAACAATTATGATAGTTTCATTGATTTTTAGCTGCTTTTCCAAAGTTATCAGCAAACAAACTATTGCACACCTAAAAATAAAGTTAAAAAACATAGGCCTCCTCCATATCCCCTCAAAGCCTCCTTTCCATCCCCAATATAGGTGTGTTCTCTACCATTTTGGTAGAAAAAAAACAGTGATTTGGTAGTAATTTAGGAAAAGTATAAGAATGTTGTACTCAGTTCTGCAATGTGTACTTCAAACATCAGTCTAGCATATGTATCTTTCAAAGTAATTTTTTAGACCACTTAGACGTAAAAGGACGGAGAAATACATAATGCAAATTACAGTGTAGTCGGATCTTATCCACATTTACAGAATCGTCAAACTTTCTTCTATTGTGTATAAAGCATATTACAGACAAAAGAAACATATTTTCACACATTCCACATCTTTGAAATTAACAATTATGATAGTTTCATTGATTTGTAACTACTTTTCCAAAATTGCCAGCAAACAAACTATTGCACACATAAAAATAAAGTTAAAAAACATAGGCCTCCTCCATATCCCCTCAAAGCCTACTTTCCATCGCCAATATAGGTGTGTTTTCTACTATATTGGTAGAAAAAAACAGTGATTTGGTAGTAATTTAGGAAAAGTAGAAGAATTTTGTATACAGCTCTGCAATGTCTACTTCAGACATCTGTCTAGCATTTGTATCTTTAAAAGTAATCTTTTAAACCACTTAGACGTAAAAGGTTTGAGAAATACGTAATGCAAATTACAGTGTAGTCGGATCTTATCCACATTTACAGAATCTGCAAAATTTCTTCTATTGTGTATAAAGCATATTACAGACAAAAAAAAACATATTTTAACACATTCCACATCTTTAAAATTAACAATTATGATAGTTTCATTGATTTGTAGCTACTTTTCCAAAGTTATCAGCAAACAAACTATTGCACACCTCAAAATAAAGTTAAAAAACATAGGCCTTCTCCATATCCCCTCAAAGCCTCCTTTCCATTGCCAATACAGGTGTGTTTTCTACTATTTTGGTAGAAAAAAAACAGTGATTTGGTAGTAATTTAGGAAAATTAGAAGAATGTTGTACACAGCTCTGCAATGTCTGCTTCACACATCTGTCTAGCATTATGTATCTTTGAAAGTATTCTTTTAGACCACTTAGACGTAAAAGGTCGGAGAAAAACATAACTCAAATTACAGTGTAGTTGGATCTTATCCACATTTACAGAATCGGCAAAATTTCTTCTATTGTGTGTAAAGCATATTACAGACAAAAAACATATTTTCACACATTCCATATCTTTAAAATTAACAATTATGATAGTTTCATTGATTTTTAGCTGCTTTTCCAAAGTTATCAGCAAACAAACTATTGCACACCTAAAAATAAAGTTAAAAAACATAGGCCTCCTCCATATCCCCTCATAGCCTCCTTTCCATCCCCAATATAGGTGTGTTTTCTACCATTTTGGTAGAAAAAAAACAATGATTTGGTAGTAATTTAGGAAAAGTAGAACAATGTTGTACACAGCTCTGCAATGTCTACTTCAAACGTCTGTCTAGCATATGTATCTTTGAAATTAATCTTTTAGACCACTTAGACGTAAAAGGTCGGAGAAAAACATAATGCAAATTACCGTGTAGTTGAATCTTATCCACATTTACAGAATCTGCAAAATTTCTTCTATTGTGTATAAAGCATATGACAGACAAAAAACATATTTTCATACATTCCATATCTTTAACATTAACAATTATGATAGTTTCATTGATTTTTAGCTGCTTTTCCAAAGTTATCAGCAAACAAACTATTGCACACCTAAAATAAAGTTAAAAAACATAGGCCTCCTCCATATCCCCTCAAAGCCTCCTTTCCATCGCCAATATAGGTGTGTTTTCTACCATTTTGGTAGAAAAAAAACAGTGATTTGGTAGTAATTTAGGAAAAGTAGAAGAATGTTGTACTCAGTTCTGCAATGTCTACTTCAGACATCTGTCTAGCATATGTATCTTTAAAAGTAATTTTTTAGACCACTTAGACGTAAAAGGTCGGAGAAATACATAATGCAAATTACAGTGTAGTCGGATCTAATCCACATTTACAGAATCGGTAAAATTTCTTCTATTGTGTATAAAGCATATTACAGACAAAAAACATATTTTCACACATTCCATATCTTTAAAATTAACAATTATCATAGTTTCATTGATTTTTAGCTACTTTTCCAAAGTTATTAGCAAACAAACTATTGCACACCTAAAAATAAAGTTAAAAAACATAGGCCTCCTCCATATCCCCTCAAAGCCTCCTTTCCATCGCCAATATAGGTGTGTTTTCTACTATTTTGGTAGAAAAAAAACAGTGATTTGGTAGTAATTTAGGAAAAGTAGAAGAATGTTGTACACAGCTCTGCAATGTCTAGTTCAGACATCTGTCTAGCATATGTATCTTTGAAATTAATCTTTTAGACCACTTAGACGTAAAAGGTCGGAGAAAAACATAATGCAAATTACAGTGTAGTTGGATCTTATCCACATTTACAGAATCTACAAAATTTCTTCTATTGTGTATAAAGCATATTACAGACAAAAAACATATTTTCATACATTCCATATCTTTAAAATTAACAATTATGATAGTTTCATTGATTTTTAGCTGCTTTTCCAAAGTTATCAGCAAACAAACTATTGCACACCTAAAAATAAAGTTAAAAAACATAGGCCTCCTCCATATCCCCTCAAAGCCTCCTTTCCATCCCCAATATAGGTGTGTTTTCTACCATTTTGGTAGAAAAAAAACAGTGATTTGGTAGTAATTTAGGAAAAGTATAAGAATGTTGTACTCAGTTCTGCAATGTGTACTTCAAACATCAGTCTAGCATATGTATCTTTCAAAGTAATTTTTTAGACCACTTAGACGTAAAAGGACGGAGAAATACATAATGCAAATTACAGTGTAGTCGGAACTTATCCACATTTACAGAATCATCAAACTTTCTTCTATTGTGTATAAAGCATATTACAGACAAAAGAAACATATTTTCACACATTCCACATCTTTGAAATTAACAATTATGATAGTTTCATTGATTTGTAACTACTTTTCCAAAATTGCCAGCAAACAAACTATTGCACACATAAAAATAAAGTTAAAAAACATAGGCCTCCTCCATATCCCCTCAAAGCCTACTTTCCATCGCCAATATAGGTGTGTTTTCTACTATTTTGGTAGAAAAAAACAGTGATTTGGTAGTAATTTAGGAAAAGTAGAAGAATGTTGTACACAGCTCTGCAATGTCTACTTCAGACATCTGTCTAGCATATGTATCTTTGAAATTAATCTTTTAGACCACTTAGACGTAAAAGGTCGGAGAAAAACATAATGCAAATTACCGTGTAGTTGGATCTTATCCACATTTACAGAATCTGCAAAATTTCTTCTATTGTGTATAAAGCATATGACAGACAAAAAACATAGTTTCATACATTCCATATCTTTAAAATTAACAATTATGATAGTTTCATTGATTTTTAGCTGCTTTTCCAAAGTTATCAGCAAACAAACTATTGCACACCTAAAATAAAGTTAAAAAACATAGGCCTCCTCCATATCCCCTCAAAGCCTCCTTTCCATCGCCAATATAGGTGTGTTTTCTACCATTTTGGTAGAAAAAAAACAGTGATTTGGTAGTAATTTAGGAAAAGTAGAAGAATGTTGTACTCAGTTCTGCAATGTCTACTTCAGACATATGTCTAGCATATGTATCTTTAAAAGTAATTTTTTAGACCACTTAGACGTAAAAGGTCGGAGAAATACATAATGCAAATTACAGTGTAGTCGGATCTAATCCACATTTACAGAATCGGTAAAATTTCTTCTATTGTGTATAAAGCGTATTACAGACAAAAAACATATTTTCACACATTCCATATCTTTAAAATCAACAATTATCATAGTTTCATTGATTTTTAGCTACTTTTCCAAAGTTATTAGCAAACAAACTATTGCACACCTAAAAATAAAGTTAAAAAACATAGGCCTCCTCCATATCCCCTCAAAGCCTCCTTTCCATCGCCAATATAGGTGTGTTTTCTACTATTTTGGTAGAAAAAAAACAGTGATTTGGTAGTAATTTAGGAAAAGTAGAAGAATGTTGTACACAGCTCTGCAATGTCTAGTTCAGACATCTGTCTAGCATATGTATCTTTGAAATTAATCTTTTAGACCACTTAGACGTAAAAGGTCGGAGAAAAACATAATGCAAATTACCGTGTAGTTGGATCTTATCCACATTTACAGAATCTACAAAATTTCTTCTATTGTGTATAAAGCATATTACAGACAAAAAACATATTTTCATACATTCCATATCTTTAAAATTAACAATTATGATAGTTTCATTGATTTTTAGCTGCTTTTCCAAAGTTATCAGCAAACAAACTATTGCACACCTAAAAATAAAGTTAAAAAACATAGGCCTCCTCCATATCCCCTCAAAGCCTCCTTTCCATCCCCAATATAGGTGTGTTTTCTACCATTTTGGTAGAAAAAAAACAGTGATTTGGTAGTAATTTAGGAAAAGTATAAGAATGTTGTACTCAGTTCTGCAATGTGTACTTCAAGCATCAGTCTAGCATATGTATCTTTCAAAGTAATTTTTTAGACCACTTAGACGTAAAAGGACGGAGAAATACATAATGCAAATTACAGTGTAGTCGGATCTTATCCACATTTACAGAATCGTCAAACTTTCTTCTATTGTGTATAAAGCATATTACAGACAAAAGAAACATATTTTCACACATTCCACATCTTTGAAATTAACAATTATGATAGTTTCATTGATTTGTAACTACTTTTCCAAAATTGCCAGCAAACAAACTATTGCACACCTCAAAATAAAGTTAAAAAACATAGGCCTCCTCCATATCCCCTCAAAGCCTACTTTCCATCGCCAATATAGGTGTGTTTTCTACTATTTTGGTAGAAAAAAACAGTGATTTGGTAGTAATTTAGGAAAAGTAGAAGAATTTTGTATACAGCTCTGCAATGTCTACTTCAGACATCTGTCTAGCATTTGTATCTTTAAAAGTAATCTTTTAAACCACTTAGACGTAAAAGGTTTGAGAAATACGTAATGCAAATTACAGTGTAGTCGGATCTTATCCACATTTACAGAATCTGCAAAATTTCTTCTATTGTGTATAAAGCATATTACAGACAAAAAAAACATATTTTAACACATTCCACATCTTTAAAATTAACAATTATGATAGTTTCATTGATTTGTAGCTACTTTTCCAAAGTTATCAGCAAACAAACTATTGCACACCTCAAAATAAAGTTAAAAAACATAGGCCTCCTCCATATCCCCTCAAAGCCTCCTTTCCATTGCCAATACAGGTGTGTTTTCTACTATTTTGGTAGAAAAAAAACAGTGATTTGGTAGTAATTTAGGAAAATTAGAAGAATGTTGTACACAGCTCTGCAATGTCTACTTCAGACATCTGTCTAGCATTATGTATCTTTGAAAGTAATCTTTTAGACCACTTAGACGTAAAAGGTCGGAGAAAAACATAATGCAAATTACAGTGTAGTTGGATCTTATCCACATTTACAGAAACGGCAAAATTTCTTCTATTGTGTGTAAAGCATATTACAGACAAAAAACATATTTTCACACATTCCATATCTTTAAAATTAACAATTATGATAGTTTCATTGATTTTTAGCTGCTTTTCCAAAGTTATCAGCAAACAAACTATTGCACACCTAAAAATAAAGTTAAAAAACATAGGCCTCCTCCATATCCCCTCATAGCCTCCTTTCCATCCCCAATATAGGTGTGTTTTCTACCATTTTGGTAGAAAAAAAACAGTGATTTGGTTGTAATTTAGGAAAAGTAGAAGAATGTTGTACTCAGCTCTGCAATGTCTACTTCAGACATCTGTCTAGCATATGTATCTTTGAAAGTAATCTTTTAGACCACTTAGACTTAAAAGATTGAAGAGATACATAATGCAAATTACAGTGTAGTCGGATCTTATCCACATTTACAGAGTCGGCAGAATTTCTTCTATTATGTATAAAGCATATTACAGACAAAAAAAACATATTTTCACACATTCCACATCTTTAAAATTAACAATTATGATAGTTTCATTGATTTGTAACTACTTTTCCAAAATTGCCAGCAAACAGATTATTGCACACCTAAAAATAAAGTTAAAAAACATAGGCCTCCTCCATATCCCCTCAAAGCCTCCTTTCCATCGCCAATATAGGTGTGTTTTCTACCATTTTGGTAGAAAAAAAACAGTGATTTGGTAGTAATTTAGTAAAAGTAGAAGAATTTTGTATGCAGCTCTGCAATGTCTACTTCAGACATCTGTCTAGAATATGTATCTTTAAAAGTAATCTTTTAAACCCCTTACACGTAAAAGGTCGGAGAAATACATAATGCAAATTACAGTGTAGTCGGATCTTTTCCACATTTACAGAATCGGCAAAAGTTCTTCTATTGTGTATAAAGCATATTACAGACAAGAAAAACATATTTTCACACATTCCACATCTTAAAAATTAACAATTATGATAGTTGCATTGATTTGTAGCTGCTTTTCCAAAGTTATCAGCAAACAAACTATTGCACACCTAAAAATAAAGTTAAAAAACATTGGCCTCCTCCATATCCCCTCAAAGCCTCCTTTCCATCGCCAATATAGGTGTGTTTTCTACCATTTTGGTCGAAAAAAAACAGTGATTTGGTAGTAATTTAGGAAAAGTAGAAGAATGTTGTGCACAGCTCTGCAATGTCTTCTTCAGACATCTGTCTAGCATATGTATTTTTGAAAGTAATCTTTTAGACCACTTAGACGTAAAAGGTCGGAGAAATGCAAATTACAGTGTAGTCGGATCTGTTAGGCGCCGGGCGCTTGATGGATCAGAAATGGGTTCTGAGTCATCAGCGGATTCCATGGTCTCCCATTCTGGTTCAGCCAGGGCTGATGCTGCACAGCATCACCGTCGGTCCCAATGCCTAGCCAATGCACGAGATGTGCAAGTTGTATCTTGGGTGTTTGTGCCCATCACTATGAAGTATAGGTTGCGGAGGGATTCAGAGCTCCGGCAGCCTAAGTCCAAGATGCATCACACTGAGCATGCCCGTGACATGGCGGACCGTGATTGGTGGTTCGGGAACCAGCTGATCCGGTGACCTGGCACCGCCTGATTGGTCACAGGTGATGTCACCAATGGTGCGACAGTGGGGCATGGCTTAGTCTTTAAAAGGCCCGCCCACAAACATGGCAGCTCGCTCAGATCAAAGAGCATGATGCTGGTGTGTGGACGTCTGTGCTCCATGTGTAGTTTCTGCTAGGCAGGTTAGCTCCATAGAGGCAAGCTAGTGGAAGTAGGCAGGTAGCTTCGCCTTGCAGACTGGCTCTGTCAGTTGGGGTCGCCGTACACCCCAAGCTGCCTGCAGGACCACGTGGAGAAACACTCCTCTGTCCGGGAGCACGCCGGCAGAGGGCACTTACCCGTCGGCGTGAGTCACACGCATCTTAGCGCCAATTCCTACAGCGTAGCGCCTATATCGAAGACAGGGCTACTGCTTTTTCCCCGGTCGCACGTCTCCCTGCTTTTCTTGGAGATTGTGTGAACCGCTGAAACCCGCTCCGTGTGCATTAACACGGAGTGATTTTTCAGTTAAGTAGGTGCTATCCCGGTCACTCTTCTCCCGTGCAGTTAATGGAGATAGAGCGAACCGCTATACCCATTCCTGTGTGCAGTAACACGGAAGGGTTTAACATTTAAGTTGGTTACTTTATTTTCTACCCGGAAAGTGTTCGGCAGCAGTCCTCTAGGCTGCATCGCGAACCCCGGGGTCGGTTGCGTTCCATTTTAATAAAGTTGTCTGCAACCGCCCTCCTAACAGTATCTGAGCGCCAGGGTCTTGCCGAACATGGCCGACAATCAGCAGCTGCAGCGCTATATACAGCAACTGGAGACCAGACTCAGGTCTCTGGAACAAGCTGTCCCGGTTGCTGATACCACTGCAGTAGCTACCCAGGCGGCTTCTCTATCAGCCAATATGATTAACTCAGCTGCCACCACTGCAAGTGCTCCATTACCCCCCTTTGCCCTCCCGGAGAAATTTTCTGGGGACAGTAAATTCTGCAGGGGTTTTATTAATTTATGCTCCATACACTTGGAGATGATGGAGGCATGATTCCCCTCCGAGAGAGCCAAAGTGGGTTATGTCATCTCCTTGCTCTCCCACAGGGCTCTGGAGTGGACTACTCCACTGTGGGAGCGGAATGATCCGGTCGTGGCTAATGCAGGTCTTTTTCTGAGGACCTTAAAAAGTGTTTCTTGGGGCCTCAGATCACGCATGATACGGCTCTTAAGCTGCTTGCGTTTACCCAGGGTTCGGCCACCGCCAGCCACTATGCCATTCAGTTCAGAACCTTTGTGGCTGAACAGGATTGGCCAGAGCAGTTGCTAATCCCGGTGTTTTGGAGGGGGCTGGCTGGGCATATTAAAGATGCCCTAGCTACCAGGGAGATTCCAACCTCTCTGGAAGAGTTAATCACACCTGCTAACCGAATAGATCTGCGTCATGCAGAACGCAAGTTAGAGCTGGAGGTTTCCATACCTCTGTTTCGGTTGGCACCCGCTTTTTCTAGGCCTATCTTCAAACCCACGGTTCCCAACACTGATCCTGAGGCTATGGACATATCCCAGACTAAGTCTAAGCTCCCTCGTTCCCGACCTGCACATCCCTTGGAGTACCCCGTTAATAAGGTTTCCAAGCAGTCGGGAAACGAGGGTGTCTAACCACCGTTGGAGGGGGTGTGTTAGATTCAGGGGTTTCGTCCTCCAAATTACTTTATGAGGTGACGTTGTCCTTTGGAACAACCATGGTTACTGCCAAGGCATGGGTGGATTCTGGAGCTGATGGCAATTTTTTGTCTTCAGCATTTGCCCAGAGGCATGCCATTCCTATGGAGTTACTGTCTAGGTCAATGTACATCAGGGTGGTCATTGGTTCTCTGCTGGATACACAAATCACTCACCAGTCAGTTCCCCTCACCATGTTATTTCCTCAGGGTTACCGGGAGGTTATCTCCTTCCTTATTATCCCCGGGGGATTAGATGAAGTGTTATTGGGCCTTCCTTGGCTACGCCGTCTCTCTCCACACATTGACTGGAGTACAGGGGGAATTTCTTCCTGGGGTAAAGATTGTGTGCCCCAGTGTATGGTTACAGCCGCCCGAGGGGCAGTCTCAGAGCCTTCTCCCAACTTGTCCGCTCTGCCTGTGCAATATCGGAGCTTTGAGGATGTCTTTTCTAAAAAGGCTGCTGAGACTTTACCTCCCCAACGACCATATGACTGCCCTATTGACCTGATTCCCGGTACTGAGCCCGCTCGGGGTAAGGTTTACCCTCTGTCTGTACCCGAAACCCAGGCAATGTCTGACTATATCAAGGAGAATCTGGCTCGGGGGTTTATCAGAAAATCGGTCTCTCCTGTGGGAGCGGTGTTTTTCTTCGTCCAGAAGAAAGAGGGTGATTTGCATCCTTGCATTGATTATAGAGGATTAAATGCCATCACCATCAAGAATAAATACCCTCTGCCCCTTATTTCTGAGCTATTTGACAGGTTGCGAGGGGCTCATATTTTCACTAAGCTGGACTTGCGAGGGGCATATAATCTAGTGCGAATCCGTGAGGGCGACGAGTGGAAAACAGCCTTTAACACTCGTGATGGCCATTACGAGTATCTCATCATGCCTTTCGGATTATGCAATGCCCCTGCGGTTTTTCAAGATTTTGTCAACGATATCTTTCGGGATTTGCTGCTATCTTCCGTGGTAATATATCTCAATGATATTCTTATTTTTTCCCCGGACTTCTCCACACACCGAAAGGATGTTCGCAGGGTTTTCGAATGATTGCGAGCAAATTCTTTGTACTGTAAGCTGGAGAAGTGTCAGTTTGAATGAGAGTCGTTACCGTTCCTGGGCTACATCATATCCAGTAAGGAATTGGCTATGGATCCACAAAAGTTGATGGCGGTATAGAACTGGCAGGAGCCCCATTCTCTTAAAGCGGTACAACGCTTCATGGGCTTTATTAACTACTACCGGCAGTTCATACCACATTTTTCCACCCTGGTGGATCCCTCAGTAGCTTTAACCTGGAAGGGTGCAAATCCCAAGGACTGGTCTCATGAGACATCCGAGGCGTTCCGGGAGATTAAATCCTACTTTGCTAGAGCTCCCATTCTCCATCACCCGGATGTGGACAAGCCATTCTTCCTGGAGGTCGATGCCTCCTCTGTCGGAGCAGGAGCGGTTCTCTCCCAAAAGAATGAACAAGGTCGGACAAGACCATGTTTTTTCTTCTCCAAGACCTTCTCTCCAGCAGAAAAGAATTATACAATTGGTGACAAAGAGTTGCTGGCTATTAAGATGGCTTTTTCGGAATGGAGGTACCTCTTGGAGGGAGCTAAGCATCCTTTCGTGGTATATTCCGATCATAAAAACCTTTCATACCTACATACGGCGCAGCGTCTTAACCCGAGGCAGGCCAGGTGGTCTCTTTTCATTTCCCAATTCAATTTTTCCATTTATTTTTTAAAAGGAGAAAAGAACCCTCGGGCGGACGCTTTGTCCCGGTCTATGGATACGGCTGAGGATGAGGACGAGCCAAGGCTCATTGTTCCGTCAGAGTGTATGCGGACGCTGGCTCCAGTGTCTCTAAACCAGGTTCCTCCCGGGAGGATGTTCATTCCTCCAAATTTACAGAATGAGGTACTGTCCTGGGCACATGCCTCTAAGATTGGAGGTCATTTTGGGGTTAAGCGCACCACAGAGCTTCTCCAATGGTCGTATTGGTGGCCTCGGTTATCCCAGGACGTTAAGGAGTATGTCGAAGCGTGTGTCTCCTGTGCGAGAAATAAATCGTCCCGTCAGAGGCCAGCTGGTCTTCGTCATCCATTACCTGTGGCGGATAGACCTTGGGAGCTGGTTGGGATGGATTTTATTGTAGAATTGCCTAAGTTCCGGGGAAATACAACTATATGGGTGGTGTCTGACCACTTCTCTAAGATGGTTCACCTGCTCCCTCTGCCTAGGGTCCCTTCCTCCCGGGTTCTGGCATCATTGTTCATTCGTCACGTTTTCCGTCTCCACGGCATGCCTGATAGGATTGTCTGTGACTGGGAACCACAGTTTTCCTCTTGGTTTTGGAAAGAATTGTGTCATTTGCTCAGCATTGAACTGAATCTTTCCACTGCCTATCACCCGGAGACCAATGGTCTGATGGAACGCACTAACCAGACGCTGGTGACATACTTGCGCCATTTCGTTTCGGCTAGCCAGAATGACTGGTCGATATTGCTTCCCTGGGCAGAGTTTGCCTTAAACAATGCAGTGGCGGATTCCACGGGCCAGACTCCGTTTCTCTTAAATAATGGCCAACATCCGCGAGTCCCGGTTCCTATGCCGATTTCCTCTGTGGAACCAGGGGTCAGAGATTGGGCTCTGGAGGTGCGGGAGGTTTGGGATTATACCCAGGAGGCTATTTTGGCTTCTAAGAATCGGATGAGAGAGTCGGCTGACGCTCATCGTCGTCCAGCCCCCGTATTCTCTCTGGGCGACAGAGTGTGGCTCGCGGCTCGCAACATCAGAGTACGCGGGGAATCCGCTAAGTTTGCTCTCCGTTTTATTGGTCCTTTCAGAATCCTGGCCCAACTAAACTCCGTAGTGTACCGGTTACAATTACCTCAACACATGAGGATTCATGACACCTTTCATGTGTCGCTTCTCAAGCCGGTTCGTCTGACAAAATTTTCGGAATCCCAATCTTCTTCAGACACCAGGTGTGATGATTTCGAGGTACAGGCGATTGTGGGGTCTAAGATGGTTCGGAGTGAAAAATTTTTACCTCGTACACTGAAGAGGTCATGGATCTGAGGATCGCTCCTGGGAGCCAGTGGACGACATTCATGCCCCCCTGCTCATTGAGGAATATGAGCGTCAAGTGAGGGGAGGTTAGAAGTGGGGATAATGTTAGGCGCCAGGCGCTTGCTGGATCAGAAATGGGTTCTGAGTCATCAGTGGATTCTGTGGTCTCCCATTCTGGTCGAGCTGGGGCTGATGTTGCACAGCATCGCCGTAGGTCCCAATGCCTAGCCAATGCACGGGATGTACAAGTGGTATCTTGTGTATTTGTGCCTAGCAACATGAAGCACAGGCTGCGGAGAGAGACTAGGCTACTGCAGCCTAAGTCCGAGAGGCGCTGCACTGAGCATGCCCGTGACATGGCGGACCGTGATTGGTGGTTCGGGAACCAGTTGATCCGGTGACCTGGCACTGCCTGATTGGTCACAGGTGACGTCACCAATGGTGCGATAGTGGGGCAGGGCTTAGTCTTTAAAAGGCCCGCCCACAAACATGGCGGCGCGCTCAGATCATAGAGCATGATGCTGGTGTGTGGACGTCTGTGCTCCACGTGTAGTTTCTGCTAGGCAGGTTAGCTCCATAGAGGCAGGCTAGTGGAAGTAGGCAGGTAGCTTCGCCTTGCAGACTGGCTCTGTCAGTGGGGGTCGCCTTACACCCCGAGCAGCCTGCAGGACCACGTGAAGAAGCACTCCTCTGTCCGGTAGCACGCTGGCAGAGGGCACTTACCCGTCGGCGTGAGTCACACGCATCTTAGCGCCAATTCCTACAGCGTAGCGCCTATATCGAAGACAGGGCTACTGCTTTTTCCCCGGTCGCACGTCTCCCTGCGGTCGGTTGCGTTCCATTTTAATAAAGTTGTCTGCAACCGCCCTCATAGCAGGATCTTATTCACATTTACAGAATCGGCAAAATTTCTTCTATTGTGTATAAAGCATATTACAGACAAAAAAAAACATATTTTCACACATTCTACATCTTTAAAATTAACAATTATGATAGTTTCATTGATTTCTAGCTACGTTTCCAAAGTTATCAGCAAGCAGATTATTGCACACCTAAAAATAAAGTTAAAAAACATAGGCCTCCTCCATATCCCCTCAAAGCCTCCTTTCCATCGCCAATATAGGTGTGTTTTCTACCATTTTGGTAGAAAAAAAAAAGTGATTTGGTAGTAATTTAGTAAAAGTAGAAGAATGTTGTACACAGCTCTGCAATGTCTACTTCAGACATCTGTCTAGCATATGTATCTTTGAAAGTAATCTTTTAAACCACTTAGACGTAAAAGGTCGGAGAAATACATAATGCAAATTACAGTGTAGTCGGATCTTATCCACATTTACAGAATCGGCAAACTTTCTTTTATTGTGTCTAAAGCAAATTACAGACAAAAAAAACATATTTTCACACATTCCACATCTTTAAAATGAACAATTATGATAGTTTCATTGATTTGTAACTACTTTTCCAAAATTGCCAGCAAACAGATTATTGCACACCTAAAAATTAAGTTAAAAAACATAGGCCTCCTCCATATCCCCTCAAAGCCTCCTTTCCTTCGCCAATACAGGTGTGTTTTCTACCATTTTGGTAGAAAAAAAACAGTGATTTGGTAGTAATTTAGGAAAAGTAGAAAAATGTTGTACACAGCTCTGCAATGTCTACTTCAGACATCTGTCTAGCATATGTATCTTTGAAAGTAATCTTTTAGACCACTTAGACGTAAAAGGTCAGAGAAATACATAATGCAAATTACAGTGTAGTCGGATCTTATCCACATTTACAGAATCGGCAAAATTTCTTCTATTGTGTATAAAGCATATTACAGGCAAAAAAAACATATTTTCACACATTCCACATCTTTAAAATGAACAATTATGATAGTTTCATTGATTTGTAACTACTTTTCCAAAACTGCAAGCAAACAGATTATTGCACACCTAAAAATAAAGTTAAAAAACATAGGCCTCCTCCATATCCCCTCAAAGCCTCCTTTCCATCGCCAATATATGTGTGTTTTCTACCATTTTGGTAGAAAAAAAACAGTGATTTGGTAGTAATTTAGGAAAAGTAGAAGAATGTTGTACACAGCTCTACAATGTCTACTTCAGACATCTGTCTAGCATATGTATGTTTGAAAGTAACCTTTTAAACCACTTAGATGTAAAAGGTCGGAGAAATACATAATGCAAATTACAGTGTAGTCGGATCTTATCAACATTTACAGAATCAGCAAAATTTCTTCTATTGTGTATAAGGCATATTACAGACAAAAAAAACGTATTTTCACACATTCCACATCTTTAAAATTAACAATTATGATAGTTTCATTGATTTGTAGCTACTTTTCCAAACTTATCAGCCTGCAAACTATTTCACACCTAAAAATAAAGTAAAAAAACATAGGCCTCCTCCATATCCCCTCAAAGCCTCCTTTCCATCGCCAATATAGGTGTGCTTTCTACCATTTTGGTAGAAAAAAAACAGTGATTTGGTAGTAATTTAGGAAAAGCCGGATTTTGGTAAGAACTTACCTGTAAAATCCTTTTCAGCGAAGGAAGGAAGGGAGACACAGATTCTCTACTTCGTGGTAGGTGGAGCCCCATAGGATAGTCACCTCAGATTGGAAAAAGATGACCGGCCCCTCCAGTATATAGGCTCCTCCTACTCCCTTGTTCATCAGTCCGTACACAAGCTAAGGAAGAGCAGACCAACCAGCAGAACAACATATCCCCTTCTGAAATTTCAGAAATGAGAGAAAACAGGTTATGTAATAGAAACACACAGTCTTAGGCATACCCTATTGGATCTGACAACTGTGTAGAGCTGGCGAAACTGGAAGGAGAGCCGTAGAGCGCTAAACCCAGTCCAGAAGATCGACATCAGGAAGGAGACGCGCTGCATCTAGAAACACAAAAAAACACTTCTGCCCTGGGAGGGTGCTGTGTCTCCCTTCCTTCCTTCGCTGAAAAGGATTTTACAGGTAAGTTCTCACCAAAATCCGGCTTTCAGCAGCAGAAGGGAAGGAAGGGAGACACAGATTCTCTACTTCGTGGGACGTCCTAAAGCAGTACCTACTTAAGGGTGGGAAATAGAGGCAGAAGCTTCCATACCCCAAAACTTATGCAAGAGCGCAAACCGCGCTAAAATAACGGAAAACTAAGTAAAGGGATAACTTAAATTAACGCCGCCTGCAGGACCCTGCGTCCCAGGGCCGCATCGGCTGAAGCACTTACGTCCACCTTATAAAACTTAGTAAAGGTGTGAACGGAGCGCCAGGTGGCCGCTCGGCAGAGCTGCGCTGCCGAGGCCCCCTGACGAAAAGCCCACGATGAGCCAATGGCTCTCGTGGAATGAGCTTTAACTTTAACCGGACAAGGCTCGCCCTTGAGCCGGTACGCTTCCAGGATAGCTGAACGGATCCACCGAGCTATAGTGTCTTTGGAAGCACGTTGACCACGCCGACGACCTGCCGGTTATAAAAAGAGAGTCCGACTTCCGAAAACCTTGGGTGATCGTAAGATAGAACTTCAATGCCCGCACTAAGTCCAACAAGTGCAAGGCCCGCTCCCTTGGATTCTTAGGTCCTGGACAAAGAGAAGGCAACACAATGTCCTGATTAATGTGGAATTGTGACACTACCTTAGGCAAAAAATCTTCCCGAGTACGAAGCACCACGCGATCCGGAAAAAATTCCAGAAAAGGAGGTGAGCAAGAAAGTGCTGCGAATTCCGATACCCTTCTCAAAGAGGTGACTGCCACCAAGAAGGCCACCTACCAAGAAAGTAGTGAAAGTTTAGCAGAATCCATAGGCTCAAAAGGCCTATGCTGAAGGGCTTCCAGGACTAGATTAAGCCGCCATGGAGCCACAACTGCCCTCCGTGGCGGAAACTGACGTGCGACTCCACGAAAAAAAGAGCGCACATCCCTACGAGAGGCAATAGCCTTCCTAAAAAGTGCGGAAAGAGCAGATACCTGTCCCCGCACCGTACTAACTGCCAAACCCCTGGCCAGACTAGATTGCAGAAAGGCCAAGAAGTTGGGGGTGGAAAAAACCCTCGGGTTTCTTGAGGATCCAGAACACCATGAATAGAAAGACTCCCAAGTTCTGTGATAAATCCTGGATGTAGCTGGACTCCGGGCCGCCCGCAAGGTAGCAATGACCTCGGGCAAAAAACCGTGACGGGTCAAGATCTCGGTCTCAAGAGCCACGCCGTCAAACGAAGGGACCTCAGGTCCGGATGACGAATGGGCCCCTGAGTGAGCAAGTCCGGGCGAAGGGGCAGCGGAAACGGAGGTGCCGCCTGAAGAGACACCGCGTCGAATACCATGTCCTCCGTGGCCAGTCTGGTGCTATCAGAATTATTGATACCCTTTCGAGTTTGATCCGTCGGATCACCAGAGGTAGTAAGGATATCAGCGGAAACGCATAGATCAGCTTGAACTGACCCCACGGGGCCACTAGAGCATCCACCGCCACCGCCTCCGGGTCCCTGTACCTGGACATGAACGTCGGAACCCTGGCGTTCAGCCTGGATGCCATCAAGTCCACTTGAGGAGTCCCCCAACGGGAACACAGCAGAGAAAACACTTCTGGATGGAGACTCCATTCCCCAGGGTCCACTTGCTCGCGACTGAGGAAGTCCGCCGAGATATTCAACACCCCTGGAATGTGAATTGCAGAGATTGCTGGAACTTTGGACTCGGCCCAGACCAGGATCCGAGAGACCTCCGACATGAGACTGGAACTCCTCGTCCCGCCTTGGTGGTTGATGTACGCAACAGCCGTAGCATTGTCCGACTGGATCCGGACAGGTAGACCGCTCAATAAGACCGCCCAATGTTGGAGGCAGAGAAATATTGCTCTCAACTCCAAAATGTTGATCGGGAGAGACGACTCCTTTGGCGACCAGACTCCCTGAATCCAGAGGTTGTTCCAAACTCCCCCCCAGCCTGTCCGGCTGGCATCGGTTGTCACCACCGACCATCTCGGAGGAAGGAAGGATTTCCCCACGGATAGAGTCTCCGGACGTAACCACCATCCAAGAGATTCTCGCACCCTGCGGGAGATAATGACCGAGCGATCCAGAGAAGTTAGCGATCGATCCCAATGGATCAGAATAAGGCTCTGGAGATCCCGGGAATGAAATTGTGCAAATGGTACTGCTTCCATAGTTGCCACCATTTGACCCAGAAGGCGCATGCATTCCCGAAGGGACATTGACGGCGCCGACCTCATAGCCTGGACCAGAAGACGAAGGTTCGTCTGTTTGACAGGAGGCAGGGACACAACTGCCCGAACAGTATCGAACTGCATCCCCAGGAAAAGAATGGACTGTGCTGGCTCCAATGACGATTTCTTCCAATTGATCAGCCACCCGAAGTCCATCAGGTACTGAAGGGAGAGATCGCGAGCCGCTATTGCCTCCTCCGCTGTGGGTGACACTATGAACAGGTCGTCCAGGTAGGGGAGGATCGTAACCCCCTGTCTTCGAAGAAGCGCCATGAGAGGAGCCAGAATTTTTGTAAAAACCCTGGGAGCTGAGGCCAACCCGAAAGGCAGGGCCACAAACTGGTAATGGGTTTGACCTATAGCGAAACGCAAGAAACGCTGGTGAGCCCTGCCGATAGGGATATGCAAATAGGCGTCGCGAATGTCTATGGACACCAAGAAATTGTACTGCGACAGGGTCGCTATCACCAATCGGAGAGACTCCATGCGGAACTTCCGTGTCCGGACGTAAATATTTAAATCCCTGAGATCCAGCACTGGACGAAACTTGTCCTCCTTTTTGGGGACCACAAAAAGGTTGGAATAAAAACCCTTTCCCTGGTCTTCCGGAGGAACCTGAACCACCACACCCTGCTGTAGGAG
The DNA here is from genome assembly GCF_046119375.1 of Phyllobates terribilis. Taxonomy (NCBI): domain Eukaryota; kingdom Metazoa; phylum Chordata; class Amphibia; order Anura; family Dendrobatidae; genus Phyllobates; species Phyllobates terribilis. Next base: position 339,142,745 of record NW_027362762.1, on the reverse strand, counting down.
AGAGTCGACCTCCTGAAACAGTGCGGCAGCCAGTCTTGGCACGGACGGAATGCCCGTCAGACGAAACCTGTCTGGAGGCAGCTAATGAAACTCTATGAAATAGCCTGCCGACATAACCCGTGTCACCCAGGCGTCTGCTATGTGGGATGCCCAGATCGACCCGAATTGTAGCAGACGACCTCCCACCCGAGAGCCCTCGGGGGGATCCCTGGCGTCAGTCAGCCTTAGCGGACTTTTTATCAACCTCCCGCCTGTCCTGACGGGACCGTTGCTTCCAAGGAGTGCAAGATTTCTGGGCGGATCTGCCGGAGGATGAGGGACGACCCAATCTCCAAGAAGGCTGACTGAATCGTCCCCTGGCCCGAAAGGACCGAAGACCTCTGCTGGGCTCTGTCCTGCCGGCTGTGGATGCCACTGCCTTTTTCCCAGGCAGAGTAACATCCTTAGCTTTAGGTTTGGCAATTAGTTCCGAAAGATCTGAACCAAAGAGCTGACCGCCCTTATATGCCAGACTAAGCAATCCCTGTTTGGATACTGCATCCCCGGTCCACTGTTTAAGCCACAAAGCTCTTCTAATCGTGACTGCCGAAGCCTGAGCCCTGGACAGAATTGAAGCAGTGTCCAGTACTGCATCTCTGCCATAACACATAGCTTCTTCCATTCGCTGAAAAAGCTTTTCCACTACTGAACGCGAAGTCCCATCCTGCCACGCCGCACGCAGCTGATCCAACCACCGCAGAGAAGCCTCACCGGCCCACATGGCCCCCAAGGCCGCTCGGAAACCATGACCCGCGGCTTCATAGATGGATTTCGCCACGGACTCCAATCTTCTGTCCAAAGGATCCTGAAGATTGGCTCTCCCTTTAACAGGAAGCAGGGAAGACTTGGTCAGCTGAGACAGAGATATATCCACCTCAGGAGAGGGAACCCAATTAGTAACCATCTCCTTGGCACAGGGATATAGGGCATCAAAAAAACGCGTTCCTCGGAAGCGTTTATCCGGACACTGACGCTCCTTCTCTACCGCTTCGTTAAGTTCCTCATGCGCAGGTAATGTAGAATGAACACGGCGCGTCTTCTGATACAGACGGCCCGACCTAGACGGTCTTGTCGGCTCTTCAGACAGCTCTAATACTTCCCGCATGTCCTTAATAAGCCTATCTACGCGACCAGAAAGAGAAACTGAGCGATCCTGTTGATCCTCCTCTTCGGACTCAGAAATTTCATCAACCGAATCTGTTGGTGAATCCGAAGCCTCTGATGCGCTCTGCGAGGGAGACAACGCCACCATAGTCTTGTGGCGCTTTTTACCTCGTGGCATTGGGTGTGATCTAGCTGACACCCTCTGTCCCAGGAGACTAGAGAGACTATCAATGGAGCGAGTGAGCGCCTCCACCTTAACATCACTGAGCGTTGAACTTGATGTAGTAGAAGGCCTGAGTGTATCAGAGGTGTGCGACTGAACCTGAAACGGATCAGGAGACCGATCCGCACTCCCAGGCCCCTGATTCGACATGCCACCCACACCAGATGCCAGGATGTACAACAAGGATGGCAAAAAAGTGTGAAAGCTGCACAGCCTGTTTTCAAAACTCACTTTTTTTTTTGTATATTTTTATTTATTTATTTATTTATTTTTTTTATATATGCGACAGGCTCTGAAGGGTTAAAGCTCACCCTTAGAAAAGAGCTACCCCAGAAATGCCGAGCAAAAAATCAATAGGGGGAAACTCCCTTAAACACCACGTGTTTCCCCTAAAGTTCCACTTTTTCAGAAGGGGTTAACATCACAGCAACTATAATACTACACAGCCTAAAAGGTCAGTGAAGTAAATAGCTTTAGGAGAGAAAGCGGCAGTGCTCCTGAGGACTCCTAATAGGTAGCCTGGAGAGACAGCACTGACAAAGAACCCCTGCCAGAGGCAGAGGGGACTCACCGGTACTGCGGCGACCGCTCCTCCTAAGTGTGTGGACGGACAGGGAGCAGAGAGCAGGAGGCGCCGCTGGACGCCGGAGGGAGAAGCAGGGACCGCCAGCGCACGCTCAACCAAGCGCTTCCTGCCTAAGTAATGACGGCAGGAAGCCAGGAGACGCTAAGCCACGCCCGCTAGGCCACGCCCCAGCTAGGCCACGCCCCCCGCCTTATTCAAACAAAAAATGTGGGCAGAAAACTTCCTACCTCTATGAAGGCAGGAAGCAAGTCAATAAAAGCAAGAAAACGCGCGCCAATACAGGGAGCTTCCTGCCTCAATGAAGGCAGTAAGCAAAAACGAAAAAGCATGCGCAAATAAAAAATAAAAATAAAAATTACTGGCCTCCGTCTCTGCTCCCCAGTCAAGGCAGGGTCTCAAATAGACAAGAAACACACAGGCAGTACACTTGCCGTAGCCGTTAAAGATACTCTTTAGACCAAAGAGCACTTACCCGGCTGAACGCCACAGGGATCCTTAGGGATGTGTGGCGCCATGGCCCTTTGCTCCCCCCTATGGCGGAGCACGCAGGGACCCTCTCTGATGTGTGGTGTGCGCCTCCACCAGGGAGCGCACTGTATCCCCCGGGGCCGGCAGGCATAAGTGGGAACCTCCTCAAGGGGTACACAGAGCTGCCAGGGGAGGGTCAGGGGTCTCAGCAGCGCCGAGACCCCCAGAGACCTCTAGACCACGGGGGGTCCAGGACTCGCTGGATATAAAATAACAACTCTTCTGAGGAGCTGCCGAAGCAGCGACTATCCTCTGAGACCTCAGATAAAAAGACTGATGAACATGGGAGTAGGAGGAGCCTATATACTGGAGGGGCCGGTCGTCTTTTTCCAATCTGAGGTGACTATCCTATGGGGCTCCGTCTACCACGAAGTAGAGAATCTGTGTCTCCCTTCCTTCCCTTCTGCTGCTGAAAGTAGAAGAATGTTGTACACAGCTCTGCAATGTCTACTTCAGACATCTGTCTAGCATATGTATCTTTGAAAGTAATCTTTAAACGACTTAGACCTAAAAGGTCGGAGAAATACATAATGCAAATTACAGTGTAGTTGGATCTTATCAACATTTACAGAATCGCCAAAATTTCTTCTATTGTGTATAAAGCATAATACAGACGAAAAAAAACATATTTTAACACATTCCACATCTTTAAAATTAACAATTATTATAGTTTCATTGATTTGTAGCTACTTTTCAAGAGTTATCAGCAAGCAAACTATTGCACACCTAAAAATAAAGTTAAAAAACATAGTCCTCCTCCATATCCCCTCAAAGCCTCCTTTCCATCGCCAATATAGGTGCTTTTTCTACCATTTTGGTAGAAAAAAAACAGTGATTTGGTAGTAATTTAAGAAAAGTAGGAGAATGTTGTGCACAGCTCTGCAATGTCTACTTCAGACATCTGTCTAGCATATGTATCTTTGAAAGTAATCTTTTAAACCACTTAGACGTAAAAGGTCGGAGAAATACATAATGCAAATTACAGTGTAATCGGATCTTATCCACATTTACAGAATCTGCAAAATTTCTTCTATTGTGTATAAAGCATATTACAGAGAAAAAAAACATATTTTCACACATTCCACATCTTTAAAATTAACAATTGTGATAGTTTCCTTGATTTTTAGCAACTTTACCAAAGTTATCAGCAAACAAACTATTGCACACCTAAAAATAAAACTAAAAAGCATAGGCCTCCTCCATATCCCCTCAAAGCCTCCTTTCCATCGCCAATATAGGTGTGTTTTCTACCATTTTGGTTGAAAAAAAACAGTGATTTGGTAGTAATTTAGGAAAAGTAGAAGAATGTTGTATACAGCTCTGCAATGTCTACTTCAGACATCTGTCTAGCATATGTATCTTTGAAAGTAATCTTTTAAACGACTTAGACGTAAAAGGTCGGAGAAATACATAATGCAAATTACAGTGTAGTCAGATCTTATCCACATTTACAGAATCGGCAAACTTTCTTCTATTGAGTATAAAGCATATTACAGGCAAAAAAAACATATTTTCACACATTCTACATCTTTAAAGTGAACAATTATGATAGTTTCGTTGATTTGTAACTACTTTTCCAAAATTGCAAGCAAACAGATTATTGCACACCTAAAAATAAAGTTAAAAAACATAGGCCTCCTCCATATCCCCTCAAAGCCTCCTTTCTGTCGCCAATATAGGTGTGCTTTCTACCATTTTGTTAGAAAAAAAACAGCGATTTGGTAGTAATTTAGGAAAAGTAGAAGAATATTGTACACAGTTCTGCAATGTCTACTTCAGACATCTGTCTAGCATATGTATCTTTAAAAGTAATCTTTTAAACCACTTAGATGTAAAAGTTCGGAGAAATACATAATGCAAATTACAGTGTAGTCGGATCTTATTCACATTTACAGAGTCTTCAAAATTTCTTCTATTGTGTATAAAGCATATTACAGACAAAAAAACATATATTCACACATTCCACATCTTTAAAATTAACAATTATGATAGTTTCATTGATTTGTAGCTACTTTTCCAAAGTTATCAGCAAACAAACTATTGCACACCAAAAAATAAGGTTAAAAAACATAGGCCTCCTCCATATCCCCTCAAAAGCCTCCTTTCCATCGCCAATATAGGTGTGTTTTCTACCATTTTGGTAGAAAAAAAACAGTGATTTTTTAGTAATTTAGGAAAAGTAGAAGAATAATGTACACAGCTCTGCAATGTCTACTTCAGACATCTGTCTAGCATATGTATCTTTGAAAGTAATCTTTTAGACCACTTAGATGTAAAAGGTCGGAGAAATACATAATGCAAATTACAGTGTAGTCGGATCTTATCCACATTTACAGAATCAGCAAACTTTCTTCTATTGTGTATAAAGCATATTACAGACAAAAAAAACATATTTTCACACATTCTACATCTTTAAAATTAACAATTATGATAGTTTCATTGATTTGTAACTACTTTTCCAAAATTGCCAGCAAACAGATTGTTGCACACCTAAAAATTAAGTTAAAAAACATAGGCCTCCTCCATATCCCCTCAAAGTCTCCTTTCCATCGCCAATATAGGTGTGTTTTCTACCATTTTGGTAGAAAAAAAACAGTGATTTGATTGTAATTTAGGAAAAGTAGAAGAATTTTGTATACAGCTCTGCAATGTCTACTTCAGACATCTGTCTAGCATATGTATCTTTAAAAGTAATCTTTTAAACCACTTAGACGTAAAAGGTCGGAGAAATACATAATGCAAATTACAGTGTAGTCGGATCTTATCCACATTTACAGAAGCGGCAAAATTTCTTCTATTGTGTATAAAGCATATTACAGAGAAAAAAAAACATATTTTCCCACATTCCACATCTTTAAAATTAACAATTGTGATAGTTTCATTGATTTGTAGCCACTTTTCCAAAGTTATCAGCAAACAAACTATTGCACACCTAAAAATAAAATTAAAAAACATAGGCCTCCTCCATATCCCCTCAAAGCCTCCTTTCCATCGCCAATATAGGTGTGCTTTCTACCATTTTAGTAGAAAAAAAACAGTGATTTGGTATTAATTTAGGAAAAGTAGAAAAATGTTGTACACAGCTCTGCAATGTCTACTTCAGACATCTGTCTAGCATATGTATCTTTGAAAGTAATCTTTTAAACCACTTAGACGTAAAAGGTCGGAGAAATACATAATGCAAATTACAGTGTAGTCGGATCTTATCCACATTTACAGAATCGGCAAACTTTCTTCTATTGTGTATAAAGCAAATTACAGACAAAAAAAACATATTTTCCCACATTCCACATCTTTAAAATGAACAATTATGATCGTTTCATTGATTTGTAGCTACTTTTCCAAACTTATCAGCAAACAAACTATTGCATACCTAAAAATAAAGTTAAAAAACCTAGGCCTCCTCCATATCCCCTCAAAGCCTCCTTTCCATCGCCAATACAGGTGTGTTTTCTACCATTTTGTTAGAAAAAAAACAGCGATTTGGTAGTAATTTAGGAAAAGTAGAAGAATATTGTACACAGCTCTGCAATGTCTACTTCAGACATCTGTCTAGCATATGTATCTTTAAAAGTAATCTTTTAAACCACTTATATGTAAAAGGTCGGAGAAATACATAATGCAAATTACAGTGTAGTCGGATCTTATCCACATTTACAGAATTGGCAAAGTTTCTTCTATTGTGTGTAAAGCATATTACAGACAAAAAAAAACATATTATCACACATTCCACATCTTTAAAATAAACAATTGTGATAGTTTCATTGATTTTTAGCCACTTTTCCAAAACTATTGCACACCTAAAAATAAAGTTAAAAAATATAGGCCTCCTCCATTTCCCTCAAAGCCTCCTTTCCATCGCCAATATAGGTGTGTTTTCTACCATTTTGGTAGAAAAAAAACAGTGATTTGGTAGTAATTTAGGAAAAGCAGAAGAATGTTGTACACAGCTCTGCAATGTCTACTTCAGACATCTGTCTAGCATATGTATCTTTGAAAGTAATCTTTTAAATGACTTAGACCTAAAAGGTCGGAGAAATACAGTACACACCAAAAGTTTGGACACACATTCTCATTTAAAGATTTTTCTGTATTTTCATGACTATGAAAATTGTACATTCACACTGAAGGCATCAAAACTATGAATTAACACATGTGGAATTATATACTTAACAAAAAAGTGTGAAACAACTGAAAATATGTCTTATATTCTAGGTTCTTCAAAGTAGCCACCTTTTGCTTTGATGACTGCTTTGCACACTCTTGGCATTCTCTTCATGAGCTTCAAGAGGTAGTCACTGAAAATGGTATTCCAACAATCTTGAAGGAGTTCCCAGAGATGCTTAGCACTTGTTGGCCCTTTTGTCTTCACTCTGCGATCCAGCTCACACCAACCATCTCGATTGGGTTCAGGTCTGGTGACTGTGGAGACCAGGTCATCTGGCGTAGCACCCCATCACTCTCCCTCTTGATCAAATAGCCCTTATACAGCCTGGAGATGTGTTTGGGGTCATTGTCCTGTTGAAAAAGAAATGATGGTCCAACTAAACGCAAACCGGATGGAATAGCATGCCGCTGCAAGATGCTGTGGAAGCCATGCTGGTTCAGTATGCCTTCAATTTTGAATAAATCCCCAACAGTGTCACCAGCAAAGCACCCCCACACCATCACACCTCCTCTTCCATGTTTGACGGTGGGAACCAGGCATGTAGAGTCCATCCGTTCACCTTTTCTGCGTCGCACAAAGACACGGTTGTTGGAACCAAAGATCTCAATTTTGGACTCATCAGACCAAAGCACAGATTTCCACTGGTCAAATGTCCATTACTTGTGTTCTTTAGCCCAAATTTGTCTCTTCTGCTTGTTGCCTGTCCTTAGCAGTGGTTTCCTATCAGCTATTTTACCATGAAGGCCTGCTGCACAATGTTTCCTCTTAACAGTTGTTGTAGAGATGTGTCTGCTGCTAGAACTCTGTGTGGCATTGACCTGGTCTCTAATCTGAGATGCTGTTAACCTGCGATTTCTGAGGCTGGTGGCTCGGATAAACTTATCCTCAGAAGCAGAGGTGATTCTTTGTCTTCCTTTCCTGTGCCGGTCCTCATGTGAGCCAGATTCTTTGTAGCGCTTGTTGGTTTTTGCAACTGCACTTGGGGACACTTTCAAAGTTTGCCCAATTTTTTGGACTGACTGACCTTCATTTCTTAAAGTAATGATGGCCACTCGTTTTTCTTTACTTAGCTGCTTTTTCTTGCCATAATACAAATTCTAACAGTCTATTCAGTAGGACTATCACTTGTGTATCCACCTGACTTCCGCACAACACAACTGATGGTCCCAACCCCTTTTATAAGGCAAGAAATCCCACTTATTAAACCTGACAGGGCACACCTGTCAAGTGAAAACCATATCCGGTGACTACCTCTTGAAGATCATCAAGAGAATGCCAAGAGTGTGCAAAGCAGTCATCAAAGCAAAAGGTGGCTACTTTGAAGAACCTAGAATATAAGACATATTTTCAGTTGTTTCACACTTTTTTGTTAACTATATAATTCCACATGTGTTAATTAATAGTTTTGATGCCTTCAGTGTGAATGTACAATTTTCATAGTCATGAAAATACAGAAAAATCTTTAAATGAGAAGGTGTGTCCAAACTTTTGGTCTGTACTGTACATAATGCAAATTACAGTGTAGTCGGATCTTATCCACACTTACAGAATCTGCAAAATTCCTTCTATTGTGTATAAAGCATATTACAGACAAAAAAACATATTTTCACACATTCCACATCTTTAAAATTAACAATTATGATAGTTTCATTGATTTGTAGCTACTTTTCCAAAGTTATCAGCAAACAAACTATTGCACACCAAAAAATAAGTTTAAAAAACATAGGCCTCCTCCATATCCCCTCAAAGCCTCCTTTCCATAACCAATATAGGTGTGTTTTCTACCATTTTGTTAGAAAAAAAACAGTGATTTTTTAGTAATTTAGGAAAAGTAGAAGAATGTTGTACACAGCTCTGCAATGTCTACTTCAGACATCTGTCTAGCATATGTATCTTTGAAAGTAATCTTTTAGACCACTTAAATGTAAAAGGTCGGAGAAATACATAATGCAAATTACAGCGTAGTCGGATCTTATTCACATTTACAGAATCAGCAAACTTTCTTCTATTGTGTATAAAGCATATTGCAGACAAAAAAAACATATTTTCACACATTCTACATCTTTAAAATTAACAATTATGATAGTTTCATTGATTTGTAACTACTTTTCCAAAATTGCCAGCAAACAGATTATTGCAGACCTAAAAATTAAGTTAAAAAACATAGGCCTCCTCCATATCCCCTCAAAGCCTCCTTTCCATCACAAATATAGGTGTGTTTTCTACCATTTTGGTAGAAAAAAAACTGTGATTTTATAGTAATTTAGGAACAGTAGAAAAATGTTGTACACAGCTTTGCAATGTCTACTTCAGACATCTGTCTAGCATATGTATCTTTTAAAGTAATCTTTTAAACCACTTAGACGTAAAAGGTCGGAGAAATACATAATGGAAATTTCAGTGTAGTCGGATCTTATCCACATTTACAGAAGCTGCAAAATTTCTTCTATTGTGTATAAAGCATATTACAGAGAAAAAAAACATATTTTCACACATTCCACATCTTTAAAATTAACAATTGTGATAGTTTCATTGATTTGTAGCCACTTTTCCAAAGTTAAAAGCAAACAAACTATTTCACACCTAAAAATAAAATTAAAAAACATAGGCCTTCTCCATATCCCATCAAAGCCTCCTTTCCATCGCCAATATAGGTGTGTTTTCTACCATTTTGGTAGAAAAAAAACAGTGATTTGGTAGTAATTTAGGAAAAGTAGAAAAATGTTGTACACAGCTCTGCAATGTCTACTTCAGACATCTGTCTAGCATATGTATCTTTGAAAGTAATCTTTAAAAGACTTAGACGTAAAAGGTCGGAGAAATACATAATGCAAATCACAGTGTAGTCGGATCTTATCCACATTTACAGAATTGGCAAAATTTCTTCTATTGTGTATAAAGCATATTACAGACAAAAAAACATATTTTCACACATTCCACATCTTTAAAATTAACAATTATGATAGTTTCTTTGATTAGTAGCTACTTTTCCAGAGTTATCAGCAAACAAACTATTGCACACCTAAACTAAAGTTAAAAAACATAGGCCTCCTCCATATCCCCTCAAAGCCTCATTTCCATCGCCAATATAGGTGTGTTTTCTACCATTTTGGCAGAAAAAAAACAGTGATTTGGTAGTAATTTAGGAAAAGTAGAAGAATGTTGTACACAGCTCTGCAATGTCTACTTCAGACATCTGTCTAGCATATGTATCTTTGAAAGAAATCTTTTAGACGACTTAGACGTAAAAGGTCGGAGAAATACATGATGCAAATTACAGTGTAGTCGGATCTTATCCACATTTACAGAAACGGCAAAATTTGTTATATTGTGTATAAAGCATATTACAGACAAAAAAAACATATTTTCACACATTCCACATCTTTAAAATTAACAATTATGATAGTTTCATTGATTTGTAACTACTTTTCCAAAATTGCCAGCAAACAGATTATTGCACACCTAAAAATAAACTTAAAAAACATAGGCCTCCTCCATATCCCCTCAAAGCCTCCTTTCCATCGCCAATATAGGTGTGTTTTCTTCCATTTTGATAGAAAAAAATCAGTGATTTGGTAGTAATTTAGGAAAAGTAGAAGAATGTTGTACACAGCTCTGCAACGTCTACTTCAGAAAGCTGTCTAGCATATGTATCTTTGAAAGTAATCTTTTAGACCACTTAGACTTAAAAGGTCGGAGAAATACATAATGCAAATTACAGTGTAGTCGGATCTTATCCACATTTATAGAATCGGCAAAATTTCTTCTATTGTGTATAAAGCATATTACAGACAAAAAAACATATTTTCACACATCCCACATCTTTAAAATTAACAATTATGATAGTTTCTTTGATTTGTAGCTACTTTTCCAGAGTTATCAGCAAACAAACTATTGCACACATAAAAATAAAGTTTGAAAAACATAGGCCTCCTCCATATCTCCTCAAAGCCTCCTTTCCATCTCCAATATAGGTGTGTTTTCTACCTTTTTGGCAGAAAAAAAACTGTGATTTGGTAGTAATTTAGGAAAAGTAGAAGAATGTTGTACACAGTTCTGCAATGTCTACTTCAGACATCTGTCTAGCATATGTATCTTTGAAAGTAATCTTTTAGACCACTTAGACGTAAAAGGTCGGAGAAATACATGATGCAAATTACAGTGTAGTCGGATCTTATCCACATTTACAGAATCAGCAAACTTTCTTCTATTGTGTATAAAGCATATTACAGACAAAAAAAACATATTTTCACACATTCCACATCTTTAAAATTAACAATTATGATAGTTTCATTGATTTGTAACTACTTTTCCAAAATTGCCAGCAAACAGATTATTGCACACCTAAAAATAAAGTTAAAAAACATAGGCCTCCTCCATATCCCCTCCATGCCTCCTTTCCATCGCCAATATAGGTGTGTTTTCTTCCATTTTGGTAGAAAAAAAACAGTGATTTGGTAGTAATTTAGGAAAAGTAGAAGAATTTTGTATAAAGCTCTGCAATGTCTACTTCAGACATCTGTCTAGCATATGTGGCTTTAAAAGTAATCTTTGAAACCACCTAGACGTAAAAGGTAGGAGTAATACATAATGCAAATTACAGTTTAGTCGGATCTTAACCACATTTACAAAATCGGCAAAATTTCTTCTATTGTGTATAAAGCATATTATAGACAAAAAAACATATTTTTACACATTCCACATCTTTAAAATTAACAATTATGATAGTTTCTTTGATTAGTATCTACTTTTCCAGAGTTATCAGCAAACAAACTATTGCACACCTAAAAATAAAGTTAAAAAACATAGGCCTCCTCCATATCTCCTCAAAGCCTCCTTTCCATCGCCAATATCAGTGTGTTTTCTACCATTTTGGCAGAAAAAAAACTGTGATTTTGTAGTAATTTAGGAAAAGTAGAAGAATGTTGTACACAACTCTGCAATGTCTACTTCAGACATCTGTCGAGCATATGTATCTTTGAAAGTAATCTTTTAGACCACTTAGATGTAAAAGGTTGGAGAAATACATGATGCAAATTACAGTGTAGTCGGATCTTATCAACATTTACAGCATCAGCAAAATTTCTTCTATTGTGTGTAAGGCATATAACAGACAAAAAAAAACATTTTCACACATTCCACATCTTTAAAATTAACAATTATGATAGTTTCATTGATTTGTAGCTACTTTTCCAAAGTTATCAGCAAACAAACTATTGCACACCTAAAAATAAAGTTAAAAAACATAGGCCTCCTCCATATCCCGTCAAAGCCTCCTTTCCATCGCCAATATAGGTGTGTTTTCTACTATTTTGGTAGAAAAAAAACTGTGATTTGGTAGTAATTTAGGAAAAGTAGAAGAATGTTGTACACAGCTCTGCAATGTCTACTTCAGACATCTGTCTAGAATATGTATCTTTGAAAGTAATCTTTTAAACCACTTAGACGCAAAAGGTCGGAGAAATACATAATGCAAATTACAGTGTAGTCGGATCTTATCCACATTTACAGAAACGGCAAAATTTCTTCTATTGTGTATAAAGCGTATTACACACAAAAAAAACATATTTTCATAAATTCCACATCTTTAAAATTAACAATTATGATAGTTTCATTGATTTGTAGCCACTTTTCCAAAGTTATCTGCAAACAAACTATTGCACACCTAAAAATAAAGTTAAAAAATATAGGCCTCCTCCATATCCCCTCAAAGCCCCCTTTCCATCGCCAATATAGGTGTGTTTTCTACCATTTTGGTAGAAAAAAATCAGTGATTTGGTAGTAATTTAGGAAAAGTGGAAGAATGTTGTACACAGCTCTGCAATGTCTACTTCAGAAAGCTGTCTAGCATATGTATCTTTGAAAGTAATCTTTTAGACCACTTAGACTTAAAAGGTCGGAGAAATACATAATGCAAATTACAGTGTAGTCGGATCTTATCCACATTTACAGAATCGGCAAACTTTCTTCTATTGTGTATAAAGCATATTACTGACAAAAAAGACAAATTTTCACACATTCCACATCTTTAAAATTAACAATTATGATAGTTTCATTGATTTGTAACTACTTTTCCAAAATTGCCAGCAAACAGATTATTGCACACCTAAAAATAAAGTTAAAAACATCGGTCTCCTCCATATCCCGTCAAAGCCTCCTTTCAATCGCCAATATAGGTGTGTTTTCTACCATTTTGGTAGAAAAAAAACTGTGATTTGGTAGTAATTTAGGAAAAGTAGAAGAATTTTGTATACAGCTCTGCAATGTCTACTTCAGACATCTGTCTAGCATATGTATCTTTGAAAGTAATCTTTTAAACCACTTAGACGTAAAAGGTCGGAGAATTACATAATGCAAATTACAATGTAGTCGGATCTTATCAACATTTACAGAATCAGCAAAATTTCTTCTATTGTGTATAAAGCATATTACAGACAAAAAAACATATTTTCACATATTCCACATCTTTAAAATTAACAATTATGATAGTTTCATTGATTTGTAGCTACTTTTCCAAAGTTATCAGCAAACAAACTATTGCACACTTAAAAATAAAGTTAAAAAACATAGGCCTCCTCCATATCCCCTTAAAAGCCTCTTTTCCATCGCCAATATAGGTGTGTTTTCTACCATTTTGGTAGAAAAAAAACAGTGATTTGGTAGTAATTTAAGAAAAGGAGAAGAATGTTGTGCACATCTCTGCAATGTCTACTTCAGACATCTGTCTAGCATATGTATCTTTGAAAGTAATCTTTTAGACCTCTTAAACGTAAAAGGTCGGAGAAATACATAATGCAAATTACAGTGTAGTCGGATCTTATCCACATTTACAGAATCGGCAAACTTTCTTCTATTGTGTATAAAGCATGCTACAGAGAAAAAAAACATATTTTCCCACATTCCACATCTTTAAAATTAACAATTATGACATTTTCATTGATTTGTAACTACTTTTCCAAAGTTGTCAGCAAACAAACTATTGCACACCTAAAAATAAAGTTAAAAAACATAGGCCTCCTCCATATCCCCTCAAAGCCTCCTTTCCATCGCCAATATAGGTGTGTTTTCTACCATTTTGGTAGAAAAAAAACAGAGATTTGGTAGTAATTTAGGAACAGTAGAACAATGTTGTACACAGCTCTGCAATGTCTATTTCAGACATCCGTCTAGCATATGTATCTTTGAAAGAAATCTTTTAAACGATTTAGACGTAAAAGGTCGGAGAAATACATAATGCAAATTACAGTGTAGTTGGATCTTATCCACATTTACAGAATCGGCAAAAATTCTTCTATTGTGTATAAAGCATATTACAGACAAAAAAAACATATTTTCACACATTCCACATCTTTAAAATTAACAATTATGATAGTTTCATTGATTTGTAGCTACTTTTCCAGAGTTATCAGCAAACAAACTATTGCACACCTAAAAATAAAGTTAAAAACATAGGCCTCCTCCATATCCCCTCAAAGCCTCCTTTACATCGCCAATATAGGTGTGTTTTCTACCATTTTGGTAGAAAAGAAACAGTGATTTCATAGTAATTTAGGAAAAGTAGAAGAATTTTGTATACAGCTCTGCAATGTCTACTTCAGACATCTGTCTAGCATATGTATCTTTGAAACTAATATTTTAGACCACTTAGACGTAAAAGGTCGGAGAAATACATAATGCAAATTACAGTGTAGTCGGATCTTATCCACATTTACAGAATCTGCAAAATTTCTTCTATAGTGTATAAGTCAGATTACAGACAAAAAAAACATATTTTCACACATTCCACATCTTTAAAATTAACAATTATGATAGTTTCATTGATTTGTAACTAGTTTTCCAAAATTGCCAGCAAACAGATTATTGCACACCTAAAAATAAAGTTAAAAAACATAGGCCTCCTCCATATCCCCTCAAAGCCTCCTTTCCATCGCCAATATAGATGTGTTTTCTACCATTTTGGTAGAAAAAAAACAGTGATTTGGTGAGCTGCATATCCTGCTACATGTTCACAGACTTGCCAGTGGAAAAACCAAACTTCACATGCCAGAAATGCAAGCTTGTGTCCCTGTTGGAGGAAAAGTTGCGAAATCTAGAAGAGAGGTTAACTACCTTGAAAATCATTAAGAAAGTTGCTCTTAGACAGAGCAGAATTATCTCTTCATGATACAGAAAGAGAAGAAATTCTCACTGCACCTGACGAAACAGAGGAATGGAAGCATGTGACCCAGAGAAGCAGGAGGATTGAGAGGCAGTCAGCACCTATACTGTTCAGGAACCAGTACCAGGCTCTCTCGCAGGAGAACCATGAAGAAATACAGCAAGATAAGACTGTGCCAGCAATGAATAACCTTGTAAGCCCTCAGAATCCTCCTGGATGGAGAAAGAAGAATGTTGTGAAGAAAAAACGGAGAGTGGTGGTCATGGGGGATTCCCTGTTAAGAGGAACAGAGGCCGCTATCTGCAGACCAGACATAACCTCAAGAGAAATGTGCTGTCTTCCAGGAGCAAAAATTAAAGATGTGTCTGACAGGATATCAAGACTCTTCAGACCTACAGATCACTACCCATTCCTGCTAATACATGTGGGGACAAATGACACCGCAAGAAAGGACCTGGAAACTATCTGCAGTGACTTTGAAGACTTAGGCAAGAAAGTGAAAGAATTGGGAGCGCAGGTGGTCTTCTCATCCATCCTCCCAGTGGATGGCCATGGAACAATGAGGTGGAATAAGATTCTACAGGTGAACAAGTGGCTACGTCGATGGTGCCGTCAACAAGGATTTGGATTTCTGGATCACGGAATGAATTACCTATACGATGGACTACTTGCTAGAGATGGGGTGCACCTTACGAAGACTGGAAAACATGTATTTGGAAGTCGCCTTGCTACACTCATCAGGAGAGCTTTAAACTAGAACAATGTGGGAAGGGAAGCAAAAGGCCAGAAAAAGCCATACAGCTGACAAATACTATTGAGATCTCTGCTACGGGAAGTGGAAAGGAAGAACAAAGACAAAACAATTTAAATAATAAAAATATGGGAGGAAGAGAAACCAATCACAAACTAAAATGTTTTTATACAAATGCACAAAGCATGGGCAACAAACAAGGAGAATTGGAACTACTAACGCAGGAAAAGAAATATGATGTCATTGGAATCACTGAAACTTGGTGGGACGATACACATGATTGGAAAAAAAGGCTAAAAGGATACAACTTATTTGCAAGAAACAGACTTGATAAACGAGGAGGAGGTGTCGCATTGTATGTTAGAAAAGCGTATATCTGCACAGAGATTGAAGCTTCAGAGACTGGGAGTTCTGTGGAAACTGTTTGGGTAAGAATACAAGGAGAGAACAACGGAAAGGACAACATTATAAGCATTTACTACAGGCCACCTGGGCAAGCTGAAGATATGGATGAACTCTTTATGTATCAAATGACCAAGTTCTCAAAAAAATATGACATAGTGGTCATGGGAGATTTCAACTATCCAGACATTTGTTGGGAATCTCTCTCAAGTAAAACTAACAGGTCAAGCAAATTCTTATCCTCTCTTGCTGACAACTTTATCTTCCAAAAGGTAGGGGAGAAAACAAGGGGATCTGCTACTTTGGATCTAATCCTTATAAACAGGGAGGAAATGGTTGAGGAGGTAAAGGTGGCTGGGACCCTAGGAGGCAGTGATCATGCTATTATAGAATTTTGGATAACTAGAGGAGGAAGACATGTGAAGACTCAAACTTCAAGGTTAGATTTTAGAAAGGTAGATTTTAAGAGACTCAGAAGGAGAATAGGAGGGATCCAATGGCTGGATGTGCTTAAGGACAAAAATGTCCAGGAAGGATGGGAAATTTTTAAAAATGAGATTCTCAAAGCACAATCGTTAACAATCCCGAAAAGTAGGAAGATTGGGAAGCATTTAAGGAAACCAGGATGGATGAACACAGAACTTAAACACATGCTAAAAAGAAAGAAAGAAATGTTTATTAAATGGAAAGAGGGAGGCATATCTAAAGAAGATTATAATGCAGTCTGCAGATCCTGCAGGGCACGTATCAGGTTAGCTAAAGCTGACAATGAATTAAGGCTTGCAAGAGATGTCAAAAGCTATAAAAAAGGATTTTGGGGGTATGTCAAAAGCAAAAGAAAAGTCAAAGATGCTATAGGATTTTTACAGGATGAAAATGGAGAAATGGTAAGAGAGGATGTTGAGAAGGCCGAACTTTTTAATTCCTATTTTGCATCTGTTTTCTCTCAGAAAGAAAATGTAACATCAACTGATCTTCACTGTCCTTTTAAAGGAATAGAAGAATCCAAGTTATCTGTAAACAGAAATATTGTGAGGGAATATTTAGCTAACATAAATGAGTTCAAGTCTCCAGGTCCAGATGAATTACACCCCAGAGTACTGAAGGAGATCGTAGAAGAAATTTTAGAACCACTCTCCATAATCTTTGAAAATTCTTGGAGAACAGGAGAAGTCCCAGAAGACTGGAGAAGAGCAAATGTTGTTCCTATCTTCAAAAATGGGAAGAAGGTGGACCCAGGGAACTATAGGCCGGTGAGTCTGACTTCTATACCAGGAAAGATCTTTGAACAAATTATTAAACAACATGTATGTAAGTACATGGATAGGAATGAAGTGATTAACCAGAGTCAGCATGGGTTTGTAACTAACAAGTCATGTCAGACTAACTTAATTTCCTTCTATGACAGAATCACTGACTGGGTGGATCAGGGAAATGCTGTAGATATAGTATATCTTGACTTCAGCAAAGCATTTGACAAAGTATCTCACACCATCCTTATTGAAAAAATGACCAAGTATGCAATGGACCAGGCAACTGTTAGGTGGATTCATAACTGGCTTAGTGATCGGACTCAAAGGGTGGTTGTAAATGGCTTCACATCCAGCTGGATGAATGTCTCAAGTGGGGTACCACAGGGCTCCGTCCTGGGACCTGTATTGTTCAACATCTTTATCAATGATTTAGATGAAGGAATTGAGGGTAAACTGATTAAATTTGCTGATGACTAGTGTTGAGCGATACCTTCCGATATCAGGAAATATCGTATCGGATTGGATCGGGCCGATACCCAAAAAGTATCGGATATCGCCGATTCCGATACCGGAAACCAATGCAAGTCAATGGGACACAAATATCGGAATGAAAATAAACCCTTTCTTTCCTTGTAGGTTAATTCTACATGAAGGAAAACAACTAAGAATAATGTAGAATGACATGAAAAGCCGGCAATTCATCAGCGGCATACACCGGTACCCGACAATTTACAACAGAAAGAATAGAGCTTCACACATAGATTAGATAGATAGAAACATGTCAGTCACATTTATAATAAGTACAGCGACAGTGTTGCTTACTGTACTTGTCATTTAGTGTAAAGGATTTATTAAAAAAAATATTAGTGTTTTCGTGCACCGTCTCTTTAAAAAAGCCGGCCGGCAATTCAGCAGCGGTACCCGACAATTTATAACAGACAGAATAGAGCTTCACACATAGATTAGATAGATAGAAACATGTCAGCCACATATATAGGAAGTACAGTGACAGTGTTGCTTACTGTACTTGTCATTTAGTGTAAAGGATTTATTTAAAAAAATAATAGTGTTTTCATGCACCGTCTCTTTAAGAAAGCCGGCCGGCAATTCAGCATCTGTACCCGACAATTTAGAATAGAAAGAATAGAGAATCACACATAGATTAGATAGATAGAAACATGTCAGTCACATATATATGAAGTACAGTGACAGTGTTGCTTACTGTACTTGTCATTTAGTGTAAAGGATTTATTAAAAAAAATATTAGTGTTTTCGTGCACCGTCTCTTTAAAAAAGCCGGCCGGCAATTCAGCAGCGGTACCCGACAATTTATAACAGACAGAATAGAGCTTCACACATAGATTAGATAGATAGAAACATGTCAGTCACATATATATGAAGTACAGTGACAGTGTTGCTTACTGTACTTGTCATTTAGTGTAAAGGATTTATTTAAAAAAATAATAGTGTTTTCATGCACCGTCTCTTTAAGAAAGCCGGCCGGCAATTCAGCATCTGTACCCGACAATTTAGAATAGAAAGAATAGAGAATCACACATAGATTAGATAGATAGAAACATGTCAGTCACATATATATGAAGTACAGTGACAGTGTTGATTACTGTACTTGTCATTTAGTGTTAAAATAAAGGATTTATTTAAAAAAAAATTGGCGTGGGGTTCCCCTTAATTTTAGGCTCTAGCGGAGGTTAAGCAGACAGCTGGGGCAAATGTTTGAAGCCTGGGAAGGGGGTAATACCCACGGAGCTTCCCAGCCTACTAATATCAGCCCCCAGCTGAATACCTAGCCTTTACTAGCTATTAAAATGGGGGAACCCCCCCAAAAAAATAACGTGGGGTCCCCCCTAATTTAATAGCTAGCACAGGCTAGGCAGACAGCTGGGGGCTGATATTAATAGCCCAGGAAGGGTGCCATGAATATTGGCCCCCTCCCAGGCTAGAAACACCAGCCGTCAGCCGCCCCAGAAATGGCGCATCCATAGGAGGCGCCAATTCTGGCACTTAGCCTCGCTCTTCCACGCTGCCCTGGTGCGGTGGCAGGGGGTAATAGGGTTGGGGTTGATGTCAGCTTATAATGCCAGCTGACATCAAGCCCAGGTTAGTAATGGAGAGGCGTCTATAAGACACCCCCATTACTAACCCCATAGTCAAAGTTAAAAGAAAACACAAACACCCAGAATAAAGTCCTTTAATTGAAATAAAGACACAATTCTTTATTGTTCTAAATTAAACCATACTTACCATCACGCCCATTCCAGCTGAAGCCAACGATCTCCTGCAATAAAAGTAAAATAATAAAGCAACCTCATCCTTACCTTTCCATGGTTCCCACGACAGCTTCAGCTCTGCTACATCGAGATGACAGGCTGGACCGCAGCAGAACGCTGCCATCCAGCCTGTCATCCCGCAGACACTGAGAAGCGCAGGCATGCTTGCGCTCCTCAGTGTCTCTCTGTGACGTCATCCAGATGAGCCGAGTTCATGTCCAATGAACTCAGCTCACCTCATGCACGTCACTGACAGCGTGGGAAAATTCTCCTGCACTCAGCGCTTCAGCGTGAGAATTCTCCCACGCTGTCAGTGACATACATGAGGTGAGGTCATGTCCAATGAACTCAGCTCACCTCATGCACGTCACTGACAGCGTGGGAAAATTCTCACGCTGAAGTGCTGAGTGCAGGAGAATTTTCCCACGCTGTCAGTGACGTACATGAGGTGAGCTGAGTTCATTGGACATGACCTCGGCTCATCTGGATGCCGTCACAGCCAGACACTGAGGAGTGGAAGTATGCCTGCGCTTCTCAGTGTCTGCGGGATGACAGGATGGATGGCAGCGTTCTGCTGCGGTCCAGCCTGTCATCTCGATGTAGCAGAGCTGAAGCTGTCGTGGGAGCCATGGAAAGGTAAGGATGATGTTGCTTTATTATTTTACTTCTATTGCAGGAGATCGTTGGCTTCAGCTGGAATGGGCGTGATGGTAAGTATGGTTTAATTTAGAACAATAAAGAATTGTGTGTTTATTTCAATTAAAGGACTTTTTTCTGGGTGTTGTGTTTTTTTAAATACTTTACTAGAAATTCATGGTGGTCATGTCTAATATTGGCGTGACCCCATGAATTTCGGGCTTAGGGCCAGCTGATAATGCCAAGCTGGCCTTAACCCCTTTATTACCCAGTGAGCCACCGCACCAGGGCCCTGGATGAGTTGGGTACAGCGCCAGAAGATGGCGCTTCTATGAACGCGCCATTTTCTGGGGCGGCTGCGGACTGCAATTTGCAGCGGGGGTGGCCCAGAAAGCTTGGGTCTCCCTGCGCTGCGGATTCCAGCCCCCAGCTGCCTAGTTGTATCTGGCTGGGCACAAAAATAGGGCGAAGCCCCACGCATTTTTTTTTTAAATTATTTCATGAAATTCATGGAATAATTAAGAAAAAAAGGGCTTCCCTATATTGTTGTGTCCAACCAGGTACAAATAGGCAGCTGGTGGTTGGGGGCAGCCCATTCCTGCCTGCTGTACCTGGCTGGACACAAATATAGTGCGAAGCCCCACGTCAATTTTTTTTTAATTATTTCATGAAATAATTTTTTTAAAAAAGGGCTTCCCTATATTGTTGTGTCCGGCCAGGTACAAATAGGCAGCTGGTGGTTGGGGGCAGCCTGTTCCTGCCTGCTGTACCTGGCTGGACACAAATATAGGGCGAAGCCCCACGTCAATTTTTTTTTAAATAAATCCTTTATTTTAACACTAAATGACATTTGAGGAGTTAATAAAGATGCAGTCCCTAAATTATTATTTATTTTTTAATTAATTTTTCCCAAAACTTTTGACGTGGGCTTCGCCATATTTTTGTATGCCAGCCAGGTACAGCATCCAGCTTCTATGAACGCGCCATTTTCCGGGGTGGCTGCGGACTTCAATTTTCAGCGGGGGGGGGGCAGAAAGCTTGGGCCTCCCTGCGCTGCAGATTCCATCCCCCAGCTGCCTAGTTGTACCTGGCTGGACACAAAAATAGGGAGAAGCTTCACGTATTTTTTTTTTTTTATTATTTCATGAAATTCATGAAATAATTAAGAAAAAAAGGGCTTCCCTATATTGTTGTGTCCAACCAGGTACAAATAGGCAGCTGGTGGTTGGGGGCAGCCCGTTCCTGCCTGCTGTACCTGGCTGGACACAAATATAGTGCGAAGCCCCACGTCAATTTTTTTTAAATCATTTCAGGAAATTCATGAAATAATTAAAAAAAATTGATGTGGGGCTTCGCCCTATATTTGTGTCCAGTCAGGTACAGCAGGCAGGAACGGGCTGCCCCCAACCACCAGCTGCCTATTTGTACCTAGCCGGACACAACAATATAGGGAAGCCCTTTTTTTCTTAATTATTCCATGAATTTCATGAATTTAAAAAAAAAAAATGTGGAGCTTCGCCCTATTTTTGTGTCCAGCCAGGTACAACTAGGCAGCTGGGGGCTGGAATCTGCAGCGCAGGGAGGCCCAAGCTTTCTGGGCCCCACCCGCTGCAAATTGCAGTCCGCAGCCGCCCCGGAAAATGGCGCGTTCATAGAAGCGCCATCTTCTGGCGCTGTACCCAACTCATCCAGGGCCCTGGTGCGGTGGCTCACTGGGTAATAAAGGGGTTAAGGCCAGCTTGGCATTATCAGCTGGCCCTAAGCCCGAAATTCATGGGGTCACGCCAATATTAGACATGACCACCATGAATTTCTAGTAAAGTATTTAAAAAAAACACAAACACCCAGAAAAAAGTCCTTTAATTGAAATAAACACACAATTCTTTATTGTTCTAAATTAAACCATACTTACCATCACGCCCATTCCAGCTGAAGCCAACGATCTCCTGCAATAAAAGAAAAATAATAAAGCAACCTCATCCTTACCTTTCCATGGCTCCCACGACGGCTCCAGCTCTGCTACATCGAGATGACAGGCTGGACCGCAGCAGAACGCTGCCATCCAGCCTGTCATCCCGCAGACACTGAGAAGCGCAGGCATACTTCCACTCCTCAGTGTCTGGCTGTGACGGCATCCAGATGAGCCGACAATGAACTCGGCTCACCTCATGTACGTCACTGACAGCGTGGGAGAATTCTCCTGCACTCAGCGCTTCAGCGTGAGAATTTTCCCACGCTGTCAGTGACGTGCATGAGGTGAGGTCATGTCCAATGAACTCGGCGCACCTCATGCACGTCACTGACAGCGTGGGAAAATTCTCACGCTGAAGCGCTGAGTGCAGGAGAATTTTCCCACGCTGTCAGTGACGTGCATGAGGTGAGCTGAGTTCATTGGACATGACCTCGGCTCATCTGGATGCCGTCACAGCGAGACACTGAGGAGCGCAAGCATGCCTGCGCTTCTCAGTGTCTGCGGGATGACAGGATGGATGGCAGCGTTCTGCTGCGGTCCAGCCTGTCATCTCGATGTAGCAGAGCTGAAGCTGTCCTGGGAACCATGGAAAGGTAAGGATGAGGTTGCTTTATTATTTTACTTTTATTGCAGGAGATCGTTGGCTTCAGCTGGAATGGGCGTGACTGTAAGTATGGTTTAATTTAGAACAATAAAGAATTGTGTCTTTATTTCAATTAAAGGACTTTTTTCTGGGTGTTTGTGTTTTTTTTAAATACTTTACTAGAAATTCATGGTGGTCATGTCTAATATTGGCGTGACCCCATGAATTTCGGGCTTAGGGCCAGCTGATAATGCCAAGCTGGCCTTAACCCCTTTATTACCCAGTGAGCCACCGCACCAGGGCCCTGGATGAGTTGGGTACAGCGCCAGAAGATGGCGCTTCTATGAACGCGCCATTTTCCGGGGCGGCTGCGGACTGCAATTTGCAGCGGGTGGGGCCCAGAAAGCTTGGGCCTCCCTGCGCTGCGGATTCCAGCCCCCAGCTGCCTTGTTGTACCTGGCTGGACACAAAAATAGGGCGAAGCCCCACGTATTTTTTTTTTTAATTATTTCATGAAATTCATGGAATAATTAAGAAAAAAAGGGCTTCCCTATATTGTTGTGTCCAACCAGGTACAAATAGGCAGCTGGTGGTTGGGGGCAGCCCATTCCTGCCTGCTGTACCTGGCTGGACACAAATATAGTGCGAAGCCCCACGTCAATTTTTTTTTAATTATTTCATGAAATAATTTTTTTAAAAAAGGGCTTCCCTATATTGTTGTGTCCGGCCAGGTACAAATAGGCAGCTGGTGGTTGGGGGCAGCCTGTTCCTGCCTGCTGTACCTGGCTGGACACAAATATAGGGCGAAGCCCCACGTCAATTTTTTTTTAAATAAATCCTTTATTTTAACACTAAATGACATTTGAGGAGTTAATAAAGATGCAGTCCCTAAATTATTATTTATTTTTTAATTAATTTTTCCCAAAACTTTTGACGTGGGCTTCGCCATATTTTTGTATGCCAGCCAGGTACAGCATCCAGCTTCTATGAACGCGCCATTTTCCGGGGTGGCTGCGGACTTCAATTTTCAGCGGGGGGGGGGCAGAAAGCTTGGGCCTCCCTGCGCTGCAGATTCCATCCCCCAGCTGCCTAGTTGTACCTGGCTGGACACAAAAATAGGGAGAAGCTTCACGTATTTTTTTTTTTTAATTATTTCATGAAATTCATGAAATAATTAAGAAAAAAAGGGCTTCCCTATATTGTTGTGTCCAACCAGGTACAAATAGGCAGCTGGTGGTTGGGGGCAGCCCGTTCCTGCCTGCTGTACCTGGCTGGACACAAATATAGTGCGAAGCCCCACGTCAATTTTTTTTAAATCATTTCAGGAAATTCATGAAATAATTAAAAAAAATTGATGTGGGGCTTCGCCCTATATTTGTGTCCAGTCAGGTACAGCAGGCAGGAACGGGCTGCCCCCAACCACCAGCTGCCTATTTGTACCTAGCCGGACACAACAATATAGGGAAGCCCTTTTTTTCTTAATTATTCCATGAATTTCATGAATTTAAAAAAAAAAAATGTGGAGCTTCGCCCTATTTTTGTGTCCAGCCAGGTACAACTAGGCAGCTGGGGGCTGGAATCTGCAGCGCAGGGAGGCCCAAGCTTTCTGGGCCCCACCCGCTGCAAATTGCAGTCCGCAGCCGCCCCGGAAAATGGCGCGTTCATAGAAGCGCCATCTTCTGGCGCTGTACCCAACTCATCCAGGGCCCTGGTGCGGTGGCTCACTGGGTAATAAAGGGGTTAAGGCCAGCTTGGCATTATCAGCTGGCCCTAAGCCCGAAATTCATGGGGTCACGCCAATATTAGACATGACCACCATGAATTTCTAGTAAAGTATTTAAAAAAAACACAAACACCCAGAAAAAAGTCCTTTAATTGAAATAAACACACAATTCTTTATTGTTCTAAATTAAACAATACTTACCATCACGCCCATTCCAGCTGAAGCCAACGATCTCCTGCAATAAAAGAAAAATAATAAAGCAACCTCATCCTTACCTTTCCATGGCTCCCACGACGGCTCCAGCTCTGCTACATCGAGATGACAGGCTGGACCGCAGCAGAACGCTGCCATCCAGCCTGTCATCCCGCAGACACTGAGAAGCGCAGGCATACTTCCACTCCTCAGTGTCTGGCTGTGACGGCATCCAGATGAGCCGACAATGAACTCGGCTCACCTCATGTACGTCACTGACAGCGTGGGAGAATTCTCCTGCACTCAGCGCTTCAGCGTGAGAATTTTCCCACGCTGTCAGTGACGTGCATGAGGTGAGGTCATGTCCAATGAACTCGGCGCACCTCATGCACGTCACTGACAGCGTGGGAAAATTCTCACGCTGAAGCGCTGAGTGCAGGAGAATTTTCCCACGCTGTCAGTGACGTGCATGAGGTGAGCTGAGTTCATTGGACATGACCTCGGCTCATCTGGATGCCGTCACAGCGAGACACTGAGGAGCGCAAGCATGCCTGCGCTTCTCAGTGTCTGCGGGATGACAGGATGGATGGCAGCGTTCTGCTGCGGTCCAGCCTGTCATCTCGATGTAGCAGAGCTGAAGCTGTCCTGGGAACCATGGAAAGGTAAGGATGAGGTTGCTTTATTATTTTACTTTTATTGCAGGAGATCGTTGGCTTCAGCTGGAATGGGCGTGACTGTAAGTATGGTTTAATTTAGAACAATAAAGAATTGTGTCTTTATTTCAATTAAAGGACTTTTTTCTGGGTGTTTGTGTTTTTTTTAAATACTTTACTAGAAATTCATGGTGGTCATGTCTAATATTGGCGTGACCCCATGAATTTCGGGCTTAGGGCCAGCTGATAATGCCAAGCTGGCCTTAACCCCTTTATTACCCAGTGAGCCACCGCACCAGGGCCCTGGATGAGTTGGGTACAGCGCCAGAAGATGGCGCTTCTATGAACGCGCCATTTTCCGGGGCGGCTGCGGACTGCAATTTGCAGCGGGTGGGGCCCAGAAAGCTTGGGCCTCCCTGCGCTGCGGATTCCAGCCCCCAGCTGCCTTGTTGTACCTGGCTGGACACAAAAATAGGGCGAAGCCCCACGTATTTTTTTTTTTAATTATTTCATGAAATTCATGGAATAATTAAGAAAAAAAGGGCTTCCCTATATTGTTGTGTCCGGCTAGGTACAAATAGGCAGCTGGTGGTTGGGGGCAGCCCGTTCCTGCCTGCTGTACCTGACTAGACACAAATATAGGGCGAAGCCCCACATAATTTTTTTTTAATTATTTCATGAATTTCCTGAAATAATTTAAAAAAAATTGACGTGGGGCTTTGCACTATATTTGGGTCCAGCCAGGTACAGCAGGCAGGAACGGGCTGCCCCCAACCACCAGCTGCCTATTTGTACCTGGTTGGACACAACAATATAGGGAAGCCCTTTTTTTCTTAATTATTCCATGAATTTCATGAAATAATTAAAAAAAAAAAAACGTGGAGCTTCTCCCTATTTTTGTGTCCAGCCAGGTACAACTAGGCAGCTGGGGGATGGAATCTGCAGCGCAGGGAGGCCCAAGCTTTCTGCCCCCCGCTGAAAATTGCAGTCCGCAGCCGCCCCGGAAAATGGCGCGTTCATAGAAGCTGGATGCTGTACCTGGCTGGCATACAAAAATATGGCGAAGCCCACGTCAAAAGTTTTGGGAAAAATTAATTAAAAAATAAATAATAATTTAGGGACTGCATCTTTATTAACTCCTCAAATGTCATTTAGTGTTAAAATAATGGATTTATTTTAAAAAACAATGGCGTGGGATCCCCCATAATTTTAGTCTCTAGCGGAGGTTAAGCAGACGGCTGGGGCAGATGTTTGAAGCCTGGGAAGGGGGTAAAACCCACGGAGCTTCCCAGGCTACTAATATCAGCCCCCAGCTGAATACCTAGCCTTTACTAGCTATTAAAATGGGGGACCCCCCCAAAAAAATGACGTGGGGTCCCCCCTATTTTAATAGCTAGCAAAGGCTAGGCAGACAGCTGGGGGCTGATATTAATAGCCCAGGAAGGGTGCCATGAATATTGGCCCCCTCCCAGGCTAGAAACACCAGTCGTCAGCCTCCCCAGAAATGGCGCATCCATAGGATGCGCCAACTCTGGCACTTAGCCTCGCTCTTCCACGCTGCCCTGGTGCGGTGGCAGGGGGTAATAGTGGTGGGGTTCATGTCAGCGCCAGCTGCCATGAAGCCCAGGTTAGTAATGATGGGCGTCTATAAGACACCCCCATTACTAACCTACAAAGTGTTAAAAAGAAAAAACACACTACACCCAGAAAAAAATAATTTATTTGAAATAAAACACACAATTTTATTTAATTCTTAGTTTACTAAAAATAATAGTTACCTGTCCACGTTCCTGCGCTGATCTCCCATGCACAGCTGTCACATCTGGAGATGGTGACAGCTGTGCATGGCTGCTGTAAGCTCACGCTGCCGGGAACACGTCCGCTCCCGGCAGCGGGAGCCACTGACTGAGGTCACCGGAGTGCATTCAGGCAGCGCAGCTCCGGAGACCTCCTTTACGGCACTGCTGTACCGTGGGAATTTCTCACGATACAGCAGGGCCGTAAAGGAGCTAACCGGAGCAGCGCTGCATGAACTCCGGTGAACCCTTACGGCCCCGTCATTCTAGCGGCGGCAGCGGTTCAGAGCGGTCACATTCTATGTGGCTGCTCTGAACTGGAGATCTTCGTGGGACACTCGTGGACTGCTACGGAGGGGTAAGGATAAGGTTGTGGTTTATTATTTTATATTTTATTACAGGAGATCGATGGCTTCGGGGAATTAGGTGTCTTGGTGAGTATAGGTGTAGTTTTTTATTTTTTACTTTATTTTAGGTGGCGATCGGCGGGGACAGGTAATGTATGAACTAATTTCTTTTAGGTAACCACTGGCCACCAATGACATGTATTTAACATTTATTGGGGACACAGTAGGGCAATTTAAATAGCAGGATCAGTCTGATGGGAACTACTGCTCCCATCGAGCTGATCCTGCTGGCAGGAGTGGACGGGGGACAGACATAGGCCGATGGGAGTAGTAGTGTCACATCGGCCTATGTCTGCCTGCACGCACACACCCGCACACACACCGCACACACCCGCACACATCGCACAGACACCGCACACACCCGCACACATCGCACAGACACCGCGCACACCCGCACAAACATCGCGCACACACCCCGCACACACACTAATCATGACGGTCTGATCGTCTGGGAGGTGAGGCTGACCTGTGCGGCCGTGGGAAAGTTCATGTGAGTTCATGCAGTCAAGCATGAACTCACATGAACCCTCTGAGGGCACCGCGGCTAATTCAAATGAACAGCTGATCGGCATCAGCTGATACCTCAGCTGTTCATTTGAAATAACCGGCGGGAAAGCGCAGCACAGAACGGGAAAGCCGGCGGTGAAGTCTTTTCACTGCCGGCTTCCCCGCCCGGGTCCTTCGCTCCCCGCTCCTTGGAGCTGCGCTCCCCGCCCGGTCCTAACTTACTATCGGGATGGGAGGTGGCGAGGGGAGCGGAGGATCGGGGTGGGAGGCTGCGGGGAAGCAGTATGGGGCTGTGTGATTGTTTAAAAGCCGGCGGCTTTATACCGCCCGCCGGCTTTTAAACAATCAGGAGAATTCTCCCACGCTGGGATGGCATTCTGATGACAGGCTGGATCGCGCTGCCATCCAACTTGTCATCCTTCACAGACACTGCAGAGCGCAGGCATTATGGGAACTTCCGATTCCGGTATCCGATATTGTAAAAGTATCGGAATTAAGTATCGGAATTCCGATACCGCGAATATCGGCCGATACCCGATATTACAGTATCGGAATGCTCAACACTACTGATGACACAAAGATAGGAGGGATAGCTAATACTAGAGAAGAGAGAGAGAGGATTCAAAAAGACCTAAATAAACTGGAGCAGTGGGCAGCAACCAACAGAATGGTTTTTAACAGGGAAAAATGCAAAGTACTACATCTGGGCAATAAAAATAAAAAAAGCATATACAGAATGGGAGGAATAGAGCTAAGCAACAGTACATGTGAAAAAGACTTAGGTATACTAATAGATCATAGACTGAACATGAGTCAACAGTGTGATGCAGCAGCAAAAAAGGCAAATACAATTCTGGGATGTATTAACAGAAGCATACAGTCTAGATCACGTGAAGTCATTATCGGTCTTTACTCCTCTTTGGTCAGACCTCATCTGGAATACTGTGTACAGTTTTGGGCACCACATTTTAAAAAAGACATAGAAAAACTGGAGCAAGTTCAGAGAAGAGCGACCAGAATGGTGACTGGTCTGCAAACCATATCTTATGAGGAACGGTTACAGGATTTGGGAATGTTTAGCTTGCAAAAAAGAAGACTGAGAGGAGACTTAATAGCTGTCTACAAATATGTCAAGGGCTGTCACATTGTAGAAGGATCATCTTTATTCTCATTTGCACAAGGAAAGACTAGAAGCAATGGGATGAAACTAAATGGGAGGAGACACAGATTAGATATTAGAAAAAACTTTTTGACAGTTAGGGTGATTAATGAGTGGAACAGGCTGCCCCGAGAGGTGGTGAGTTCCCCTTCAATGGACGTCTTCAAACAGAGGCTGGACAGACATCTGTCTGAGATGATTTAGTGAATCCTGCTTTGAGCAGGGGGTTGGACCAGATGACCCAGGAGGTCCCTTCCAACTTTACCATTCTATGATTCTATGATTCTAGTAATTTAGGAAAAGAAGAAGAATGTTGTACACAGCTCTGCAATGTCTACTTCAGACATCTGTCTAGCATAAGTATCTTTGAAAGTAATCTTTTAGACCACTTAGACGTAAAAGGTCGGAGAAATACATAATGCAAATTACAGTGTAGTCGGATCTTATCCACATTTACAGAATCTGCAAAATTTCTTCTATTGTGTATAAAGCATATTAGAGACAAAAAAAACATATTTTCACGCATTCCACATCTTTAAAATTAACAATTATGATAGTTTCATTGATTTGTAACTACTTTTCCAAAATTGCAAGCAAACACATTATTGCACACCTAAAAATAAAGTTAAAAAACATAGGCCTCCTCCATTTCCCCTCAAAGCCTCCTTTCCATCGCCAATATAGGTGTATTTTCTACCGTTTTGGTAGAAAATAAACTGTGATTTGGAAGAAATTTAGGAAAAGTAGAAGAATTTTATATACAGCTCTGCAATGTCTACTTCAGACATCTGTCTAGCATACACTACAGACCAAAAGTTTGGACACACCTTCTCATTTAAAGATTTTTCTGTATTTTCATGACTTTGAAAATTGTACATTCACACTGAAGGCATCAAAACTATGAATTAACACATGTGGAATTATATACTTAATAAAAAAGTGTGAAACAACTGAAAATATGTCTTATATTCTAGGTTCTTCAAAGTAGCCACCTTTTGCTTTGATGACTGCTTTGCACACTCTTGGCATTCTCTTGATGAGCTTCAAGAGGTAGTCACCGGAAACGGTTTTCACTTCACAGGTGTGCCCTTTCAGGTTTAAGAAGTGGGATTTCTTGCCTTATAAATGGGGTTGGGTCCATCAGTTGTGTTGTGCAGAAGTCAGGTGGATACACAGCTGATAGTCCTACTGAATAGACTGTTAGAATTTGTATTATGGCAAGAAAAATGAGTGGCCATAATTACTTTAAGAAATGAAGGTCAGTCAGTGCGAAAAATTGGGTAAACTTTGAAAGTGTCCCCAAGTGCAGTTGCAAAAACCTTCAAGCACTACAAAGAAACTGGCTCACATGAGGACCGCCCCAGGAAAGGAAGACCAAGAGTCACCTCTGCTTCTGAGGATAAGTTTATCCGAGTCGCCAGCCTCAGAAATCGCAGGTTAACAGCAGCTCAGATTAGAGACCAGGTCAATGCCACACAGAGTTCTAGCAGCAGACACATCTCTTCAACAACTGTTAAGAGGAGACTTTGTGCAGCAGGCCTTCATGGTAAAATAGCTGCTAGGAAACCACTGCTAAAGACAGGCAAGAAGCAGAAAAGACTTGTTTGGGCTAAAGAACACAAGGAATGGACATTAGACCAGTGGAAATCTGTGCTTTGGTCTGATGAGTCCAAATTTGAGATCTTTGGTTCCAACCAACGTGTCTTTGTGCGACGCAGAAAAGGTGAACGGATGGACTCCACATGCCTGGTTTCCACCGTGAAGCATGGAGGAGGAGATGTGATGGTGTGGGGGTGCTTTGCTGCTGACACTGTTGGGGATTTATTCAAAATTGAAGGCATACTGAACCAGCATGGCTACCACAGCATCTTGCAGCGGCATGCTATTCTATCCGGTTTGCATTTAGTTGGTCCATCATTTATTTTTCAACAGGACAGTGACCCCAAACATCACCTCCAGGCTGTGTAAGGGCTATTTGACCAAGAAGGAGAGTGATGGGGTGCTACGCCAGATGACCTGGCTTCCACAGTCACCAGATCTGAACCCAATCGAGATTGTTTGGGGTGAGCTGGACCACAGAGTAAAGGCAAAAGGGCCAACAAGTGCTAAGCATCTCTGGGAACTCCTTCAAGATTGTTGGAAGACCATTTCCGGTGGCTACCTCTTGAAGCTCATCAAGAGAATGCCAAGAGTGTGCAAAGAAGTCATCAAAGCAAAAGGTGGCTACTTAGAAGAACCTACAATATAAGACATATTTTCAGTTGTTTCACATTTTGTTTGTTAAGTTTATAATCCCACATGTGTTAATTCATAGTTTTGATGCCTTCAATGTAAATGTACAATTTTCAAAGTCATGAAAATACAGAAAAATCTTTAAATGAGAAGGTGTGTCCAAACTTTTGGTCTGAACTGTATGTATCTTTAAAAGTAATCTTTTAAACTACTTAGACGTAAAAGGTCAGAGAAATGCATAATGCAAATTACAGTGTAGTCGGATCTTATCAACATTAACAGAATCAGCAAAATTTATTCTATTGTGTATAAGGCATATTACAGACAAAAAAAAAACATATTTTCACACATTCCACATCTTTAAAATTAACAATTATGACAGTTTCATTGATTTGTAGCTACTTTTCCAAAGTTATCAGCAAACAAACTATTGCACACCTAAAAATAAAGTTAAAAAACATAGGCCTCCTCCATATCCCCTCAAAGCCTCCTTTCCATCGCCAATATAGGTGTGTTTTCTAACATTTTGGTAGAAAAAAACTGTGATTTGGTAGTAATTTAGGAAAAGTAGAAGAATGTTGAACACAGCTCTGCAATGTCTACTTCAGATATCTGTCTAGCATATGTATCTTTGAAAGTAATCTTTTAGACCACTTACACGTAAAAGGTCGGAGATATACATAATGCAAATTACAGTGTAGTCGGATCTCATCCACATTTACAGAGTCGGCAAAATTTCTTCTATTGTATATAAAGCATATTACAGACAAAAATAAAATATTTTCACACATTCCACAACTTTAAAATTAACAATTATGATAGTTTCATTGATTTGTAACTACTTTTCCAAAATTGCCAGCAAACAGATTATTGCACACCTAAAAATAAACTTAAAAAACATAGGCCTCCTCCATATCCCCTCAAAGCCTCCTTTCCATCGCCAATATAGGTGTGTTTTCTACCATTTTGGTAGAAAAAAAACAGTGATTTGGTAGTAATTTAGGAAAAGTAGAAGAATGTTGTACACAGCTCTGCAATGTCTACTTCAGACATCTGTCTAGCATATGTATCTTTGAAAGTAATCTTTTAGACCACTTAGACGTAAAAGGTCGGAGATATACATAATGCAAATTACAGTGTAGTCGGATCTTATCCACATTTACAGAGTGGGCAAAATTTCTTCTATTGTGTATAAAGCATATTACAGACAAAAATAAAATATTTTCACACATTCCACATCTTTAAAATTAACAATTATGATAGTTTCATTGATTTGTAACTACTTTTCCAAATTTGCCATTAAACAGATTATTGCAAACCTAAAAATAAAGTTAAAAAACATAGGCCTCGTCCATATCCCCTCAAAGCCTCCTTTCCATCGCCAATATAGGTGTGTTTTCTACCATTTTGGTAGAAAAAAAACAGTGATTTGGTAGTAATTTAAGAAAAGTAGAAGAATGTTGTACACAGCTCTGCAATGTCTACTTCAGACATCTGTCTAGCATATGTATCTTTGAAAGTAATCTTTTAAACCACTTAGACGTAAAAGGTCGGAGAAATACATATTGCAAATTACAGTGTAGGGCGGATCTTATCAACATTTACAGAATCAGCAAAATTTCTTCTATTGTGTATAAGGCATATTACAGACAAAAAAAACATACAGTCATATGAAAAAGTTTGGGCACCCCTATTAATCTTAAGCTTAATGTTTTATAAAAATTGGTGTTTTTGCAACAGCTATTTCAGTTTGATATATGTAATAACTGTTGGACACAGTAATGTTTCTGCCTTGAAATGAGGTTTATTGTACTAACAGAAAATGTGCAATCTGCATTCAAACAAAATTTGAAAGGTGCATAAATATGGGCACCCTTATCATTTTCTTGTTTTAAATACTCCTACCTACTTTTTACTGACTTACTAAAGCACTTTTTTGGTTTTGTAACCTCATGGAGCTTTGAACTTTATAGCCAGGTGTATGCAATCATGAGAAAAGCTACTTAAAGTGGCCACTTGCAAGTTGTTCTCCTGTTTGAATCTCCTCTGAAGAGTGGCATCATGTGCTCCTCAAAACAACTGTCAAATGATCTGAAAACAAAGATTATTCAACATAGTTGTTCAGGGGAAGCATACAAAAAGCTGTCTCAGAGATTTAACCTGTCAGTTTCCACTGTGAGGAACATAGTAAGGAAATGGAAGAACACAGGGACAGTTCTTGTTAAGGCCAGAAGTGGCAGGCCAAGAAAAACATCAGAAAGGCAGAGAAGAAGAATGGTGAGATCAGTCAAGGACAATCCTCAGACCACCTCCAGAGAGCTGCAGCATCAACTTGCTGCAGATGGTGTCACTGTGCATCGGTCAACTATACAAGGCACTTTGCACAAGGAGAAGCTGTATGGGAGAGTGATGCGAAAGAAGCAGTTTCTGCAAGCACGCCACAAACAGAGTTGGCTGAGGTATGCAAAAGCACATTTGGAGAAGCCAATTTCTTTTTGGAAGAAGGTCCTGTGGACTGATGAAATCAAGATTGAGTTATTTGGTCATACAAAAAGGCGTTATGCGTGGCGGCAAAAAAACACAGCATTCCAAGAAAAACACTTGCTACCCACAGTAAAATTTGGTGGAGGTTCCATCATGCTTTGGGGCTGTGTGGTCAATGCTGGCACTGGGAATCTTGTTAAAGTTGAGGGACGCATGGATTCCACTCAGTATCAGCAGATTCTTGACAATAGTGTTCAAGAATCAGTGATAAATATGAAGTTACAAAGTGGATGGATCTTTCAGCAAGACAATGATCCAAAACACCGCTCCAAATCTACTCAGGCATTCATGCAGAGGAACAACTACAATGTTCTGGAATGGCCATCCCAGTCCCCAGACCTGAATATCATTGAACATCTGTGGGATCATTTGAAGAGGGCTGTCCATGCTCGACGACCATCAAACTTAACTGAACTGGAATTGTTTTGTAAAGAGGAATGGTCAAAAATACCTTCATCCAGGATCCAGGAACTCATTAAAAGCTACAGGAAGCGACTAGAGGCTGTTATTTTTGCAAAAGGAGGATCTACTAACTATTAATGTCACTTTTCTGGTGAGGTGCCCATACTTATGCACCTGTCAAATTTTGTTTGAATGCAGATTGCACATTTTCTGTTAGTACAATGAACCTCATTTCAAGGCAGAAACATTACTGTATCCAACAGTTATTACATATATCAAACTGAAATAGCTGTTGCAAAAACACCAATTTTTATAGAACATTAAGCTTAAGATTAATAGGGGTGCCCAAACTTTTTCATATGACTGTATTTTCACACATTCCACATCTTTAAAATTAACAATTATGACAGTTTCATTGATTTGTAGCTACTTTTCCAAAGTTATCAGCAAACAAACTATTGCACACCTAAAAATAAAGTTAAAAAAGATAGGCCTGCTCCATATCCCCTCAAAGCCTCCTTTCCATCGCCAATATAGATGTGTTTTCTACCATTTTGGTAGAAAAAAAACAGTGATTTGGTAGTAATTTAGGAAAAGTAGAAGAATGTTGTACACAGCTCTGCAATCTCTACGTCAGACATCTGTCTAGCATATGTATCTTTGAAAGTAATCTTTCGACCACTTAGACGTAAAAGGTCGGAGAAATACATAATGCAATTTACAGTGTAGTCGGATCTTATCCACATTTACAGAATCGGCAAAATATCTTCTATTGTGTATAAAGCATAGTACAGACAAACAATACATATTTTCACACATTCCACATCTTTAAAATTAACAATTATGATAGTTTCATTGATTTGTAACTACTTTTCCAAAATTGCGAGCAAACATATTATCCCACACCTAAAAATAAAGTTAAAAAACATAGGCCTCTCCATATCCCCTCAAAGCCTCCTTTCCATCGCCAATATCGGTGTTTTCTACCATTTTGGTAAAATAAAAACAGTAATTGTGTAGGAATTTAGGAAAAGTAAAAGAATGTTGTACACAGCTCTGCAATGTCTACTTCAGACATCTGTCTAGGATATGTATCTTTGAAAGTAATCTTTTAGACCACTTAGACGTAAAAGGTCGGAGAAATACATAATGCAAATTACAGTGTAGTCGGATCTTATCCACATTTACACAATCGGCAAACTTTTTTCTATTGTGTATAAAGCATATTACAGAGAAAAAAAAGTTATTTTCACACATTCCACATCTTTAAAATTAACAATTATGACAGTTTCATTGATTTTTAGCTACTTTTCCAAATTTATCAGCAAACAAACTATTGCACAACTAAAAATAAAGTTAAAAACATAGGCCTCCTCCATCTCCCCTCAAAGCCTCCTTTCCATCGCCAATATAGGTGTGTTTTCTACCATTTTGGTAGAAAAAAAACAGTGATTTGGTAGTAATTTAGGAAAAGTAGAAGAATGTTGTACACAGCTCTGCAATGTCTACTTCAGACATCTGTCTAGCATATGTATCTTTGAAAGTAATCTTTTAGACCACTTAGACGTAAAAGGTCGGAGAAATACATAATGCAAATTACAGTGTAGTCGGATCTTATCCAAATTTACAGAGTCGGCAAAATTTCTTCAATTGTGTATATAGCATATTACAGACAAAAAAAACATATTTTCACGCATTCCACATCTTTAAAATAAACAATTATGATAATTTCATTGATTTGTAACTACTTTTCCAAAATTGCCATCAAACAGATTATTGCACACCTAAAAATAACGCTAAAAAACATAGGCCTCCTCCATGTCCCCTCAAAGCCTCCTTTCCATCGCCAATATAGGTGTGTTTTCTACTATTTTGGTAGAAAAAAAACTGTGATTTGGTAGTAATTTAGGAAAAGTAGAAGAATTTTGTATACAGCTCTGCAATGTCTACTTCAGACATGTGTCTAGCATATGTATCTTTGAAAGTAATCTTTTAAATGACTTAGACGTAAAAGGTCGGGAAATACAAAATGCAAATTACAGTGTAGACGGATCTTATCCACACTTACAGAGTCGGCAAAATTTCTTCTATTGTGTATAAAGCATATTACAGACAAAAATAAAATATTTTCACACATTCCACATCTTTAAAATTAACAATTATGATAGTTTCATTGATTTGTAACTACTTTTCCAAAATTGCCATCAAACAGATTTTTGCACACCTAAAAATAAAGTTAAAAAACATAGGCCTCCTCCATATTCCCTCAAAGCCTCCTTTCCATCGCCAATATAGGTGTGTTTTCTCACATTTTGGTAGAAAAAAAACAGTGATTTGGCTGTAATTAAGGAAAAGTAGAAAAATGTTGTATACAGTTCTGCAATGTGTACTTCAGACATCTGTCTAGCATATGTATCTTTGAAAGTAATCTTTTAAACCACTTAGACGTAAAAGGTCGGAGAAACACATAATGCAATTTACAGTGTAGTCGGATCTTATCCACATTTACAGAATCGGCAAAATTTCTTCTATTGTGTATAAAGCATATTACAGACAAAAAAACATATTTTCACACTTTTTACATCTTTAAAATTAATATTTATGATAGATTCATTGATTTGCAGCTACTTTTCCAAAGTTATCAGCAAACAAATTATTGCACACCTAAAAATAAAGTTAAAAACATAGGTCTCCTCCATATCCCCTCAAAGCCTCCTTTCTATCCCCAATATAGGTGTGTTTTCTACCATTTTGGTAGAAAAAAAACAGTTATTTGGTAGTAATTTAGGAAAAGTAGAAGAATGTTGTACACAGCTCTGCAATCTCTACTTCAGACATCTGTCTAGCATATGTATCTTTGAAAGTAATCTTTTAGACCACTTAGACGTAAAAGGTCGGAGAAATACATAATGCAATTTACAGTGTAGTCGGATTTTATCCACATTTACAGAATAGGCAAAATTTCTTCTATTGTGTATAAAGCATAGTACAGACAAACAATACTTATTTTCACACATTCCACATCTTTAAAATTAACAATTATGATAGTTTCATTGATTTGTAACTACTTTTCCAAAATTGCGAGCAAACATATTATCCCACACCTAAAAATAAAGTTAAAAAACATAGGCCTCTTCCATATCACTTCAAAGCCTCCTTTCCATCGCCAATATAGGTGTGTTTTCTACCATTTTGGCAGAAAAAAAACAGTAATTGTGTAGTAAATTAGGAAAAGTAAAAGAATGTTGTACACAGCTCTGCAATGTCTACTTCAGACATCTGTCTAGCATATGTATCTTTGAAAGTAATCTTTTAGACCACTTAGACGTAAAAGGTCGGAGAAATACATAATGCAAATTACAGTGTAGTCGGATCTTATCCACATTTACAGAATCGGCAAAATTTCTTCTATTGTGTATAAAGCATATTACAGACAAAAAAAACATATTTTCACGCATTCCACATCTTTAAAATAAACAATTATGATAATTTCATTGATTTGTAACTACTTTTCCAAAATTGCCATCAAAGATTATTGCACACCTAAAAATAAAGTTAAAAAAACATAGGCCTCCTCCATATCCCCTCAAAGCCTCCTTTCCATCGCCAATATAGGTGTGTTTTCTACCATTTTGGTAGAAAAAAAACAGTGATTTGGTAGTAATTTAGGAAAAGTAGAAGAATGTTGTACTCAGCTCTGCAATGTCTGCTTCAGACATCTGTCTAGCATATGTATCTTTGAAAGTAATCTTTTAGACCACTTAGACGTAAAAGGTCGGAGAAATACATAATGCTAATTACAGTGTAGTGGGATCATATCCAAATTTACAGAGTCGGCAAAATTTCTTCTATTGAGTATAAAGCATTTTACAGACAAGAAAAAAAGATTTTCACACATTCCACATCTTTAAAATAAACAATTATGATAATTTAATTGATTTGTAACTACTTTTCCAAAGTTGCCATCAAACAGATTATTGCACACCTAAAAATAACGCTAAAAAACATAGGCCTCCTCCATATCCCCTCAAAGCCTCCTTTCCATCGCCAATATAGGTGTGTTTTCTACTATTTTGGTAGAAAAAAAACTGTGATTTGGTAGTAATTTAGGTAAAGTAGAAGAATTTTGTATACAGCTCTGCAATGTCTTCTTCAGACATCTGTCTAGCATATGTATCTTTAAAAGTAATCTTTTCAACCACTTAGACGTAAAAGGTCAGAGAAATACATAATGCAAATTACAGTGTAGTCGGATCTTATCCACATTTACAGAATTGGTAAAATTTCTTCTATTGTGTATAAAGCATATTACAGACAAAAAAACATATTTTCACACATTCCACATCTTTAAAATTAACAATTATGATAGTTTCATTGATTTGAAGCTCCTTTTCCAAAGTTATCAGCAAACAAACTATTGCACACCTAAAAATAAAGTTAAAAATCATAGGCCTCCTTCATATCCCCTCAAAGCCTCCTTTCCATCGTCAATATAGGTGTGTTTTCTACCATTTTGGTAGAAAAAAAACAGCGATTTGGTAGTGATTTAGGAAAAGTAGAAGAATGTTGTACACAGCTCTGCAATCTCTACTTCAGACATGTGTCTAGCATATGTATCTTTGAAAGTAATCTTTTAAATGACTTAGACGTAAAAGGTCGGAAAATACATAATGCAAATTACAGTGTAGACGGATCTTATCCACATTTACAGAGTCGGCAAAATTTCTTCTATTGTGTATAAAGCATATTACAGACAAAAATAAAATATTTTCACACATTCCACATCTTTAA
This sequence comes from Phyllobates terribilis, assembly GCF_046119375.1. Classification (NCBI taxonomy): domain Eukaryota; kingdom Metazoa; phylum Chordata; class Amphibia; order Anura; family Dendrobatidae; genus Phyllobates; species Phyllobates terribilis. The sequence goes on along the minus strand of NW_027362762.1, from coordinate 339,103,648 downwards.
AATTAACAATTATGATAGTTTCATTGATTTGTAACTACTTTTCCAAAATTGCCATCAAACAGACTATTGCACACCGAAAAATAAAGTTAAAGAACATAGGCCTCCTCCATATTTCCTCAAAGCCTCCTTTCCGTCGCCAATATAGGTGTGTTTTCTAACATTTTGGTAGAAAAAAAACAGTGATTTGGCTGTAATTTAGGAAAAGTAGAAAAATGTTGTATACAGTTCTGCAATGTATACTTCAGACATCTGTCTAGCATATGTATCTTTGAAAGTAATCTTTTAAACCACTTAGACATAAAAGGTCGGAGAAATACATAATGCAATTTACAGTGTAGTCGGATCTTATCCACATTTACAGAATCGGCAAAATTTCTTCTATTGTGTATAAAAGCATATTACAGACAAAAAAAATATTTTCAAACTTTTTACATCTTTAAAATTAACATTTATGATAGATTCATTGATTTGTAGCTAATTTTCCAAAGTTATCAGCAAACAAACTATTGCACACCTAAAAATAAAGTTAAAAACATAGGCCTCCTCCATATCCCCTCAAAGTCTCCTTTCCATCCATAATATAGGTGTGTTTTCTACCATTTTGGTAGAAAAAAAACAGTGATTTGGTAGTAATTTAGGAAAAGTAGAAGAATGTTGTACACAGCTCTGCAATCTCTACTTCAGACATCTGTCTAGCATATGTATCTTTGAAAGTAATCTTTTAGACCACTTAGACGTAAAAGGTCGGAGAAATACATAATGCAAATTACAGTGTAGTCAGATCTTATCCACATTTACAGAATCTGCAAAAATTCTTCTATTGTGTATAAAGCATATTACAGACAAAAAAAAACATATTTTCACACATTGCACATCTTTAAAATTAACAATTATGATAGTTTCATTGATTTGTAGCTACTTTTCCAAAGTTATCAGCAAACAAACTATTGCACACCTAAAAATAAGGTTAAAAAACATAGGCCTCCTTCATATCTCCTAAAAGCCACCTTTCCATCGCCAATATAGGTGTGTTTTCTACCATTTTGGTACAAAAAAACAATGATTTGGTAGTAATTTAGGAAAAGTAGAAGAATGTTGTACACAGCTCTGCAATCTCTACTTCAGACATCTGTCTAGCATATGTATCTTTGAAAGTAATCTTTTAAATGACTTAGACGTAAAAGGTCGGAGAAATACATATTGCAAATTACAGTGTAGTCGGATCTTATCCACATTTACAGAGTCGGCAAAATTTCTTCTATTGTGCATAAAGCATATTACAGACAAAAATAAAATATTTTCACACATTCCACATCTTTAAAATTAACAATTATGATAGTTTCATTGATTTGTAACTACTTTTCCAAAATTGCCATCAAACAGACTATTGCACACATAAAAATAAAGTTAAAAAACATAGGCCTCCTCCATGTTCCCTCAAAGCCTCCTTTCCATCGCCAATATAGGTGTGTTTTCTACCATTTTGGTAGAAAAAAAACAGTGATTTGGTTGTAATTTAGGAAAAGTAGAAAAATGTTATATACAGTTCTGCAATGTCTACTTCAGACATCTGTCTAGCATATGTATCTTTGAAACTAATCTTTTAAACCACTTAGACGTAAAAGGTCGGAGAAATACATAATGCAAATTACAGTGTAGTCGGATCTTATCCACATTTACAGAATCTGCAAAATTTCTTCTATTGTGTATAAAGCATATTACAGACAAAAAAAATATATTTTCACACATTCCACATCTTTAAAAGTAACAATTATGATAGTTTCATTGATTTGTAGCTACTTTTCCAAAGTTATCAGCAAACAAACTATTGCACACCTAAAATTAAAGTTAAAAAATATAGGCCTCCTCCATATCCCCTCAAAGCCTCCTTTCCATGGCCAATATATTTGTGTTTTCTACCATTTTCATAGAAAAAAAACAGTGATTTGGTATTAATTTAGGAAAAGTAGAAGAATGTTGTACACAGCTCTACAATGTCTACTTCAGACATCTGTCTAGCATATGTATCTTTGAAAGTAATCTTTTAGACCACTTAGACGTAAGAGGTCGGAGAAATACATAATGCAAATTACAGTGTAGTCGGATCTTATCCACATTTACAGAATCTGCAAAATTTCTTCTATTGTGTATAAAGCATATTACAGACAAAAAAAACATATTTTCACACATTCCACGTATTTAACCCCTAAAGCCCCGAGGGTGGTTTGCACGTTAATGACCAGGCCAATTTTTACAATTCTGACCACTGTCACTTTATGAGGTAATTACTCTGGAACGCTTCAACGGATTCTAGTTTCAAAAATGGGGTCACTTGTGTTGGAGCTCCAATGTTTGGGCACACAGGGACTCTCCAAATGCAACATGGTATTCGCTAACAAATTGAATGGAAAATTGGCTCAAATTGTTAGCGGACACCATGTTACGTTTGGAGAGCCCCTGTGTGCCCAAACATTGGAGCTCCCCCACAAGTGACCCCATTTTGGAAACTAGACCCCCCAAGGCACCTATCTAGATTCATAGTGAGCACTTGGAACCCCCAAGTGCATCACAAATTGATTCGTAAAAATGAAAAAGTGAAAAAAAAAAACACTTTTTCATGTTTATGAATCAATTTGTGAAGCACCTGGGTGTTTCTAGTGCTCACTATGCATCTAGATAGGTGCATTGGGGGGCCTAGTTTCCAAAATGGGGTCACTTGTGGAGGAGCTCCAATGTTTGGGCACACAGGGACTCTCCAAATGCAACATGATATCCGCTAACAAATTGTCGGCTCACATTGTTAGCGGACACCATGTTGCGTTTGGAAAGCCCCTGTGTGCCCAAACATTGGAGCTCCCCCACAAGTGACCCCATTTTGGAAAGTAGACCCCCCAAGGCACCTATCTAGATGCATAGTGAGCACTTGGAACCCCCTAGGTGCTTCACAAATTGATTCGTAAAAATGAAAAAGTGTTTTGTTTTTTTCATTTTTACGTATCAATTTGTGAAGCTCCTGGGGTTCCAAATGCTCACTATGCATCTAGATAGGTGCCTTGGGGGTCTAGTTTCCAAAATGGGGTCACTTGTGGGGGAGCTCCAATGTTTGGGCACACAGGGACTCTCCAAATGCAACATGGTATTCGCTAACAAATTGAATGGAAAATCGGCTCAAATTGTTAGCGGACACCATGTTGCGTTTGGAGAGCCCCTGTGTGCCCAAACTTTGGAGCTCCCCCACAAGTTACCCCATTTTGGAAACTAGACCCCCCAAGGCACCTATCTAGATGCATATTGAACACTTGGAACCCCCAGGTGCTTCACAAATTGATTCGTAAAAATGAAAAAGTGAAAAAAAAAACACTTTTTCATTTTTATGAATCAATTTGTGAAGCACCTGGGGTTCCTAGTGCTCACTATGCATCTAGATAGGTGCCTTGGGGGGTCTAGTTTCCAAAATGGGGTCACTTGTGGGGGAGCTCCAATGTTTGGGCACACAGGGGCTCTCCAAAAGCAACATGGTGTCCGCTAACAATTTGAGCCGACAATTTGTTAGCGGACACCATGTTGCATTTGAAGAGTCCCTGTGTGCCCAAACATTGGAGCTCCCCCACAAGTGACCCCATGTTGGAAATTAGCCCCCCAAGGCACCTATCTAGATGCATAGTGAGCACTTGGAACCCCCAGCCTTAACCCTAGCCCAATCCTAACCCAAGAGTTTATTTTTGAAGCCGTTCCTTGTGCGGTATAAGTGATTAGACGACTTTATTCTTCGGGTTGGTGTGATTACAGCAATACCAGAATCATATGGGGCTTTTATGACTGACAGCTGTCACACACTAAAAGACGCATTTTTTGTAAAATCTAGTTTTTGCATCTCCATATTTTGAGAGCTATAATTTTTCCAGATTTTGGCAGACAGTCATGTGATGGCTCGTTTTTTGCGGGATGACTTGACGTTGTTATTGGTGCTATTTTCAGGCACGTGACATTTTTTGATCGCTTTCTATTCCGATTTTTGGGAGGCAGAATAAACAAAAACCAACAATTCAGGAATTGTTTTTTTTGTTTTTTTTATTCTGTTCCGCGTGTGGTAAAATTGATAAGGTAGCTTTATTCTTTGGGTCAGTACGTTTACAGCGGTACCACATTTATATAGTTTTTCTATGTTTTGCACTTTTACATAATAAAAGCAATTTTATAGAAAAAAATATTTTTTAGCATTGCTTTATTCTGAGAGCTATAACTTTTTGATTTTTCGGATGATGGAGCAGTATGGCAGCTTGTTTTTTGCGGGACGAGATGAAGTTTTCAGCGGTACTATTTTTATTTATATTTGTCTTTCTGATCGCGTGTTATTCCATTTTTTGTTTGGCGGTATGGTGATAAAGCATTGTTTTTTGCTTGTTTTTTTTTTTTTTTACCGTGTTCACTGAAGGGGTTAACTAGTGGGACAGTTTTATAGGTCAGGTTGTTCCGGACGCGGCGATACCAAATACGTGTACTTTTATTGTTTTTTTTTTTTTTTTATAATAATATTTATTGATGGGTACATCATATTTTTATTTTTGGTGGATTATTTTTTTTATTTTTTTTTTATATTTTTGCAATTTTTTATTTTAGTTTTTTTTTCACTTTCTGGAAGCTTGTATAGTTTATTACTTTGTCCCACTCTGGGACTTTCACTTTTTTTTCTCTGATCGCCTGCATGGCACAGGAATGCAGCACCATCCCTGTGCCATGCAGGCTGTCAGCGCCGGACAGGGAGAAGATTGTTTGGAGATGCACTGCGCATGTCCAAACAATCTTCCTGCTGTCTGGTGACCCGGATGTTGTCATGACGACATCGGGTCATCATGGCAACACCCGGGAAGCCTTTGCAGACAGCGCTGGAAGCCGAAAGAGGAGGTGAGTATCTGCGATCACTTCCCCTTGCCCCCGCAATGCTGCGATCGAATTCGATCGACTTCGATCGCAGCATCGCGGGGGTTAACGTGCTGGGAGCGGTGCAGGACCGCTCCCTGCACATAGTATCGGGTGTCAGCTGTGACAATCAGCTGACACCCGGAGGCGATCGCGCGCGCACAGCCTGTGTGCGCGCGCGATCGCCATGACGTACTAATACGGGTCTGGCTCTTAAGTCCCAGGGCTCAGACGCGTATTAGTATGTCAGATGTTGTTAAGGGGTTAAAATAAACAATTATGATAATTTCATTGATTTGTAGCTACTTTTCCAAAATTGCCAGCAAACAGATTATTGCACACCTAAAAATAAAGTTAAAAAACAAAGGCCTCCTCCATATCCCCTCAAAGCCTCCTTTCCAACGCCAATATAGGTGTGTTTTCTACCATTTTGGTAGAAAAAAAACAGTAATTTGGTAGTAATTTAGGAAAAGTAGAAGAATGTTGTACACAGCTCGGCAATGTCTACTTCAGACATCTGTCTAGCATATCTATCTTTGAAAGTAATCTTTTAGACCACTTAGACGTAAAAGGTCGGAGAAAAACATAATGCAAATTACAGTGTAGTCGGATCTAATCCACATTTACAGAATCGGCAAAATTTCTTCTATTGTGTATAAAGCATATTACAGACAAAAAACATATTTTCACACATTCCACATCTTTAAAATTAACAATTATGATTGTTTCATTGATTTGTAACTACTTTTCCAAAATTGCCATCAAATAGATTATTGCACACCTAAAAATAAAGTTAAAAAACATAGGCCTCCTCCATATCCCCTCAAATCCTCCTTTCCATCGCCAATATAGGTGTGTTTTCTACCATTTTGGTAGAAAAAAAACAGCGATTTGGTAGTAATTTAGGAAAAGTAGAAGAATGTTGTACACAGCTCGGCAATGTCTACTTCAGAAATCTGTCTAGCATATGTATCTTTGAAAGTAATCTTTTAAACCACTTAGACGTAAAAGGTCGGAGAAATACATAATGCAAATTACAGTGTAGTCGCAACTTATCAATATTTACAGAATCAGCAAAATGTCTTCTATTGTGTATAAGGCATATTACAGAGAAAAAAAACATATTTTCACACATTCCACATCTTTAAAATTAACAATTAAGACAGTTTCATTGATTTGTAGCTACTTTTCCAAAGTTATCAGCAAACAAACTATTGCACACCTAAAAATAAAATTAAAAAACATAGGCCTCCTCCATATCCCCTCAAAGCCTCCTTTCCATCGCCAATATAGGTGTGTTTTCTACCATTTTGGTAGAAAAAAACAGTGATTTGGTAGTAATATAGGAAAAGTAGAAGAATGTTGTACACAGCTCTGCAATGTCTACTTCAGACATCTGTCTAGCATATGTATCTTTGAAAGTAATCTTTTAGACCACTTAGACGTAAAAGGTCGGAGAAAAACATAATGCAAATTACAGTGTAGTCGGATCTTATTCAAATTTACAGAATCGGCAAAATTTCTTGTATTGTGTATAAAGCATATTACAGACAAAAAACATATTTTCACACATTCCACATCTTTAAAATTAACAATTATGATAATTTCATTGATTTGTAACTACTTTTCCAAAATTGCCAGCAAACAGATTATTGCACACCTAAAAATAAAGTTAAAAAACATAGGCCTCCTCCATATCCCCTCAAAGCCTCCTTTCCATCGCCAAGATAGGTGTGTTTTCTACCATTTTGGTAAAAAAAAAAACAGCGATTTGGTAGTAATTTAGGAAAAGTAGAAGAATGTTGTACACAGCTTGGCAATGTCTACTTCAGACATCTGTCTAGCATATGTATCTTTGAAAGTAATTTTTTAGACCACTTAGACGTAAAAGGTCGGAGAAAAACATAATGCAAATTAGAGTGTAGTCGGATCTTAGCCAAATTTACAGAATCGGCAAAATTTCTTCTATTGTGTATAAAGCATATCACAGACAAGAAACATATTTTCACACATTCCACATCTTTAAAATTAACAATTATGATAATTTCTTTGATTTGTAACTACTTTTCCAAAATTGCCAGCAAACAGATTATTGCACACCTAAAAATAAAGTTAAAAAACATAGGCCTCCTCGATATCCTCTCAAAACCTCCTTTCCATCGCCAATATAGGTGTGTTTTCTACCATTTTGGTAGAAAAAAAACAGCGATTTGGTAGTAATTTAGGAAAAGTAGAAGAATGTTGTACACAGCTCTGCAATGTCTACTTCAGACATCTGTCTAGCATATGTATCTTTGAAAGTAATCTTTTAGACCACTTAGACGTAAAAGGTCGGAGAAATACATAATGCAAATTACAGTGTAGTCGGGTCTTATCCACATTTACAGAATCGGCAAACTTTTTTCTATTGTGTATAAAGCATATTACAGACAAAAAAACATATTTTCACACATTTCACATCTTTAAAATTAACAATTATGATAGTTCCATTGATTTGTAACTACTTTTCCAAAATTGCCAGCAAACAGATTTTTGCACACCTAAAAAGAAAGTTAAAAAACATAGGCCTCCTCCATATCCCCTCAAAGCCTCCTTTCCATCGCCAATATAGGTGTGTTTTCTACCATTTTGGTAGAAAAAAAACAGCGATTTGGTAGTAATTTCGGAAAAGTAGAAGAATGTTGTACACAGCTCTGCAATGTCTACTTCAGACATCTGTCTAGCATATGTATCTTTGAAAGTAATCTTTTAGACCACTTAGACGTAAAAGGTCGGAGAAAAACATAATGCAAATTATAGTGTAGTCGGATCTTATCCAAATTTACAGAATCGGCAAAATTTCTTCTATTGTGTATAAAGCATATTACAGACAAAAAACATATTTTCACACATTCCACATCTTTAAAATTAACAATTATGATAATTTCTTTGATTTGTAACTACTTTTCCAAAATTGCCAGCAAACAGATTATTGCACACCTAAAAATAAAGTTAAAAAACATAGGCCTCCTCCATATCCAATCAAAGCCTCGATTCCATCGCCAATATAGGTGTGTTTTCTACCATTTTGGTAGAAAAAAAACAGCGATTTGGTAGTAATTTAGGAAAAGTAGAAGAATGTTGTACACAGCTCGGCAATGTCTACTTCAGACATTTGTCTAGCATATGTATCTTTGAAAGTAATCTTTTAGACCACTTTGACGTAAAAGGTCGGAGAAATACATAATGCAAATTACAGTGTAGTCGGATCTTATCAACATTTACAGAATCAGCAAAATTTCTTCTATTGTGTATAAGGCATATTACAGACAAAAAAAACATATTTTCACACATTCCACATCTTTAAAATTAACAATTATGACAGTTTCATTGATTTGTAGCTACTTTTACAAAGTTATCAGCAAACAAACTATTGCACACCTAAAAATAAAGTTAAAAAACATAGGCCTCCTCCATATCCCCTCAAAGCCTCCTTTCCATCGCCAATATAGGTGTGTTTTCTACCATTTTGGTAGAAAAAAAACAGTAATTGTGTAATAATTTAGGAAAAGTAAAAGAATGTTGTACACAGCTCTGCAATGTCTTCTTCAGACATCTGTCTAGCATATGTATCTTTGAAAGTAATCTTTTAGACCACTTAGACGTAAAAGGTCGGAGAAATACATAATGCAAATTACAGTGTAGTCGGATCTTATCCACATTTACAGAATCTGCAAACTTTTTTCTATTGTGTATAAAGCATATTACAGACAAAAAAACATATTTTGACACTTTTTACATCTTGAAAATTAATATTTATGATAGATTCATTGATTTGTAGCTACTTTTCCAAAGTTATCAGCAAACAAACTATTGCACACCTAAAAATAAAGTTAAAAACATAGGCCTCCTCCATATCCCCTCAAAGTCTCCTTTCCATCCATAATATAGGTGTGTTTTCTACCATTTTGGTAGAAAAAAAACAGTGATTTGGTAGTAATTTAGGAAAAGTAGAAGAATGTTGTACACAGCTCTGCAATCTCTACTTCAGACATCTGTCTAGCATATGTATCTTTGAAAGTAATCTTTTAGACCACTTAGACGTAAAAGGTCGGAGAAATACATAATGCAAATTACAGTGTAGTCAGATCTTATCCACATTTACAGAATCTGCAAAAATTCTTCTATTGTGTATAAAGCATATTACAGACAAAAAAAAACATATTTTCACACATTGCACATCTTTAAAATTAACAATTATGATAGTTTCATTGATTTGTAGCTACTTTTCCAAAGTTATCAGCAAACAAACTATTGCACACCTAAAAATAAGGTTAAAAAACATAGGCCTCCTTCATATCTCCTAAAAGCCACCTTTCCATCGCCAATATAGGTGTGTTTTCTACCATTTTGGTACAAAAAAACAATGATTTGGTAGTAATTTAGGAAAAGTAGAAGAATGTTGTACACAGCTCTGCAATCTCTACTTCAGACATCTGTCTAGCATATGTATCTTTGAAAGTAATCTTTTAAATGACTTAGACGTAAAAGGTCGGAGAAATACATATTGCAAATTACAGTGTAGTCGGATCTTATCCACATTTACAGAGTCGGCAAAATTTCTTCTATTGTGCATAAAGCATATTACAGACAAAAATAAAATATTTTCACACATTCCACATCTTTAAAATTAACAATTATGATAGTTTCATTGATTTGTAACTACTTTTCCAAAATTGCCATCAAACAGACTATTGCACACATAAAAATAAAGTTAAAAAACATAGGCCTCCTCCATGTTCCCTCAAAGCCTCCTTTCCATCGCCAATATAGGTGTGTTTTCTACCATTTTGGTAGAAAAAAAACAGTGATTTGGTTGTAATTTAGGAAAAGTAGAAAAATGTTATATACAGTTCTGCAATGTCTACTTCAGACATCTGTCTAGCATATGTATCTTTGAAACTAATCTTTTAAACCACTTAGACGTAAAAGGTCGGAGAAATACATAATGCAAATTACAGTGTAGTCGGATCTTATCCACATTTACAGAATCTGCAAAATTTCTTCTATTGTGTATAAAGCATATTACAGACAAAAAAAATATATTTTCACACATTCCACATCTTTAAAAGTAACAATTATGATAGTTTCATTGATTTGTAGCTACTTTTCCAAAGTTATCAGCAAACAAACTATTGCACACCTAAAATTAAAGTTAAAAAATATAGGCCTCCTCCATATCCCCTCAAAGCCTCCTTTCCATGGCCAATATATTTGTGTTTTCTACCATTTTCATAGAAAAAAAACAGTGATTTGGTATTAATTTAGGAAAAGTAGAAGAATGTTGTACACAGCTCTACAATGTCTACTTCAGACATCTGTCTAGCATATGTATCTTTGAAAGTAATCTTTTAGACCACTTAGACGTAAGAGGTCGGAGAAATACATAATGCAAATTACAGTGTAGTCGGATCTTATCCACATTTACAGAATCTGCAAAATTTCTTCTATTGTGTATAAAGCATATTACAGACAAAAAAAACATATTTTCACACATTCCACGTATTTAACCCCTAAAGCCCCGAGGGTGGTTTGCACGTTAATGACCAGGCCAATTTTTACAATTCTGACCACTGTCACTTTATGAGGTAATTACTCTGGAACGCTTCAACGGATTCTAGTTTCAAAAATGGGGTCACTTGTGTTGGAGCTCCAATGTTTGGGCACACAGGGACTCTCCAAATGCAACATGGTATTCGCTAACAAATTGAATGGAAAATTGGCTCAAATTGTTAGCGGACACCATGTTACGTTTGGAGAGCCCCTGTGTGCCCAAACATTGGAGCTCCCCCACAAGTGACCCCATTTTGGAAACTAGACCCCCCAAGGCACCTATCTAGATTCATAGTGAGCACTTGGAACCCCCAAGTGCATCACAAATTGATTCGTAAAAATGAAAAAGTGAAAAAAAAAAACACTTTTTCATGTTTATGAATCAATTTGTGAAGCACCTGGGTGTTTCTAGTGCTCACTATGCATCTAGATAGGTGCATTGGGGGGCCTAGTTTCCAAAATGGGGTCACTTGTGGAGGAGCTCCAATGTTTGGGCACACAGGGACTCTCCAAATGCAACATGATATCCGCTAACAAATTGTCGGCTCACATTGTTAGCGGACACCATGTTGCGTTTGGAAAGCCCCTGTGTGCCCAAACATTGGAGCTCCCCCACAAGTGACCCCATTTTGGAAAGTAGACCCCCCAAGGCACCTATCTAGATGCATAGTGAGCACTTGGAACCCCCTAGGTGCTTCACAAATTGATTCGTAAAAATGAAAAAGTGTTTTGTTTTTTTCATTTTTACGTATCAATTTGTGAAGCTCCTGGGGTTCCAAATGCTCACTATGCATCTAGATAGGTGCCTTGGGGGTCTAGTTTCCAAAATGGGGTCACTTGTGGGGGAGCTCCAATGTTTGGGCACACAGGGACTCTCCAAATGCAACATGGTATTCGCTAACAAATTGAATGGAAAATCGGCTCAAATTGTTAGCGGACACCATGTTGCGTTTGGAGAGCCCCTGTGTGCCCAAACTTTGGAGCTCCCCCACAAGTTACCCCATTTTGGAAACTAGACCCCCCAAGGCACCTATCTAGATGCATATTGAACACTTGGAACCCCCAGGTGCTTCACAAATTGATTCGTAAAAATGAAAAAGTGAAAAAAAAAACACTTTTTCATTTTTATGAATCAATTTGTGAAGCACCTGGGGTTCCTAGTGCTCACTATGCATCTAGATAGGTGCCTTGGGGGGTCTAGTTTCCAAAATGGGGTCACTTGTGGGGGAGCTCCAATGTTTGGGCACACAGGGGCTCTCCAAAAGCAACATGGTGTCCGCTAACAATTTGAGCCGACAATTTGTTAGCGGACACCATGTTGCATTTGAAGAGTCCCTGTGTGCCCAAACATTGGAGCTCCCCCACAAGTGACCCCATGTTGGAAATTAGCCCCCCAAGGCACCTATCTAGATGCATAGTGAGCACTTGGAACCCCCAGCCTTAACCCTAGCCCAATCCTAACCCAAGAGTTTATTTTTGAAGCCGTTCCTTGTGCGGTATAAGTGATTAGACGACTTTATTCTTCGGGTTGGTGTGATTACAGCAATACCAGAATCATATGGGGCTTTTATGACTGACAGCTGTCACACACTAAAAGACGCATTTTTTGTAAAATCTAGTTTTTGCATCTCCATATTTTGAGAGCTATAATTTTTCCAGATTTTGGCAGACAGTCATGTGATGGCTCGTTTTTTGCGGGATGACTTGACGTTGTTATTGGTGCTATTTTCAGGCACGTGACATTTTTTGATCGCTTTCTATTCCGATTTTTGGGAGGCAGAATAAACAAAAACCAACAATTCAGGAATTGTTTTTTTTGTTTTTTTTATTCTGTTCCGCGTGTGGTAAAATTGATAAGGTAGCTTTATTCTTTGGGTCAGTACGTTTACAGCGGTACCACATTTATATAGTTTTTCTATGTTTTGCACTTTTACATAATAAAAGCAATTTTATAGAAAAAAATATTTTTTAGCATTGCTTTATTCTGAGAGCTATAACTTTTTGATTTTTCGGATGATGGAGCAGTATGGCAGCTTGTTTTTTGCGGGACGAGATGAAGTTTTCAGCGGTACTATTTTTATTTATATTTGTCTTTCTGATCGCGTGTTATTCCATTTTTTGTTTGGCGGTATGGTGATAAAGCATTGTTTTTTGCTTGTTTTTTTTTTTTTTTACCGTGTTCACTGAAGGGGTTAACTAGTGGGACAGTTTTATAGGTCAGGTTGTTCCGGACGCGGCGATACCAAATACGTGTACTTTTATTGTTTTTTTTTTTTTTTTATAATAATATTTATTGATGGGTACATCATATTTTTATTTTTGGTGGATTATTTTTTTTATTTTTTTTTTATATTTTTGCAATTTTTTATTTTAGTTTTTTTTTCACTTTCTGGAAGCTTGTATAGTTTATTACTTTGTCCCACTCTGGGACTTTCACTTTTTTTTCTCTGATCGCCTGCATGGCACAGGAATGCAGCACCATCCCTGTGCCATGCAGGCTGTCAGCGCCGGACAGGGAGAAGATTGTTTGGAGATGCACTGCGCATGTCCAAACAATCTTCCTGCTGTCTGGTGACCCGGATGTTGTCATGACGACATCGGGTCATCATGGCAACACCCGGGAAGCCTTTGCAGACAGCGCTGGAAGCCGAAAGAGGAGGTGAGTATCTGCGATCACTTCCCCTTGCCCCCGCAATGCTGCGATCGAATTCGATCGACTTCGATCGCAGCATCGCGGGGGTTAACGTGCTGGGAGCGGTGCAGGACCGCTCCCTGCACATAGTATCGGGTGTCAGCTGTGACAATCAGCTGACACCCGGAGGCGATCGCGCGCGCACAGCCTGTGTGCGCGCGCGATCGCCATGACGTACTAATACGGGTCTGGCTCTTAAGTCCCAGGGCTCAGACGCGTATTAGTATGTCAGATGTTGTTAAGGGGTTAAAATAAACAATTATGATAATTTCATTGATTTGTAGCTACTTTTCCAAAATTGCCAGCAAACAGATTATTGCACACCTAAAAATAAAGTTAAAAAACAAAGGCCTCCTCCATATCCCCTCAAAGCCTCCTTTCCAACGCCAATATAGGTGTGTTTTCTACCATTTTGGTAGAAAAAAAACAGTAATTTGGTAGTAATTTAGGAAAAGTAGAAGAATGTTGTACACAGCTCGGCAATGTCTACTTCAGACATCTGTCTAGCATATCTATCTTTGAAAGTAATCTTTTAGACCACTTAGACGTAAAAGGTCGGAGAAAAACATAATGCAAATTACAGTGTAGTCGGATCTAATCCACATTTACAGAATCGGCAAAATTTCTTCTATTGTGTATAAAGCATATTACAGACAAAAAACATATTTTCACACATTCCACATCTTTAAAATTAACAATTATGATTGTTTCATTGATTTGTAACTACTTTTCCAAAATTGCCATCAAATAGATTATTGCACACCTAAAAATAAAGTTAAAAAACATAGGCCTCCTCCATATCCCCTCAAATCCTCCTTTCCATCGCCAATATAGGTGTGTTTTCTACCATTTTGGTAGAAAAAAAACAGCGATTTGGTAGTAATTTAGGAAAAGTAGAAGAATGTTGTACACAGCTCGGCAATGTCTACTTCAGAAATCTGTCTAGCATATGTATCTTTGAAAGTAATCTTTTAAACCACTTAGACGTAAAAGGTCGGAGAAATACATAATGCAAATTACAGTGTAGTCGCAACTTATCAATATTTACAGAATCAGCAAAATGTCTTCTATTGTGTATAAGGCATATTACAGAGAAAAAAAACATATTTTCACACATTCCACATCTTTAAAATTAACAATTAAGACAGTTTCATTGATTTGTAGCTACTTTTCCAAAGTTATCAGCAAACAAACTATTGCACACCTAAAAATAAAATTAAAAAACATAGGCCTCCTCCATATCCCCTCAAAGCCTCCTTTCCATCGCCAATATAGGTGTGTTTTCTACCATTTTGGTAGAAAAAAACAGTGATTTGGTAGTAATATAGGAAAAGTAGAAGAATGTTGTACACAGCTCTGCAATGTCTACTTCAGACATCTGTCTAGCATATGTATCTTTGAAAGTAATCTTTTAGACCACTTAGACGTAAAAGGTCGGAGAAAAACATAATGCAAATTACAGTGTAGTCGGATCTTATTCAAATTTACAGAATCGGCAAAATTTCTTGTATTGTGTATAAAGCATATTACAGACAAAAAACATATTTTCACACATTCCACATCTTTAAAATTAACAATTATGATAATTTCATTGATTTGTAACTACTTTTCCAAAATTGCCAGCAAACAGATTATTGCACACCTAAAAATAAAGTTAAAAAACATAGGCCTCCTCCATATCCCCTCAAAGCCTCCTTTCCATCGCCAAGATAGGTGTGTTTTCTACCATTTTGGTAAAAAAAAAAACAGCGATTTGGTAGTAATTTAGGAAAAGTAGAAGAATGTTGTACACAGCTTGGCAATGTCTACTTCAGACATCTGTCTAGCATATGTATCTTTGAAAGTAATTTTTTAGACCACTTAGACGTAAAAGGTCGGAGAAAAACATAATGCAAATTAGAGTGTAGTCGGATCTTAGCCAAATTTACAGAATCGGCAAAATTTCTTCTATTGTGTATAAAGCATATCACAGACAAGAAACATATTTTCACACATTCCACATCTTTAAAATTAACAATTATGATAATTTCTTTGATTTGTAACTACTTTTCCAAAATTGCCAGCAAACAGATTATTGCACACCTAAAAATAAAGTTAAAAAACATAGGCCTCCTCGATATCCTCTCAAAACCTCCTTTCCATCGCCAATATAGGTGTGTTTTCTACCATTTTGGTAGAAAAAAAACAGCGATTTGGTAGTAATTTAGGAAAAGTAGAAGAATGTTGTACACAGCTCTGCAATGTCTACTTCAGACATCTGTCTAGCATATGTATCTTTGAAAGTAATCTTTTAGACCACTTAGACGTAAAAGGTCGGAGAAATACATAATGCAAATTACAGTGTAGTCGGGTCTTATCCACATTTACAGAATCGGCAAACTTTTTTCTATTGTGTATAAAGCATATTACAGACAAAAAAACATATTTTCACACATTTCACATCTTTAAAATTAACAATTATGATAGTTCCATTGATTTGTAACTACTTTTCCAAAATTGCCAGCAAACAGATTTTTGCACACCTAAAAAGAAAGTTAAAAAACATAGGCCTCCTCCATATCCCCTCAAAGCCTCCTTTCCATCGCCAATATAGGTGTGTTTTCTACCATTTTGGTAGAAAAAAAACAGCGATTTGGTAGTAATTTAGGAAAAGTAGAAGAATGTTGTACACAGCTCTGCAATGTCTACTTCAGACATCTGTCTAGCATATGTATCTTTGAAAGTAATCTTTTAGACCACTTAGACGTAAAAGGTCGGAGAAAAACATAATGCAAATTATAGTGTAGTCGGATCTTATCCAAATTTACAGAATCGGCAAAATTTCTTCTATTGTGTATAAAGCATATTACAGACAAAAAACATATTTTCACACATTCCACATCTTTAAAATTAACAATTATGATAATTTCTTTGATTTGTAACTACTTTTCCAAAATTGCCAGCAAACAGATTATTGCACACCTAAAAATAAAGTTAAAAAACATAGGCCTCCTCCATATCCAATCAAAGCCTCGATTCCATCGCCAATATAGGTGTGTTTTCTACCATTTTGGTAGAAAAAAAACAGCGATTTGGTAGTAATTTAGGAAAAGTAGAAGAATGTTGTACACAGCTCGGCAATGTCTACTTCAGACATTTGTCTAGCATATGTATCTTTGAAAGTAATCTTTTAGACCACTTTGACGTAAAAGGTCGGAGAAATACATAATGCAAATTACAGTGTAGTCGGATCTTATCAACATTTACAGAATCAGCAAAATTTCTTCTATTGTGTATAAGGCATATTACAGACAAAAAAAACATATTTTCACACATTCCACATCTTTAAAATTAACAATTATGACAGTTTCATTGATTTGTAGCTACTTTTACAAAGTTATCAGCAAACAAACTATTGCACACCTAAAAATAAAGTTAAAAAACATAGGCCTCCTCCATATCCCCTCAAAGCCTCCTTTCCATCGCCAATATAGGTGTGTTTTCTACCATTTTGGTAGAAAAAAAACAGTAATTGTGTAATAATTTAGGAAAAGTAAAAGAATGTTGTACACAGCTCTGCAATGTCTTCTTCAGACATCTGTCTAGCATATGTATCTTTGAAAGTAATCTTTTAGACCACTTAGACGTAAAAGGTCGGAGAAATACATAATGCAAATTACAGTGTAGTCGGATCTTATCCACATTTACAGAATCTGCAAACTTTTTTCTATTGTGTATAAAGCATATTACAGACAAAAAAACATATTTCCACACATTCCACATCTTTAAAATTAACAAGTATGATAGTTTCATTGATTTCTAACTACTTTTCCAAAATTTCCAGCAAACAGATTATTGCACACCTAAAAATAAAGTTAAAAAACATAGGCCTCCTCCATATCCCCTCAAAGCCTCCTTTCCATCGCCAAGATAGGTGTGTTTTCTACCATTTTGGTAGAATAAAAACAGCGATTTGGTAGTAATTTAGGAAAAGTAGAAGAATGTTGTACACAGCTCGGCTATGTCTACTTCAGACATCTGTCTAGCATATGTATCTTTGAAAGTAATTTTTTAGACCACTTAGACGTAAAAGGTCGGAGAAAAACATAATGCAAATTACAGTGTAGTCGGATCTTATCCAAATTTACAGAATCGGCAAAATTTCTTCTATTGTGTATAAAGCATATTACAGACAAAAAACATATTTTCACACATTCCACATCTTTAAAATTAACAATTATGATAATTTCTTTGATTTGTAACTACTTTTCCAAAATTGCCAGCAAACAGATTATTGCACACCTAAAAATAAAGTTAAAAAACATAAGCCTCCTCCATATCCCCTCAAAGCCTCCTTTCCATCACCAATATAGGTGTGTTTTCTACCATTTTGGTAGAAAAAAAACAGCGATTTGGTAGTAATTTAGGAAAAGTAGAAGAATGTTGTACACAGCTCTGCAATGTCTACTTCAGACATCTGTCTAGCATATGTATCTTTGAAAGTAATCTTTTAGACCACTTAGACGTAAAAGGTCGGAGAAATACATAATGCAAATTACAGTGTAGTCGGGTCTTATCCACATTTACAGAATCGGCAAACTTTTTTCTATTGTGTATAAAGCATTTTACAGACAAAAAAACATATTTTCACACATTTCACATCTTTAAAATTAACAATTATGATAGTTTCATTGATTTGTAACTACTTTTCCAAAATTGCCAGCAAACAGATTTTTGCACACCTAAAAATAAAGTTAAAAAACATAGGCCTCCTCCATATCCCCTCAAAGCCTCCTTTCCATCGCCAATATAGGTGTGTTTTCTACCATTTTGGTAGAAAAAAAACAGCGATTTGGTAGTAATTTCGGAAAAGTAGAAGAATGTTGTACACAGCTCTGCAATGTCTACTTCAGACATCTGTCTAGCATATGTATCTTTGAAAGTAATCTTTTAGACCACTTAGACGTAAAAGGTCGGAGAAAAACATAATGCAAATTATAGTGTAGTCGGATCTTATCCAAATTTACAGAATCGGCAAAATTTCTTCTATTGTGTATAAAGCATATTACAGACAAAAAACATATTTTCACACATTCCACATCTTTAAAATTAACAATTATGATAACTTCTTTGATTTGTAACTACTTTTCCAAAATTGCCAGCAAACAGATTATTGCACACCTAAAAATAAAGTTAAAAAACATAGGCCTCCTCCATATCCAATCAAAGCCTCCTTTCCATCGCCAATATAGGTGTGTTTTCTACCATTTTGGTAGAAAAAAAACAGCGATTTGGTAGTAATTTAGGAAAAGTAGAAGAATGTTGTACACAGCTCGGCAATGTCTACTTCAGACATCTGTCTAGCATATGTATCTTTGAAAGTAATCTTTTAGACCACTTTGACGTAAAAGGTCGGAGAAATACATAATGCAAATTACAGTGTAGTCGGATCTTATCAACATTTACAGAATCAGCAAAATTTCTTCTATTGTGTATAAGGCATATTACAGACAAAAAAAAACATATTTTCACACATTCCACATCTTTAAAATTAACAATTATGACAGTTTCATTGATTTGTAGCTACTTTTACAAAGTTATCAGCAAACAAACTATTGCACACCTAAAATTAAAGTTAAAAAACATAGGCCTCCTCCATATCCCCTCAAAGCCTCCTTTCCATCGCCAATATAGGTGTGTTTTCTACCATTTTGGTAGAAAAAAAACAGTAATTGTGTAATAATTTAGGAAAAGTAAAAGAATGTTGTACACAGCTCTGCAATGTCTTCTTCAGACATCTGTCTAGCATATGTATCTTTGAAAGTAATCTTTTAGACCACTTAGACGTAAAAGGTCGGAGAAATACATAATGCAAATTACAGTGTAGTCGGATCTTATCCACATTTACAGAATCTGCAAACTTTTTTCTATTGTGTATAAAGCATATTACAGACAAAAAAACATATTTTCACACATTCCACATCTTTAAAATTAACAAGTATGATAGTTTCATTGATTTCTAACTACTTTTCCAAAATTTCCAGCAAACAGATTATTGCACACCTAAAAATAAAGTTAAAAAACATAGGCCTCCTCCATATCCCCTCAAAGCCTCCTTTCCATCGCCAAGATAGGTGTGTTTTCTACCATTTTGGTAGAATAAAAACAGCGATTTGGTAGTAATTTACGAAAAGTAGAAGAATGTTGTACACAGCTCGGCTATGTCTACTTCAGACATCTGTCTAGCATATGTATCTTTGAAAGTAATTTTTAGACCACTTAGACGTAAAAGGTCGGAGAAAAACATAATGGAAATTACAGTGTAGTCGGATCTTATCCAAATTTACAGAATCGGCAAAATTTCTTCTATTGTGTATAAAGCATATTACAGACAAAAAACATATTTTCACACATTCCACATCTTTAAAATTAACAATTATGATAATTTCTTTGATTTGTAACTACTTTTCCAAAATTGCCAGCAAACAGATTATTGCACACCTAAAAATAAAGTTAAAAAACATAAGCCTCCTCCATATCCCCTCAAAGCCTCCTTTCCATCGCCAATATAGGTGTGTTTTCTACCATTTTGGTAGAAAAAAAACAGCGATTTGGTAGGAATTTAGGAAAAGTAAAAGAATGTTGTACACAGCTCGGCAATGTCTACTTCAGACATCTGTCTAGCATATGTATCTTTGAAAGTAAACTTTTAGACCACTTAGACGTAAAAGGTCGGAGAAATACATAATGCAAATTACAGTGTAGTCGGTTCTTCTCAACATTTACAGAATCAGCAAAATTTCTTCTATTGTGTATAAGGCATATTACAGACAAAAAAAACATATTTTCACACATTCCACATCTTTAAAATTAACTATTATGACAGTTTCATTGATTTGTAGCTACTTTTCCAAAGTTATCAGCAAACAAACTATTGCACACCTAAAAATAAAGTTAAAAAACATAGGCCTCCTCCATATCCCCTCAAAGCCTCCTTTCCATCGCCAATATAGGTGTGTTTTCTACCATTTTGGTAGAAAAAAAACAGCGATTTGGTAGTAATTTAGGAAAAGTAGAAGAATGTTGTACACAGCTCTCCAATGTCTACTTCAGACATCTGTCTAGCATATGTATCTTTGAAAGTAATCTTTTAGACCACTTAGACGTAAAAGGTCGGAGAAAAAGATAATGCAAATTACAGTGTAGTCGGATCTTATCAACATTTACAGAATCAGCAAAATTTCTTCTATTGTGTATAAGGCATATTACAGGCAAAAAAAACATATTTTCACACATTCCACATCTTTAAAATTAACAATTATGACAGTTTCATTGATTTGTAACTACTTTTCCAAAATTGCCAGCAAACAGATTATTGTACACCTAAAAATAAAGTTAAAAAACATAGGCCTCCTCCATATCCCCTCAAAGCCTCCTTTCCATCGCCAATATAGGTGTGTTTTCTAACATTTTGGTAGAAAAAAAACAGCGATTTGGTTGTAATTTAGGAAAAGTAGAAGAATGTTGTACACAGCTCGGCAGTGTCTACTTCAGACATCTGTCTAGCATATGTATCTTTGAAAGTAAACTTTTAGACCACTTAGACGTAAAAGGTCGGAGAAATACATAATGCAAATTACAGTGTAGTCGGTTCTTCTCAACATTTACAGAATCAGCAAAATTTCTTCTATTGTGTATAAGGCATATTACAGACAAAAAAAACATATTTTCACACATTCCACATCTTTAAAATTAACTATTATGACAGTTTCATTGATTTGTAGCTACTTTTCCAAAGTTATCAGCAAACAAACTATTGCACACCTAAAAATAAAGTTAAAAAACATAGGCCTCCTCCATATCCCCTCAAAGCCTCCTTTCCATCGCCAATATAGGTGTGTTTTCTACCATTTTGGTAGAAAAAAAACAGTGATTTGGTAGTAATTTAGGAAAAGTAGAAGAATGTTGTACACAGCTCTGCAATGTCTACTTCAGACATCTGTCTAGCATATGTATCTTTGAAAGTAATCTTTTAGACCACTTAGACGTAAAAGGTCGGAGAAATACATAATGTAAATTACAGTGTAGTCGGATCTTATCCACATTTACAGAATCGGCAAACTTTTTTCTATTGTGTATAAAGCATATTACAGACAAAAAAACATATTTTCACACATTTCACATCTTTAAAATAAACAATTATGACAGTTTCATTGATTTGTAGCTACTTTTCCAAAGTTATCAGCAAACAAACTATTGCACACCTAAAAATAAAGTTAAAAAACATAGGCCTCCTCCATATCCCCTCAAAGCCTCCTTTCCATCGCCAATATAGGTGTGTTTTCTACCATTTTGTTAGAAAAAAAACAGTGATTTGGTAGTAATTTAGGAAAAGTAGAAGAATGTTGAACACAGCTCGGCAATGTCTTTTTCAGACATGTGTCTAGCATATGTATCTTTGAAAGTAATCTTTTAGACCACTTAGACGTAAAAGGTCGGAGAAATACATAATGCAAATTACAGTGTAGTCGGATCTTATCAACATTTACAGAATCAGTAAAATTTCTTCTATTGTGTATAAGGCATATTACAGGCAAAAAAAACATATTTTCACACATTTTACATCTTTAAAATTAACAATTATGACAGTTTCATTGATTTGTAACTACTTTTCCAAAATTGCCAGCAAACAGATTATTGTACACCTAAAAATAAAGTTAAAAAACATAGGCCTCCTCCATATCCCCTCAAAGCCTCCTTTCCATCGCCAATATAGGTGTGTTTTCTAACATTTTGGTAGAAAAAAAACAGCGATTTGGTTGTAATTTAGGAAAAGTAGAAGAATGTTGTACACAGCTCGGCAATGTCTACTTCAGACATGTGTCTAGCATATGTATCTTTGAAAGTAAACTTTTAGACCACTTAGACGTAAAAGGTCGGAGAAATACATAATGCAAATTACAGTGTAGTCGGATCTTATCAACATTTACAGAATCAGCAAAATTTCTTCTATTGTGTATAAGGCATATTACAGACAAAAAAAAACATATTTTCACACATTCCACATCTTTAAAATTAACAATTATGACAGTTTCATTGATTTGTAGCTACTTTTCCAAAGTTATCAGCAAACAAACTATTGCACACCTAAAAATAAAGATAAAAAACATAGGCCTCCTCCATATCCCCTCAAAGCCTGCTTTCCATCGCCAATATAGGTGTGTTTTCTACCATTTTGGTAGAAAAAAAACAGCGATTTGGTAGTAATTTAGGAAAAGTAGAAGAATGTTGTACACAGCTCTGCAATGTCTACTTCAGACATCTGTCTAGCATATGTATCTTTGAAAGTAATCTTTTAGACCACTTAGACGTAAAAGGTCGGAGAAAAACATAATGCAAATTACAGTGTAGTCGGATCTTATCAACATTTACAGAATCAGTAAAATTTCTTCTACTGTGTATAAGGCATATTACAGGCAAAAAAAACATATTTTCACACATTTTACATCTTTAAAATTAACAATTATGACAGTTTCATTGATTTGTAACTACTTTTCCAAAATTGCCAGCAAACAGATTATTGTACACCTAAAAATAAAGTTAAAAAACATAGGCCTCCTCCATATCCCCTCAAAGCCTCCTTTCCATCGCCAATATAGGTGTGTTTTCTAACATTTTGGTAGAAAAAAAACAGCGATTTGGTTGTAATTTTGGAAAAGTAGAAGAATGTTGTACACAGCTCGGCAATGTCTACTTCAGACATCTGTCTAGCATATTTATCTTTGAAAGTAAACTTTTAGACCACTTAGACGTAAAAGGTCGGAGAAATACATAATGCAAATTACAGTGTAGTCGGATCTTATCAACATTTACAGAATCAGCAAAATTTCTTCTATTGTGTATAAGGCATATTACAGACAAAAAAAACATATTTTCACACATTCCACATCTTTAAAATTAACAATTATGACAGTTTCATTGATTTGTAGCTACTTTTCCAAAGTTATCAGCAAACAAACTATTGCAAACCTAAAAATAAAGTTAAAAAACATAGGCCTCCTCCATATCCCCTCAAAGCCTCCTTTCCGTCGCCAATATAGGTGTGTTTTCTACCATTTTGGTAGAAAAAAAACAGCGATTTGGTAGTAATTTAGGAAAAGTAGAAGAATGTTGTACACAGCTCTGCAATGTCTACTTCAGACATCTGTCTAGCATATGTATCTTTGAAAGTAATCTTTTAGACCACTTAGACGTAAAAGGTCGGAGAAAAACATAATGCAAATTACAGTGTAGTCGGATCTTATCCAAATTTACAGAATCGGCAAAATTTCTTCTATTGGGTATAAAGCATATTACAGACAAAAAACATATTTTCACACATTCCACATCTTTAAAATTAACAATTATGATAATTTCATTGATTTGTAACTACTTTTCCAAAACTGCCAGCAAACAGATTATTGCACACCTAAAAATAAAGTCAAAAAACATAAGCCTCCTCCATATCCCCTCAAAGCCTCCTTTCCATCGCCAATATAGGTGTGTTTTCTACCAATTTGGTAGAAAAAAAACAGCGATTTGGTAGTAATTTAGGAAAAATAGAAGAATGTTGTACACAGCTCGGCAATGTCTACTTCAGACATCTGTCTAGCATATGTATCTTTGAAAGTAATCTTTTAGACCACTTAGACGTAAAAGGTCGGAGAAATACATAATGCAAATTACAGTGTAGTCAGATCTTATCAACACTTACAGAATCAGCAAAATGTCTTCTATTGTGTATAAGGCATATTACAGTAAAAAAAAATATGTTTTCACACATTCCACATCTTTAAAATTAACAATTATGACAGTTTCATTGATTTGTAGCTACTTTTCCAAAGTTATCAGCAAACAAACTATTACACACCTAAAAATAAAGTTAAAAAACATAGGCCTCCTCCATATCCCCTCAAAGCCTCCTTTCCATCGCCAATATAGGTGTGTTTTCTACCATTTTGATAGAAAAAAAACAGTGATTTGGTAGTAATTTAGGAAAAGTAGAAGAATGTTGTACACAGCTCGGCAATGTCTTCTTCAGACATGTGTCTAGCATATGTATCTTTGAAAGTAATCTTTTAGACCACTTAGACGTAAAAGGTCGGAGAAAATCATAATGCAAATTACAGTGTAGTCGGATCTTATCCAAATTTACAGAATCGGAAAAATTTCTTCTATTGTGTATAAAGCATATTACAGACAAAAAACATATTTTCACACATTCCACATCTTTAAAATTAACAATTATGACAGTTTCATTGATTTGTAGCTACTTTTCCAAAGTTATCAGCAAACAAACTATTTCACACCTAAAAATAAAGTTAAAAAACATAGGCCTCCTCCATATCCCCTCAAAGCCTCCTTTCTATCGCCAATATAGGTGTGTTTTCTACCATTTTGGTAGAAAAAAAACAGCGATTTGGTTGTAATTTAGGAAAAGTAGAAGAATGTTGTACACAGCTCGGCAATGTCTACTTCAGACATCTGTCTAGCATATGTATCTTTGAAAGTAATCTTTTAGACCACTTTGACGTAAAAAGTTGGAGAAATATATAATGCAAATTACAGTGTAGTCGGATCTTATCAACATTTACAGAATCAGCAAAATTTCTTGTATTGTGTATAAGGCATATTACAGACAAAAAAAACATATTTTCACTCATTCCACATCTTTAAAATTAACAATTATGACAGTTTCATTGATTTGTAGCTACTTTTCCAAAGTTATCAACAAACAAACTATTGCACACCTAAAAATAAAGTTAAAAAACATAGGCCTCCTCCATATCCCCTCAAAAACTCCTTTCCATCGCCAATATAGGTGTGTTTTCTACCATTTTGGTAGAAAAAAAACAGTGATTTGGTAGTAATTTAGGAAAAGTAGAAACATGTTGTACACAGCTCTGCAATGTCTACTTCAGACATCTGTCTAGCATATGAATCTTTGAATGTAATCTTTTAGACCGCTTAGACGTAAAAGGTCGGAGAAATACATAATGCAAATTACAGTGTAGTCGGACCTTATCCACATTTACAGAATCGGCAAACTTTTTTCATATTGTGTATAAAGCATATTACAGACAAAAAAACATATTTTCACAAATTCCACATCCTTAAAATTAACAATTATGATTGTTTAATTGATTTGTAACTACTTTTCCAAAATTGCCAGCAAACAGATTATTGCACACCTAAAAATAAAGTTAAAAAACATAGGCCTCCTCCATATCCCCTCAAAGCCTCCTTTAAATCGCCAATATAGGTGTGTTTTCTACCATTTTGGTAGAAAAAAACAGCGATTTGGTAGTAATTTAGGAAAAGTAGAAGAATGTTGTACACAGCTCTGCAATGTCTACTTCAGACATCAGTCTAGCATATGTATCTTTGAAAGTAATCTTTTAGACCACTTAGACGTAAAAGGTCGGAGAAATACATAATGCAAATAACAGCGTAGTCGGATCTTATCCACATTTACAGAATCGGCAAAATTTCTTCTATTGTGTATAAAGCATATTACAGACAAAAAACATATTTTCACACATTCCACATCTTTTAAATTAACAATTATGATAATTTCTTTGATTTGTAACTACTTTTCCAAAATTGCCAGCAAACAGATTATTGCACACCTAAAAATAAAGTTAAAAAGCATAAGCCTCCTCCATATCCCCTCAAAGCCTCCTTTCCATTGCCAATATAAGTGTGTTTTCTACCATTTTGGTAGAAAAAAAACAGCGATTTGGTAGTAATTTAGGAAAAGTAGAAGAATGTTGTACACAGCTCGGCAGTGTCTACTTCAGACATCTGTCTAGCTTATGTATTTTTGAAAGTAATCTTTTAGACCACTTTGACGTAAAAGGTCGGAGAAATACATAATGCAAATTACTGTGTAGTCGGATCTTATCAACATTTATAGAATCAGCAAAATTTCTTCTATTGTGTAAAAGGCATATTACAGACAAAAAAAACATATTTTCACACATTCCACATCTTTAAAATTAACAATTATGACAGTTTCATTGATTTGTAGCTACTTTTAAAAGTTATCAGCAAACAAACTATTGCACACCTAAAAATAAAGTTAAAAATCATAGGCCTCCTCCATATCCCCTCAAAGCCTCCTTTCCATCGCCAATATAGGTGTGTTTTCTACCATTTTGGTAGAAAAAAAACAGTGATTTGGTAGTAATATAGGAAAAGTAGAAGAATGTTGTACACAGCTCTGCAATGTTAACTTCAGACATCTGTCTAGCATATGTATCTTTGAAAGTAATCTTTTAGACCACTTAGACGTAAAAGGTCGGAGAAATACATAATGCAAATTACAGTGTAGTCGGATCTTATCCACATTTACAGAATCGGCAAACTTTTTTCTATTGTGTATAAAGCATATTACAGACAAAAAACATATTTTAACACATTTCACATCTTTAAAATTAACAATTATGATAGTTTCATTGATTTGTAACTACTTTTCCAAAATTGACAGCAAATAGATTATTGCACACCTAAAAATAAAGTTAAAAAACATAGGCATCCTCCAAATCCCCTCAAAGCCTCCTTTCCATCGCCAATATAGGTGTGTTTTCTACCATTTTGGTAGAAAAAAAACAGCGATTTGGTAGTAATTTAGGAAAAGTAGAAGAATGTTGTACACAGCTCTGCAATGTCTACTTCAGACATTTGTCTAGCATACGTATCTTTGAAAGTAATCTTTTAGACCACTTAGACGTAAAAGGTCGGAGAAAAACAAAATGCAAATAACAGTGTAGTAGGATCTTATCAACATTTACAGAATCAGCAAAATTTCTTCTGTTGTGTATAAGGCATATTACAGGCAAAAAAACATATTTTCACACATTCCACATCTTTAAAATTAACAATTATGACAGTTTCATTGATTTGTAACTACTTTTCCAAAATTGCCAGCAAACAGATTATTGTACACCTAAAAATAAAGTTAAAAAACATAGGCCTCCTCCATATCCCTTCAAAGCCTCCTTTAAATCGCCAATATAGGTGTGTTTTCTACCATTTTGGTAGAAAAAAACAGCGATTTGGTAGTAATTTAGGAAAAGTAGAAGAATGTTGTACACAGCTCTGCAATGTCTACTTCAGACATCAGTCTAGCATATGTATCTTTGAAAGTAATCTTTTAGACCACTTAGACGTAAAAGGTCGGAGAAATACATAATGCAAATAACAGCGTAGTCAGATCTTATCCACATTTACAGAATCGGCAAAATTTCTTCTATTGTGTATAAAGCATATTACAGACAAAAAACATATTTTCACACATTCCACATCTTTAAAATTAACAATTATGATAATTTCTTTGATTTGTAACTACTTTTCCAAAATTGCCAGCAAACAGATTATTGCACACCTAAAAATAAAGTTAAAAAGCATAAGCCTCCTCCATATCCCCTCAAAGCCTCCTTTCCATTGCCAATATAAGTGTGTTTTCTACCATTTTGGTAGAAAAAAAACAGCGATTTGGTAGTAATTTAGGAAAAGTAGAAGAATGTTGTACACAGCTCGGCAGTGTCTACTTCAGACATCTGTCTAGCTTATGTATTTTTGAAAGTAATCTTTTAGACCACTTTGACGTAAAAGGTCGGAGAAATACATAATGCAAATTACTGTGTAGTCGGATCTTATCAACATTTATAGAATCAGCAAAATTTCTTCTATTGTGTAAAAGGCATATTACAGACAAAAAAAACATATTTTCACACATTCCACATCTTTAAAATTAACAATTATGACAGTTTCATTGATTTGTAGCTACTTTTAAAAGTTATCAGCAAACAAACTATTGCACACCTAAAAATAAAGTTAAAAATCATAGGCCTCCTCCATATCCCCTCAAAGCCTCCTTTCCATCACCAATATAGGTGTGTTTTCTACCATTTTGGTAGAAAAAAAACAGTGATTTGGTAGTAATATAGGAAAAGTAGAAGAATGTTGTACACAGCTCTGCAATGTTAACTTCAGACATCTGTCTAGCATATGTATCTTTGAAAGTAATCTTTTAGACCACTTAGACGTAAAAGGTCGGAGAAATACATAATGCAAATTACAGTGTAGTCGGATCTTATCCACATTTACAGAATCGGCAAACTTTTTTCTATTGTGTATAAAGCATATTACAGACAAAAAACATATTTTAACACATTTCACATCTTTAAAATTAACAATTATGATAGTTTCATTGATTTGTAACTACTTTTCCAAAATTGCCAGCAAATAGATTATTGCACACCTAAAAATAAAGTTAAAAAACATAGGCATCTTCCAAATCCCCTCAAAGCCTCCTTTCCATCGCCAATATAGGTGTGTTTTCTACCATTTTGGTAGAAAAAAAACAGCGATTTGGTAGTAATTTAGGAAAAGTAGAAGAATGTTGTACACAGCTCTGCAATGTCTACTTCAGACATCTGTCTAGCATACGTATCTTTGAAAGTAATCTTTTAGACCACTTAGACGTAAAAGGTCGGAGAAAAACAAAATGCAAATAACAGTGTAGTAGGATCTTATCAACATTTACAGAATCAGCAAAATTTCTTCTGTTGTGTATAAGGCATATTACAGGCAAAAAAAACATATTTTCACACATTCCACATCTTTAAAATTAACAATTATGACAGTTTCATTGATTTGTAACTACTTTTCCAAAATTGCCAGCAAACAGATTATTGTACACCTAAAAATAAAGTTAAAAAACATAGGCCTCCTCCATATCCCCTCAAAGCCTCCTTTCCATCGCCAATATAGGTGTGTTTTCTACCATTTTGGTAGAAAAAAAACAGTGATTTGGTAGTAATTTAGGAAAAGTAGAAGAATGTTGAACACAGCTCGGCAATGTCTTTTTCAGACATGTGTCTAGCATATGTATCTTTGAAAGCAATCTTTTAGACCACTTAGACGTAAAAGGTCGGAGAAATACATAATGCAAATTACAGTGTAGTCGGACCTTATCCACATTTACAGAATCGGCAAACTTTTTTCATATTGTGTATACAGCATATTACAGACAAAAAAACATATTTTCACAAATTCCACATCTTTAAAATTAACAATTATGATTGTTTAATTGATTTGTAACTACTTTTCCAAAATTGCCAGCAAACAGATTATTGCACACCTAAAAATAAAGTTAAAAAACATAGGCCTCCTCCATATCCCCTCAAAGCCTCCTTTAAATCGCAAATATAGGTGTGTTTTCTACCATTTTGGTAGAAAAAAACAGCGATTTGGTAGTAATTTAGGAAAAGTAGAAGAATGTTGTACACAGCTCTGCAATGTCTACTTCAGACATCAGTCTAGCATATGTATCTTTGAAAGTAATCTTTTAGACCACTTAGACGTAAAAGGTCGGAGAAATACATAATGCAAATAACAGTGTAGTCGGATCTTATCCACATTTACAGAATCGGCAAAATTTCTTCTATTGTGTATAAAGCATATTACAGACAAAAAACATATTTTCACACATTCCACATCTTTAAAATTAACAATTATGATAATTTCTTTGATTTGTAACTACTTTTCCAAAATTGCCAGCAAACAGTTTATTGCACACCTAAAAATAAAGTTAAAAAAATAAGCCTCCTCCATATCCCCTCAAAGCCTCCTTTCCATCGCCAATATAGGTGTGTTTTCCACCATTTTGATAGAAAAAAAACAGCGATTTGGTAGTAATTTAGGAAAAGTAGAAGAATGTTGTACACAGCTCGGCAATGTCTACTTCAGACATCTGTCTAGCTTATGTATCTTTGAAAGTAATCTTTTAGACCACTTTGACGTAAAAGGTCGGAGAAATACATAATGCAAATTACTGTGTAGTCGGATCTTATCAACATTTACAGAATCAGCAAAATTTCTTCTATTGTGTATAAGGCATATTACAGACAAAAAAAAAACATATTTTCACACATTCCACATCTTTAAAATTAACAATTATGACAGTTTCATTGATTTGTAGCTACTTTTCCAAAGTTATCAGCAAACAAACTATTGCACACCTAAAAATAAAGTTAAAAATCATAGGCCTCCTCCATATCCCCTCAAAGCCTCCTTTCCATCGCCAATATAGGTGTGTTTCTACCATTTTGGTAGAAAAAAAACAGTGATTTGGTAGTAATATATGAAAAGTAGAAGAATGTTGTACACAGCTCTGCAATGTTTACTTCAGACATCTGTCTAGCATATGTATCTTTGAAAGTAATCTTTTAGACCACTTAGACGTAAAAGGTCGGAGAAATACATAATGCAAATTACAGTGTAGTCGGATCTTATCCACATTTACAGAATCGGCAAACTTTTTTCTATTGTGTATAAAGCATATTACAGACAAAAAACATATTTTCACACATATCACATCTTTAAAATTAACAATTATGATAGTTTCATTGATTTGTAACTACTTTTCCAAAATTGCCAGCAAATAGATTATTGCACACCTAAAAATAAAGTTAAAAAACATAGGCCTCCTCCATATCCCCTCAAAGCCTCCTTTCCATCGCCAATATAGGTGTGTTTTCTACCATTTTGGTAGAAAAAAAACAGCGATTTGGTAGTAATTTAGGAAAAGTAGAAGAATGTTGTACACAGCTCTGCAATGTCTCCTTCAGACATCTGTCTAGCATATATATCTTTGAAAGTAATCTTTTAGACCAATTAGACGTAAAAGGTCGGAGAAAAACATAATGCAAATAACAGTGTAGTCGGATCTTATCAACATTTACAGAATCAGCAAAATTTCTTCTATTGTGTATAAGGCATATTACAGGCAAAAAAAACATATTTTCACACATTCCACATCTTTAAAATTAACAATTATGACAGTTTCATTGATTTGTAGCTACTTTTCCAAAGTTATCAGCAAACAAACTATTGCACACCTAAAAATAAAGTTAAAAAACATAGGCCTCCTTTATATCCCCTCAAAGCCTCCTTTCCATCGCCAATATAGGTGTGTTTTCTACCATTTTGGTAGAAAAAAAACAGTGATTTGGTAGTAATTTAGGAAAAGTAGAAGAATGTTGTACACAGCTCTGCAATGTCTGCTTCAGACATCTGTCTAGCATATGAATCTTTGAAAGTAATCTTTTAGACCACTTAGACGTAAAAGGTCAGAGAAATACATAATGCAAATTACAGTGTAGTCGGATCTTATCCACATTTACAGAATCGGCAAACTTTTTTCATATTGTGTATAAAGCATATTACAGACAAAAAAACATATTTTCACACATTCCACATCTTTAAAATTAACAATTATCATAGTTTCATTGATTTGTAACTACTTTTCCAAAATTGCCAGCAAACAGATTATTACACACCTAAAAATAAAGTTAAAAAACATAGGCCTCCTGCATATCCCCTCAAAGCCTCCTTTCCATCGCCAATATAGGTGTGTTTTCTTCCATTTTGGTAGAAAAAAAACAGCGATTTGGTAGTAATTTAGGAAAAGTAGAAGAATGTTGTACACAGCTCGGCAATGTCTACTTCAGACTTCTGTCTAGCATATGTATCTTTGAAAGTAATCTTTTAGACCACTTTGACGTAAAAGGTCGGAGAAATACATAATGCAAATTACAGTGTAGTCGGATCAAATCAACATTTACAGAATCAGCAAAATTTCTTCTATTGTGCATAAGGCATATTACAGACAAAAAAAACATATTTTCACACATTCCACATCTTTAAAATTAACAATTATGACAGTTTCATTGATTTGTAGCTACTTTTCCAAAGTTATCAGCAAACAAACTATTCCACACCTAAAAATAAAGTTAAAAAACATAGGCCTCCTCCATATCCCCTCAAAGCCTCCTTTCCATCGCCAATATAGGTGTGTTTTCTACCATTTTGGTAGAAAAAAAACAGCGATTTGTTTGTAATTTAGGAAAAGTACAAGAATGTTGTACACAGCTCGGCAATGTCTACTTCAGACATCTGTCTAGCATATGTATCTTTGAAAGTAAACTTTTAGACAACTTAGACGTAAAAGCTCGGAGAAATATATAATGCAAATTACAGTGTAGTTGGATCTTATCAACATTTACAGAATCAGCAAAATTTCTTCTATTGTGTATAAGGCATATTACAGACAAAAAAAACATATTTTCACACATTCCACATCTTTAAAATTAACTATTATGACAGTTTCATTGATTTGTAGCTACTTTTCCAAAGTTATCAGCAAACAAACTATTGCACACCTAAAAATAAAGTTAAAAAACATAGGCCTCCTCCATATCCCCTCAAAGCCTCCTTTCCATCGCCAATATAGGTGTGTTTTCTACCATTTTGGTAGAAAAAAAACAGCGATTTGGTAGTAATTTAGGAAAAGTAGAAGAATGTTGTACACAGCTCTGCTATGTCTACTTCAGACATCTGTCTAGCATATGTATCTTTGAAAGTAATCTTTTAGACCACTTAGACGTAAAAGGTCGGAGAAATACATAATGCAAATTACAGTGTAGTCGGATCTTATCCACATTTACAGAATCGGCAAACTTTTTTCTATTGTGTATAAAGCATATTACAGACAAAAAAACATATTTTCACACATTTCACATCTTTAAAATTAACAATTATGATAGTTTCATTGATTTGTAGCTACTTTTCCAAAGTTATCAGCAAACAAACTATTGCACACCTAAAAATAAAGTTAAAAAACATAGGCCTCCTCCATATCCCCTCAAAGCCTCCTTTCCATCGCCAATATAGGTGTGTTTTCTACCATTTTGGTAGAAAAAAAACAGCGATTTGGTAGTAATTTAGGAAAAGTAGAAGAATATTGTACACAGCTCTGCAATGTCTACTTCAGAAATCTGTCTAGCATATGTATCTTTGAAAGTAATCTTTTAGACCACTTAGACGTAAAAGGTCGGAGAAATACATAATGCAAATTACAGTGTAGTCGGATCTTATCCAAATTTACAGAATCGGCAAAATTTCTTCTATTGGGTATGAAGCATATTACAGACAAAAAACATATTTTCACACATTCCACATCTTTAAAATTAACAATTATGATAACTTCATTGATTTGTAGCTACTTTTCCAAAATTGCCAGCAAACAGATTATTGCACACCTAAAAATAAAGTAAAAAAACATAGGCCTCCTCCATATCCCCTCAAAGCCTCCTTTCCATCGCCAATATCGGTGTGTTTTCTACCATTTTGGTAGAAAAAAAACAGCGATTTGGTTGTAATTTAGGAAAAGTAGAAGAATGTTGTACACAGCTCGACAATATCTTACTTCAGACATCTGTCTAGCATATGTATCTTTGAAAGTAATCTTTTAGACCACTTTGACGTAAAAGGTTGGAGAAATACATAATGCAAATTACAGTGTAGTCGGATCTTATCAACGTTTACAGAATCAGCAAAATTTCTTCTATTGTGTATAAGGCATATTACAGACAGAAAAAACATATTTCACACATTCCACATCTTTAAAATTAACAATTATGACAGTTTAATTGATTTGTAACTACTTTTCCAAAATTGCCAGCAAACAGATTATTGCACACCTAAAAATAAAGTTAAAAAACATAGGCCTCCTCCATATCCCCTCAAAGCCTCCTTTAAATTGCCAATATAGGTGTGTTTTCTACCATTTTGGTAGAAAAAAAACAGCGATTTGGTAGTAATTTAGGAAAAGTAGAAGAATGTTGTACACAGCTCTGCAATGTCTACTTCAGACATCAGTCTAGCATATGTATCTTTGAAAGTAATCTTTTAGACCACTTAGACTTAAAAGTTCGGAGAAAAACATAATGCAATTTACAGTGTAGTCGGATCTTATCAACTTTTACAGAAACAGCAAAATTTCTTCTATTGTGTATAAGGCATATTACAGACAGAAAAAACATATTTCACACATTCCACATCTTTAAAATTAACAATTATGACAGTTTCATTGATTTGTAGCTACTTTTCCAAAGTTATCAGCAAACAAACTATTGCACACCTAAAAATAAAGTTAAAAATCATAGGCCTCCTCCATATGCCCTCAAAGCCTCCTTTCCATCGCCAATATAGGTGTGTTTTCTACCATTTTGGTAGAAAAAAAACAGCGATTTGGTAGTAATTTAGGAAAAATAGAAGAATGTTGTACACAGCTCGGCAATGTCTACTTCAGACATCTGTCTAGCATATGTATCTTTGAAAGTAATCTTTTAGACCACTTAGACGTAAAAGGTCGGAGAAATACATAATGCAAATTACAGTGTAGTCAGATCTTATCAACATTTACAGAATCAGCAAAATTTCTTCTATTGTGTATAAGGCATATTACAGTCAAAAAAAACATATTTTCACACATTCCACATCTTTAAAATTAACAATTATGACATTTTCATTGATTTGTAGCTACTTTTCCAAAGTTATCAGCAAACAAACTATTGCACACCTAAAAATAAAGTTAAAAAACATAGGCCTCCTCCATATCCCCTCAAAGCCTCCTTTCCATCGCCAATATAGGTGTGTTTTCTACCATTTTGGTAGAAAAGAAAACAGTGATTTGGTAGTAATTTAGGAAAAGTAGAAGAATGTTGTAAACAGCTCGGCAATGTCTTCTTCAGACATGTGTCTAGCATATGTATCTTTGAAAGTAATCTTTTAGACCACTTAGACGTAAAATGTTGGAGAAATACATAATGCAAATTACAGTGTAGTCGGATCTTATCCACATTTACAGAATCGGCAAACTTTTTTCTATTGTGTATAAAGCATATTACAGACGAAAAAACATATTTTCACACATTCCACATCTTTAAAATTAACAATTATGATAGTTTCATTGATTTGCAACTACTTTTCCAAAATTGCCAGCAAACAGATTATTGCACACCTAAAAATAAAGTTAAAAAACATAGGCCTCCTCCATATCCCCTCAAAGCCTCCTCTCCATCGCCAATATCGGTGTGGTTTCTACCATTTTGGTAGAAAAAAAACAGCGATTTGGTAGTAATTTAGGAAAAGTAGAAGAATGTTGTACACAGCTCTGCAATGTCTACTTCAGACATCTGTCTAGCATATGTATCTTTGAAAGTAATCTTTTAGACCACTTAGACGTAAAAGGTCGGAGAAAAACATAATGCAAATTACAGTGTAGTCGGATCTTATCCAAATTTACAGAATCGAAAAAATTTCTTCTATTGTGTATAAAGCATATTACAGACAAAAAACATATTTTCACACATTCCACATCTTTAAAATTAACAATTATGACAGTTTCATTGATTTGTAGCTACTTTTCCAAAGTTATCAGCAAACAAACTATTGCACACCTAAAAATAAAGTTAAAACACATAGGCCTCCTCCATATCCCCTCAAAGCCTCCTTTCTATCGCCAATATAGGTGTGTTTTCTACCATTTTGGTAGAAAAAAAACAGCGATTTGGTTGTAATTTAGGAAAAGTAGAAGAATGTTGTACACAGCTCGACAATATCTTACTTCAGACATCTGTCTAGCATATGTATCTTTGAAAGTAATCTTTTAGACCACTTTGACGTAAAAGGTTGGAGAAATACATAATGCAAATTACAGTGTAGTCGGATCTTATCAACGTTTACAGAATCAGCAAAATTTCTTCTATTGTGTATAAGGCATATTACAGACAGAAAAAACATATTTCACACATTCCACATCTTTAAAATTAACAATTATGACAGTTTAATTGATTTGTAACTACTTTTCCAAAATTGCCAGCAAACAGATTATTGCACACCTAAAAATAAAGTTAAAAAACATAGGCCTCCTCCATATCCCCTCAAAGCCTCCTTTAAATTGCCAATATAGGTGTGTTTTCTACCATTTTGGTAGAAAAAAAACAGCGATTTGGTAGTAATTTAGGAAAAGTAGAAGAATGTTGTACACAGCTCTGCAATGTCTACTTCAGACATCAGTCTAGCATATGTATCTTTGAAAGTAATCTTTTAGACCACTTAGACTTAAAAGTTCGGAGAAAAACATAATGCAATTTACAGTGTAGTCGGATCTTATCAACATTTACAGAAACAGCAAAATTTCTTCTATTGTGTATAAGGCATATTACAGACAGAAAAAACATATTTCACACATTCCACATCTTTAAAATTAACAATTATGACAGTTTCATTGATTTGTAGCTACTTTTCCAAAGTTATCAGCAAACAAACTATTGCACACCTAAAAATAAAGTTAAAAATCATAGGCCTCCTCCATATCCCCTCAAAGCCTACTTTCCATCGCCAATATAGGTGTGTTTTCTACCATTTTGGTAGAAAAAAAACAGTGATTTGGTAGTAATATAGAAAAAGTAGAAGAATGTTGTACACAGCTCTGCAATGTTAACTTCAGACATCTGTCTAGCATATGTATCTTTGAAAGTAATCTTTTAGACCACTTAGACGTAAAAGGTCGGAGAAATACATAATGCAAATTACAGTGTAGTCGGATCTTATCCACATTTACAGAATCGGCAAACTTTTTTCTATTGTGTATAAAGCATATTACAGACAAAAAACATATTTTAACACATTTCACATCTTTAAAATTAACAATTATGATAGTTTCATTGATTTGTAACTACTTTTCCAAAATTGCCAGCAAATAGATTATTGCACACCTAAAAATAAAGTTAAAAAACATAGGCATCCTCCAAATCCCCTCAAAGCCTCCTTTCCATCGCCAATATAGGTGTGTTTTCTACCATTTTGGTAGAAAAAAAACAGCGATTTGGTAGTAATTTAGGAAAAGTAGAAGAATGTTGTACACAGCTCTGCAATGTCTACTTCAGACATCTGTCTAGCATACGTATCTTTGAAAGTAATCTTTTAGACCACTTAGACGTAAAAGGTCGGAGAAAAACAAAATGCAAATAACAGTGTAGTAGGATCTTATCAACATTTACAGAATCAGCAAAATTTCTTCTGTTGTGTATAAGGCATATTACAGGCAAAAAAAACATATTTTCACACATTCCACATCTTTAAAATTAACAATTATGACAGTTTCATTGATTTGTAACTACTTTTCCAAAATTGCCAGCAAACAGATTATTGTACACCTAAAAATAAAGTTAAAAAACATAGGCCTCCTCCATATCCCCTCAAAGCCTCCTTTCCATCGCCAATATAGGTGTGTTTTCTAACATTTTGGTAGAAAAAAAACAGCGATTTGGTAGTAATTTAGGAAAAGTAGAAGAATGTTGTACACAGCTCTGCAATGTCTACTTCAGACATCTGTCTAGCATATGTATCTTTGAAAGTAATCTTTTAGACCACTTAGACGTAAAAGGTCGGAGAAATACATAATGCAAATTACAGTGTAGTCGGATCTTATCCACATTTACAGAATCGGCAAACTTTTTTCTATTGTGTATAAAGCATATTACAGACAAAAAAACATATTTTCACAAATTTCACATCTTTAAAATTAACAATTATGACAGTTTCATTGATTTGTAGCTACTTTTCCAAAGTTATCAGCAAACAATCTATTGCACACCTAAAAATAAAGTTAAAAAACATAGGCCTCCTCCATATCCCCTCAAAGCCTCCTTTCCATCGCCAATATAGGTGTGTTTTCTACCATTTTGGTAGAAAAAAAACAGTGATTTGGTAGTAATTTAGGAAAAGTAGAAGAATGTTGAACACAGCTCGGCAATGTCTTTTTCAGACATGTGTCTAGCATATGTATCTTTGAAAGCAATCTTTTAGACCACTTAGACGTAAAAGGTCGGAGAAATACATAATGCAAATTACAGTGTAGTCGGACCTTATCCACATTTACAGAATCGGCAAACTTTTTTCATATTGTGTATACAGCATATTACAGACAAAAAAACATATTTTCACAAATTCCACATCTTTAAAATTAACAATTATGATTGTTTAATTGATTTGTAACTACTTTTCCAAAATTGCCAGCAAACAGATTATTGCACACCTAAAAATAAAGTTAAAAAACATAGGCCTCCTCCATATCCCCTCAAAGCCTCCTTTAAATCGCAAATATAGGTGTGTTTTCTACCATTTTGGTAGAAAAAAACAGCGATTTGGTAGTAATTTAGGAAAAGTAGAAGAATGTTGTACACAGCTCTGCAATGTCTACTTCAGACATCAGTCTAGCATATGTATCTTTGAAAGTAATCTTTTAGACCACTTAGACGTAAAAGGTCGGAGAAATACATAATGCAAATAACAGTGTAGTCGGATCTTATCCACATTTACAGAATCGACAAAATTTCTTCTATTGTGTATAAAGCATATTACAGACAAAAAACATATTTTCACACATTCCACATCTTTAAAATTAACAATTATGATAATTTCTTTGATTTGTAACTACTTTTCCAAAATTGCCAGCAAACAGTTTATTGCACACCTAAAAATAAAGTTAAAAAACATAAGCCTCCTCCATATCCCCTCAAAGCCTCCTTTCCATCGCCAATATAGGTGTGTTTTCCACCATTTTGGTAGAAAAAAAACAGCGATTTGGTAGTAATTTAGGAAAAGTAGAAGAATGTTGTACACAGCTCGGCAATGTCTACTTCAGACATCTGTCTAGCTTATGTATCTTTGAAAGTAATCTTTTAGACCACTTTGACGTAAAAGGTCGGAGAAATACATAATGCAAATTACTGTGTAGTCGGATCTTATCAACATTTACAGAATCAGCAAAATTTCTTCTATTGTGTATAAGGCATATTACAGACAAAAAAAAACATATTTTCACACATTCCACATCTTTAAAATTAACAATTATGACAGTTTCATTGATTTGTAGCTACTTTTCCAAAGTTATCAGCAAACAAACTATTGCACACCTAAAAATAAAGTTAAAAATCATAGGCCTCCTCCATATCCCCTCAAAGCCTCCTTTCCATCGCCAATATAGGTGTGTTTCTACCATTTTGGTAGAAAAAAAACAGTGATTTGGTAGTAATATATGAAAAGTAGAAGAATGTTGTACACAGCTCTGCAATGTTTACTTCAGACATCTGTCTAGCATATGTATCTTTGAAAGTAATCTTTTAGACCACTTAGACGTAAAAGGTCGGAGAAATACATAATGCAAATTACAGTGTAGTCGGATCTTATCCACATTTACAGAATCGGCAAACTTTTTTCTATTGTGTATAAAGCATATTACAGACAAAAAACATATTTTCACACATATCACATCTTTAAAATTAACAATTATGATAGTTTCATTGATTTGTAACTACTTTTCCAAAATTGCCAGCAAATAGATTATTGCACACCTAAAAATAAAGTTAAAAAACATAGGCCTCCTCCATATCCCCTCAAAGCCTCCTTTCCATCGCCAATATAGGTGTGTTTTCTACCATTTTGGTAGAAAAAAAACAGCGATTTGGTAGTAATTTAGGAAAAGTAGAAGAATGTTGTACACAGCTCTGCAATGTCTACTTCAGACATCTGTCTAGCATATGTATCTTTGAAAGTAATCTTTTAGACCAATTAGACGTAAAAGGTCGGAGAAAAACATAATGCAAATAACAGTGTAGTCGGATCTTATCAACATTTACAGAATCAGCAAAATTTCTTCTATTGTGTATAAGGCATATTACAGGCAAAAAAAAACATATTTTCACACATTCCACATCTTTAAAATTAACAATTATGACAGTTTCATTGATTTGTAGCTACTTTTCCAAAGTTATCAGCAAACAAACTATTGCACACCTAAAAATAAAGTTAAAAAACATAGGCCTCCTCTATATCCCCTCAAAGCCTCCTTTCCATCGCCAATATAGGTGTGTTTTCTACCATTTTGGTAGAAAAAAAACAGTGATTTGGTAGTAATTTAGGAAAAGTAGAAGAATGTTGTACACAGCTCTGCAATGTCTGCTTCAGACATCTGTCTAGCATATGAATCTTTGAAAGTAATCTTTTAGACCACTTAGACGTAAAAGGTCAGAGAAATACATAATGCAAATTACAGTGTAGTCGGATCTTATCCACATTTACAGAATCGGCAAACTTTTTTCATATTGTGTATAAAGCATATTACAGACAAAAAAACATATTTTCACACATTCCACATCTTTAAAATTAACAATTATCATAGTTTCATTGATTTGTAACTACTTTTCCAAAATTGCCAGCAAGCAGATTATTACACACCTAAAAATAAAGTTAAAAAACATAGGCCTCCTCCATATCCCCTCAAAGCCTCCTTTCCATCGCCAATATAGGTGTGTTTTCTTCCATTTTGGTAGAAAAAAAACAGCGATTTGGTAGTAATTTAGGAAAAGTAGAAGAATATTGTACACAGCTCGGCAATGTCTACTTCAGACATCTGTCTAGCATATATATCTTTGAAAGTAAACTTTTAGACAACTTAGACGTAAAAGCTCGGAGAAATACATATTGCAAATTACAGTGTAGTTGGATCTTATCAACATTTACAGAATCAGCAAAATTTCTTCTATTGTGTATAAGGCATATTACAGACAAAAAAAACATATTTTCACACATTCCACATCTTTAAAATTAACTATTATGACAGTTTCATTGATTTGTAGCTACTTTTCCAAAGTTATCAGCAAACAAACTATTGCACACCTAAAAATAAAGTTAAAAAACATAGGCCTCCTCCATATCCCCTCAAAGCCTCCTTTCCATCGCCAATATAGGTGTGTTTTCTACCATTTTGGTAGAAAAAAAACAGCGATTTGGTAGTAATTTAGGAAAAGTAGAAGAATGTTGTACACAGCTCTGCTATGTCTACTTCAGACATCTGTCTAGCATATGTATCTTTGAAAGTAATCTTTTAGACCACTTAGACGTAAAAGGTCGGAGAAATACATAATGCAAATTACAGTGTAGTCGGATCTTATCCACATTTACAGAATCGGCAAACTTTTTTCTATTGTGTATAAAGCATATTACAGACAAAAAAACATATTTTCACACATTTCACATCTTTAAAATTAACAATTATGATAGTTTCATTGATTTGTAGCTACTTTTCCAAAGTTATCAGCAAACAAACTATTGCACACCTAAAAATAAAGTTAAAAAACATAGGCCTCCTCCATATCCCCTCAAAGCCTCCTTTCCATCGCCAATATAGGTGTGTTTTCTACCATTTTGGTAGAAAAAAAACAGCGATTTGGTAGTAATTTAGGAAAAGTAGAAGAATATTGTACACAGCTCTGCAATGTCTACTTCAGAAATCTGTCTAGCATATGTATCTTTGAAAGTAATCTTTTAGACCACTTAGACGTAAAAGGTCGGAGAAATACATAATGCAAATTACAGTGTAGTTGGATCTTATCCAAATTTACAGAATCGGCAAAATTTCTTCTATTGGGTATGAAGCATATTACAGACAAAAAACATATTTTCACACATTCCACATCTTTAAAATTAACAATTATGATAACTTCATTGATTTGTAGCTACTTTTCCAAAATTGCCAGCAAACAGATTATTGCACACCTAAAAATAAAGTAAAAAAACATAGGCCTCCTCCATATCCCCTCAAAGCCTCCTTTCCATCGCCAATATAGGTGTGTTTTCTACCATTTTGGTAGAAAAATAACAGCGATTTGGTAGTAATTTAGGAAAAATAGAAGAATGTTGTACACAGCTCGGCAATGTCTACTTCAGACATCTGTCTAGCATATGTATCTTTGAAAGTAATCTTTTAGACCACTTAGACGTAAAAGGTCGGAGAAATACATAATGCAAATTACAGTGTAGTCGGATCTTATCAACATTTACAGAATCAGCAAAATTTCTTCTATTGTGTATAAGGCATATTGCAGTCAAAAAAAACATATTTTCACACATTCCACATCTTTAAAATTAACAATTATGACATTTTCATTGATTTGTAGCTACTTTTCCAAAGTTATCAGCAAACAAACTATTGCACACCTAAAAATAAAGTTAAAAAACATAGGCCTCCTCCATATCCCCTCAAAGCCTCCTTTCCATCGCCAATATAGGTGTGTTTTCTACCATTTTGGTAGAAAAGAAAACAGTGATTTGGTAGTAATTTAGGAAAAGTAGAAGAATGTTGTAAACAGCTCGGCAATGTCTTCTTCAGACATGTGTCTAGCATATGTATCTTTGAAAGTAATCTTTTAGACCACTTAGACGTAAAATGTTGGAGAAATACATAATGCAAATTACAGTGTAGTCGGATCTTATCCACATTTACAGAATCGGCAAACTTTTTTCTATTGTGTATAAAGCATATTACAGACGAAAAAAACATATTTTCACACATTCCACATCTTTAAAATTAACAATTATGATAGTTTCATTGATTTGCAACTACTTTTCCAAAATTGCCAGCAAACAGATTATTGCACACCTAAAAATAAAGTTAAAAAACATAGGCCTCCTCCATATCCCCTCAAAGCCTCCTCTCCATCGCCAATATCGGTGTGGTTTCTACCATTTTGGTAGAAAAAAAACAGCGATTTGGTAGTAATTTAGGAAAAGTAGAAGAATGTTGTACACAGCTCTGCAATGTCTACTTCAGACATCTGTCTAGCATATGTATCTTTGAAAGTAATCTTTTAGACCACTTAGACGTAAAAGGTCGGAGAAAAACATAATGCAAATTACAGTGTAGTCGGATCTTATCCAAATTTACAGAATCGAAAAAATTTCTTCTATTGTGTATAAAGCATATTACAGACAAAAAACATGTTTTCACACATTCCACATCTTTAAAATTAACAATTATGACAGTTTCATTGATTTGTAGCTACTTTTCCAAAGTTATCAGCAAACAAACTATTGCACACCTAAAAATAAAGTTAAAACACATAGGCCTCCTCCATATCCCCTCAAAGCCTCCTTTCTATCGCCAATATAGGTGTGTTTTCTACCATTTTGGTAGAAAAAAAACAGCGATTTGGTTGTAATTTAGGAAAAGTAGAAGAATGTTGTACACAGCTCGACAATATCTTACTTCAGACATCTGTCTAGCATATGTATCTTTGAAAGTAATCTTTTAGACCACTTTGACGTAAAAGGTTGGAGAAATACATAATGCAAATTACAGTGTAGTCGGATCTTATCAACGTTTACAGAATCAGCAAAATTTCTTCTATTGTGTATAAGGCATATTACAGACAGAAAAAACATATTTCACACATTCCACATCTTTAAAATTAACAATTATGACAGTTTAATTGATTTGTAACTACTTTTCCAAAATTGCCAGCAAACAGATTATTGCACACCTAAAAATAAAGTTAAAAAACATAGGCCTCCTCCATATCCCCTCAAAGCCTCCTTTCCATCGCCAATATAGGTGTGTTTTCTACCATTTTGGTAGAAAAAAAACAGCGATTTGGTAGTAATTTAGGAAAAGTAGAAGAATGTTGTACACAGCTCTGCAATGTCTACTTCAGACATCTGTCTAGCATATGTATCTTTGAAAGTAATCTTTTAGACCAATTAGACGTAAAAGGTCGGAGAAAAACATAATGCAAATAACAGTGTAGTCGGATCTTATCAACATTTACAGAATCAGCAAAATTTGTTCTATTGTGTATAAGGCATATTACAGGCAAAAAAAAACATATTTTCACACATTCCACATCTTTAAAATTAACAATTATGACAGTTTCATTGATTTGTAGCTACTTTTCCAAAGTTATCAGCAAACAAACTATTGCACACCTAAAAATAAAGTTAAAAAACATAGGCCTCCTCTATATCCCCTCAAAGCCTCCTTTCCATCGCCAATATAGGTGTGTTTTCTACCATTTTGGTAGAAAAAAAACAGTGATTTGGTAGTAATTTAGGAAAAGTAGAAGAATGTTGTACACAGCTCTGCAATGTCTGCTTCAGACATCTGTCTAGCATATGAATCTTTGAAAGTAATCTTTTAGACCACTTAGACGTAAAAGGTCAGAGAAATACATAATGCAAATTACAGTGTAGTCGGATCTTATCCACATTTACAGAATCGGCAAACTTTTTTCATATTGTGTATAAAGCATATTACAGACAAAAAAACATATTTTCACACATTCCACATCTTT
The DNA here is from genome assembly GCF_046119375.1 of Phyllobates terribilis. Lineage (NCBI taxonomy): Eukaryota > Metazoa > Chordata > Amphibia > Anura > Dendrobatidae > Phyllobates > Phyllobates terribilis. The sequence goes on along the minus strand of NW_027362762.1, from coordinate 339,059,383 downwards.
AAAATTAACAATTATCATAGTTTCATTGATTTGTAACTACTTTTCCAAAATTGCCAGCAAGCAGATTATTACACACCTAAAAATAAAGTTAAAAAACATAGGCCTCCTCCATATCCCCTCAAAGCCTCCTTTCCATCGCCAATATAGGTGTGTTTTCTTCCATTTTGGTAGAAAAAAAACAGCGATTTGGTAGTAATTTAGGAAAAGTAGAAGAATGTTGTACACAGCTCGGCAATGTCTACTTCAGACATCTGTCTAGCATATATATCTTTGAAAGTAAACTTTTAGACAACTTAGACGTAAAAGCTCGGAGAAATACATATTGCAAATTACAGTGTAGTTGGATCTTATCAACATTTACAGAATCAGCAAAATTTCTTCTATTGTGTATAAGGCATATTACAGACAAAAAAAACATATTTTCACACATTCCACATCTTTAAAATTAACTATTATGACAGTTTCATTGATTTGTAGCTACTTTTCCAAAGTTATCAGCAAACAAACTATTGCACACCTAAAAATAAAGTTAAAAAACATAGGCCTCCTCCATATCCCCTCAAAGCCTCCTTTCCATCGCCAATATAGGTGTGTTTTCTACCATTTTGGTAGAAAAAAAACAGCGATTTGGTAGTAATTTAGGAAAAGTAGAAGAATGTTGTACACAGCTCTGCTATGTCTACTTCAGACATCTGTCTAGCATATGTATCTTTGAAAGTAATCTTTTAGACCACTTAGACGTAAAAGGTCGGAGAAATACATAATGCAAATTACAGTGTAGTCGGATCTTATCCACATTTACAGAATCGGCAAACTTTTTTCTATTGTGTATAAAGCATATTACAGACAAAAAAACATATTTTCACACATTTCACATCTTTAAAATTAACAATTATGATAGTTTCATTGATTTGTAGCTACTTTTCCAAAGTTATCAGCAAACAAACTATTGCACACCTAAAAATAAAGTTAAAAAACATAGGCCTCCTCCATATCCCCTCAAAGCCTCCTTTCCATCGCCAATATAGGTGTGTTTTCTACCATTTTGGTAGAAAAAAAACAGCGATTTGGTAGTAATTTAGGAAAAGTAGAAGAATATTGTACACAGCTCTGCAATGTCTACTTCAGAAATCTGTCTAGCATATGTATCTTTGAAAGTAATCTTTTAGACCACTTAGACGTAAAAGGTCGGAGAAATACATAATGCAAATTACAGTGTAGTTGGATCTTATCCAAATTTACAGAATCGGCAAAATTTCTTCTATTGGGTATGAAGCATATTACAGACAAAAAACATATTTTCACACATTCCACATCTTTAAAATTAACAATTATGATAACTTCATTGATTTGTAGCTACTTTTCCAAAATTGCCAGCAAACAGATTATTGCACACCTAAAAATAAAGTAAAAAAACATAGGCCTCCTCCATATCCCCTCAAAGCCTCCTTTCCATCGCCAATATAGGTGTGTTTTCTACCATTTTGGTAGAAAAATAACAGCGATTTGGTAGTAATTTAGGAAAAATAGAAGAATGTTGTACACAGCTCGGCAATGTCTACTTCAGACATCTGTCTAGCATATGTATCTTTGAAAGTAATCTTTTAGACCACTTAGACGTAAAAGGTCGGAGAAATACATAATGCAAATTACAGTGTAGTCGGATCTTATCAACATTTACAGAATCAGCAAAATTTCTTCTATTGTGTATAAGGCATATTGCAGTCAAAAAAAACATATTTTCACACATTCCACATCTTTAAAATTAACAATTATGACATTTTCATTGATTTGTAGCTACTTTTCCAAAGTTATCAGCAAACAAACTATTGCACACCTAAAAATAAAGTTAAAAAACATAGGCCTCCTCCATATCCCCTCAAAGCCTCCTTTCCATCGCCAATATAGGTGTGTTTTCTACCATTTTGGTAGAAAAGAAAACAGTGATTTGGTAGTAATTTAGGAAAAGTAGAAGAATGTTGTAAACAGCTCGGCAATGTCTTCTTCAGACATGTGTCTAGCATATGTATCTTTGAAAGTAATCTTTTAGACCACTTAGACGTAAAATGTTGGAGAAATACATAATGCAAATTACAGTGTAGTCGGATCTTATCCACATTTACAGAATCGGCAAACTTTTTTCTATTGTGTATAAAGCATATTACAGACGAAAAAAACATATTTTCACACATTCCACATCTTTAAAATTAACAATTATGATAGTTTCATTGATTTGCAACTACTTTTCCAAAATTGCCAGCAAACAGATTATTGCACACCTAAAAATAAAGTTAAAAAACATAGGCCTCCTCCATATCCCCTCAAAGCCTCCTCTCCATCGCCAATATCGGTGTGGTTTCTACCATTTTGGTAGAAAAAAAACAGCGATTTGGTAGTAATTTAGGAAAAGTAGAAGAATGTTGTACACAGCTCTGCAATGTCTACTTCAGACATCTGTCTAGCATATGTATCTTTGAAAGTAATCTTTTAGACCACTTAGACGTAAAAGGTCGGAGAAAAATATAATGCAAATTACAGTGTAGTCGGATCTTATCCAAATTTACAGAATCGAAAAAATTTCTTCTATTGTGTATAAAGCATATTACAGACAAAAAACATGTTTTCACACATTCCACATCTTTAAAATTAACAATTATGACAGTTTCATTGATTTGTAGCTACTTTTCCAAAGTTATCAGCAAACAAACTATTGCACACCTAAAAATAAAGTTAAAACACATAGGCCTCCTCCATATCCCCTCAAAGCCTCCTTTCTATCGCCAATATAGGTGTGTTTTCTACCATTTTGGTAGAAAAAAAACAGCGATTTGGTTGTAATTTAGGAAAAGTAGAAGAATGTTGTACACAGCTCGACAATATCTTACTTCAGACATCTGTCTAGCATATGTATCTTTGAAAGTAATCTTTTAGACCACTTTGACGTAAAAGGTTGGAGAAATACATAATGCAAATTACAGTGTAGTCGGATCTTATCAACGTTTACAGAATCAGCAAAATTTCTTCTATTGTGTATAAGGCATATTACAGACAGAAAAAACATATTTCACACATTCCACATCTTTAAAATTAACAATTATGACAGTTTAATTGATTTGTAACTACTTTTCCAAAATTGCCAGCAAACAGATTATTGCACACCTAAAAATAAAGTTAAAAAACATAGGCCTCCTCCATATCCCCTCAAAGCCTCCTTTAAATTGCCAATATAGGTGTGTTTTCTACCATTTTGGTAGAAAAAAAACAGCGATTTGGTAGTAATTTAGGAAAAGTAGAAGAATATTGTACACAGCTCTGCAATGTCTACTTCAGAAATCTGTCTAGCATATGTATCTTTGAAAGTAATCTTTTAGACCACTTAGACGTAAAAGGTCGGAGAAATACATAATGCAAATTACAGTGTAGTCGGATCTTATCCAAATTTACAGAATCGGCAAAATTTCTTCTATTGGGTATGAAGCATATTACAGACAAAAAACATATTTTCACACATTCCACATCTTTAAAATTAACAATTATGACAGTTTCATTGATTTGTAGCTACTTTTCCAAAGTTATCAGCAAACAAACTATTGCACACCTAAAAATAAAGTTAAAAAACATAGGCCTCCTCCATATCCCCTCAAAGCCTCCTTTCTATCGCCAACATAGGTGTGTTTTCTACCATTTTGGTAGAAAAAAAACAGCGATTTGGTTGTAATTTAGGAAAAGTAGAAGAATGTTGTACACAGCTCGGCAATGTCTACTTCAGACATCTGTCTAGCATATTTATCTTTGAAAGTAATCTTTTAGACCACTTTGACGTAATAGGTCAGAGAAATACATAATGCAAATTACAGTGTAGTCGGATCTTATCAACATTTACAGAATCAGCAAAATTTCTTCTATTGTGTATAAGGCATATTACAGACAAAAAAAAACATATTTTCACACATTCCACATCTTTAAAATTAACAATTATGACAGTTTCATTGATTTGTAGCTACTTTTCCAAAGTTATCAGCAAACAAACTATTGCACACCTAAAAATAAAGTTAAAAAACATAGGCCTCCTCTATATCCCCTCAAAGCCTCCTTTCCATCGCCAATATAGGTGTGTTTTCTACCATTTTGGTAGAAAAAAAACAGTGATTTGGTAGTAATTTAGGAAAAGTAGAAGAATGTTGTACACAGCTCTGCAATGTCTGCTTCAGACATCTGTCTAGCATATGAATCTTTGAAAGTAATCTTTTAGACCACTTAGACGTAAAAGGTCAGAGAAATACATAATGCAAATTACAGTGTAGTCGGATCTTATCCACATTTACAGAATCGGCAAACTTTTTTCATATTGTGTATAAAGCATATTACAGACAAAAAAGCATATTTTCACACATTCCACATCTTTAAAATTAACAATTATCATAGTTTCATTGATTTGTAACTACTTTTCCAAAATTGCCAGCAAACAGATTATTACACACCTAAAAATAAAGTTAAAAAACATAGGCCTCCTCCATATCCCCTCAAAGCCTCCTTTCCATCGCCAATATAGGTGTGTTTTCTTCCATTTTGGTAGAAAAAAAACAGCGATTTGGTAGTAATTTAGGAAAAGTAGAAGAATGTTGTACACAGCTCGGCAATGTCTGCTTCAGACTTCTGTCTAGCATATGTATCTTTGAAAGTAATCTTTTAGACCACTTTGACGTAAAAGGTCGGAGAAATACATAATGCAAATTACAGTGTAGTCGGATCAAATCAACATTTACAGAATCAGCAAAATTTCTTCTATTGTGCATAAGGCATATTACAGACAAAAAAAACATATTTTCACACATTCCACATCTTTAAAATTAACAATTATGACAGTTTCATTGATTTGTAGCTACTTTTCCAAAGTTATCAGCAAACAAACTATTCCACACCTAAAAATAAAGTTAAAAAACATAGGCCTCCTCCATATCCCCTCAAAGCCTCCTTTCCATCGAAAAATATAGGTGTGTTTTCTACCATTTTGGTAGAAAAAAAACAGTGATTTGGTAGTAATATAGGAAAAGTAGAAGAATGTTGTACACAGCTCTGCAATGTCTACTTCAGACATCTGTCTAGCATGTGTATCTTTGAAAGTAATCTTTTAGACCACTTAGATGTAAAAGGTCGAAGAAATACATAATGCAAATTACAGTGTAGTCGGATCTTATCCACATTTACAGAATCTGCAAACTTTTTTTTATTGTGTATAAAGCATATTACAGACAAAAAAACATATTTTCACACATTTCACATCTTTAAAATTAACAATTATGATAGTTTCATTGATTTGTAACTACTTTTCCAAAATTGCCAGCAAACAGATTATTGCACACCTAAAAATAATGTTAAAAAACATAGGCCTCCTCCATATCCCCTCAAAGCCTCCTTTCCATCGCCAATATATGTGTGTTTACTACCATTTTGGTAGAAAAAAAACAGCGATTTGGTAGTAATTTAGGAAAGGTAGAAGAATGTTGACACAGCTCTGAAATGTCTACTTCAGACATCTGTCTAGCATATGTATCTTTGAAAGTAATCTTTTAGACCACTTTGACGTAAAAGGTCGGAGAAATACATAATGCAAATTACAGTGTAGTCGGATCTTATCAACATTTACAGAATCAGCAAAATTTTTTCTATTGTGTATAAGGCATATTACAGACAAAAAAATCATATTTTCACACATTCCACATCTTTAAAATTAACAATTATGATAATTTCATTGATTTGTAACTACTTTTCCAAAATTGCCAGCCAACAGATTATTGCACACCTAAAAATAAAGTTAAAAAACATAGGCCTCCTCCATATCCCCCCAAAGCCTCCTTTCCATCGCCAATATAGTTGTGTTTTCTACCATTTTGGTAGAAAAAAAACAGTGATTTGGTAGTAATTTAGGAAAAGTAGAAGAATGTTGTACACAGCTCTGCAATGTCTACTTCAGACATCTGTCTAGCAAATATATCTTTGAAAGTAATCTTTTAGACCACTTAGACGTAAAAGGTCGGAGAAAAACATAATGCAAATTACAGTGTAGTCGGATCTTATCCAAATTTACAGAATCGGCAAAATTTCTTCTCTTGTGTATAAAGCATATTACAGACAAAAAACATATTTTCACACATTCCACATCTTTAAAATTAACAATTATGATAATTTCATTGATTTGTAACTACTTTTCCAAAATTGCCAGCAAACAGATTATTGCACACCTAAAAATAAAGTTAAAAAACATAGGCCTCCTCCATATTCCCTCAAAGCCTCCTTTCCATCGCCATATCGGTGTGTTTTCTACCATTTTGGTAGAAAAAAAACAGCGATTTGGTAGTAATTTAGGAAAAGTAGAAGAATGTTGTACACAGCTCAGCAATGTCTACTTCAGACATCTGTCTAGCATATGTATCTTTGAAAGTAATCTTTTAGACCACTTTGACGTAAAAGGTCGGAGAAATACATAATGCAAATTACAGTGTAGTCGGATCTTATCCACATTTACAGAATCGGCAAACTTTTTTCTATTGTGTATAAAGCATATTACAGACAAAAAAACATATTTTCACACATTCCACATCTTTAAAATTAACAATTATGATAATTTCATGGATTTGTAACTACTTTTCCAAAATTGCCAGCAAACAGATTATTGCACACCTAAAAATAAAGTTAAAAAACATAGGCCTCCTCCATATCCCCTCAAAGCCTCCTTTCCATCGCCAATATAGGTGTGTTTTCTACCATTTTGGTAGAAAAAAAACAGTGATTTGGTAGTAATTTAGGAAAAGTAGAAGAATGTTGTACACAGCTCTGCAATGTCTACTTCAGACATCTGTCTAGCATATGTATCTTTGAAAGTAATCTTTTAGACCACTTAGACGTAAAAGGTCGGAGAAATACATAATGCAAATTACAGTGTAGTCGGATCTTATCCACATTTACAGAATCGGCAAACTTTTTTCTATTGTGTATAAAGCATATTACAGACAAAAAAACATATTTTCACACATTCCACATCTTTAAAATTAACAATTATGATAATTTCATGGATTTGTAACTACTTTTCCAAAATTGCCAGCAAACAGATTATTGCACACCTAAAAATAAAGTTAAAAAACTTAGGCCTCCTCCATATCCCCTCAAAACCTCCTTTCCATCGCCAATATAGGTGTGTTTTCTACCATTTTGGTAGAAAAAAAACAGCGATTTGGTAGTAATTTAGAAAAAGTAGAAGAATGTTGTACACAGCTCGGCAATGTCTACTTCAGACATCTGTCTAGTATATGTATCTTTGAAAGTAATCTTTTAGACCACTTTGACGTAAAAGGTCGGAGAAATACATAATGCAAATTACAGTGTAGTCGGATCTTATCAACATTTACAGAATCAGCAAAATTTCTTCTATTGTGTATAAGGCATATTACAGACAAAAAAACATATTTTCACACATTCCACATCTTTAAAATTAACAATTATGACAGTTTCATTGATTTGTAGCTACTTTTCCAAAGTTATCAGCAAACAAACTATTGCACACCTAAAAATAAAGTTAAAAAACATAGGCCTCCTCCATATCCCCTCAAAGCCTCCTTTCCATCGCCAATATAGGTGTGTTTTCTTCCATTTTGGTAGAAAAAAAACAGCGATTTGGTTGTAATTTAGGAAAAGTAGAAGAATGTTGTACACAGCTCGGCAATGTCTACTTCAGACATCTGTCTAGCATATGTATCTTTGAAAGTAATCTTTTAGACCACTTTGACGTAAAAGGTCGGAGAAATACATAATGCAAATTACAGTGTAGTAGGATCTTATCCTCATTTTCAGAATCTGCAAACTTTTTTCTATTGTGTTTAAAGCATATTACAGACAAAAAAACATATTTTCACACATTCCACATCTTTAAAATTAACAATTATGATAGTTTCATTGATTTGTAACTACTTTTCCAAAATTGCCAGCAAACAGATTATTGCACACCTAAAAATAAAGTTAAAAAACATAGGCCTCCTTTATATCCCCTCAAAGCCTCCTTTCCATCGCCAATATCGGTTTGTTTTCTACCATTTTGGTAGAAAAAAAACAGTGATTTGGTAGTAATTTAGGAAAATTAGAAGAATGTTGTACACAGCTCTGCAATGTCTACTTCAGACATCTGTCTAGCATATGTATCTTTGAAAGTAATCTTTTAGACCACTTAGACGTAAAAGGTCGGAGAAAAACATAATGCAAATTACAGTGTAGTCGGATCTTATCAACATTTACAGAATCAGCAAAATTTCTTCTATTGTGTATAAGGCATATTACAGACAAAAAAACATATTTTCACACATTCCACATCTTTAAAATTAAGAATTATGACAGTTTCATTGATTTGTAACTACTTTTCCAAAGTTATCAGCAAACAAACTATTGCACACCTAAAAATAAAGTTAAAAACATAGGCCTCCTCCATATCCCCTCAAAGACTCCTTTCCATCGCCAATATAGGTGTGTTTTCTACCATTTTGGTAGAAAAAAAACAGCGATTTGGTTGTAATTTAGGAAAAGTAGAAGAATGTTGTACACAGCTCGGCAATGTCTACTTCAGACATCTGTCTAGCATATGTATCTTTGAAAGTAATCTTTTAGACCACTTTGACGTAAAAGGTCGGAGAAATACATAATGCAAATTACAGTGTAGTCGGATCTTATCCACATTTACAGAATCGGCAAACTTTTTTCATATTGTGTATAAAGCATATTACAGACAAAAAAACATATTTTCACACATTCCACATCTTTAAAATTAACAATTATCATAGTTTCATTGATTTGTAACTACTTTTCCAAAGTTATCAGCAAACAAACTATTCCACACCTAAAAATAAAGTTAAAAAACATAGGCCTCCTCCATATCCCCTCAAAGCCTCCTTTCCATCGAAAAATATAGGTGTGTTTTCTACCATTTTGGTAGAAAAAAAACAGTGATTTGGTAGTAATATAGGAAAAGTAGAAGAATGTTGTACACAGCTCTGCAATGTCTACTTCAGACATCTGTCTAGCATGTGTATCTTTGAAAGTAATCTTTTAGACCACTTAGATGTAAAAGGTCGGAGAAATACATAATGCAAATTACAGTGTAGTCGGATCTTATCCACATTTACAGAATCGGCAAAATTTCTTCTATTGTGTATAAAGCATATTACAGACAAAAAACATATTTTCACACATTCCACATCTTTAAAATTAACAATTATGATAATTTCATTGATTTGTAACTACTTTTCCAAAATTGCCAGCCAACAGATTATTGCACACCTAAAAATAAAGTTAAAAAACATAGGCCTCCTCCATATCCCCCCAAAGCCTCCTTTCCATAGCCAATATAGTTGTGTTTTCTACCATTTTGGTAGAAAAAAAACAGTGATTTGGTAGTAATTTAGGAAAAGTAGAAGAATGTTGTACACAGCTCTGCAATGTCTACTTCAGACATCTGTCTAGCAAATGTATCTTTGAAAGTAATCTTTTAGACCACTTAGACGTAAAAGGTCGGAGAAAAACATAATGCAAATTACAGTGTAGTCGGATCTTATCCAAATTTACAGAATCGGCAAAATTTCTTCTATTGTGTATAAAGCATATTACAGACAAAAAACATATTTTCACACATTCCACATCTTTAAAATTAACAATTATGATAATTTCAGTGATTTGTAACTACTTTTCCAAAATTGCCAGCAAACAGATTATTGCACACCTAAAAATAAAGTTAAAAAACATAGGCCTCCTCCATATTCCCTCAAAGCCTCCTTTCCATCGCCATATCGGTGTGTTTTCTACCATTTTGGTAGAAAAAAAACAGCGATTTGGTAGTAATTTAGGAAAAGTAGAAGAATGTTGTACACAGCTCAGCAATGTCTACTTCAGACATCTGTCTAGCATATGTATCTTTTAAAGTAATCTTTTAGACCACTTTGACGTAAAAGGTCGGAGAAATACATAATGCAAATTACAGTGTAGTCGGATCTTATCCACATTTACAGAATCGGCAAACTTTTTTCTATTGTGTATAAAGCATATTACAGACAAAAAAACATATTTTCACACATTCCACATCTTTAAAATTAACAATTATGATAATTTCATGGATTTGTAACTACTTTTCCAAAATTGCCAGCAAACAGATTATTGCACACCTAAAAATAAAGTTAAAAAACATAGGCCTCCTCCATATCCCCTCAAAGCCTCCTTTCCATCGCCAATATAGGTGTGTTTTCTACCATTTTGGTAGAAAAAAAACAGTGATTTGGTAGTAATTTAGGAAAAGTAGAAGAATGTTGTACACAGCTCTGCAATGTCTACTTCAGACATCTGTCTAGCATATGTATCTTTGAAAGTAATCTTTTAGACCACTTAGACGTAAAAGGTCGGAGAAATACATAATGCAAATTACAGTGTAGTCGGATCTTATCCACATTTACAGAATCGGCAAACTTTTTTCTATTGTGTATAAAGCATATTACAGACAAAAAAACATATTTTCACACATTCCACATCTTTAAAATTAACAATTATGATAATTTCATGGATTTGTAACTACTTTTCCAAAATTGCCAGCAAACAGATTATTGCACACCTAAAAATAAAGTTAAAAAACTTAGGCCTCCTCCATATCCCCTCAAAACCTCCTTTCCATCGCCAATATAGGTGTGTTTTCTACCATTTTGGTAGAAAAAAAACAGCGATTTGGTAGTAATTTAGGAAAAGTAGAAGAATGTTGTACACAGCTCGGCAATGTCTACTTCAGACATCTGTCTAGTATATGTATCTTTGAAAGTAATCTTTTAGACCACTTTGACGTAAAAGGTCGGAGAAATACATAATGCAAATTACAGTGTAGTCCGATCTTATCAACATTTACAGAATCAGCAAAATTTCTTCTATTGTGTATAAGGCATATTACAGACAAAAAAACATATTTTCACACATTCCACATCTTTAAAATTAACAATTATGACAGTTTCATTGATTTGTAGCTACTTTTCCAAAGTTATCAGCAAACAAACTATTGCACACCTAAAAATAAAGTTAAAAAACATAGGCCTCCTCCATATCCCCTCAAAGCCTCCTTTCCATCGCCAATATAGGTGTGTTTTCTTCCATTTTGGTAGAAAAAAAACAGCGATTTGGTTGTAATTTAGGAAAAGTAGAAGAATGTTGTATACAGCTCGGCAATGTCTACTTCAGACATCTGTCTAGCATATGTATCTTTGAAAGTAATCTTTTAGACCACTTTGACGTAAAAGGTCGGAGAAATACATAATGCAAATTACAGTGTAGTAGGATCTTATCCTCATTTTCAGAATCTGTAAACTTTTTTCTATTGTGTTTAAAGCATATTACAGACAAAAAAACATATTTTCACACATTCCACATCTTTAAAATTAACAATTATGATAGTTTCATTGATTTGTAACTACTTTTCCAAAATTGCCAGCAAACAGATTATTGCACACCTAAAAATAAAGTTAAAAAACATAGGCCTCCTTTATATCCCCTCAAAGCCTCCTTTCCATCGCCAATATCGGTGTGTTTTCTACCATTTTGGTAGAAAAAAAACAGTGATTTGGTAGTAATTTAGGAAAATTAGAAGAATGTTGTACACAGCTCTGCAATGTCTACTTCAGACATCTGTCTAGCATATGTATCTTTGAAAGTAATCTTTTAGACCACTTAGACGTAAAAGGTCGGAGAAAAACATAATGCAAATTACAGTGTAGTCGGATCTTATCAACATTTACAGAATCAGCAAAATTTCTTCTATTGTGTATAAGGCATATTACAGACAAAAAAACATATTTTCACACATTCCACATCTTTAAAATTAAGAATTATGACAGTTTCATTGATTTGTAACTACTTTTCCAAAGTTATCAGCAAACAAACTATTGCACACCTAAAAATAAAGTTAAAAACATAGGCCTCCTCCATATCCCCTCAAAGACTCCTTTCCATCGCCAATATAGGTGTGTTTTCTACCATTTTGGTAGAAAAAAAACAGCGATTTGGTTGTAATTTAGGAAAAGTAGAAGAATGTTGTACACAGCTCGGCAATGTCTACTTCAGACATCTGTCTAGCATATGTATCTTTGAAAGTAATCTTTTAGACCACTTTGACGTAAAAGGTCGGAGAAATACATAATGCAAATTACAGTGTAGTCGGATCTTATCAACATTTACAGAATCAGCAAAATTTCTTCTATTGTGTATAAGGCATATTACAGACAAAAAAAAACTTATTTTCACACATTCCACATCTTTAAAATTAACAATTATGACAGTTTCATTGATTTGTAGCTACTTTTCCAAAGTTATCAGCAAAAAAACTATTGCACACCTAAAAATAAAGTTAAAAATCATAGGCCTCCTCCATATCCCCTCAAAGCCTCCTTTCCATCGCCAATATAGGTGTGTTTTCTACCATTTTGGTAGAAAAAAAACAGCGATTTGGTAATAACTTAGGAAAAGTAGAAGAATGTTGTACACAGCTCGGCAATGTCTACTTCAGACATCTGTCTAACATATGTATCTTTGAAAGTAATCTTTCAGACCACTTTGACGTAAAAGGTCGGAGAAATACATAACGCAAATTACAGTGTAGTCGGATCTTATCAACATTTACAGAATCAGCAAAATTTCTTCTATTGTGTATAAGGCATATTACAGACAAAAAAAACATATTTTCACACATTCCACATCTTTAAAATTAACAATTATGACAGTTTCATTGACTTGTAGCTACTTTTCCAAAGTTATCAGCAAACAAACTATTGCACACCTAAAAATAAAGTTAAAAAACATAGGCCTCCTCCATATCCCCTCAAAGCCTCCTTTACATCGCCAATATAGGTGTGTTTTCTACCATTTTGGTAGAAAAAAAACAGCGATTTGGTTGTAATTTAGGAAAAGTAGAAGAATGTTGTACACAGCTCGGCAATGTCTACTTCATACATCTGTCTAGCATATGTATCTTTGAAAGTAATCTTTTAGACCACTTAGACGTAAAAGGTCGGAGAAAAACATAATGCAAATTACAGTGTAGTCGGATCTTATCCAAATTTACAGAATCGGCAAAATTTCTTCTACTGTGTATAAAGCATATTACAGACAAAAAACATATTTTCACACATTCCACATCTTTAAAATTAACAATTATGATAATTTCATTGATTTGTAACTACTTTCCAAAATTGCCAGCAAACAGATTATTGCACACCTAAAAATAAAGTTAAAAAACATAGGCCTCCTCCATATCCCCTCAAAGCCTCCTTTCCATCGCCAATATAGGTGTGTTTTCTACCATTTTGGTAGAAAAAAAACTGTGATTTGGTAGTAATTTAGGAAAAGTAGAAGAATTTTGTACACAGCTCTGCAATGTATACTTCAGACATCTGTCTAGCATATGTATCTTTGAAAGTAATCTTTTAGACCACTTAGACGTAAAAGGTCGGAGAAATACATAATGCAAATTACAGTGTAGTCGGATCTTATCAACATTTACAGAATCAGTAAAATTTCTTCTATTGTGTATAAGGCATATTACAGATAAAAAATACATATTTTCACACATTCCACATTTTTAAAATTAACAATTATGATAGTTTCATTGATTTGTAGCTACTTTTCCAAAATTGCCAGCAAACAGATTATTGCACACCTAAAAATAAAGTTAAAAAACATAGGCCTCCTCCATATCCCCTCAAAGCCTCCTTTCCATCGCTAATATAGGTGTGTTTTCTACCATTTTGGTAGAAAAAAAACAGTGATTTGGTAGTAATTTAGGAAAAGTAGAAGAATGTTGTACACAGCTCTGCAATGTCTACTTCAGACATCTGTCTAGCATATGTATCTTTGAAAGTAATCTTTTAGACCACTTAGACGTAAAAGGTCGGAGAAATACATAATGCAAATTACAGTGTAGTCGGATCTTATCCACATTTACAGAATCGGCAAACTTTTTTCTATTGTGTATAAAGCATATTACAGACAAAAAAACATATTTTCACACATTCCACATCTTTAAAATTAACAATTATGATAATTTCATGGATTTGTAACTACTTTTCCAAAATTGCCAGCAAACAGATTATTGCACACCTAAAAATAAAGTTAAAAAACTTAGGCCTCCTCCATATCCCCTCAAAGCCTCCTTTCCATCGCAAATATAGGTGTGTTTTCTACCATTTTGGTAGAAAAAAAACAGCGATTTGGTAGTAATTTAGGAAAAGTAGAAGAATGTTGTACACAGCTCGGCAATGTCTACTTCAGACATCTGTCTAGTATATGTATCTTTGAAAGTAATCTTTTAGACCACTTTGACGTAAAAGGTCGGAGAAATACATAATGCAAATTACAGTGTAGTCGGATCTTATCAACATTTACAGAATCAGCAAAATTTCTTCTATTGTGTATAAGGCATATTACAGACAAAAAAACATATTTTCACACATTCCACATCTTTAAAATTAACAATTATGACAGTTTCATTGATTTGTAGCTACTTTTCCAAAGTTATCAGCAAACAAACTATTGCACACCTAAAAATAAAGTTAAAAAACATAGGCCTCCTCCATATCCCCTCAAAGCCTCCTTTCCATCGCCAATATAGGTGTGTTTTCTTCCATTTTGGTAGAAAAAAAACAGCGATTTGGTTGTAATTTAGGAAAAGTAGAAGAATGTTGTACACAGCTCGGCAATGTCTACTTCAGACATCTGTCTAGCATATGTATCTTTGAAAGTAATCTTTTAGACCACTTTGACGTAAAAGGTCGGAGAAATACATAATGCAAATTACAGTGTAGTCGGATCTTATCAACATTTACAGAATCAGCAAAATTTCTTCTATTGTGTATAAGGCATATTACAGGCAAAAAAAAACTTATTTTCACACATTCCACATCTTTAAAATTAACAATTATGACAGTTTCATTGATTTGTAGCTACTTTTCCAAAGTTATCAGCAAAAAAACTATTGCACACCTAAAAATAAAGTTAAAAATCATAGGCCTCCTCCATATCCCCTCAAAGCCTCCTTTCCATCGCCAATATAGGTGTGTTTTCTACCATTTTGGTAGAAAAAAAACAGTGATTTGGTAGTAATTTAGGAAAAGTAGAAGAATGTTGCACACAGCTCTGCAATGTCTACTTCAGACATATGTCTAGCATATGTATCTTTGAAAGTAATCTTTTAGACCACTTAGACGTAAAAGGTCGGAGAAAAACAATGCAAATTACAGTGTAGTCGGATCTTATCTAAATTTACAGAATCGGCAAAATTTCTTCTATTGTGTATAAAGCATATTACAGACAAAAAACATATTTTCACACATTCCACGTCTTTAAGATTAACAATTATGACAGTTTCATTGATTTGTAACTACTTTTCCAAAATTGCCAGCAAACAGATTATTGCACACCTAAAAATAAAGTTAAAAAACATAGGCCTCCTCCATATCCCCTCAAAGCCTCCTTTCCATCGCCAATATAGGTGTGTTTTCTACCATTTTGGTAGAAAAAAAACAGCGATTTGGTAGTAACTTAGGAAAAGTAGAAGAATGTTGTACACAGCTCGGCAATGTCTACTTCAGACATCTGTCTAACATATGTATCTTTGAAAGTAATCTTTTAGACCACTTTGACGTAAAAGGTCGGAGAAATACAGAACGCAAATTACAGTGTAGTCGGATCTTATCAACATTTACAGAATCAGCAAAATTTCTTCTATTGTGTATAAGGCATATTACAGACAAAAAAAACATATTTTCACACATTCCACATCTTTAAAATTAACAAATATGACAGTTTCATTGATTTGTAGCTACTTTTCCAAAGTTATCAGCAAACAAACTATTGCACACCTAAAAATAAAGTTAAAAAACATAGGCCTCCTCCATATCCCCTCAAAGCCTCCTTTACATCGCCAATATAGGTGTGTTTTCTACCATTTTGGTAGAAAAAAAACAGCGATTTGGTTGTAATTTAGGAAAAGTAGAAGAATGTTGTACACAGCTCGGCAATGTCTACTTCAGACATCTGTCTAGCATATGTATCTTTGAAAGTAATCTTTTAGACCACTTAGACGTAAAAGGTCGGAGAAAAACATAATGCAAATTACAGTGTAGTCGGATCTTATCCAAATTTACAGAATCGGCAAAATTTCTTCTATTGTGTATAAAGCATATTACAGACAAAAAACATATTTTTACACATTCCACATCTTTAAAATTAACAATTATGATAATTTCATTGATTTGTAACTACTTTCCAAAGTTGCCAGCAAACAGATTATTGCACACCTAAAAATAAAGTTAAAAAACATAGGCCTCCTCCATATCCCCTCAAAGCCTCCTTTCCATCGCCAATATAGGTGTGTTTTCTACCATTTTGGTAGAAAAAAAACTGTGATTTGGTAGTAATTTAGGAAAAGTAGAAGAATTTTGTACACAGCTCTGCAATGTCTACTTCAGACATCTGTCTAGCATATGTATCTTTGAAAGTAATCTTTTAGACCACTTAGACGTAAAAGGTCGGAGAAATACATAATGCAAATTACAGTGTAGTCAGATCTTATCAACATTTACAGAATCAGTAAAATTTCTTCTATTGTGTATAAGGCATATTACAGACAAAAAATACATATTTTCACACATTCCACATTTTTAAAATTAACAATTATGATAGTTTCATTGATTTGTAGCTACTTTTCCAAAATTGCCAGCAAACAGATTATTGCACACCTAAAAATAAAGTTAAAAAACATAGGCCTCCTCCATATTCCCTCAAAGCCTCCTTTCCATCGCCAATATAGGTGTGTTTTCTACCATTTTGGTAGAAAAAAAACAGTGATTTGGTAGTAATTTAGGAAAAGTAGAAGAATGTTGTACACAGCTCTGCAATGTCTACTTCAGACATCTGTCTAGCATATGTATCTTTGAAAGTAATCTTTTAGACCACTTAGACGTAAAAGGTCGGAGAAATACATAATGCAAATTACAGTGTAGTCGGATCTTATCCACATTTACCGAATCGGCAAACTTTTTTCTATATTGTATAAAGCATATTACAGACAAAAAAACATATTTTCACACATTCCACATCTTTAAAATTAACAATTATGATAATTTCATGGATTTGTAACTACTTTTCCAAAATTGCCAGCAAACAGATTATTGCACACCTAAAAATAAAGTTAAAAAACATAGGCCTCCTCCATATCCCCTCAAAGCCTCCTTTCCATCGCCAATATAGGTGTGTTTTCTACCATTTTGGTAGAAAAAAAACAGCGATTTGGTAGTAACTTAGGAAAAGTAGAAGAATGTTGTACACAGCTCGGCAATGTCTACTTCAGACATCTGTCTAGCATATGTATCTTTGAAAGTAATCTTTTAGCCCACTTTGACGTAAAAGGTCGGAGAAATACATAATGCAAATTACAGTGTAGTCGGATCTTATCAACATTTACAGAATCAGCAAAATTTCTTCTATTGTGTATAAGGCATATTACAGACAAAAAAAAACTTATTTTCACACATTCCACATCTTTAAAATTAACAATTATGACAGTTTCATTGATTTGTAGCTACTTTTTCAAAGTTATCAGCAAACAAACTATTGCACACCTAAAAATAAAGTTAAAAATCATAGGCCTCCTCCATATCCCCTCAAAGCCTCCTTTCCATCGCCAATATAGGTGTGTTTTCTACCATTTTGGTAGAAAAAAAACAGTGATTTGGTAGTAATTTAGGAAAAGTAGAAGAATGTTGCACACAGCTCTGCAATGTCTACTTCAGACATATGTCTAGCATATGTATCTTTGAAAGTAATCTTTTAGACCACTTAGACGTAAAAGGTCGGAGAAAAACAATGCAAATTACAGTGTAGTCGGATCTTATCTAAATTTACAGAATCGGCAAAATTTCTTCTATTGTGTATAAAGCATATTACAGACAAAAAACATATTTTCACACATTCCATGTCTTTAAAATTAACAATTATGATAATTTCATTGATTTGTAACTACTTTTCCAAAATTGCCAGCAAACAGATTATTGCACACCTAAAAATAAAGTTAAAAAACATAGGCCTCCTCCATATCCCCTCAAAGCCTCCTTTCCATCGGCAATATAGGTGTGTTTTCTACCATTTTGGTAGAAAAAAAACAGCGATTTGGTAGTAACTTAGGAAAAGTAGAAGAATGTTGTACACAGCTCGGCAATGTCTACTTCAGACATCTGTCTAACATATGTATCTTTGAAAGTAATCTTTTAGACCACTTTGACGTAAAAGGTCGGAGAAATACATAACGCAAATTACAGTGTAGTCGGATCTTATCAACATTTACAGAATCAGCAAAATTTCTTCAATTGTGTATAAGGCATATTACAGACAAAAAAAACATATTTTCACACATTCCACATCTTTAAAATTAACAATTATTACAGTTTCATTGATTTGTAGCTACTTTTCCAAAGTTATCAGCAAACAAACTATTGCACACCTAAAAATAAAGTTAAAAAACATAGGCCTCCTCCATATCCCCTCAAAGCCTCCTTTCCATCGCCAATTTAGGTGTGTTTTCTACCATTTTGGTAGAAAAAAAACAGCGATTTGGTTGTAATTTAGGAAAAGTAGAAGAATGTTGTACACAGCTCGGCAATGTCTACTTCAGACATCTGTCTAGCATATGTATCTTTGAAAGTAATCTTTTAGACCACTTTGACGTAAAAGGTCGGAGAAATACATAATGCAAATTACAGTGTCGTAAGATCTTATCCTCATTTTCAGAATCTGCAAACTTTTTTCTATTGTGTATAAAGCATATTACAGACAAAAAAACATATTTTCACACATTCCACATCTTTAAAATTAACAATTATGATAGTTTCATTGATTTGTAACTACTTTTCCAAAATTGCCAGCAAACAGATTATTGCACACCTAAAAATAAAGATAAAAAACATAGGCCTCCTCCATATCCCCTCAAAGCCTCCTTTCCATCGCCAATATCGGTGTGCTTTCTACCATTTTGGTAGAAAAAAAACAGTGATTTGGTAGTAATTTAGGAAAAGTAGAAGAATGTTGTACACAGCTCGGCAATGTCTACTTCAGACATCTGTCTAGCATATGTATCTTTGAAAGTAATCTTTTAGACCACTTTGACGTAAAAGGTTGGAGAAATACATAATGCAAATTACAGTGTAGTCGGATCTTATCAAGATTTACAGAATCAGCAAAATTTCTTCTATTGTGTATAAGGCATATTTCAGACAAAAAAAACATATTTTCACACATTCCACATCTTTAAAATTAACAATTATGACAGTTTCATTGATTTGTAGCTACTTTTCCAAAGTTATCAGCAAACAAAATGTTGCACACCTAAAAATAAAGTTAAAAAACATAGGCCTCCTCCATATCCCTTCAAAGCCTCCTTTCCATCGCCAATATAGGTGTGTTTTCTACCATTTTGGTTGAAAAAAAACAGTGATTTGGTAGTAATATAGGAAAAGTAGAAGAATGTTGTACACAGCTCTGCAATGTCTACTTCAGACATCTGTCTAGCATATGTATCTTTGAAAGTAATCTTTTAGACCACTTAGACGTAAAAGGTCGGAGAAAAACATAATGCAAATTACAGTGTAGTCGGATCTTATCCAAATTTACAGAATCGGCAAAATTACTTCTATTGTTTATAAAGCATATTACAGACAAAAAACATATTTTCACACATTCCACATCTTTAAAATTAACAATTATGATAATTTCATTGATTTGTAACTACTTTTCCAAAATTGCCAACAAACAGATTATTGCACACCTAAAAATAAAGTTAAAAAACATAGGCCTCCTCCATATCCCCTCAAAGCCTCCTTTCCATCGCCAATATAGGTGTGTTTTCAACCATTTTGGTAGAAAAAAAACAGCGATTTGGTAGTAATTTAGGAAAAGTAGAAGAATGTTGTACACAGCTCGGCAATGTCTACTTCAGACATGTGTCTAGCATATGTATCTTTGAAAGTAATTTTTTAGACCACTTAGACGTAAAAGGTCGGAGAAATACATAATGCAAATATCAGTGTAGTCGGATCTTATCCACATTTACAGAATCGGCAAATTTTTTTCTATTGTGTATAAAGGATATTGCAGACAAAAAACATATTTTCACACATTCCACATCTTTAAAATGAACAATTATGATAGTTTCATTGATTTGTAACTACTTTTCCAAAATTGCGAGCAAACAGAATATTGCACACCTAAAAATAAATTTAAAAAACATAGGCCTCCTTCATATCCCCTCAAAGCCTCCTTTCCGTCGCCAATATCGGTGCGTTTTCTACCATTTTGGTAGAAAAAAAACAGTGATTTGGTAGTAATTTAGGAAAAGTAGAAGAATGTTGTACACAGCTCTGAAATGTCTACTTCAGACATCTGTCTAGCATATGTATCATTGAAAGTAATCTTTTAGACCACTTAGACGTAAAAGGTCAGAGAAAAACATAATGCAAATTACAGTGTAGTCGGATCTTATCCAAATTTACAGAATCTGCAAAATTTCTTCTATTGTGTATAAAGCATATTACAGACAAAAAACATATTTTCACACATTCCACATATTTAAAATTAACAATTATGATAATTTCATAGATTTGTAACTACTTTTCCAAAATTGCCAGCAAACAGATTATTGCACACCTAAAAATAAAGTTAAAAAACATAGGCCTCCTCCATATCCCCTCAAAGCCTCCTTTCCATCGCCAATATAGGTGTGTTTTCTACCATTTTGGTAGAAAAAAAACAGCGATTTGGTAGTAATTTAGTAAAAGTAGAAGAATGTTGTACACAGCTCGGCAATGTCTACTTCAGACATCTGTCTAGCATATGTATCTTTGAAAGTAATCTTTTAGACCACTTAGACTTAAAAGGTCGGAGAAATACATAATGCAAATTACAGTGTAGTTGGATCTTATCAAAATTTACAGAATCAGCAAAATTTCTTCTATTGTGTATAAGGCATATTACAGACAAAAAAACCATATTTTCATACATTCCACATCTTTAAAATTAACAATTATGACAGTTTCATTGATTTGTAGCTACTTTTCCAAAGTTATCAGCAAACAAACTATTGCACACCTAAAAATAAAGTTAAAAAACATAGGCCTCCTCCATATCCCCTCAAAGCCTCCTTTCCTTCGCCAATATAGGTGTGTTTTCTACCATTTTGGTAGAAAAAAAACAGTGATTTGGTAGTAATTTAGGAAAAGTAGAAGAATGTTGTACACAGCTCTGTTATGTCTACTTCAGACATCTGTCTAGCATATGTATCTTTGAAAGTAATCTTTTAGACCACTTAGACGTAAAAGGTCGGAGAAATACATAATGCAAATTACAGTGTAGTCGGATCTTATCCACATTTACAGAATCGGCAAACTTTTTTCTATTGTGTATAAAGCATATTACAGACAAAAAAACATATTTTCACACATTCCACATCTTTAAAATTAACAATTATGATAGTTTCATTGATTTGTAACTACTTTTCCAAAATTGCCAGCAAACAGATTATTGCACACCTAAAAATAAAGGTAAAAAACATAGGCCTCCTTCATATCCCCTCAAAGCCTCCTTTCCATCGCCAATATCGGTGCGTTTTCTACCATTTTGGTAGAAAAAAAACAGTGATTTGGTAGTAATTTAGGAAAAGTAGAAGAATGTTGTACACAGCTCTGCAATGTCTACTTCAGACATCTGTCTAGCATATGTATCTTTGAAAGTAATCTTTTAGACCACTTAGACGTAAAAGGTCGGAGAAAAACATAATGCAAATTACAGTGTAGTCGGATCTTATCCAAATTTACAGAATCTGCAAAATTTCTTCTATTGTGTATAAAGCATATTACAGACAAAAAACATATTTTCACACATTCCACATCTTTAAAATTAACAATTATGATAATTTCATTGATTTGTAACTACTTTTCCAAAATTGCCAGCCAACAGATTATTGCACACCTAAAAATAAAGTTAAAAAACATAGGCCTCCTCCATATCCCCTCAAAGCCTTCTTTCCATCGCCAATATAGGTGTGTTTTTTACCATTTTGGTAGAAAAAAAACTGTGATTTGGTAGTAATTAAGGAAAAGTAGAAGAATGTTGTACACAGCTCGGCAATGTCTTCTTCAGACATGTGTCTAGCATATGTATCTTTGAAAGTAATCTTTTAGACCACTTAGACGTAAAAGGCCGGAGAAATACATAATGCAAATTACAGTGTAGTAGGATCTTACCCACATTTACAGAATCTGCAAACTTTTTTCTATTGTGTATAAAGCATATTACAGACAAAAAAACATATTTTCACACATTCCACATCTTTAAAATTAACAATTATGATAGTTTCATTGATTTGTAACTACTTTTCCAAAATTGCCAGCAAACAGATTATTGCACACCTAAAAATAAAGTTAAAAAACATAGGCCTCCTCCATATCCCCTCAAAGCCTCCTTTCCATCGCCAATATAGGTGTGTTTTCTACCATTTTGGTAGAAAAATAACAGCGATTTGGTAGTAATTTAGGAAAAGTAGAAGAATGTTGTACACAGCTCGGCAATGTCTACTTCAGACATCTGTCTAGCATATGTATCTTTGAAAGTAATCTTTTAGACCACTTAGACGTAAAAGGTCGGAGAAATACATAATGCAAATTACAGTGTAGTCGGATCTTATCAAAATTTACAGAGTCAGCAAAATTTCTTCTATTGTGTATAAGGCATATTACAGACAAAAAAAACATATTTTCATACATTCCACATCTTTAAAATTAACAATTATGACAGTTTCATTGATTTGTAGCTACTTTTCCAAAGTTATCAGCAAACAAACTATTGCACACCTAAAAATAAAGTTAAAAAACATAGGCCTCCTCCATATCCCCTCAAAGCCTCCTTTCCATCGCCAATATAGGTGTGTTTTCTACCATTTCGGTAGAAAAAAAAAAGTGATTTGGTAGTAATTTAGGAAAAGTAGAAGAATGTTGTACACAGCTCTGCAATGTCTACTTCAGACATTTGTCTAGCATATGTATCTTTGAAAGTAATCTTTTAGACCACTTAGACGTAAAAGGTCGGAGAAATACATAATGCAAATTACAGTGTAGTCGGATCTTATCCACATTTACAGAATCGGCAAACTTTTTTCTATTGTGTATAAAGCATATTACAGACAAAAAAACATATTTTCACACATTCCACATCTTTAAAATTAACAATTATGATAATTTCATGGATTTGTAACTACTTTTCCAAAATTGCCAGCAAACAGATTATTGCACACCTAAAAATTAAGTTAAAAAACATAGGCCTCCTCCATATCCCCTCAAAGCCTCCTTTCCATCGCCAATATAGGTGTGTTTTCTACCATTTTGGTAGAAAAAAAACAGCGATTTGGTAGTAATTTAGGAAAAGTAGAAAAATGTTGTTCACAGCTCGGCAATGTCTACTTCAGACATCTGTCTAGTATATGTATCTTTGAAAGTAATCTTATAGACCACTTTGATGTAAAAGGTTGGAGAAATACATAATGCAAATTACAGTGTAGTCGGATCTTATCAACATTTACAGAATCAGCAAAATTTCTTCTATTGTGTATAAGGCATATTACAGACAAAAAAACATATTTTCACACATTCCACATCTTTAAAATTAACAATTATGACAGTTTCATTGATTTGTAGCTACTTTTCCAAAGTTATCAGCAAACAAACTATTGCACACCTAAAAATAAAGTTAAAAAACATAGGCCTCCTCCATATCCCCTCAAAGCCTCCTTTCCATTGCCAATATAGGTGTGTTTTCTTCCATTTTGGTAGAAAAAAAACAGCGATTTGGTTGTAATTTAGGAAAAGTAGAAGAATGTTGTACACAGCTCGGCAATGTCTACTTCAGACATCTGTCTAGCATATGTATCTTTGAAAGTAATCTTTTAGACCACTTTGATGTAAAAGGTCGGAGAAATACATAATGCAAATTACAGTGTCGTAAGATCTTATCCTCATTTTCAGAATCTGCAAACTTTTTTCTATTGTGTATAAAGCATATTACAGACAAAAAAACATATTTTCACACATTCCACATCTTTAAAATTAACAATTATGATAGTTTCATTGATTTGTAACTACTTTTCCAAAATTGCCAGCAAACAGATTATTGCACACCTAAAAATAAAGTTAAAAAACATAGGCCTCCTCCATATCCCCTCAAAGCCTCCTTTCCATCGCCAATATCGGTGTGCTTTCTACCATTTTGGTAGAAAAATAACAGCGATTTGGTAGTAATTTAGGAAAAGTAGAAGAATGTTGTACACAGCTCGGCAATGTCTACTTCAGACATCTGTCTAGCATATGTATCTTTGAAAGTAATCTTTTAGACCACTTTGACGTAAAAGGTCGGAGAAATACATAATGCAAATTACAGTGTAGTCGGATCTTATCAAGATTTACAGAATCAGCAAAATTTCTTCTATTGTGTATAAGGCATATTTCAGACAAAAAAAACATATTTTCACACATTCCACATCTTTAAAATTAACAATTATGACAGTTTCATTGATTTGTAGCTACTTTTCCAAAGGTATCAGCAAACAAAATGTTGCACACCTAAAAATAAAGTTAAAAAACATAGGCCTCCTCCATATCCCCTCAAAGCCTCCTTTCCATCGCCAATATAGGTGTGTTTTCTACCATTTTGGTTGAAAAAAAACAGTGATTTGGTAGTAATATAGGAAAAGTAGAAGAATGTTGTACACAGCTCTGCAATGTCTACTTCAGACATCTGTCTAGCATATGTATCTTTGAAAGTAATCTTTTAGACCACTTAGACGTAAAAGGTCGGAGAAAAACATAATGCAAATTACAGTGTAGTCGGATCTTATCCAAATTTACAGAATCGGCAAAATTACTTCTATTGTGTATAAAGCATATTACAGAAAAAAAACATATTTTCACACATTCCACATCTTTAAAATTAACAATTATGATAATTTCATTGATTTGTAACTACTTTTCCAAAATTGCCAACAAACAGATTATTGCACACCTAAAAATAAAGTTAAAAAACATAGGCCTCCTCCATATCCCCTCAAAGCCTCCTTTCCATCGCCAATATAGGTGTGTTTTCAACCATTTTGGTAGAAAAAAAACAGCGATTTGGTAGTAATTTAGGAAAAGTAGAAGAATGTTGTACACAGCTCGGCAATGTCTACTTCAGACATGTGTCTAGCATATGTATCTTTGAAAGTAATTTTTTAGACCACTTAGACGTAAAAGGTCGGAGAAATACATAATGCAAATATCAGTGTAGTCGGATCTTATCCACATTTACAGAATCGGCAAATTTTTTTCTATTGTGTATAAAGGATATTGCAGACAAAAAACATATTTTCACACATTCCACATGTTTAAAATGAACAGTTATGATAGTTTCATTGATTTGTAACTACTTTTCCAAAATTGCGAGCAAACAGAATATTGCACACCTAAAAATAAATTTAAAAAACATAGGCCTCCTTCATATCCCCTCAAAGCCTCCTTTCCATCGCCAATATCGGTGCGTTTTCTACCATTTTGGTAGAAAAAAAACAGTGATTTGGTAGTAATTTAGGAAAAGTAGAAGAATGTTGTACACAGCTCTGAAATGTCTACTTCAGACATCTGTCTAGCATATGTATCATTGAAAGTAATCTTTTAGACCACTTAGACGTAAAAGGTCAGAGAAAAACATAATGCAAATTACAGTGTAGTCGGATCTTATCCAAATTTACAGAATCTGCAAAATTTCTTCTATTGTGTATAAAGCATATTACAGACAAAAAACATATTTTCACACATTCCACATCTTTAAAATTAACAATTATGATAATTTCATAGATTTGTAACTACTTTTCCAAAATTGCCAGCAAACAGATTATTGCACACCTAAAAATAAAGTTAAAAAACATAGGCCTCCTCCATATCCCCTCAAAGCCTCCTTTCCATCGCCAATATAGGTGTGTTTTCTACCATTTTGGTAGAAAAAAAACAGCGATTTGGTAGTAATTTAGTAAAAGTAGAAGAATGTTGTACACAGCTCGGCAATGTCTACTTCAGACATCTGTCTAGCATATGTATCTTTGAAAGTAATCTTTTAGACCACTTAGACTTAAAAGGTCGGAGAAATACATAATGCAAATTACAGTGTAGTTGGATCTTATCAAAATTTACAGAATCAGCAAAATTTCTTCTATTGTGTATAAGGCATATTACAGACAAAAAAACCATATTTTCATACATTCCACATCTTTAAAATTAACAATTATGACAGTTTCATTGATTTGTAGCTACTTTTCCAAAGTTACCAGCAAACAAACTATTGCACACCTAAAAATAAAGTTAAAAAACATAGGCCTCCTCCATATCCCCTCAAAGCCTCCTTTCCTTCGCCAATATAGGTGTGTTTTCTACCATTTTGGTAGAAAAAAAACAGTGATTTGGTAGTAATTTAGGAAAAGTAGAAGAATGTTGTACACAGCTCTGTTATGTCTACTTCAGACATCTGTCTAGCATATGTATCTTTGAAAGTAATCTTTTAGACCACTTAGACGTAAAAGGTCGGAGGAATACATAATGCAAATTACAGTGTAGTCGGATCTTATCCACATTTACAGAATCGGCAAACTTTTTTCTATTGTGTATAAAGCATATTACAGACAAAAAAACATATTTTCACACATTCCACATCTTTAAAATTAACAATTATGATAGTTTCATTGATTTGTAACTACTTTTCCAAAATTGCCAGCAAACAGATTATTGCACACCTAAAAATAAAGGTAAAAAACATAGGCCTCCTTCATATCCCCTCAAAGCCTCCTTTCCATCACCAATATCGGTGCGTTTTCTACCATTTTGGTAGAAAAAAAACAGTGATTTGGTAGTAATTTAGGAAAAGTAGAAGAATGTTGTACACAGCTCTGCAATGTCTACTTCAGACATCTGTCTAGCATATGTATCTTTGAAAGTAATCTTTTAGACCACTTAGACGTAAAAGGTCGGAGAAAAACATAATGCAAATTACAGTGTAGTCGGATCTTATCCAAATTTACAGAATCTGCAAAATTTCTTCTATTGTGTATAAAGCATATTACAGACAAAAAACAAATTTTCACACATTCCACATCTTTAAAATTAACAATTATGATAATTTCATTGATTTGTAACTACTTTTCCAAAATTGCCAGCCAACAGATTATTGCACACCTAAAAATAAAGTTAAAAAACATAGGCCTCCTCCATATCCCCTCAAAGACTTCTTTCCATCGCCAATATAGGTGTGTTTTTTACCATTTTGGTAGAAAAAAAACTGTGATTTGGTAGTAATTAAGGAAAAGTAGAAGAATGTTGTACACAGCTCGGCAATGTCTTCTTCAGACATGTGTCTAGCATATGTATCTTTGAAAGTAATCTTTTAGACCACTTAGACGTAAAAGGCCGGAGAAATACATAATGCAAATTACAGTGTAGTAGGATCTTACCCACATTTACAGAATCGGCAAACTTTTTTCTATTGTGTATAAAGCATATTACAGACAAAAAAACATATTTTCACACATTCCACATCTTTAAAATTAACAATTATGATAGTTTCATTGATTTGTAACTACTTTTCCAAAATTGCCAGCAAACAGATTATTGCACACCTAAAAATAAAGTTAAAAAACATAGGCCTCCTCCATATCCCCTCAAAGCCTCCTTTCCATCGCCAATATAGGTGTGTTTTCTACCATTTTGGTAGAAAAATAACAGCGATTTGGTAGTAATTTAGGAAAAGTAGAAGAATGTTGTACACAGCTCGGCAATGTCTACTTCAGACATCTGTCTAGCATATGTATCTTTGAAAGTAATCTTTTAGACCACTTTGACGTAAAAGGTCGGAGAAATACATAATGCAAATTACAGTGTAGTCGGATCTTATCAAGATTTACAGAATCAGCAAAATTTCTTCTATTGTGTATAAGGCATATTTCAGACAAAAAAAACATATTTTCACACATTCCACATCTTTAAAATTAACAATTATGACAGTTTCATTGATTTGTAGCTACTTTTCCAAAGGTATCAGCAAACAAAATGTTGCACACCTAAAAATAAAGTTAAAAAACATAGGCCTCCTCCATATCCCCTCAAAGCCTCCTTTCCATCGCCAATATAGGTGTGTTTTCTACCATTTTGGTTGAAAAAAAACAGTGATTTGGTAGTAATATAGGAAAAGTAGAAGAATGTTGTACACAGCTCTGCAATGTCTACTTCAGACATCTGTCTAGCATATGTATCTTTGAAAGTAATCTTTTAGACCACTTAGACGTAAAAGGTCGGAGAAAAACATAATGCAAATTACAGTGTAGTCGGATCTTATCCAAATTTACAGAATCGGCAAAATTACTTCTATTGTGTATAAAGCATATTACAGAAAAAAAACATATTTTCACACATTCCACATCTTTAAAATTAACAATTATGATAATTTCATTGATTTGTAACTACTTTTCCAAAATTGCCAACAAACAGATTATTGCACACCTAAAAATAAAGTTAAAAAACATAGGCCTCCTCCATATCCCCTCAAAGCCTCCTTTCCATCGCCAATATAGGTGTGTTTTCAACCATTTTGGTAGAAAAAAAACAGCGATTTGGTAGTAATTTAGGAAAAGTAGAAGAATGTTGTACACAGCTCGGCAATGTCTACTTCAGACATGTGTCTAGCATATGTATCTTTGAAAGTAATTTTTTAGACCACTTAGACGTAAAAGGTCGGAGAAATACATAATGCAAATATCAGTGTAGTCGGATCTTATCCACATTTACAGAATCGGCAAATTTTTTTCTATTGTGTATAAAGGATATTGCAGACAAAAAACATATTTTCACACATTCCACATCTTTAAAATGAACAATTATGATAGTTTCATTGATTTGTAACTACTTTTCCAAAATTGCGAGCAAACAGAATATTGCACACCTAAAAATAAATTTAAAAAACATAGGCCTCCTTCATATCCCCTCAAAGCCTCCTTTCCGTCGCCAATATCGGTGCGTTTTCTACCATTTTGGTAGAAAAAAAACAGTGATTTGGTAGTAATTTAGGAAAAGTAGAAGAATGTTGTACACAGCTCTGAAATGTCTACTTCAGACATCTGTCTAGCATATGTATCATTGAAAGTAATCTTTTAGACCACTTAGACGTAAAAGGTCAGAGAAAAACATAATGCAAATTACAGTGTAGTCGGATCTTATCCAAATTTACAGAATCTGCAAAATTTCTTCTATTGTGTATAAAGCATATTACAGACAAAAAACATATTTTCACACATTCCACATCTTTAAAATTAACAATTATGATAATATCATAGATTTGTAACTACTTTTCCAAAATTGCCAGCAAACAGATTATTGCACACCTAAAAATAAAGTTAAAAAACATAGGCCTCCTCCATATCCCCTCAAAGCCTCCTTTCCATCGCCAATATAGGTGTGTTTTCTACCATTTTGGTAGAAAAAAAACAGCGATTTGGTAGTAATTTAGTAAAAGTAGAAGAATGTTGTACACAGCTCGGCAATGTCTACTTCAGACATCTGTCTAGCATATGTATCTTTGAAAGTAATCTTTTAGACCACTTAGACTTAAAAGGTCGGAGAAATACATAATGCAAATTACAGTGTAGTTGGATCTTATCAAAATTTACAGAATCAGCAAAATTTCTTCTATTGTGTATAAGGCATATTACAGACAAAAAAACCATATTTTCATACATTCCACATCTTTAAAATTAACAATTATGACAGTTTCATTGATTTGTAGCTACTTTTCCAAAGTTATCAGCAAACAAACTATTGCACACCTAAAAATAAAGTTAAAAAACATAGGCCTCCTCCATATCCCCTCAAAGCCTCCTTTCCTTCGCCAATATAGGTGTGTTTTCTACCATTTTGGTAGAAAAAAAACAGTGATTTGGTAGTAATTTATGAAAAGTAGAAGAATGTTGTACACAGCTCTGTTATGTCTACTTCAGACATCTGTCTAGCATATGTATCTTTGAAAGTAATCTTTTAGACCACTTAGACGTAAAAGGTCGGAGAAATACATAATGCAAATTACAGTGTAGTCGGATCTTATCCACATTTACAGAATCGGCAAACTTTTTTCTATTGTGTATAAAGCATATTACAGACAAAAAAACATATTTTCACACATTCCACATCTTTAAAATTAACAATTATGATAGTTTCATTGATTTGTAACTACTTTTCCAAAATTGCCAGCAAACAGATTATTGCACACCTAAAAATAAAGGTAAAAAACATAGGCCTCCTTCATATCCCCTCAAAGCCTCCTTTCCATCGCCAATATCGGTGCGTTTTCTACCATTTTGGTAGAAAAAAAACAGTGATTTGGTAGTAATTTAGGAAAAGTAGAAGAATGTTGTACACAGCTCTGCAATGTCTACTTCAGACATCTGTCTAGCATATGTATCTTTGAAAGTAATCTTTTAGACCACTTAGACGTAAAAGGTCGGAGAAAAACATAATGCAAATTACAGTGTAGTCGGATCTTATCCAAATTTACAGAATCTGCAAAATTTCTTCTATTGTGTATAAAGCATATTACAGACAAAAAACATATTTTCACACATTCCACATCTTTAAAATTAACAATTATGATAATTTCATTGATTTGTAACTACTTTTCCAAAATTGCCAGCCAACAGATTATTGCACACCTAAAAATAAAGTTAAAAAACATAGGCCTCCTCCATATCCCCTCAAAGCCTTCTTTCCATCGCCAATATAGGTGTGTTTTTTACCATTTTGGTAGAAAAAAAACTGTGATTTGGTAGTAATTAAGGAAAAGTAGAAGAATGTTGTACACAGCTCGGCAATGTCTTCTTCAGACATGTGTCTAGCATATGTATCTTTGAAAGTAATCTTTTAGACCACTTAGACGTAAAAGGCCGGAGAAATACATAATGCAAATTACAGTGTAGTAGGATCTTACCCACATTTACAGAATCGGCAAACTTTTTTCTATTGTGTATAAAGCATATTACAGACAAAAAAACATATTTTCACACATTCCACATCTTTAAAATTAACAATTATGATAGTTTCATTGATTTGTAACTACTTTTCTAAAATTGCCAGCCAACAGATTATTGCACACCTAAAAATAAAGTTAAAAAACATAGGCCTCCTCCATATCCCCTCAAAGCCTCCTTTCCATCGCCAATATAGGTGTGTTTTCTACCATTTTGGTAGAAAAATAACAGCGATTTGGTAGTAATTTAGGAAAAGTAGAAGAATGTTGTACACAGCTCGGCAATGTCTACTTCAGACATCTGTCTAGCATATGTATCTTTGAAAGTAATCTTTTAGACCACTTTGACGTAAAGGGTCGGAGAAATACATAATGCAAATTACAGTGTAGTCGGATCTTATCAAGATTTACAGAATCAGCAAAATTTCTTCTATTGTGTATAAGGCATATTTCAGACAAAAAAAACATATTTTCACACATTCCACATCTTTAAAATTAACAATTATGACAGTTTCATTGATTTGTAGCTACTTTTCCAAAGTTATCAGCAAACAAACTATTGCACACCTAAAAATAAAGTTAAAAAACATAGGCCTCCTCCATATCCCCTCAAAGCCTCCTTTCCATCGCCAATATAGGTGTGTTTTCTACCATTTTGGTTGAAAAAAAACAGTGATTTGGTAGTAATATAGGAAAAGTAGAAGAATGTTGTACACAGCTCTGCAATGTCTACTTCAGACATCTGTCTAGCATATGTATCTTTGAAAGTAATCTTTTAGACCACTTAGACGTAAAAGGTCGGAGAAAAACATAATGCAAATTACAGTGTAGTCGGATCTTATCCAAATTTACAGAATCGGCAAAATTTCTTCTATTGTGTATAAAGCATATTACAGACAAAAAACATATTTTCACACATTCCACATCTTTAAAATTAACAATTATGATAATTTCATTGATTTGTAACTACTTTTCCAAAATTGCCAACAAACAGATTATTGCACACCTAAAAATAAAGTTAAAAAACATAGGCCTCCTCCATATCCCCTCAAAGCCTCCTTTCCATCGCCAATATAGGTGTGTTTTCAACCATTTTGGTAGAAAAAAAACAGCGATTTGGTAGTAATTTAGGAAAAGTAGAAGAATGTTGTACACAGCTCGGCAATGTCTACTTCAGACATGTGTCTAGCATATGTATCTTTGAAAGTAATTTTTTAGACCACTTAGACGTAAAAGGTCGGAGAAATACATAATGCAAATATCAGTGTACTCGGATCTTATCCACATTTACAGAATCGGCAAATTTTTTTCTATTGTGTATAAAGCATATTGCAGACAAAAAACATATTTTCACACATTCCACATCTTTAAAATGAACAATTATGATAGTTTCATTGATTTGTAACTACTTTTCCAAAATTGCCAGCAAACAGATTATTGCACACATAAAAATAAATTTAAAAAACATAGGCCTCCTTCATATCCCCTCAAAGCCTCCTTTCCGTCGCCAATATCGGTGCGTTTTCTACCATTTTGGTAGAAAAAAAACAGTGATTTGGTAGTAATTTAGGAAAAGTAGAAGAATGTTGTACACAGCTCTGAAATGTCTACTTCAGACATCTGTCTAGCATATGTATCTTTGAAAGTAATCTTTTAGACCACTTAGACGTAAAAGGTCAGAGAAAAACATAATGCAAATTACAGTGTAGTCGGATCTTATCCAAATTTACAGAATCTGCAAAATTTCTTCTATTGTGTATAAAGCATATTACAGACAAAAAACATAATTTCACACATTCCACATCTTTAAAATTAACAATTATGATAATTTCATAGATTTGTAACTACTTTTCCAAAATTGCCAGCAAACAGATTATTGCACACCTAAAAATAAAGTTAAAAAACATAGGCCTCCTCCATATCCCCTCAAAGCCTCCTTTCCATCGAAAAATATAGGTGTGTTTTCTACCATTTTGGTAGAAAAAAAACAGTGATTTGGTAGTAATATAGGAAAAGTAGAAGAATGTTGTACACAGCTCTGCAATGTCTACTTCAGACATCTGTCTAGCATATGTATCATTGAAAGTAATCTTTTAGACCACTTAGACGTAAAAGGTCAGAGAAAAACATAATGCAAATTACAGTGTAGTCGGATCTTATCCAAATTTACAGAATCTGCAAAATTTCTTCTATTGTGTATAAAGCATATTACAGACAAAAAACATATTTTCACACATTCCACATCTTTAAAATTAACAATTATGATAATTTCATAGATTTGTAACTACTTTTCCAAAATTGCCAGCAAACAGATTATTGCACACCTAAAAATAAAGTTAAAAAACTTAGGCCTCCTCCATATCCCCTCAAAGCCTCCTTTCCATCGCCAATATCGTTGTGTTTTCTACCATTTTGGTAGAAAAAAAACAGTGATTTGGTAGTAATATAGGAAAAGTAGAAGAATGTTGTACACAGCTCTGCAATGTCTACTTCAGACATCAGTCTAGCATATGTATCTTTGAAAGTAATCTTTTAGACCACTTAGACGTAAAAGGTCGGAGAAATACATAATGCAAATTACAGTGTAGTCGAATCTTACCATATTTACAGAATCGGCAAACTTTTTTCTATTGTGTATAAAGCATATTACAGACAAAAAACATATTTTCACACATTCCACATCTTTAAAATTAACAATTATGACAGTTTCATTGATTTATAGCTACTTTTCCAAAGTTATCAGCAAACAAACTATTGCACACCTAAAAATAAAGTTAAAAAACATAGGCCTCCTCCATATCCCCTCAAAGCCTCCTTTCCATCGCCAATATAGGTGTGTTTTCTACCATTTTGGTAGAAAAAAAACAGCGATTTGGTTGTAATTTAGGAAAAGTAGAAGAATGTTGTACACAGCTCGGCAATGTCTACTTCAGACATCTGTCTAGCATATGTATCTTTGAAAGTAATCTTTTAGACCACTTAGACGTAAAAGGTCGGAGAAATACATAATGCAAATTACAGTGTAGTCGGATCTTATCCACATTTACAGAATCGGCAAACTTTTTTCTATTGTGTATAAAGCATATTACAGACAAAAAACATATTTTCACACATTCCACATGTTTAAAATTAACAATTATGATAGTTTCATTGATTTGTAACTACTTTTCCAAAATTGCCAGCAAACAGATTATTGCACACCTAAAAATAAAGTTAAAAAACATAGGCCTCCTCCATATCCCCTCAAAGCCTTCTTTCCATCGCCAATATCGGTGTGTTTTCTACCATTTTGGTAGAAAAAAAACAGTGATTTGGTAGTAATTTAGGAAAAGTAGAAGAATGTTGTACACAGCTCTGCAATGTCTACTTCAGACATCTGTCTAGCATATGTATCTTTGAAAGTAATCTTTTAGACCACTTAGACGTAAAAGGTCGGAGAAAAACATAATGCAAATTACAGTGTTGTCGGATCTTATCCAAATTTACAGAATCTGCAACATTTCTTCTATTGTGTATAAAGCATATTACAGACAAAAAACATATTTTCACACATTCCACATCTTTAAAATTAACAATTATGATAATTTCTTTGATTTGTAACTACTTTTCCAAAATTGCCAGCAAACAGATTATTGCACACCTAAAAATAAAGTTAAAAAGCATAAGCCTCCTCCATGTCCCCTCAAAGCCTCCTTTCCATTGCCAATATAAGTGTGTTTTCTACCATTTTGGTAGAAAAAAAACAGCGATTTGGTAGTAATTTAGGAAAAGTAGAAGAATGTTGTACACAGCTCGGCAGTGTCTACTTCAGACATCTGTCTAGCTTATGTATTTTTGAAAGTAATCTTTTAGACCACTTTGACGTAAAAGGTCGGAGAAATACATAATGCAAATTACTGTGTAGTCGGATCTTATCAACATTTATAGAATCAGCAAAATTTCTTCTATTGTGTAAAAGGCATATTACAGACAAAAAAAACATATTTTCACACATTCCACATCTTTAAAATTAACAATTATGACAGTTTCATTGATTTGTAGCTACTTTTAAAAGTTATCAGCAAACAAACTATTGCACACCTAAAAATAAAGTTAAAAATCATAGGCCTCCTCCATATCCCCTCAAAGCCTCCTTTCCATCGCCAATATAGGTGTGTTTTCTACCATTTTGGTAGAAAAAAAACAGTGATTTGGTAGTAATATAGGAAAAGTAGAAGAATGTTGTACACAGCTCTGCAATGTTAACTTCAGACATCTGTCTAGCATATGTATCTTTGAAAGTAATCTTTTAGACCACTTAGACGTAAAAGGTCGGAGAAATACATAATGGAAATTACAGTGTAGTCGGATCTTATCCACATTTACAGAATCGGCAAACTTTTTTCTATTGTGTATAAAGCATATTACAGACAAAAAACATATTTTAACACATTTCACATCTTTAAAATTAACAATTATGATAGTTTCATTGATTTGTAACTACTTTTCCAAAATTGCCAGCAAATAGATTATTGCACACCTAAAAATAAAGTTAAAAAACATAGGCATCCTCCAAATCCCCTCAAAGCCTCCTTTCCATCGCCAATATAGGTGTGTTTTCTACCATTTTGGTAGAAAAAAAACAGCGATTTGGTAGTAATTTAGGAAAAGTAGAAGAATGTTGTACACAGCTCTGCAATGTCTACTTCAGACATCTGTCTAGCATACGTATCTTTGAAAGTAATCTTTTAGACCACTTAGACGTAAAAGGTCGGAGAAAAACAAAATGCAAATAACAGTGTAGTAGGATCTTATCAACATTTACAGAATCAGCAAAATTTCTTCTGTTGTGTATAAGGCATATTACAGGCAAAAAAAACATATTTTCACACATTCCACATCTTTAAAATTAACAATTATGACAGTTTCATTGATTTGTAACTACTTTTCCAAAATTGCCAGCAAACAGATTATTGTACACCTAAAAATAAAGTTAAAAAACATAGGCCTCCTCCATATCCCCTCAAAGCCTCCTTTCCATCGCCAATATAGGTGTGTTTTCTAACATTTTGGTAGAAAAAAAACAGCGATTTGGTAGTAATTTAGGAAAAGTAGAAGAATGTTGTACACAGCTCGGCAATGTCTACTTCAGACATCTGTCTAGCATATGTATCTTTGAAAGTAATCTTTTAGACCACTTAGACGTAAAAGGTCGGAGAAATACATAATGCAAATTACAGTGTAGTCGGATCTTTTCCACATTTACAGAATCGGCAAACTTTTTTCTATTGTGTATAAAGCATATTACAGACAAAAAAACATATTTTCACAAATTTCACATCTTTAAAATTAACAATTATGACAGTTTCATTGATTTGTAGCTACTTTTCCAAAGTTATCAGCAAACAAACTATTGCACACCTAAAAATAAAGTTAAAAAACATAGGCCTCCTCCATATCCCCTCAAAGCCTCCTTTCCATCGCCAATATAGGTGTGTTTTCTACCATTTTGGTAGAAAAAAAACAGTGATTTGGTAGTAATTTAGGAAAAGTAGAAGAATGTTGAACACAGCTCGGCAATGTCTTTTTCAGACATCTGTCTAGCATATGTATCTTTGAAAGCAATCTTTTAGACCACTTAGACGTAAAAGGTCGGAGAAATACATAATGCAAATTACAGTGTAGTCGGACCTTATCCACATTTACAGAATCGGCAAACTTTTTTCATATTGTGTATACAGCATATTACAGACAAAAAAACATATTTTCACAAATTCCACATCTTTAAAATTAACAATTATGATTGTTTAATTGATTTGTAACTACTTTTCCAAAATTGCCAGCAAACAGATTATTGCACACCTAAAAATAAAGTTAAAAAACATAGGCCTCCTCCATATCCCCTCAAAGCCTCCTTTAAATCGCCAATATAGGTGTGTTTTCTACCATTTTGGTAGAAAAAAACAGCGATTTGGTAGTAATTTAGGAAAAGTAGAAGAATGTTGTACACAGCTCTGCAATGTCTACTTCAGACATCAGTCTAGCATATGTATCTTTGAAAGTAATCTTTTAGACCACTTAGACGTAAAAGGTCGGAGAAATACATAATGCAAATAACAGCGTAGTCGGATCTTATCCACATTTACAGAATCGGCAAAATTTCTTCTATTGTGTATAAAGCATATTACAGACAAAAAACATATTTTCACACATTCCACATCTTTAAAATTAACAATTATGATAATTTCTTTGATTTGTAACTACTTTTCCAAAATTGCCAGCAAACAGATTATTGCACACCTAAAAATAAAGTTAAAAAGCATAAGCCTCCTCCATATCCCCTCAAAGCCTCCTTTCCATTGCCAATATAAGTGTGTTTTCTACCATTTTGGTAGAAAAAAAACAGCGATTTGGTAGTAATTTAGGAAAAGTAGAAGAATGTTGTACACAGCTCGGCAGTGTCTACTTCAGACATCTGTCTAGCTTATGTATTTTTGAAAGTAATCTTTTAGACCACTTTGACGTAAAAGGTCGGAGAAATACATAATGCAAATTACTGTGTAGTCGGATCTTATCAACATTTATAGAATCAGCAAAATTTCTTCTATTGTGTAAAAGGCATATTACAGACAAAAAAAACATATTTTCACACATTCCACATCTTTAAAATTAACAATTATGACAGTTTCATTGATTTGTAGCTACTTTTAAAAGTTATCAGCAAACAAACTATTGCACACCTAAAAATAAAGTTAAAAATCATAGGCCTCCTCCATATCCCCTCAAAGCCTCCTTTCCATCGCCAATATAGGTGTGTTTTCTACCATTTTGGTAGAAAAAAAACAGTGATTTGGTAGTAATATAGGAAAAGTAGAAGAATGTTGTACACAGCTCTGCAATGTTAACTTCAGACATCTGTCTAGCATATGTATCTTTGAAAGTAATCTTTTAGACCACTTAGACGTAAAAGGTCGGAGAAAAACAAAATGCAAATAACAGTGTAGTAGGATCTTATCAACATTTACAGAATCAGCAAAATTTCTTCTGTTGTGTATAAGGCATATTACAGGCAAAAAAAACATATTTTCACACATTCCACATCTTTAAAATTAACAATTATGACAGTTTCATTGATTTGTAACTACTTTTCCAAAATTGCCAGCAAACAGATTATTGTACACCTAAAAATAAAGTTAAAAAACATAGGCCTCCTCCATATCCCCTCAAAGCCTCCTTTCCATCGCCAATATAGGTGTGTTTTCTAACATTTTGGTAGAAAAAAAACAGCGATTTGGTAGTAATTTAGGAAAAGTAGAAGAATGTTGTACACAGCTCTGCAATGTCTACTTCAGACATCTGTCTAGCATATGTATCTTTGAAAGTAATCTTTTAGACCACTTAGACGTAAAAGGTCGGAGAAATACATAATGCAAATTACAGTGTAGTCGGATCTTATCCACATTTACAGAATCGGCAAACTTTTTTCTATTGTGTATAAAGCATATTACAGACAAAAAAACATATTTTCACAAATTTCACATCTTTAAAATTAACAATTATGACAGTTTCATTGATTTGTAGCTACTTTTCCAAAGTTATCAGCAAACAAACTATTGCACACCTAAAAATAAAGTTAAAAAACATAGGCCTCCTCCATATCCCCTCAAAGCCTCCTTTCCATCGCCAATATAGGTGTGTTTTCTACCATTTTGGTAGAAAAAAAACAGTGATTTGGTAGTAATTTAGGAAAAGTAGAAGAATGTTGAACACAGCTCGGCAATGTCTTTTTCAGACATGTGTCTAGCATATGTATCTTTGAAAGCAATCTTTTAGACCACTTAGACGTAAAAGGTCGGAGAAATACATAATGCAAATTACAGTGTAGTCGGACCTTATCCACATTTACAGAATCGGCAAACTTTTTTCATATTGTGTATACAGCATATTACAGACAAAAAAACATATTTTCACAAATTCCACATCTTTAAAATTAACAATTATGATTGTTTAATTGATTTGTAACTACTTTTCCAAAATTGCCAGCAAACAGATTATTGCACACCTAAAAATAAAGTTAAAAAACATAGGCCTCCTCCATATCCCCTCAAAGCCTAATTTAAATCGCAAATATAGGTGTGTTTTCTACCATTTTGGTAGAAAAAAACAGCGATTTGGTAGTAATTTAGGAAAAGTAGAAGAATGTTGTACACAGCTCTGCAATGTCTACTTCAGACATCAGTCTAGCATATGTATCTTTGAAAGTAATCTTTTAGACCACTTAGACGTAAAAGGTCGGAGAAATACATAATGCAAATAACAGTGTAGTCGGATCTTATCCACATTTACAGAATCGGCAAAATTTCTTCTATTGTGTATAAAGCATATTACAGACAAAAAACATATTTTCACACATTCCACATCTTTAAAATTAACAATTATGATAATTTCTTTGATTTGTAACTACATTTCCAAAATTGCCAGCAAACAGCTTATTGCACACCTAAAAATAAAGTTAAAAAACATAAGCCTCCTCCATATCCCCTCAAAGCCTCCTTTCCATCGCCAATATAGGTGTGTTTTCCACCATTTTGGTAGAAAAAAAACAGCGATTTGGTAGTAATTTAGGAAAAGTAGAAGAATGTTGTACACAGCTCGGCAATGTCTACTTCAGACATCTGTCTAGCTTATGTATCTTTGAAAGTAATCTTCTAGACCACTTTGACGTAAAAGGTCGGAGAAATACATAATGCAAATTACTGTGTAGTCGGATCTTATCAACATTTACAGAATCAGCAAAATTTCTTCTATTGTGTATAAGGCATATTACAGACAAAAAAAAACATATTTTCACACATTCCACATCTTTAAAATTAACAATTATGACAGTTTCATTGATTTGTAGCTACTTTTCCAAAGTTATCAGCAAACAAACTATTGCACACCTAAAAATAAAGTTAAAAATCATAGGCCTCCTCCATATCCCCTCAAAGCCTCCTTTCCATCGCCAATATAGGTGTGTTTCTACCATTTTGGTAGAAAAAAAACAGTGATTTGGTAGTAATATATGAAAAGTAGAAGAATGTTGTACACAGCTCTGCAATGTTTACTTCAGACATCTGTCTAGCATATGTATCTTTGAAAGTAATCTTTTAGACCACTTAGACGTAAAAGGTCGGAGAAATACATAATGCAAATTACAGTGTAGTCGGATCTTATCAACATTTACAGAATCAGCAAAATTTCTTCTGTTGTGTATAAGGCATATTACAGGCAAAAAAAACATATTTTCACACATTCCACATCTTTAAAATTAACAATTATGACAGTTTCATTGATTTGTAACTACTTTTCCAAAATTGCCAGCAAACAGATTATTGTACACCTAAAAATAAAGTTAAAAAACATAGGCCTCCTCCATATCCCCTCAAAGCCTCCTTTCCATCGCCAATATAGGTGTGTTTTCTAACATTTTGGTAGAAAAAAAACAGCGATTTGGTAGTAATTTAGGAAAAGTAGAAGAATGTTGTACACAGCTCGGCAGTGTCTACTTCAGACATCTGTCTAGCTTATGTATTTTTGAAAGTAATCTTTTAGACCACTTTGACGTAAAAGGTCGGAGAAATACATAATGCAAATTACTGTGTAGTCGGATCTTATCAACATTTATAGAATCAGCAAAATTTCTTCTATTGTGTAAAAGGCATATTACAGACAAAAAAAACATATTTTCACACATTCCACATCTTTAAAATTAACAATTATGACAGTTTCATTGATTTGTAGCTACTTTTAAAAGTTATCAGCAAACAAACTATTGCACACCTAAAAATAAAGTTAAAAATCATAGGCCTCCTCCATATCCCCTCAAAGCCTCCTTTCCATCGCCAATATAGGTGTGTTTTCTACCATTTTGGTAGAAAAAAAACAGTGATTTGGTAGTAATATAGGAAAAGTAGAAGAATGTTGTACACAGCTCTGCAATGTTAACTTCAGACATCTGTCTAGCATATGTATCTTTGAAAGTAATCTTTTAGACCACTTAGACGTAAAAGGTCGGAGAAATACATAATGCAAATTACAGTGTAGTCGGATCTTATCCACATTTACAGAATCGGCAAACTTTTTTCTATTGTGTATAAAGCATATTACAGACAAAAAACATATTTTAACACATTTCACATCTTTAAAATTAACAATTATGATAGTTTCATTGATTTGTAACTACTTTTCCAAAATTGCCAGCAAATAGATTATTGCACACCTAAAAATAAAGTTAAAAAACATAGGCATCCTCCAAATCCCCTCAAAGCCTGCTTTCCATCGCAAATATAGGTGTGTTTTCTACCATTTTGGTAGAAAAAAAACAGCGATTTGGTAGTAATTTAGGAAAAGTAGAAGAATGTTGTACACAGCTCTGCAATGTCTACTTCAGACATCTGTCTAGCATACGTATCTTTGAAAGTAATCTTTTAGACCACTTAGACGTAAAAGGTCGGAGAAAAACAAAATGCAAATAACAGTGTAATAGGATCTTATCAACATTTACAGAATCAGCAAAATTTCTTCTGTTGTGTATAAGGCATATTACAGGCAAAAAAAACATATTTTCACACATTCCACATCTTTAAAATTAACAATTATGACAGTTTCATTGATTTGTAACTAATTTTCCAAAATTGCCAGCAAACAGATTATTGTACACCTAAAAATAAAGTTAAAAAACATAGGCCTCCTCCATATCCCCTCAAAGCCTCCTTTCCATCGCCAATATAGGTGTGTTTTCTAACATTTTGGTAGAAAAAAAACAGCGATTTGGTAGTAATTTAGGAAAAGTAGAAGAATGTTGTACACAGCTCTGCAATGTCTACTTCAGACATCTGTCTAGCATATGTATCTTTGAAAGTAATCTTTTAGACCACTTAGACGTAAAAGGTCGGAGAAATACATAATGCAAATTACAGTGTAGTCGGATCTTATCCACACTTACAGAATCGGCAAACTTTTTTCTATTGTGTATAAAGCATATTACAGACAAAAAAACATATTTTCACAAATTTCACATCTTTAAAATTAACAATTATGACAGTTTCATTGATTTGTAGCTACTTTTCCAAAGTTATCAGCAAACAAACTATTGCACACCTAAAAATAAAGTTAAAAAACATAGGCCTCCTCCATATCCCCTCAAAGCCTCCTTTCCATCGCCAATATAGGTGTGTTTTCTACCATTTTGGTAGAAAAAAAACAGTGATTTGGTAGTAATTTAGGAAAAGTAGAAGAATGTTGAACACAGCTCGGCAATGTCTTTTTCAGACATGTGTCTAGCATATGTATCTTTGAAAGCAATCTTTTAGACCACTTAGACGTAAAAGGTCGGAGAAATACATAATGCAAATTACAGTGTAGTCGGACCTTATCCACATTTACAGAATCGGCAAACTTTTTTCATATTGTGTATACAGCATATTACAGACAAAAAAACATATTTTCACAAATTCCACATCTTTAAAAATTATGATTGTTTAATTGATTTGTAACTACTTTTCCAAAATTGCCAGCAAACAGATTATTGCACACCTAAAAATAAAGTTAAAAAACATAGGCCTCCTCCATATCCCCTCAAAGCCTCCTTTAAATCGCAAATATAGGTGTGTTTTCTACCATTTTGGTAGAAAAAAACAGCGATTTGGTAGTAATTTAGGAAAAGTAGAAGAATGTTGTAC
Source organism: Phyllobates terribilis (assembly GCF_046119375.1). Classification (NCBI taxonomy): domain Eukaryota; kingdom Metazoa; phylum Chordata; class Amphibia; order Anura; family Dendrobatidae; genus Phyllobates; species Phyllobates terribilis. The sequence continues at coordinate 339,016,493 of NW_027362762.1, read as the reverse complement.
ACAGCTCTGCAATGTCTACTTCAGACATCAGTCTAGCATATGTATCTTTGAAAGTAATCTTTTAGACCACTTAGACGTAAAAGGTCGGAGAAATACATAATGCAAATAACAGTGTAGTCGGATCTTATCCACATTTACAGTATCGGCAAAATTTCTTCTATTGTGTATAAAGCATATTACAGACAAAAAACATATTTTCACACATTCCACATCTTTAAAATTAACAATTATGATAATTTCTTTGATTTGTAACTACTTTTCCAAAATTGCCAGCAAACAGTTTATTGCACACCTAAAAATAAAGTTAAAAAACATAAGCCTCCTCCATATCCCCTCAAAGCCTCCTTTCCATCGCCAATATAGGTGTGTTTTCCACCATTTTGGTAGAAAAAAACAGCGATTTGGTAGTAATTTAGGAAAAGTAGAAGAATGTTGTACACAGCTCGGCAATGTCTGCTTCAGACATCTGTCTAGCTTATGTATCTTTGAAAGTAATCTTTTAGACCACTTTGACGTAAAAGGTCGGAGAAATACATAATGCAAATTACTGTGTAGTCGGATCTTATCAACATTTACAGAATCAGCAAAATTTCTTCTATTGTGTATAAGGCATATTACAGACAAAAAAAAACATATTTTCACACATTCCACATCTTTAAAATTAACAATTATGACAGTTTCATTGATTTGTAGCTACTTTTCCAAAGTTATCAGCAAACAAACTATTGCACACCTAAAAATAAAGTTAAAAATCATAGGCCTCCTCCATATCCCCTCAAAGCCTCCTTTCCATCGCCAATATAGGTGTGTTTCTACCATTTTGGTAGAAAAAAAACAGTGATTTGGTAGTAATATATGAAAAGTAGAAGAATGTTGTACACAGCTCTGCAATGTTTACTTCAGACATCTGTCTAGCATATGTATCTTTGAAAGTAATCTTTTAGACCACTTAGACGTAAAAGGTCGGAGAAATACATAATGAAAATTACAGTGTAGTCGGATCTTATCCACATTTACAGAATCGGCAAACTTTTTTCTATTGTGTATAAAGCATATTACAGACAAAAAACATATTTTCACACATATCACATCTTTAAAATTAACAATTATGATAGTTTCATTGATTTGTAACTACTTTTCCAAAATTGCCAGCAAATAGATTATTGCACACCTAAAAATAAAGTTAAAAAACATAGGCCTCCTCCATATCCCCTCAAAGCCTCCTTTCCATCGCCAATATAGGTGTGTTTTCTACCATTTTGGTAGAAAAAAAACAGCGATTTGGTAGTAATTTAGGAAAAGTAGAAGAATGTTGTACACAGCTCTGCAATGTCTACTTCAGACATCTGTCTAGCATATGTATCTTTGAAAGTAATCTTTTAGACCAATTAGACGTAAAAGGTCGGAGAAAAACATAATGCAAATAACAGTGTAGTCGGATCTTATCAACATTTACAGAATCAGCAAAATTTCTTCTATTGTGTATAAGGCATATTACAGGCAAAAAAAACCATATTTTCACACATTCCACATGTTTAAAATTAACAATTATGACAGTTTCATTGATTTGTAACTACTTTTCCAAAATTGCCAGCAAACAGATTATTGTACACCTAAAAATAAAGTTAAAAAACATAGGCCTCCTCCATATCCCCTCAAAGCCTCCTTTCCATCGCCAATATAGGTGTGTTTTCTACCATTTTGGTAGAAAAAAAACAGTGATTTGGTTGTAATTTAGGAAAAGTACAAGAATGTTGTACACAGCTCGGCAATGTCTACTTCAGACATCTGTCTAGCATATGTATCTTTGAAAGTAAACTTTTAGACAACTTAGACGTAAAAGCTCGGAGAAATACATAATGCAAATTACAGTGTAGTTGGATCTTATCAACATTTACAGAATCAGCAAAATTTCTTCTATTGTGCATAAGGCATATTACAGACAAAAAAAACATATTTTCACACATTCCACATCTTTAAAATTAACTATTATGACAGTTTCATTGATTTGTAGCTACTTTTCCAAAGTTATCAGCAAACAAACTATTGCACACCTAAAAATAAAGTTAAAAAACATAGGCCTCCTCCATATCCCCTCAAAGCCTCCTTTCCATCGCCAATATAGGTGTGTTTTCTACCATTTTGGTAGAAAAAAAACAGCGATTTGGTAGTAATTTAGGAAAAGTAGAAGAATGTTGTACACAGCTCTGCTATGTCTACTTCAGACATCTGTCTAGCATATGTATCTTTGAAAGTAATCTTTTAGACCACTTAGACGTAAAAGGTCGGAGAAATACATAATGCAAATTACAGTGTAGTCGGATCTTATCCACATTTACAGAATCGGCAAACTTTTTTCTATTGTGTATAAAGCATATTACAGACAAAAAAACATATTTTCACACATTTCACATCTTTAAAATTAACAATTATGATAGTTTCATTGATTTGTAGCTACTTTTCCAAAGTTATCAGCAAACAAACTATTGCACACCTAAAAATAAAGTTAAAAAACATAGGCCTCCTCCATATCCCCTCAAAGCCTCCTTTCCATCGCCAATATAGGTGTGTTTTCTACCATTTTGGTAGAAAAAAAACAGCGATTTGGTAGTAATTTAGGAAAAGTAGAAGAATATTGTACACAGCTCTGCAATGTCTACTTCAGAAATCTGTCTAGCATATGTATCTTTGAAAGTAATCTTTTAGACCACTTAGACGTAAAAGGTCGGAGAAATACATAATGCAAATTACAGTGTAGTCGGATCTTATCCAAATTTACAGAATCGGCAAAATTTCTTCTATTGGGTATGAAGCATATTACAGACAAAAAACATATTTTCACACATTCCACATCTTTAAAATTAAAAATTATGATAACTTCATTGATTTGTAGCTACTTTTCCAAAATTGCCAGCAAACAGATTATTGCACACCTAAAAATAAAGTAAAAAAACATAGGCCTCCTCCATATCCCCTCAAAGCCTCCTTTCCATCGCCAATATAGGTGTGTTTTCTACCATTTTGGTAGAAAAAAAACAGCGATTTGGTAGTAATTTAGGAAAAATAGAAGAATGTTGTACACAGCTCGGCAATGTCTACTTCAGACATCTGTCTAGCATATGTATCTTTGAAAGTAATCTTTTAGACCACTTAGACGTAAAAGGTCGGAGAAATACATAATGCAAATTACAGTGTAGTCGGATCTTATCAACATTTACAGAATCAGCAAAATTTCTTCTATTGTGTATAAGGCATATTACAGTAAAAAAAAACATATTTTCACACATTCCACATCTTTAAAATTAACAATTATGACATTTTCATTGATTTGTAGCTACTTTTCCAAAGTTATCAGCAAACAAACTATTGCACACCTAAAAATAAAGTTAAAAAACATAGGCCTCCTCCATATCCCCTCAAAGCCTCCTTTCCATCGCCAATATAGGTGTGTTTTCTACCATTTTGGTAGAAAAGAAAACAGTGATTTGGTAGTAATTTAGGAAAAGTAGAAGAATGTTGTAAACAGCTCGGCAATGTCTTCTTCAGACATGTGTCTAGCATATGTATCTTTGAAAGTAATCTTTTAGACCACTTAGACGTAAAATGTTGGAGAAATACATAATGCAAATTACAGTGTAGTCGGATCTTATCCACATTTACAGAATCGGCAAACTTTTTTCTATTGTGTATAAAGCATATTACAGACGAAAAAACATATTTTCACACATTCCACATCTTTAAAATTAACAATTATGATAGTTTCATTGATTTGCAACTACTTTTCCAAAATTGCCAGCAAACAGATTATTGCACACCTAAAAATAAAGTTAAAAAACATAGGCCTCCTCCATATCCCCTCAAAGCCTCCTTTCCATCGCCAATATAGGTGTGTTTTCTACCATTTTGGTAGAAAAAAAACAGTGATTTGGTAGTAATTTAGGAAAAGTAGAAGAATGTTGAACACAGCTCGGCAATGTCTTTTTCAGACATGTGTCTAGCATATGTATCTTTGAAAGCAATCTTTTAGACCACTTAGACGTAAAAGGTCGGAGAAATACATAATGCAAATTACAGTGTAGTCGGACCTTATCCACATTTACAGAATCGGCAAACTTTTTTCATATTGTGTATACAGCATATTACAGACAAAAAAACATATTTTCACAAATTCCACATCTTTAAAAATTATGATTGTTTAATTGATTTGTAACTACTTTTCCAAAATTGCCAGCAAACAGATTATTGCACACCTAAAAATAAAGTTAAAAAACATAGGCCTCCTCCATATCCCCTCAAAGCCTCCTTTAAATCGCAAATATAGGTGTGTTTTCTACCATTTTGGTAGAAAAAAACAGCGATTTGGTAGTAATTTAGGAAAAGTAGAAGAATGTTGTACACAGCTCTGCAATGTCTACTTCAGACATCAGTCTAGCATATGTATCTTTGAAAGCAATCTTTTAGACCACTTAGACGTAAAAGGTCGGAGAAATACATAATGCAAATAACAGTGTAGTCGGATCTTATCCACATTTACAGTATCGGCAAAATTTCTTCTATTGTGTATAAAGCATATTACAGACAAAAAACATATTTTCACACATTCCACATCTTTAAAATTAACAATTATGATAATTTCTTTGATTTGTAACTACTTTTCCAAAATTGCCAGCAAACAGTTTATTGCACACCTAAAAATAAAGTTAAAAAACATAAGCCTCCTCCATATCCCCTCAAAGCCTCCTTTCCATCGCCAATATAGGTGTGTTTTCCACCATTTTGGTAGAAAAAAAACAGCGATTTGGTAGTAATTTAGGAAAAGTAGAAGAATGTTGTACACAGCTCGGCAATGTCTGCTTCAGACATCTGTCTAGCTTATGTATCTTTGAAAGTAATCTTTTAGACCACTTTGACGTAAAAGGTCGGAGAAATACATAATGCAAATTACTGTGTAGTCGGATCTTATCAACATTTACAGAATCAGCAAAATTTCTTCTATTGTGTATAAGGCATATTACAGACAAAAAAAAACATATTTTCACACATTCCACATCTTTAAAATTAACAATTATGACAGTTTCATTGATTTGTAGCTACTTTTCCAAAGTTATCAGCAAACAAACTATTGCACACCTAAAAATAAAGTTAAAAATCATAGGCCTCCTCCATATCCCCTCAAAGCCTCCTTTCCATCGCCAATATAGGTGTGTTTCTACCATTTTGGTAGAAAAAAAACAGTGATTTGGTAGTAATATATGAAAAGTAGAAGAATGTTGTACACAGCTCTGCAATGTTTACTTCAGACATCTGTCTAGCATATGTATCTTTGAAAGTAATCTTTTAGACCACTTAGACGTAAAAGGTCGGAGAAATACATAATGCAAATTACAGTGTAGTCGGATCTTATCCACATTTACAGAATCGGCAAACTTTTTTCTATTGTGTATAAAGCATATTACAGACAAAAAACATATTTTCACACATATCACATATTTAAAATTAACAATTATGATAGTTTCATTGATTTGTAACTACTTTTCCAAAATTGCCAGCAAATAGATTATTGCACACCTAAAAATAAAGTTAAAAAACATAGGCCTCCTCCATATCCCCTCAAAGCCTCCTTTCCATCGCCAATATAGGTGTGTTTTCTACCATTTTGGTAGAAAAAAAACAGCGATTTGGTAGTAATTTAGGAAAAGTAGAAGAATGTTGTACACAGCTCTGCAATGTCTACTTCAGACATCTGTCTAGCATATGTATCTTTGAAAGTAATCTTTTAGACCAATTAGACGTAAAAGGTCGGAGAAAAACATAATGCAAATAACAGTGTAGTCGGATCTTATCAACATTTACAGAATCAGCAAAATTTCTTCTATTGTGTATAAGGCATATTACAGGCAAAAAAAACCATATTTTCACACATTCCACATGTTTAAAATTAACAATTATGACAGTTTCATTGATTTGTAACTACTTTTCCAAAATTGCCAGCAAACAGATTATTGTACACCTAAAAATAAAGTTAAAAAACATAGGCCTCCTCCATATCCCCTCAAAGCCTCCTTTCCATCGCCAATATAGGTGTGTTTTCTACCATTTTGGTAGAAAAAAAACAGCGATTTGGTTGTAATTTAGGAAAAGTACAAGAATGTTGTACACAGCTCGGCAATGTCTACTTCAGACATCTGTCTAGCATATGTATCTTTGAAAGTAAACTTTTAGACAACTTAGACGTAAAAGCTCGGAGAAATACATAATGCAAATTACAGTGTAGTTGGATCTTATCCACATTTACAGAATCAGCAAAATTTCTTCTATTGTGCATAAGGCATATTACAGACAAAAAAAACATATTTTCACACATTCCACATCTTTAAAATTAACTATTATGACAGTTTCATTGATTTGTAGCTACTTTTCCAAAGTTATCAGCAAACAAACTATTGCACACCTAAAAATAAAGTTAAAAAACATAGGCCTCCTCCATATCCCCTCAAAGCCTCCTTTCCATCGCCAATATAGGTGTGTTTTCTACCATTTTGGTAGAAAAAAAACAGCGATTTGGTAGTAATTTAGGAAAAGTAGAAGAATGTTGTACACAGCTCTGCTATGTCTACTTCAGACATCTGTCTAGCATATGTATCTTTGAAAGTAATCTTTTAGACCACTTAGACGTAAAAGGTCGGAGAAATACATAATGCAAATTACAGTGTAGTCGGATCTTATCCACATTTACAGAATCGGCAAACTTTTTTCTATTGTGTATAAAGCATATTACAGACAAAAAAACATATTTTCACACATTTCACATCTTTAAAATTAACAATTATGATAGTTTCATTGATTTGTAGCTACTTTTCCAAAGTTATCAGCAAACAAACTATTGCACACCTAAAAATAAAGTTAAAAAACATAGGCCTCCTCCATATCCCCTCAAAGCCTCCTTTCCATCGCCAATATAGGTGTGTTTTCTACCATTTTGGTAGAAAAAAAACAGCGATTTGGTAGTAATTTAGGAAAAGTAGAAGAATATTGTACACAGCTCTGCAATGTCTACTTCAGAAATCTGTCTAGCATATGTATCTTTGAAAGTAATCTTTTAGACCACTTAGACGTAAAAGGTCGGAGAAATACATAATGCAAATTACAGTGTAGTCGGATCTTATCCAAATTTACAGAATCGGCAAAATTTCTTCTATTGGGTATGAAGCATATTACAGACAAAAAACATATTTTCACACATTCCACATCTTTAAAATTAAAAATTATGATAACTTCATTGATTTGTAGCTACTTTTTCAAAATTGCCAGCAAACAGATTATTGCACACCTAAAAATAAAGTAAAAAAACATAGGCCTCCTCCATATCCCCTCAAAGCCTCCTTTCCATCGCCAATATAGGTGTGTTTTCTACCATTTTGGTAGAAAAAAAACAGCGATTTGGTAGTAATTTAGGAAAAATAGAAGAATGTTGTACACAGCTCGGCAATGTCTACTTCAGACATCTGTCTAGCATATGTATCTTTGAAAGTAATCTTTTAGACCACTTAGACGTAAAAGGTCGGAGAAATACATAATGCAAATTACAGTGTAGTCGGATCTTATCAACATTTACAGAATCAGCAAAATTTCTTCTATTGTGTATAAGGCATATTACAGTAAAAAAAAACATATTTTCACACATTCCACATCTTTAAAATTAACAATTATGACATTTTCATTGATTTGTAGCTACTTTTCCAAAGTTATCAGCAAACAAACTATTGCACACCTAAAAATAAAGTTAAAAAACATAGGCCTCCTCCATATCCCCTCAAAGCCTCCTTTCCATCGCCAATATAGGTGTGTTTTCTACCATTTTGGTAGAAAAGAAAACAGTGATTTGGTAGTAATTTAGGAAAAGTAGAAGAATGTTGTAAACAGCTCGGCAATGTCTTCTTCAGACATGTGTCTAGCATATGTATCTTTGAAAGTAATCTTTTAGACCACTTAGACGTAAAATGTTGGAGAAATACATAATGCAAATTACAGTGTAGTCGGATCTTATCCACATTTACAGAATCGGCAAACTTTTTTCTATTGTGTATAAAGCATATTACAGACGAAAAAACATATTTTCACACATTCCACATCTTTAAAATTAACAATTATGATAGTTTCATTGATTTGCAACTACTTTTCCAAAATTGCCAGCAAACAGATTATTGCACACCTAAAAATAAAGTTAAAAAACATAGGCCTCCTCCATATCCCCTCAAAGCCTCCTCTCCATCGCCAATATCGGTGTGGTTTCTACCATTTTGGTAGAAAAAAAACAGCGATTTGGTAGTAATTTAGGAAAAGTAGAAGAATGTTGTACACAGCTCTGCAATGTCTACTTCAGACATCTGTCTAGCATATGTATCTTTGAAAGTAATCTTTTAGACCACTTAGACGTAAAAGGTCGGAGAAAAACATAATGCAAATTACAGTGTAGTCGGATCTTATCCAAATTTACAGAATCGAAAAAATTTCTTCTATTGTGTATAAAGCATATTACAGACAAAAAACATATTTTCACACATTCCACATCTTTAAAATTAACAATTATGACAGTTTCATTGATTTGTAGCTACTTTTCCAAAGTTATCAGCAAACAAACTATTGCACACCTAAAAATAAAGTTAAAACACATAGGCCTCCTCCATATCCCCTCAAAGCCTCCTTTCTATCGCCAATATAGGTGTGTTTTCTACCATTTTGGTAGAAAAAAAACAGCGATTTGGTTGTAATTTAGGAAAAGTAGAAGAATGTTGTACACAGCTCGACAATATCTTACTTCAGACATCTGTCTAGCATATGTATCTTTGAAAGTAATCTTTTAGACCACTTTGACGTAAAAGGTTGGAGAAATACATAATGCAAATTACAGTGTAGTCGGATCTTATCAACGTTTACAGAATCAGCAAAATTTCTTCTATTGTGTATAAGGCATATTACAGACAGAAAAAACATATTTCACACATTCCACATCTTTAAAATTAACAATTATGACAGTTTAATTGATTTGTAACTACTTTTCCAAAATTGCCAGCAAACAGATTATTGCACACCTAAAAATAAAGTTAAAAAACATAGGCCTCCTCCATATCCCCTCAAAGCCTCCTTTAAATTGCCAATATAGGTGTGTTTTCTACCATTTTGGTAGAAAAAAAACAGCGATTTGGTAGTAATTTAGGAAAAGTAGAAGAATGTTGTACACAGCTCTGCAATGTCTACTTCAGACATCAGTCTAGCATATGTATCTTTGAAAGTAATCTTTTAGACCACTTAGACTTAAAAGTTCGGAGAAAAACATAATGCAAATTACAGTGTAGTCGGATCTTATCAACATTTACAGAAACAGCAAAATTTCTTCTATTGTGTATAAGGCATATTACAGACAGAAAAAACATATTTCACACATTCCACATCTTTAAAATTAACAATTATGACAGTTTCATTGATTTGTAGCTACTTTTCCAAAGTTATCAGCAAACAAACTATTGCACACCTAAAAATAAAGTTAAAAAACATAGGCCTCCTCTATATCCCCTCAAAGCCTCCTTTCCATCGCCAATATAGGTGTGTTTTCTACCATTTTGGTAGAAAAAAAACAGTGATTTGGTAGTAATTTAGGAAAAGTAGAAGAATGTTGTACACAGCTCTGCAATGTCTGCTTCAGACATCTGTCTAGCATATGAATCTTTGAAAGTAATCTTTTGGACCACTTAGACGTAAAAGGTCAGAGAAATACATAATGCAAATTACAGTGTAGTCGGATCTTATCCACATTTACAGAATCGGCAAACTTTTTTCATATTGTGTATAAAGCATATTACAGACAAAAAAACATATTTTCACACATTCCACATCTTTAAAATTAACAATTATCATAGTTTCATTGATTTGTAACTACTTTTCCAAAATTGCCAGCAAACAGATTATTGCACACCTAAAAATAAAGTTAAAAAACATAGGCCTCCTCCATATCCCCTCAAAGCCTCCTTTCCATCGCCAATATAGGTGTGTTTTCTTCCATTTTGGTAGAAAAAAAACAGCGATTTGGTAGTAATTTAGGAAAAGTAGAAGAATGTTGTACACAGCTCGGCAATGTCTACTTCAGACTTCTGTCTAGCATATGTATCTTTGAAAGTAATCTTTTAGACCACTTTGACGTAAAAGGTCGGAGAAATACATAATGCAAATTACAGTGTAGTCGGATCAAATCAACATTTACAGAATCAGCAAAATTTCTTCTATTGTGCATAAGGCATATTATAGACAAAAAAAACATATTTTCACACATTCCACATCTTTAAAATTAACAATTATGACAGTTTCATTGATTTGTAGCTACTTTTCCAAAGTTATCAGCAAACAAACTATTCCACACCTAAAAATAAAGTTAAAAAACATAGGCCTCCTCCATATCCCCTCAAAGCCTCCTTTCCATCGAAAAATATAGGTGTGTTTTCTACCATTTTGGTAGAAAAAAAACAGTGATTTGGTAGTAATATAGGAAAAGTAGAAGAATGTTGTACACAGCTCTGCAATGTCTGCTTCAGACATCTGTCTAGCATGTGTATCTTTGAAAGTAATCTTTTAGACCACTTAGATGTAAAAGGTCGAAGAAATACATAATGCAAATTACAGTGTAGTCGGATCTTATCCACATTTAGAGAATCTGCAAACTTTTTTTTATTGTGTATAAAGCATATTACAGACAAAAAAACATATTTTCACACATTTCACATCTTTAAAATTAACAATTATGACAGTTTCATTGATTTGTAACTACTTTTCCAAAATTGCCAGCAAACAGATTATTGCACACCTAAAAATAACGTTAAAAAACATAGGCCTCCTCCATATCCCCTCAAAGCCTCCTTTCCATCGCCAATATATGTGTGTTTTCTACCATTTTGGTAGAAAAAAAACAGCGATTTGGTAGTAATTTAGGAAAGGTAGAAGAATGTTGACACAGCTCTGAAATGTCTACTTCAGACATCTGTCTAGCATATGTATCTTTGAAAGTAATCTTTTAGACCACTTTGACGTAAAAGGTCGGAGAAATACATAATGCAAATTACAGTGTAGTCGGATCTTATCAACATTTACAGAATCAGCAAAATTTTTTCTATTGTGTATAAGGCATATTACAGACAAAAAAATCATATTTTCACACATTCCACATCTTTAAAATTAACAATTATCACAGTTTCATTGATTTGTAGCTACTTTTCCAAAGTTATCAGCAAACAAACTATTGCACACCTAAAAATAAAGTTAAAAAACATAGGCCTCCTCCATATCCCCTCAAAGCCTCCTTTCCATCGCCAATATAGGTGTGTTTTCTACCATTTTGGTAGAAAAAAAACAGCGATTTGGTTGTAATTTAGGAAAAGTAGAAGAATGTTGTACACAGCTCGGCATGTCTACTTCAGACATCTGTCTAGCATATGTATCTTTGAAAGTAATCTTTTAGACCACTTAGACGTAAAAGGTCGGAGAAAAACATAATGCAAATTACAGTGTAGTCGGATCTTATCCAAATTTACAGAATCGGCAAAATTTCTTCTATTGTGTATAAAGCATATTACAGACAAAAAACATATTTTCACACATTCCACATCTTTAAAATTAACAATTATGATAGTTTCATTGATTTGCAACTACTTTTCCAAAATTGCCAGCAAACAGATTATTGCACACCTAAAAATAAAGTTAAAAAACATAGGCCTCCTCCATATCCCCTCAATGCCTCCTCTCCATCGCCAATATCGGTGTGGTTTCTACCATTTTGGTAGAAAAAAAACAGCGATTTGGTAGTAATTTAGGAAAAGTAGAAGAATGTTGTACACAGCTCTGCAATGTCTACTTCAGACATCTGTCTAGCATATGTATCTTTGAAAGTAATCTTTTAGACCACTTAGACGTAAAAGGTCGGAGAAAAACATAATGCAAATTACAGTGTAGTCGGATCTTATCCAAATTTACAGAATCGAAAAAATTTCTTCTATTGTGTATAAAGCATATTACAGACAAAAAACATATTTTCACACATTCCACATCTTTAAAATTAACAATTATGACAGTTTCATTGATTTGTAGCTACTTTTCCAAAGTTATCAGCAAACAAACTATTGCACACCTAAAAATAAAGTTAAAAAACATAGGCCTCCTCCATATCCCCTCAAAGCCTCCTTTCTATCGCCAATATAGGTGTGTTTTCTACCATTTTGGTAGAAAAAAAAACAGCGATTTGGTTGTAATTTAGGAAAAGTAGAAGAATGTTGTACACAGCTCGACAATATCTTACTTCAGACATCTGTCTAGCATATGTATCTTTGAAAGTAATCTTTTAGACCACTTTGACGTAAAAGGTTGGACAAATACATAATGCAAATTACAGTGTAGTCGGATCTTATCAACGTTTACAGAATCAGCAAAATTTCTTCTATTGTGTATAAGGCATATTACAGACAGAAAAAACATATTTCACACATTCCACATCTTTAAAATTAACAATTATGACAGTTTAATTGATTTGTAACTACTTTTCCAAAATTGCCAGCAAACAGATTATTGCACACCTAAAAATAAAGTTAAAAAACATAGGCCTCCTCCATATCCCCTCAAAGCCTCCTTTCCATCGCCAATATAGGTGTGTTTTCTTCCATTTTGGTAGAAAAAAAACAGCGATTTGGTAGTAATTTAGGAAAAGTAGAAGAATGTTGTACACAGCTCGGCAATGTCTACTTCAGACTTCTGTCTAGCATATGTATCTTTGAAAGTAATCTTTTAGACCACTTTGACGTAAAAGGTCGGAGAAATACATAATGCAAATTACAGTGTAGTCGGATCAAATCAACATTTACAGAATCAGCAAAATTTCTTCTATTGTGCATAAGGCATATTATAGACAAAAAAAACATATTTTCACACATTCCACATCTTTAAAATTAACAATTATGACAGTTTCATTGATTTGTAGCTACTTTTCCAAAGTTATCAGCAAACAAACTATTCCACACCTAAAAATAAAGTTAAAAAACATAGGCCTCCTCCATATCCCCTCAAAGCCTCCTTTCCATCGAAAAATATAGGTGTGTTTTCTACCATTTTGGTAGAAAAAAAACAGTGATTTGGTAGTAATATAGGAAAAGTAGAAGAATGTTGTACACAGCTCTGCAATGTCTACTTCAGACATCTGTCTAGCATGTGTATCTTTGAAAGTAATCTTTTAGACCACTTAGATGTAAAAGGTCGAAGAAATACATAATGCAAATTACAGTGTAGTCGGATCTTATCCACATTTACAGAATCTGCAAACTTTTTTTTATTGTGTATAAAGCATATTACAGACAAAAAAACATATTTTCACACATTTCACATCTTTAAAATTAACAATTATGACAGTTTCATTGATTTGTAACTACTTTTCCAAAATTGCCAGCAAACAGATTATTGCACACCTAAAAATAACGTTAAAAAACATAGGCCTCCTCCATATCCCCTCAAAGCCTCCTTTCCATCGCCAATATATGTGTGTTTTCTACCATTTTGGTAGAAAAAAAACAGCGATTTGGTAGTAATTTAGGAAAGGTAGAAGAATGTTGACACAGCTCTGAAATGTCTACTTCAGACATCTGTCTAGCATATGTATCTTTGAAAGTAATCTTTTAGACCACTTTGACGTAAAAGGTCGGAGAAATACATAATGCAAATTACAGTGTAGTCGGATCTTATCAACATTTACAGAATCAGCAAAATTTTTTCTATTGTGTATAAGGCATATTACAGACAAAAAAATCATATTTTCACACATTCCACATCTTTAAAATTAACAATTATGACAGTTTCATTGATTTGTAGCTACTTTTCCAAAGTTATCAGCAAACAAACTATTGCACACCTAAAAATAAAGTTAAAAAACATAGGCCTCCTCCATATCCCCTCAAAGCCTCCTTTCCATCGCCAATATAGGTGTGTTTTCTACCATTTTGGTACAAAAAAAACAGCGATTTGGTTGTAATTTAGGAAAAGTAGAAGAATGTTGTACACAGCTCGGCATGTCTACTTCAGACATCTGTCTAGCATATGTATCTTTGAAAGTAATCTTTTAGACCACTTAGACGTAAAAGGTCGGAGAAAAACATAATGCAAATTACAGTGTAGTCGGATCTTATCCAAATTTACAGAATCGGCAAAATTTCTTCTATTGTGTATAAAGCATATTACAGACAAAAAACATATTTTCACACATTCCACATCTTTAAAATTAACAATTATGATAGTTTCATTGATTTGCAACTACTTTTCCAAAATTGCCAGCAAACAGATTATTGCACACCTAAAAATAAAGTTAAAAAACATAGGCCTCCTCCATATCCCCTCAATGCCTCCTCTCCATCGCCAATATCGGTGTGGTTTCTACCATTTTGGTAGAAAAAAAACAGCGATTTGGTAGTAATTTAGGAAAAGTAGAAGAATGTTGTACACAGCTCTGCAATGTCTACTTCAGACATCTGTCTAGCATATGTATCTTTGAAAGTAATCTTTTAGACCACTTAGACGTAAAAGGTCGGAGAAAAACATAATGCAAATTACAGTGTAGTCGGATCTTATCCAAATTTACAGAATCGAAAAAATTTCTTCTATTGTGTATAAAGCATATTACAGACAAAAAACATATTTTCACACATTCCACATCTTTAAAATTAACAATTATGACAGTTTCATTGATTTGTAGCTACTTTTCCAAAGTTATCAGCAAACAAACTATTGCACACCTAAAAATAAAGTTAAAAAACATAGGCCTCCTCCATATCCCCTCAAAGCCTCCTTTCTATCGCCAATATAGGTGTGTTTTCTACCATTTTGGTAGAAAAAAAAACAGCGATTTGGTTGAAATTTAGGAAAAGTAGAAGAATGTTGTACACAGCTCGACAATATCTTACTTCAGACATCTGTCTAGCATATGTATCTTTGAAAATAATCTTTTAGACCACTTTGACGTAAAAGGTTGGACAAATACATAATGCAAATTACAGTGTAGTCGGATCTTATCAACGTTTACAGAATCAGCAAAATTTCTTCTATTGTGTATAAGGCATATTACAGACAGAAAAACATATTTCACACATTCCACATCTTTAAAATTAACAATTATGACAGTTTAATTGATTTGTAACTACTTTTCCAAAATTGCCAGCAAACAGATTATTGCACACCTAAAAATAAAGTTAAAAAACATAGGCCTCCTCCATATCCCCTCAAAGCCTCCTTTAAATTGCCAATATAGGTGTGTTTTCTACCATTTTGGTAGAAAAAAAACAGCGATTTGGTAGTAATTTAGGAAAAGTAGAAGAATGTTGTACACAGCTCTGCAATGTCTACTTCAGACATCTGTCTAGCATATGTATCTTTGAAAGTAATCTTTTAGACCACTTAGACTTAAAAGTTCGGAGAAAAACATAATGCAAATTACAGTGTAGTCGGATCTTATCAACATTTACAGAAACAGCAAAATTTCTTCTATTGTGTATAAGGCATATTACAGACAGAAAAAACATATTTCACACATTCCACATCTTTAAAATTAACAATTATGACAGTTTCATTGATTTGTAGCTACTTTTCCAAAGTTATCAGCAAACAAACTATTGCACACCTAAAAATAAAGTTAAAAAACATAGGCCTCCTCCATATCCCCTCAAAGCCTCCTTTCTATCGCCAACATAGGTGTGTTTTCTACCATTTTGGTAGAAAAAAAACAGCGATTTGGTTGTAATTTAGGAAAAGTAGAAGAATGTTGTACACAGCTCGGCAATGTCTACTTCAGACATCTGTCTAGCATATTTATCTTTGAAAGTAATCTTTTAGACCACTTTGACGTAATAGGTCAGAGAAATACATAATGCAAATTACAGTGTAGTCGGATCTTATCAACATTTACAGAATCAGCAAAATTTCTTCTATTGTGTATAAGGCATATTACAGACAAAAAAAAACATATTTTCACACATTCCACATCTTTAAAATTAACAATTATGACAGTTTCATTGATTTGTAGCTACTTTTCCAAAGTTATCAGCAACCAAACTATTGCACACCTAAAAATAAAGTTAAAAAACATAGGCCTCCTCTATATCCCCTCAAAGCCTCCTTTCCATCGCCAATATCGGTGTGTTTTCTACCATTTTGGTAGAAAAAAAACAGTGATTTGGTAGTAATTTAGGAAAAGTAGAAGAATGTTGTACACAGTTCTGCAATGTCTGCTTCAGACATCTGTCTAGCATATGAATCTTTGAAAGTAATCTTTTAGACCACTTAGACGTAAAAGGTCAGAGAAATACATAATGCAAATTACAGTGTAGTCGGATCTTATCCACATTTACAGAATCGGCAAACTTTTTTCATATTGTGTATAAAGCATATTACAGACAAAAAAACATATTTTCACACATTCCACATCTTTAAAATTAACAATTATCATAGTTTCATTGATTTGTAACTACTTTTCCAAAATTGCCAGCAAACAGATTATTGCACACCTAAAAATAAAGTTAAAAAACATAGGCCTCCTCCATATCCCCTCAAAGCCTCCTTTCCATCGCCAATATAGGTGTGTTTTCTTCCATTTTGGTAGAAAAAAAACAGCGATTTGGTAGTAATTTAGGAAAAGTAGAAGAATGTTGTACACAGCTTGGCAATGTCTACTTCAGACTTCTGTCTAGCATATGTATCTTTGAAAGTAATCTTTTAGACCACTTAGACGTAAAAGGTCGGAGAAATACATAATGCAAATTACAGTGTAGTCGGATCAAATCAACATTTACAGAATCAGCTAAATTTCTTCTATTGTGCATAAGGCATATTACAGACAAAAAAAACATATTTTCACACATTCCACATCTTTAAAATTAACAATTATGACAGTTTCATTGATTTGTAGCTACTTTTCCAAAGTTATCAGCAAACGAACTATTCCACACCTAAAAATAAAGTTAAAAAACATAGGCCTCCTCCATATCCCCTCAAAGCCTCCTTTCCATCGAAAAATATAGGTGTGTTTTCTACCATTTTGGTAGAAAAAAAACAGTGATTTGGTAGTAATATAGGAAAAGTAGAAGAATGTTGTACACAGCTCTGCAATGTCTACTTCAGACATCTGTCTAGCATGTGTATCTTTGAAAGTAATCTTTTAGACCACTTAGATGTAAAAGGTCGGAGAAATACATAATGCAAATTACAGTGTAGTCGGATCTTATCCACATTTACAGAATCTGCAAACTTTTTTTTATTGTGTATAAAGCATATTACAGACAAAAAAACATATTTTCACACATTTCACATCTTTAAAATTAACAATTATGATAGTTTCATTGATTTTTAACTACTTTTCCAAAATTGCCAGCAAACAGATTATTGCACACCTAAAAATAACGTTAAAAAACATAGGCCTCCTCCATATCCCCTCAAAGCCTCCTTTCCATCGCCAATATATGTGTGTTTTCTACCATTTTGGTAGAAAAAAAACAGCGATTTGGTAGTAATTTAGGAAAGGTAGAAGAATGTTGTACACAGCTCTGAAATGTCTACTTCAGACATCTGTCTAGCATATGTATCTTTGAAATTAATCTTTTAGACCACTTTGACGTAAAAGGTCGGAGAAATACATAATGCAAATTACAGTGTAGTCGGATCTTATCAACATTTAAAGAATCAGCAAAATTTTTTCTATTGTGTATAAGGCATATTACAGACAAAAAAATCATATTTTCACACATTCCACATCTTTAAAATTAACAATTATGACAGTTTCATTGATTTGTAGCTACTTTTCCAAAGTTATCAGCAAACAAACTATTGCACACCTAAAAATAAAGTTAAAAAACATAGGCCTCCTCCATATCCCCTCAAAGCCTCCTTTCCATCGCCAATATAGGTGTGTTTTCTACCATTTTGGTAGAAAAAAAACAGCGATTTGGTTGTAATTTAGGAAAAGTAGAAGAATGTTGTACACAGCTCAGCATGTCTACTTCAGACATCTGTCTAGCATATGTATCTTTGAAAGTAATCTTTTAGACCACTTAGACGTAAAAGGTCAGAGAAAAACATAATGCAAATTACAGTGTAGTCGGATCTTATCCAAATTTACAGAATCGGCAAAATTTCTTCTATTGTGTATAAAGCATATTACAGACAAAAAACATATTTTCACACATTCCACATCTTTAAAATTAACAATTATGATAATTTCATTGATTTGTAACTACTTTTCCAAAATTGCCAGCCAACAGATTATTGCACACCTAAAAATAAAGTTAAAAAACATAGGCCTCCTCCATATCCCCTCAAAGCCTCCTTTCCATCGCCAATATAGGTGTGTTTTCTACCATTTTGGTAGAAAAAAAACAGCGATTTGGTAGTAATTTAGGAAAAGTAGAAGAATGTTGTACACAGCTCTGCAATGTCTACTTCAGACATCTGTCTAGCAAATGTATCTTTGAAAGTAATCTTTTAGACCACTTAGACGTAAAAGGTCGGAGAAAAACATAGTGCAAATTACAGTGTAGTCGGATCTTATCAACATTTACAGAATAGGCAAACTTTTTTCTATTGTGTATAAAGCATATTACAGACAAAAAAACATATTTTCATACATTCCACATCTTTAAAATTAACAATTATGATAGTTTCATTGATTTGTAACTACTTTTCCAAAATTGCCAGCAAACAGATTACTGCACACCTAAAAATAAAGTTAAAAAACATAGGCCTCCTCCATATCCCCCCAAAGCCTCCTTTCCATCGCCAATATAGTTGTGTTTTCTACCATTTTGGTAGAAAAAAAACAGCGATTTGGTAGTAATTTAGGAAAAGTAGAAGAATGTTGTACACAGCTCGGCAATGTCTACTTCAGACTTCTGTCTAGCATATGTATCTTTGAAAGTAATCTTTTAGACCACTTTGACGTAAAAGGTCGGAGAAATACATAATGCAAATTACAGTGTAGTCGGATCAAATCAACATTTACAGAATCAGCAAAATTTCTTCTATTGTGCATAAGGCATATTATAGACAAAAAAACATATTTTCACACATTCCACATCTTTAAAATTAACAATTATGACAGTTTCATTGATTTGTAGCTACTTTTCCAAAGTTATCAGCAAACAAACTATTCCACACCTAAAAATAAAGTTAAAAAACATAGGCCTCCTCCATATCCCCTCAAAGCCTCCTTTCCATCGAAAAATATAGGTGTGTTTTCTACCATTTTGGTAGAAAAAAAACAGTGATTTGGTAGTAATATAGGAAAAGTAGAAGAATGTTGTACACAGCTCTGCAATGTCTACTTCAGACATCTGTCTAGCATGTGTATCTTTGAAAGTAATCTTTTAGACCACTTAGATGTAAAAGGTCGAAGAAATACATAATGCAAATTACAGTGTAGTCGGATCTTATCCACATTTACAGAATCTGCAAACTTTTTTTTATTGTGTATAAAGCATATTACAGACAAAAAAACATATTTTCACACATTTCACATCTTTAAAATTAACAATTATGACAGTTTCATTGATTTGTAACTACTTTTCCAAAATTGCCAGCAAACAGATTATTGCACACCTAAAAATAACGTTAAAAAACATAGGCCTCCTCCATATCCCCTCAAAGCCTCCTTTCCATCGCCAATATATGTGTGTTTTCTACCATTTTGGTAGAAAAAAAACAGCGATTTGGTAGTAATTTAGGAAAGGTAGAAGAATGTTGACACAGCTCTGAAATGTCTACTTCAGACATCTGTCTAGCATATGTATCTTTGAAAGTAATCTTTTAGACCACTTTGACGTAAAAGGTCGGAGAAATACATAATGCAAATTACAGTGTAGTCGGATCTTATCAACATTTACAGAATCAGCAAAATTTTTTCTATTGTGTATAAGGCATATTACAGACAAAAAAATCATATTTTCACACATTCCACATCTTTAAAATTAACAATTATGACAGTTTCATTGATTTGTAGCTACTTTTCCAAAGTTATCAGCAAACAAACTATTGCACACCTAAAAATAAAGTTAAAAAACATAGGCCTCCTCCATATCCCCTCAAAGCCTCCTTTCCATCGCCAATATAGGTGTGTTTTCTACCATTTTGGTAGAAAAAAAACAGCGATTTGGTTGTAATTTAGGAAAAGTAGAAGAATGTTGTACACAGCTCGGCATGTCTACTTCAGACATCTGTCTAGCATATGTATCTTTGAAAGTAATCTTTTAGACCACTTAGACGTAAAAGGTCGGAGAAAAACATAATGCAAATTACAGTGTAGTCGGATCTTATCCAAATTTACAGAATCGGCAAAATTTCTTCTATTGTGTATAAAGCATATTACAGACAAAAAACATATTTTCACACATTCCACATCTTTAAAATTAACAATTATGATAGTTTCATTGATTTGCAACTACTTTTCCAAAATTGCCAGCAAACAGATTATTGCACACCTAAAAATAAAGTTAAAAAACATAGGCCTCCTCCATATCCCCTCAATGCCTCCTCTCCATCGCCAATATCGGTGTGGTTTCTACCATTTTGGTAGAAAAAAAACAGCGATTTGGTAGTAATTTAGGAAAAGTAGAAGAATGTTGTACACAGCTCTGCAATGTCTACTTCAGACATCTGTCTAGCATATGTATCTTTGAAAGTAATCTTTTAGACCACTTAGACGTAAAAGGTCGGAGAAAAACATAATGCAAATTACAGTGTAGTCGGATCTTATCCAAATTTACAGAATCGAAAAAATTTCTTCTATTGTGTATAAAGCATATTACAGACAAAAAACATATTTTCACACATTCCACATCTTTAAAATTAACAATTATGACAGTTTCATTGATTTGTAGCTACTTTTCCAAAGTTATCAGCAAACAAACTATTGCACACCTAAAAATAAAGTTAAAAAACATAGGCCTCCTCCATATCCCCTCAAAGCCTCCTTTCTATCGCCAATATAGGTGTGTTTTCTACCATTTTGGTAGAAAAAAAAACAGCGATTTGGTTGTAATTTAGGAAAAGTAGAAGAATGTTGTACACAGCTCGACAATATCTTACTTCAGACATCTGTCTAGCATATGTATCTTTGAAAGTAATCTTTTAGACCACTTTGACGTAAAAGGTTGGACAAATACATAATGCAAATTACAGTGTAGTCGGATCTTATCAACGTTTACAGAATCAGCAAAATTTCTTCTATTGTGTATAAGGCATATTACAGACAGAAAAAACATATTTCACACATTCCACATCTTTAAAATTAACAATTATGACAGTTTAATTGATTTGTAACTACTTTTCCAAAATTGCCAGCAAACAGATTATTGCACACCTAAAAATAAAGTTAAAAAACATAGGCCTCCTCCATATCCCCTCAAAGCCTCCTTTAAATTGCCAATATAGGTGTGTTTTCTACCATTTTGGTAGAAAAAAAACAGCGATTTGGTAGTAATTTAGGAAAAGTAGAAGAATGTTGTACACAGCTCTGCAATGTCTACTTCAGACATCAGTCTAGCATATGTATCTTTGAAAGTAATCTTTTAGACCACTTAGACTTAAAAGTTCGGAGAAAAACATAATGCAAATTACAGTGTAGTCGGATCTTATCAACATTTACAGAAACAGCAAAATTTCTTCTATTGTGTATAAGGCATATTACAGACAGAAAAAACATATTTCACACATTCCACATCTTTAAAATTAACAATTATGACAGTTTCATTGATTTGTAGCTACTTTTCCAAAGTTATCAGCAAACAAACTATTGCACACCTAAAAATAAAGTTAAAAAACATAGGCCTCCTCCATATCCCCTCAAAGCCTCCTTTCTATCGCCAACATAGGTGTGTTTTCTACCATTTTGGTAGAAAAAAAACAGCGATTTGGTTATAATTTAGGAAAAGTAGAAGAATGTTGTACACAGCTCGGCAATGTCTACTTCAGACATCTGTCTAGCATATTTATCTTTGAAAGTAATCATTTAGACCACTTTGACGTAATAGGTCAGAGAAATACATAATGCAAATTACAGTGTAGTCGGATCTTATCAACATTTACAGAATCAGCAAAATTTCTTCTATTGTGTATAAGGCATATTACAGACAAAAAAAAACATATTTTCACACATTCCACATCTTTAAAATTAACAATTATGACAGTTTCATTGATTTGTAGCTACTTTTCCAAAGTTATCAGCAACCAAACTATTGCACACCTAAAAATAAAGTTAAAAAACATAGGCCTCCTCTATATCCCCTCAAAGCCTCCTTTCCATCGCCAATATAGGTGTGTTTTCTACCATTTTGGTAGAAAAAAAACAGTGATTTGGTAGTAATTTAGGAAAAGTAGAAGAATGTTGTACACAGTTCTGCAATGTCTGCTTCAGACATCTGTCTAGCATATGAATCTTTGAAAGTAATCTTTTAGACCACTTAGACGTAAAAGGTCAGAGAAATACATAATGCAAATTACAGTGTAGTCGGATCTTATCCACATTTACAGAATCGGCAAACTTTTTTCATATTGTGTATAAAGCATATTACAGACAAAAAAACATATTTTCACACATTCCACATCTTTAAAATTAACAATTATCATAGTTTCATTGATTTGTAACTACTTTTCCAAAATTGCCAGCAAACAGATTATTGCACACCTAAAAATAAAGTTAAAAAACATAGGCCTCCTCCATATCCCCTCAAAGCCTCCTTTCCATCGCCAATATAGGTGTGTTTTCTTCCATTTTGGTAGAAAAAAAACAGCGATTTGGTAGTAATTTAGGAAAAGTAGAAGAATGTTGTACACAGCTCGGCAATGTCTACTTCAGACTTCTGTCTAGCATATGTATCTTTGAAAGTAATCTTTTAGACCACTTTGACGTAAAAGGTCGGAGAAATACATAATGCAAATTACAGTGTAGTCGGATCAAATCAACATTTACAGAATCAGCTAAATTTCTTCTATTGTGCATAAGGCATATTACAGACAAAAAAAACATATTTTCACACATTTCACATCTTTAAAATTAACAATTATGACAGTTTCATTGATTTGTAGCTACTTTTCCAAAGTTATCAGCAAACAAACTATTCCACACCTAAAAATAAAGTTAAAAAACATAGGCCTCCTCCATATCCCCTCAAAGCCTCCTTTCCATCGAAAAATATAGGTGTGTTTTCTACCATTTTGGTAGAAAAAAAACAGTGATTTGGTAGTAATATAGGAAAAGTAGAAGAATGTTGTACACAGCTCTGCAATGTCTACTTCAGACATCTGTCTAGCATGTGTATCTTTGAAAGTAATCTTTTAGACCACTTAGATGTAAAAGGTCGGAGAAATACATAATGCAAATTACAGTGTAGTCGGATCTTATCCACATTTACAGAATCTGCAAACTTTTTTTTATTGTGTATAAAGCATATTACAGACAAAAAAACATATTTTCACACATTTCACATCTTTAAAATTAACAATTATGATAGTTTCATTGATTTGTAACTACTTTTCCAAAATTGCCAGCAAACAGATTATTGCACACCTAAAAATAACGTTAAAAAACATAGGCCTCCTCCATATCCCCTCAAAGCCTCCTTTCCATCGCCAATATATGTGTGTTTTCTACCATTTTGGTAGAAAAAAAACAGCGATTTGGTAGTAATTTAGGAAAGGTAGAAGAATGTTGTACACAGCTCTGAAATGTCTACTTCAGACATCTGTCTAGCATATGTATCTTTGAAAGTAATCTTTTAGACCACTTTGACGTAAAAGGTCGGAGAAATACATAATGCAAATTACAGTGTAGTCGGATCTTATCAACATTTAAAGAATCAGCAAAATTTTTTCTATTGTGTATAAGGCATATTACAGACAAAAAAATCATATTTTCACACAATCCACATCTTTAAAATTAACAATTATGACAGTTTCATTGATTTATAGCTACTTTTCCAAAGTTATCAGCAAACAAACTATTGCACACCTAAAAATAAAGTTAAAAAACATAGGCCTCCTCCATATCCCCTCAAAGCCTCCTTTCCATCGCCAATATAGGTGTGTTTTCTACCATTTTGGTAGAAAAAAAACAGCGATTTGGTTGTAATTTAGGAAAAGTAGAAGAATGTTGTACACAGCTCAGCATGTCTACTTCAGACATCTGTCTAGCATATGTATCTTTGAAAGTAATCTTTTAGACCACTTAGACGTAAAAGGTCAGAGAAAAACATAATGCAAATTACAGTGTAGTCGGATCTTATCCAAATTTACAGAATCGGCAAAATTTCTTCTATTGTGTATAAAGCATATTACAGACAAAAAACATATTTTCACACATTCCACATCTTTAAAATTAACAATTATGATAATTTCATTGATTTGTAACTACTTTTCCAAAATTGCCAGCCAACAGATTATTGCACACCTAAAAATAAAGTTAAAAAACATAGGCCTCCTCCATATCCCCTCAAAGCCTCCTTTCCATCGCCAATATAGGTGTGTTTTCTACCATTTTGGTAGAAAAAAAACAGCGATTTGGTAGTAATTTAGGAAAAGTAGAAGAATGTTGTACACAGCTCTGCAATGTCTACTTCAGACATCTGTCTAGCAAATGTATCTTTGAAAGTAATCTTTTAGACCACTTAGACGTAAAAGGTCGGAGAAAAACATAGTGCAAATTACAGTGTAGTCGGATCTTATCAACATTTACAGAATAGGCAAACTTTTTTCTATTGTGTATAAAGCATATTACAGACAAAAAAACATATTTTCATACATTCCACATCTTTAAAATTAACAATTATGATAGTTTCATTGATTTGTAACTACTTTTCCAAAATTGCCAGCAAACAGATTACTGCACACCTAAAAATAAAGTTAAAAAACATAGGCCTCCTCCATATCCCCCCAAAGCCTCCTTTCCATCGCCAATATAGTTGTGTTTTCTACCATTTTGGTAGAAAAAAAACAGTGATTTGGTAGTAATTTAGGAAAAGTAGAAGAATGTTGTACACAGCTCTGCAATGTCTACTTCAGACATCTGTCTAGCAAATGTATCTTTGAAAGTAATCTTTTAGACCACTTAGACGTAAAAGGTCGGAGAAATACATAATGCAAATTACAGTGTAGTCGGATCTTATCCACATTTACAGAATCGGCAAACTTTTTTCTATTGTGTATAAAGCATATTACAGACAAAAAAACATATTTTCACACATTCCACATCTTTAAAATTAACAATTATGATAATTTCATGGATTTGTAACTACTTTTCCAAAATTGCCAGCAAACAGATTATTGCACGCCTAAAAATAAAGTTAAAAAACATAGGCCTCCTCCATATCCCCTCAAAGCCTCCTTTCCATCGCCAATATAGTTGTGTTTTCTACCATTTTGGTAGAAAAAAAACAGTGATTTGGTAGTAATTTAGGAAAAGTAGAAGAATGTTGTACACAGCTCTGCAATGTCTACTTCAGACATCTGTCTAGCAAATGTATCTTTGAAAGTAATCTTTTAGACCACTTAGACGTAAAAGGTCGGAGAAAAACATAATGCAAATTACAGTTTAGTCGGATCTTATCAACATTTACAGAATCAGCAAAATTTCTTCTATTGTGTATAAGGCATATTGAAGACAAAAAAAACATATTTTCACACATTCCACATCTTTAAAATTAACAATTATGACAGTTTCATTGATTTGTAGCTACTTTTCCAAAGTTATCAGCAAGCAAACTATTGCACACCTAAAAATAAAGTTAAAAAACATAGGCCTCCTCCATATCCCCTCAAATCCTCCTTTCCATCGCCAATATAGGTGTGTTTTCTACCATTTTGGTAGAAAAAAACAGTGATTTGGTAGTAATTTAGGAAAAGTAGAAGAATGTTGCACACAGCTCTGCAATGTCTACTTCAGACATATGTCTAGCATATGTATCTTTGAAAGTAATCTTTTAGACCACTTAGACGTAAAAGGTCGGAGAAAAACAATGCGAATTACAGTGTAGTCGGATCTTATCTAAATTTACAGAATCGGCAAAATTTCTTCTATTGTGTATAAAGCATATTACAGACAAAAAACATATTTTCACACATTCCACGTCTTTAAAATTAACAATTATGATAATTTCATTGATTTGTAACTACTTTTCCAAAATTGCCAGCAAACAGATTATTGCACACCTAAAAATAAAGTTAAAAAACATAGGCCTCCTCCATATCCCCTCAAAGCCTCCTTTCCATCGCCAATATAGGTGTGTGTTCTACCATTTTGGTAGAAAAAAAACAGCGATTTGGTAGTAACTTAGGAAAAGTAGAAGAATGTTGTACACAGCTCGGCAATGTCTACTTCAGACATCTGTCTAACATATGTATCTTTGAAAGTAATCTTTTAGACCACTTTGACGTAAAAGGTCGGAGAAATACATAACGCAAATTACAGTGTAGTCGGATATTATCAACATTTACAGAATCAGCAAAATTTCTTCTATTGTGTATAAGGCATATTACAGACAAAAAAAACATATTTTCACACATTCCACATCTTTAAAATTAACAATTATGACAGTTTCATTGATTTGTAGCTACTTTTCCAAAGTTATCGGCAAACAAACTATTGCACACCTAAAAATAAAGTTAAAAAACATAGGCCTCCTCCATATCCCCTCAAAGCCTCCTTTACATCGCCAATATAGGTGTGTTTTCTACCATTTTGGTAGAAAAAAAAC
This sequence comes from Phyllobates terribilis, assembly GCF_046119375.1. NCBI lineage: Eukaryota > Metazoa > Chordata > Amphibia > Anura > Dendrobatidae > Phyllobates > Phyllobates terribilis. Next base: position 338,989,689 of record NW_027362762.1, on the reverse strand, counting down.
AGCGATTTGGTTGTAATTTAGGAAAAGTAGAAGAATGTTGTACACAGCTCGGCAATGTCTACTTCAGACATCTGTCTAGCATATGTATCTTTGAAAGTAATCTTTTAGACCACTTAGATGTAAAAGGTCGGAGAAAAACATAATGCAAATTACAGTGTAGTCGGATCTTATCCAAATTTACAGAATCGGCAAAATTTCTTGTACTGTGTATAAAGCATATTACAGACAAAAAACATATTTTCACACATTCCACATCTTTAAAATTAACAATTATGATAATTTCATTGATTTGTAACTACTTTCCAAAATTGCCAGCAAACAGATTATTGCACACCTAAAAATAAAGTTAAAAAACATAGGCCTCCTCCATATCCCCTCAAAGCCTCCTTTCCATCGCCAATATAGGTGTGTTTTCTTCCATTTTGGTAGAAAAAAAACAGCGATTTGGTTGTAATTTAGGAAAAGTAGAAGAATGTTGTACACAGCTCGGCAATGTCTACTTCAGACATCTGTCTAGCATATGTATCTTTGAAAGTAATCTTTTAGACCACTTTGACGTAAAAGGTCGGAGAAATACATAATGCAAATTACAGTGTAGTAGGATCTTATCCTCATTTTCAGAATCTGCAAACTTTTTTCTATTGTGTATAAAGCATATTACAGACAAAAAAACATATTTTCACACATTCCACATCTTTAAAATTAAGAATTATGACAGTTTCATTGATTTGTAACTACTTTTCCAAAGTTATCAGCAAACAAACTATTGCACACCTAAAAATAAAGTTAAAAACATAGGCCTCCTCCATATCCCCTCAAAGACTCCTTTCCATCGCCAATATAGGTGTGTTTTCTACCATTTTGGTAGAAAAAAAACAGCGATTTGGTTGTAATTTAGGAAAAGTAGAAGAATGTTGTACACAGCTCGGCAATGTCTACTTCAGACATCTGTCTAGCATATGTATCTTTGAATGTAATCTTTTAGACCACTTTGACGTAAAAGGTCGGAGAAATACATAATGCAAATTACAGTGTAGTCGGATCTTATCAACATTTACAGAATCAGCAAAATTTCTTCTATTGTGTATAAGGCATATTACAGACAAAAAAAAACTTATTTTCACACATTCCACATCTTTAAAATTAACAATTATGACAGTTTCATTGATTTGTAGCTACTTTTCCAAAGTTATCAGCAAAAAAACTATTGCACACCTAAAAATAAAGTTAAAAATCATAGGCCTCCTCCATATCCCCTCAAAGCCTCCTTTCCATCGCCAATATAGGTGTGTTTTCTACCATTTTGGTAGAAAAAAAACAGTGATTTGGCAGTAATTTAGGAAAAGTAGAAGAATGTTGCACACAGCTCTGCAATGTCTACTTCAGACATATGTCTAGCATATGTATCTTTGAAAGTAATCTTTTAGACCACTTAGACGTAAAAGGTCGGAGAAAAACAATGCAAATTACAGTGTAGTCGGATCTTATCTAAATTTACAGAATCGGCAAAATTTCTTCTATTGTGTATAAAGCATATTACAGACAAAAAAAACATATTTTCACACATTCCACATCTTTAAAATTAACAATTATGACAGTTTCATTGACTTCTAGCTACTTTTCCAAAGTTATCAGCAAACAAACTATTGCACACCTAAAAATAAAGTTAAAAAACATAGGCCTCCTCCATATCCCCTCAAAGCCTCCTTTACATCGCCAATATAGGTGTGTTTTCTACCATTTTGGTAGAAAAAAAACAGCGATTTGGTTGTAATTTAGGAAAAGTAGAAGAATGTTGTACACAGCTCGGCAATGTCTACTTCATACATCTGTCTAGCATATGTATCTTTGAAAGTAATCTTTTAGACCACTTAGACGTAAAAGGTCGGAGAAAAACATAATGCAAATTACAGTGTAGTCGGATCTTATCCAAATTTACAGAATCGGCAAAATTTCTTCTACTGTGTATAAAGCATATTACAGACAAAAAACATATTTTCACACATTCCACATCTTTAAAATTAACAATTATGATAATTTCATTGATTTGTAACTACTTTCCAAAATTGCCAGCAAACAGATTATTGCACACCTAAAAATAAAGTTAAAAAACATAGGCCTCCTCCATATCCCCTCAAAGCCTCCTTTCCATCGCCAATATAGGTGTGTTTTCTACCATTTTGGTAGAAAAAAAACTGTGATTTGGTAGTAATTTAGGAAAAGTAGAAGAATTTTGTACACAGCTCTGCAATGTCTACTTCAGACATCTGTCTAGCATATGTATCTTTGAAAGTAATCTTTTAGACCACTTAGACGTAAAAGGTCGGAGAAATACATAATGCAAATTACAGTGTAGTCGGATCTTATCAACATTTACAGAATCAGTAAAATTTCTTCTATTGTGTATAAGGCATATTACAGACAAAAAATACATATTTTCACACATTCCACATTTTTAAAATTAACAATTATGATAGTTTCATTGATTTGTAGCTACTTTTCCAAAATTGCCAGCAAACAGATTATTGCACACCTAAAAATAAAGTTAAAAAACATAGGCCTCCTCCATATCCCCTCAAAGCCTCCTTTCCATCGCCAATATAGGTGTGTTTTCTACCATTTTGGTAGAAAAAAAACAGTGATTTGGTAGTAATTTAGGAAAAGTAGAAGAATGTTGTACACAGCTCTGCAATGTCTACTTCAGACATCTGTCTAGCATATGTATCTTTGAAAGTAATCTTTTAGACCACTTAGACGTAAAAGGTCGGAGAAATACATAATGCAAATTACAGTGTAGTCGGATCTTATCCACATTTACAGAATCGGCAAACTTTTTTCTATTGTGTATAAAGCATATTACAGACAAAAAAACATATTTTCACACATTCCACATCTTTAAAATTAACAATTATGATAATTTCATGGATTTGTAACTACTTTTCCAAAATTGCCAGCAAACAGATTATTGCACACCTAAAAATAAAGTTAAAAAACTTAGGCCTCCTCCATATCCCCTCAAAGCCTCCTTTCCATCGCCAATATAGGTGTGTTTTCTACCATTTTGGTAGAAAAAAAACAGCGATTTGGTAGTAATTTAGGAAAAGTAGAAGAATGTTGTACACAGCTCGGCAATGTCTACTTCAGACATATGTCTAGTATATGTATCTTTGAAAGTAATCTTTTAGACCACTTTGACGTAAAAGGTCGGAGAAATACATAATGCAAATTACAGTGTAGTCGGATCTTATCAACATTTACAGAATCAGCAAAATTTCTTCTATTGTGTATAAGGCATATTACAGACAAAAAAACATATTTTCAAACATTCCACATCTTTAAAATTAACAATTATGACAGTTTCATTGATTTGTAGCTACTTTTCCAAAGTTATCAGCAAACAAACTATTGCACACCTAAAAATAAAGTTAAAAAACATAGGCCTCCTCCATATCCCCTCAAATCCTCCTTTCCATCGCCAATATAGGTGTGTTTTCTTCCATTTTGGTAGAAAAAAAACAGCAATTTGGTTGTAATTTAGGAAAAGTAGAAGAATGTTGTACACAGCTCGGCAATGTCTACTTCAGACATCTGTCTAGCATATGTATCTTTGAAAGTAATCTTTTAGACCACTTTGACGTAAAAGGTCGGAGAAATACATAATGCAAATTACAGTGTAGTAGGATCTTATCCTCATTTTCAGAATCTGCAAACTTTTTTCTATTGTGTATAAAGCATATTACAGACAAAAAAACATATTTTCACACATTCCACATCTTTAAAATTAACAATTATGATAGTTTCATTGATTTGTAACTACTTTTCCAAAATTGCCAGCAAACAGATTATTGCACACCTAAAAATAAAGTTAAAAAACATAGGCCTCCTTTATATCCCCTCAAAGCCTCATTTCCATCGCCAATATCGGTGTGTTTTCTACCATTTTGGTAGAAAAAAAACAGTGATTTGGTAGTAATTTAGGAAAATTAGAAGAATGTTGTACACAGCTCTGCAATGTCTACTTCAGACATCTGTCTAGCATATGTATCTTTGAAAGTAATCTTTTAGACCACTTAGACGTAAAAGGTCGGAGAAAAACATAATGCAAATTACAGTGTAGTCGGATCTTATCAACATTTACAGAATCAGCAAAATTTCTTCTATTGTGTATAAGGCATATTACAGACAAAAAAACATATTTTCACACATTCCACATCTTTAAAATTAAGAATTATGACAGTTTCATTGATTTGTAACTACTTTTCCAAAGTTATCAGCAAACAAACTATTGCACACCTAAAAATAAAGTTAAAAACATAGGCCTCCTCCATATCCCCTCAAAGACTCCTTTCCATCGCCAATATAGGTGTGTTTTCTACCATTTTGGTAGAAAAAAAACAGCGATTTGGTTGTAATTTAGGAAAAGTAGAAGAATGTTGTACACAGCTCGGCAATGTCTACTTCAGACATCTGTCTAGCATATGTATCTTTGAAAGTAATCTTTTAGACACTTTGACGTAAAAGGTCGGAGAAATACATAATGCAAATTACAGTGTAGTCGGATCTTATCAACATTTACAGAATCAGCAAAATTTCTTCTATTGTGTATAAGGCATATTACAGACAAAAAAAAACTTATTTTCACACATTCCACATCTTTAAAATTAACAATTATGACAGTTTCATTGATTTGTAGCTACTTTTCCAAAGTTATCAGCAAAAAAACTATTGCACACCTAAAAATAAAGTTAAAAATCATAGGCCTCCTCCATATCCCCTCAAAGCCTCCTTTCCATCGCCAATATAGGTGTGTTTTCTACCATTTTGGTAGAAAAAAAACAGTGATTTGGTAGTAATTTAGGAAAAGTAGAAGAATGTTGCACACAGCTCTGCAATGTCTACTTCAGACATATGTCTAGCATATGTATTTTTGAAAGTAATCTTTTAGACCACTTAGACGTAAAAGGTCGGAGAAAAACAATGCAAATTACAGTGTAGTCGGATCTTATCTAAATTTACAGAATCGGCAAAATTTCTTCTATTGTGTATAAAGCATATTACAGACAAAAAACATATTTTCACACATTCCACGTCTTTAAGATTAACAATTATGATAATTTCATTGATTTGTAACTACTTTTCCAAAATTGCCAGCAAACAGATTATTGCACACCTAAAAATAAAGTTAAAAAACATAGGCCTCCTCCATATCCCCTCAAAGCCTCCTTTCCATCGCCAATATAGGTGTGTTTTCTTCCATTTTGGTAGAAAAAAAACAGCGATTTGGTAGTAACTTAGGAAAAGTAGAAGAATGTTGTACACAGCTCGGCAATGTCTACTTCAGACATCTGTCTAACATATGTATCTTTGAATGTAATCTTTTAGACCACTTTGACGTAAAAGGTCGGAGAAATACAGAACGCAAATTACAGTGTAGTCGGACCTTATCAACATTTACAGAATCAGCAAAATTTCTTCTATTGTGTATAAGGCATATTACAGACAAAAAAAACATATTTTCACACATTCCACATCTTTAAAATTAACAAATATGACAGTTTCATTGATTTGTAGCTACTTTTCCAAAGTTATCAGCAAACAAACTATTGCACACCTAAAAATAAAGTTAAAAAACATAGGCCTCCTCCATATCCCCTCAAAGCCTCCTTTACATCGCCAATATAGGTGTGTTTTCTACCATTTTGGTAGAAAAAAAACAGCGATTTGGTTGTAATTTAGGAAAAGTAGAAGAATGTTGTACACAGCTCGGCAATGTCTACTTCAGACATCTGTCTAGCATATGTATCTTTGAAAGTAATCTTTTAGACCACTTAGACGTAAAAGGTCGGAGAAAAACATAATGCAAATTACAGTGTAGTCGGATCTTATCCAAATTTACAGAATCGGCAAAATTTCTTCTATTGTGTATAAAGCATATTACAGACAAAAAACATATTTTTACACATTCCACATCTTTAAAATTAACAATTATGATAATTTCATTGATTTGTAACTACTTTCCAAAGTTGCCAGCAAACAGATTATTGCACACCTAAAAATAAAGTTAAAAAACATAGGCCTCCTCCATATCCCCTCAAAGCCTCCTTTCCATCGCCAATATAGGTGTGTTTTCTACCATTTTGGTAGAAAAAAAACTGTGATTTGGTAGTAATTTAGGAAAAGTAGAAGAATTTTGTACACAGCTCTGCAATGTCTACTTCAGACATCTGTCTAGCATATGTATCTTTGAAAGTAATCTTTTAGACCACTTAGACGTAAAAGGTCGGAGAAATACATAATGCAAATTACAGTGTAGTCAGATCTTATCAACATTTACAGAATCAGTAAAATTTCTTCTATTGTGTATAAGGCATATTACAGACAAAAAATACATATTTTCACACATTCCACATTTTTAAAATTAACAATTATGATAGTTTCATTGATTTGTAGCTACTTTTCCAAAATTGCCAGCAAACAGATTATTGCACACCTAAAAATAAAGTTAAAAAACATAGGCCTCCTCCATATCCCCTCAAAGCCTCCTTTCCATCGCCAATATAGGTGTGTTTTCTACCATTTTGGTAGAAAAAAAACAGTGATTTGGTAGTAATTTAGGAAAAGTAGAAGAATGTTGTACACAGCTCTGCAATGTCTACTTCAGACATCTGTCTAGCATATGTATCTTTGAAAGTAATCTTTTAGACCACTTAGACGTAAAAGGTCGGAGAAATACATAATGCAAATTACAGTGTAGTCGGATCTTATCCACATTTACAGAATCGGCAAACTTTTTTCTATATTGTATAAAGCATATTACAGACAAAAAAACATATTTTCACACATTCCACATCTTTAAAATTAACAATTATGATAATTTCATGGATTTGTAACTACTTTTCCAAAATTGCCAGCAAACAGATTATTGCACACCTAAAAATAAAGTTAAAAAACATAGGCCTCCTCCATATCCCCTCAAAGCCTCCTTTCCATCGCCAATATAGGTGTGTTTTCTACCATTTTGGTAGAAAAAAAACAGCGATTTGGTAGTAACTTAGGAAAAGTAGAAGAATGTTGTACACAGCTCGGCAATGTCTACTTCAGACATCTGTCTAACATATGTATCTTTGAAAGTAATCTTTTAGACCACTTTGACGTAAAAGGTCGGAGAAATACATAACGCAAATTACAGTGTAGTCGGATCTTATCAACATTTACAGAATCAGCAAAATTTCTTCTATTGTGTATAAGGCATATTACAGACAAAAAAAACATATTTTCACACATTCCACATCTTTAAAATTAACAATTATGACAGTTTCATTGACTTCTAGCTACTTTTCCAAAGTTATCAGCAAACAAACTATTGCACACCTAAAAATAAAGTTAAAAAACATAGGCCTCCTTCATATCCCCTCAAAGCCTCCTTTACATCGCCAATATAGGTGTGTTTTCTACCATTTTGGTAGAAAAAAAACAGCGATTTGGTTGTAATTTAGGAAAAGTAGAAGAATGTTGTACACAGCTCGGCAATGTCTACTTCATACATCTGTCTAGCATATGTATCTTTGAAAGTAATCTTTTAGACCACTTAGACGTAAAAGGTCGGAGAAAAACATAATGCAAATTACAGTGTAGTCGGATCTTATCCTCATTTTCAGAATCTGCAAACTTTTTTCTATTGTGTATAAAGCATATTACAGACAAAAAAACATATTTTCACACATTCCACATCTTTAAAATTAACAATTATGATAGTTTCTTTGATTTGTAACTACTTTTCCAAAATTGCCAGCAAACAGATTATTGCACACCTAAAAATAAAGTTAAAAAACATAGGCCTCCTTTATATCCCCTCAAAGCCTCCTTTCCATCGCCAATATCGGTGTGTTTTCTACCATTTTGGTAGAAAAAAAACAGTGATTTGGTAGTAATTTAGGAAAATTAGAAGAATGTTGTACACAGCTCTGCAATGTCTACTTCAGACATCTGTCTAGCATATGTATCTTTGAAAGTAATCTTTTAGACCACTTAGACGTAAAAGGTCGGAGAAAAACATAATGCAAATTACAGTGTAGTCGGATCTTATCAACATTTACAGAATCAGCAAAATTTCTTCTATTGTGTATAAGGCATATTACAGACAAAAAAACATATTTTCACACATTCCACATCTTTAAAATTAAGAATTATGACAGTTTCATTGATTTGTAACTACTTTTCCAAAGTTATCAGCAAACAAACTATTGCACACCTAAAAATAAAGTTAAAAACATAGGCCTCCTCCATATCCCCTCAAAGACTCCTTTCCATCGCCAATATAGGTGTGTTTTCTACCATTTTGGTAGAAAAAAAACAGCGATTTGGTTGTAATTTAGGAAAAGTAGAAGAATGTTGTACACAGCTCGGCAATGTCTACTTCAGACATCTGTCTAGCATATGTATCTTTGAAAGTAATCTTTTAGACACTTTGACGTAAAAGGTCGGAGAAATACATAATGCAAATTACAGTGTAGTCGGATCTTATCAACATTTACAGAATCAGCAAAATTTCTTCTATTGTGTATAAGGCATATTACAGACAAAAAAAAACTTATTTTCACACATTCCACATCTTTAAAATTAACAATTATGACAGTTTCATTGATTTGTAGCTACTTTTCCAAAGTTATCAGCAAAAAAACTATTGCACACCTAAAAATAAAGTTAAAAATCATAGGCCTCCTCCATATCCCCTCAAAGCCTCCTTTCCATCGCCAATATAGGTGTGTTTTCTACCATTTTGGTAGAAAAAAAACAGTGATTTGGTAGTAATTTAGGAAAAGTAGAAGAATGTTGCACACAGCTCTGCAATGTCTACTTCAGACATATGTCTAGCATATGTATCTTTGAAAGTAATCTTTTAGACCACTTAGACGTAAAAGGTCGGAGAAAAACAATGCAAATTACAGTGTAGTCGGATCTTATCTAAATTTACAGAATCGGCAAAATTTCTTCTATTGTGTATAAAGCATATTACAGACAAAAAACATATTTTCACACATTCCACGTCTTTAAGATTAACAATTATGATAATTTCATTGATTTGTAACTACTTTTCCAAAATTGCCAGCAAACAGATTATTGCACACCTAAAAATAAAGTTAAAAAACATAGGCCTCCTCCATATCCCCTCAAAGCCTGCTTTCCATCGCCAATATAGGTGTGTTTTCTTCCATTTTGGTAGAAAAAAAACAGCGATTTGGTAGTAACTTAGGAAAAGTAGAAGAATGTTGTACACAGCTCGGCAATGTCTACTTCAGACATCTGTCTAACATATGTATCTTTGAATGTAATCTTTTAGACCACTTTGACGTAAAAGGTCGGAGAAATACAGAACGCAAATTACAGTGTAGTCGGACCTTATCAACATTTACAGAATCAGCAAAATTTCTTCTATTGTGTATAAGGCATATTACAGACAAAAAAAACATATTTTCACACATTCCACATCTTTAAAATTAACAAATATGACAGTTTCATTGATTTGTAGCTACTTTTCCAAAGTTATCAGCAAACAAACTATTGCACACCTAAAAATAAAGTTAAAAAACATAGGCCTCCTCCATATCCCCTCAAAGCCTCCTTTACATCGCCAATATAGGTGTGTTTTCTACCATTTTGGTAGAAAAAAAACAGCGATTTGGTTGTAATTTAGGAAAAGTAGAAGAATGTTGTACACAGCTCGGCAATGTCTACTTCAGACATCTGTCTAGCATATGTATCTTTGAAAGTAATCTTTTAGACCACTTAGACGTAAAAGGTCGAAGAAAAACATAATGCAAATTACAGTGTAGTCGGATCTTATCCAAATTTACAGAATCGGCAAAATTTCTTCTATTGTGTATAAAGCATATTACAGACAAAAAACATATTTTTACACATTCCACATCTTTAAAATTAACAATTATGATAATTTCATTGATTTGTAACTACTTTCCAAAGTTGCCAGCAAACAGATTATTGCACACCTAAAAATAAAGTTAAAAAACATAGGCCTCCTCCATATCCCCTCAAAGCCTCCTTTCCATCGCCAATATAGGTGTGTTTTCTACCATTTTGGTAGAAAAAAAACTGTGATTTGGTAGTAATTTAGGAAAAGTAGAAGAATTTTGTACACAGCTCTGCAATGTCTACTTCAGACATCTGTCTAGCATATGTATCTTTGAAAGTAATCTTTTAGACCACTTAGACGTAAAAGGTCGGAGAAATACATAATGCAAATTACAGTGTAGTCAGATCTTATCAACATTTACAGAATCAGTAAAATTTCTTCTATTGTGTATAAGGCATATTACAGACAAAAAATACATATTTTCACACATTCCACATTTTTAAAATTAACAATTATGATAGTTTCATTGATTTGTAGCTACTTTTCCAAAATTGCCAGCAAACAGATTATTGCACACCTAAAAATAAAGTTAAAAAACATAGGCCTCCTCCATATCCCCTCAAAGCCTCCTTTCCATCGCCAATATAGGTGTGTTTTCTACCATTTTGGTAGAAAAAAAACAGCGATTTGGTAGTAACTTAGGAAAAGTAGAAGAATGTTGTACACAGCTCGGCAATGTCTACTTCAGACATCTGTCTAACATATGTATCTTTGAAAGTAATCTTTTAGACCACTTTGACGTAAAAGGTCGGAGAAATACATAACGCAAATTACAGTGTAGTCGGATCTTATCAACATTTACAGAATCAGCAAAATTTCTTCTATTGTGTATAAGGCATATTACAGACAAAAAAAACATATTTTCACACATTCCACATCTTTAAAATTAACAATTATGACAGTTTCATTGATTTGTAACTACTTTTCCAAAGTTATCAGCAAACAAACTATTGCACACCTAAAAATAAAGTTAAAAAACATAGGCCTCCTCCATATCCCCTCAAAGACTCCTTTCCATCGCCAATATAGGTGTGTTTTCTACCATTTTGGTAGAAAAAAAACAGCGATTTGGTTGTAATTTAGGAAAAGTAGAAGAATGTTGTACACAGCTCGGCAATGTCTACTTCAGACATCTGTCTAGCATATGTATCTTTGAAAGTAATCTTTTAGACCACTTTGACGTAAAAGGTCGGAGAAATACATAATGCAAATTACAGTGTAGTCGGATCTTATCAACATTTACAGAATCAGCAAAATTTCTTCTATTGTTTATAAGGCATATTACAGACAAAAAAAAACTTATTTTCACACATTCCACATCTTTAAAATTAACCATTATGACAGTTTCATTGATTTGTAGCTACTTTTCCAAAGTTATCAGCAAACAAACTATTGCACACCTAAAAATAAAGTTAAAAATCATAGGCCTCCTCCATATCCCCTCAAAGCCTCCTTTCCATCGCCAATATAGGTGTGTTTTCTACCATTTTGGTAGAAAAAAAACAGTGATTTGGTAGTAATTTAGGAAAAGTAGAAGAATGTTGCACACAGCTCTGCAATGTCTACTTCAGACATATGTCTAGCATATGTATCTTTGAAAGTAATCTTTTAGACCACTTAGACGTAAAAGGTCGGAGAAAAACAATGCAAATTACAGTGTAGTCGGATCTTATCTAAATTTACAGAATCGGCAAAATTTCTTCTATTGTGTATAAAGCATATTACAGACAAAAAACATATTTTCACACATTCCACGTCTTTAAAATTAACAATTATGATAATTTCATTGATTTGTAACTACTTTTCCAAAATTGCCAGCAAACAGATTATTGCACACCTAAAAATAAAGTTAAAAAACATAGGCCTCCTCCATATCCCCTCAAAGCCTCCTTTCCATCGGCAATATAGGTGTGTTTTCTACCATTTTGGTAGAAAAAAAACTGCGATTTGGTAGTAACTTAGGAAAAGTAGAAGAATGTTGTACACAGCTCGGCAATGTCTACTTCAGACATCTGTCTAACATATGTATCTTTGAAAGTAATCTTTTAGACCACTTTGACGTAAAAGGTCGGAGAAATACATAACGCAAATTACAGTGTAGTCGGATCTTATCAACATTTACAGAATCAGCAAAATTTCTTCTATTGTGTATAAGGCATATTACAGACAAAAAAAACATATTTTCACACATTCCACATCTTTAAAATTAACAATTATTACAGTTTAATTGATTTGTAGCTACTTTTCCAAAGTTATCAGCAAACAAACTATTGCACACCTAAAAATAAAGTTAAAAAACATAGGCCTCCTCCATATCCCCTCAAAGCCTCCTTTCCATCGCCAATATAGGTGTGTTTTCTACCATTTCGGTAGAAAAAAAACAGTGATTTGGTAGTAATTTAGGAAAAGTAGAAGAATGTTGTACACAGCTCTGCAATGTCTACTTCAGACATCTGTCTAGCATATGTATCTTTGAAAGTAATCTTTTAGACCACTTAGACGTAAAAGGTCGGAGAAATACATAATGCAAATTACAGTGTAGTCGGATCTTATCCACATTTACAGAATCGTCAAACTTTTTTCTATTGTGTATAAAGCATATTACAGACAAAAAAACATATTTTCACACATTCCACATCTTTAAAATTAACAATTATGATAATTTCATGGATTTGTAACTACTTTTCCAAAATTGCCAGCAAACAGATTATTGCACACCTAAAAATTAAGTTAAAAAACATAGGCCTCCTCCATATCCCCTCAAAGCCTCCTTTCCATCGCCAATATAGGTGTGTTTTCTACCATTTTGGTAGAAAAAAACAGCGATTTGGTAGTAATTTAGGAAAAGTAGAAAAATGTTGTTCACAGCTCGGCAATGTCTACTTCAGACATCTGTCTAGTATATGTATCTTTGAAAGTAATCTTATAGACCACTTTGATGTAAAAGGTCGGAGAAATACATAATGCAAATTACAGTGTAGTCGGATCTTATCAACATTTACAGAATCAGCAAAATTTCTTCTATTGTGTATAAGGCATATTACAGACAAAAAAACATATTTTCACACATTCCACATCTTTAAAATTAACAATTATGACAGTTTCATTGATTTGTAGCTACTTTTCCAAAGTTATCAGCAAACAAACTATTGCACACCTAAAAATAAAGTTAAAAAAGATAGGCCTCCTCCATATCCCCTCAAAGCCTCCTTTCCATTGCCAATATAGGTGTGTTTTCTTCCATTTTGGTAGAAAAAAAACAGCGATTTGGTTGTAATTTAGGAAAAGTAGAAGAATGTTGTACACAGCTCGGCAATGTCTACTTCAGACATCTGTCTAGCATATGTATCTTTGAAAGTAATCTTTTAGACCACTTTGACGTAAAAGGTCGGAGAAATACATAATGCAAATTACAGTGTCGTAGGATCTTATCCTCATTTTCAGAATCTGCAAACTTTTTTCTATTGTGTATAAAGCATATTACAGACAAAAAAACATATTTTCACACATTCCACATCTTTAAAATTAACAATTATGATAGTTTCATTGATTTGTAACTACTTTTCCAAAATTGCCAGCAAACAGATTATTGCACACCTAAAAATAAAGTTAAAAAACATAGGCCTCCTCCATATCCCCTCAAAGCCTCCTTTCCATCGCCAATATCGGTGTGCTTTCTACCATTTTGGTAGAAAAAAAACAGTGATTTGGTAGTAATTTAGGAAAAGTAGAAGAATGTTGTACACAGCTCTGCAATGTCTACTTCAGACATCTGTCTAGCATATGTATCTTTGAAAGTAATCTTTTAGACCACTTAGACGTAAAAGGTCGGAGAAAAACATAATGCAAATTACAGTGTAGTCGGATCTTATCAACATTTACAGAATCAGCAAAATTTCTTCTATTGTGTATAAGGCATATTACAGACAAAAAAACATATTTTCACACATTCCACATCTTTAAAATTAACAATTATGACAGTTTCATTGATTTGTAACTACTTTTCCAAAGTTATCAGCAAACAAACTATTGCACACCTAAAAATAAAGTTAAAAAACATAGGCCTCCTCCATATCCCCTCAAAGCCTCCTTTCCATCGCCAATATAGGTGTGTTTTCTACCATTTTGGTAGAAAAAAAACAGCGATTTGGTTGTAATTTAGGAAAAGTAGAAGAATGTTGTACACAGCTCGGCAATGTCTACTTCAGACATCTGTCTAGCATATGTATCTTTGAAAGTAATCTTTTAGACCACTTTGACGTAAAAGGTCGGAGAAATACATAATGCAAATTACAGTGTAGTCGGATCTTATCAACATTTACAGAATCAGCAAAATTTCTTCTATTGCGTATAAGGCATATTACAGACAAAAAAAAACTTATTTTCACACATTCCACATCTTTAAAATTAACAATTAAGAAAGTTTCATTGATTTGTAGCTACTTTTCCAAAGTTATCAGCAAACAAACTATTGCACACCTAAAAATAAAGTTAAAAATCATAGGCCTCCTCCATATCCCCTCAAAGCCTCCTTTCCATCGCCAATATAGGTGTGTTTTCTACCATTTTGGTAGAAAAAAACTGTGATTTGGTAGTAATTTAGGAAAAGTAGAAGAATGTTGCACACAGCTCTGCAATGTCTACTTCAGACATATGTCTAGCATATGTATCTTTGAAAGTAATCTTTTAGACCACTTAGACGTAAAAGGTCGGAGAAAAACAATGCAAATTACAGTGTAGTCGGATCTTATCTAAATTTACAGAATCGGCAAAATTTCTTCTATTGTGTATAAAGCATATTACAGACAAAAAACATATTTTCACACATTCCACGTCTTTAAAATTAACAATTATGATAATTTCATTGATTTGTAACTACTTTTCCAAAATTGCCAGTAAACAGATTATTGCACACCTAAAAATAAAGTTAAAAAACATAGGCCTCCTCCATATCCCCTCAAAGCCTCCTTTCCATCGCCAATATAGTTGTGTTTTCTAAGATTTTGGTAGAAAAAAAACAGCGATTTGGTAGTAACTTAGGAAAAGTAGAAGAATGTTGTACACAGCTCGGCAATGTCTGCTTGAGACATCTGTCTAACATATGTATCTTTGAAAGTAATCTTTTAGACCACTTAGACGTAAAAGGTCGGAGAAAAACAATGCAAATTACAGTGTAGTCGGATCTTATCTAAATTTACAGAATCGGCAAAATTTCTTCTATTGTGTATAAAGCATATTACAGACAAAAAACATATTTTCACACATTCCACGTCTTTAAAATTAACAATTATGATAATTTCATTGATTTGTAACTACTTTTCCAAAATTGCCAGTAAACAGATTATTGCACACCTAAAAATAAAGTTAAAAAACATAGGCCTCCTCCATATCCCCTCAAAGCCTCCTTTCCATCGCCAATATAGTTGTGTTTTCTAAGATTTTGGTAGAAAAAAAACAGCGATTTGGTAGTAACTTAGGAAAAGTAGAAGAATGTTGTACACAGCTCGGCAATGTCTGCTTCAGACATCTGTCTAACATATGTATCTTTGAAAGTAATCTTTTAGACCACTTTGACGTAAAAGGTCGGAGAAATACATAACGCAAATTACAGTGTAGTCGGATCTTATCAACATTTACAGAATCAGCAAAATTTCTTCTATTGTGTATAAGGCATATTACAGACAAAAAAAACCTATTTTCACACATTCCACATCTTTAAAATTAACAATTATGACAGTTTCATTGATTTGTAGCTACTTTTCCAAAGTTATCAGCAAACAAACTATTGCACACCTAAAAATAAAGTTGAAAAACATAGGCCTCCTCCATATCCCCTCAAAGCCTCCTTTCCATCGCCAATATAGGTGTGTTTTCTACCATTTTGGTAGAAAAAAAACAGTGATTTGGTAGTAATTTAGGAAAAGTAGAAGAATGTTGTACACAGCTCTGCAATGTCTACTTCAGACATCTGTCTAGCATATGTATCTTTGAAAGTAATCTTTTAGACCACTTAGACGTAAAAGGTCGGAGAAATACATAATGCAAATTACAGTGTAGTCGGATCTTATCCACATTTACAGAATCGGCAAACTTTTTTCTATTGTGTATAAAGCATATTACAGACAAAAAAACATATTTTCACACATTCCACATCTTTAAAATTAACAATTATGATAATTTCATGGATTTGTAACTACTTTTCCAAAATTGCCAGCAAACAGATTATTGCACACCTAAAAATAACGTTAAAAAACATAGGCCTCCTCCATATCCCCTCAAAGCCTCCTTTCCATCGCCAATATAGGTGTGTTTTCTACCATTTTGGTAGAAAAAAAACAGCGATTTGGTAGTAATTTAGGAAAAGTAGAACAATGTTCTATACAGCTCGGCAATGTCTACTTCAGACATCTGTCTAGCATATGTATCTTTGAAAGTAATCTTTTAGACCACTTAGACGTAAAAGGTCGGAGAAAAACATAATGCAAATTACAGTGTAGTCGGATCTTATCCAAATTTACAGAATCGGCAAAATTTCTTCTATTGTGTATAAAGCATACTACAGACAAAAAACATATTTTCACACATTCCACATCTTTAAAATTAACAATTATGATAATTTCATTGATTTGTAACTACTTTCCAAAATTGCCAGCAAACAGATTATTGCACACCTAAAAATAAAGTTAAAAAACATAGGCCTCCTCCATATCCCCTCAAAGCCTCCTTTCCATCGCCAATATAGGTGTGTTTTCTACCATTTTGGTAGAAAAAAAACTGTGATTTGGTAGTAATTTAGGAAAAGTAGAAGAATGTTGTACACAGCTCTGCAATGTCTACTTCAGACATCTGTCTAGCATATGTATCTTTGAAAGTAATCTTTTAGACCACTTAGACGTAAAAGGTCGGAGAAATACATAATGCAAATTACAGTGTAGTCGGATCTTATCAACATTTACAGAATCAGCAAAATTTCTTCTATTGTGTATAAGGCATATTACAGACAAAAAAACATATTTTCACACATTCCACATCTTTAAAATTAACAATTATGACAGTTTCATTGATTTGTAGCTACTTTTCCAAAGTTATCAGCAAACAAACTATTGCACACCTAAAAATAAAGTTAAAAAACATAGGCCTCCTCCATATCCCCTCAAAGCCTCCTTTCCATCGCCAATATAGGTGTGTTTTCTACCATTTTGGTCGAAAATAAAACAGTGATTTGGTAGTAATTTAGGAAAAGTAGAACAATGTTGTACACAGCTCTGCAATGTCTTCTTCAGACATCTGTCTAGCATATGTATCTTTGAAAGCAATCTTTTAGACCACTTAGACGTAAAAGGTCGGAGAAATACATAATGCAAATTACAGTGTAGTCCGATCTTATCCACATTTACAGAATCGGCAAACTTTTTTCTATTGTGTATAAAGCATATTACAGACAAAAAACATATTTTCACACATTCCACATCTTTAAAATTAACAATTATGATAATTTCATTGATTTGTAACTACTTTTCCAAAATTCCCAGCAAACAGATTATTGCACACCTAAAAATAAAGTTAAAAAACATAGGCCTCCTCCATATCCCCTCAAAGCCTCCTTTCCATCGCCAATATAGGTGTGTTTTCTACCATTTTGGTAGAAAAAAAACAGCGATTTGGTTGTAATTTAGGAAAAGTAGAAGAATGTTGTACACAGCTCGGCAATGTCTTCTTCAGACATCTGTCTAGCATATGTATCTTTGAAAGTAATCTTTTAGACCACTTTGACGTAAAAGGTAGGAGAAATACATAATGCAAATTACAGTGTAGTCGGATCTTATCCAAATTTACAGAATCGGCAAAATTTCTTCTATTGTGTATAAAGCATATTACAGACAAAAAACATATTTTCACACATTCCACATCTTTAAAATTAACAATTATGATAATTTCATTGATTTGTAACTACTTTTCCAAAATTGCCAGCAAACAGATTATTGCACACCTAAAAATAAAGTTAAAAAACATAGGCCTCCTCCATATCCCCTCAAAGCCTCCTTTCCATCGCCAATATAGGTGTGTTTTCTACCATTTTGGTAGAAAAAAAACAGCGATTTGGTAGTAATTTAGTAAAAGTAGAAGAATGTTGTACACAGCTCGGCAATGTCTACTTCAGACATCTGTCTAGCATATGTATCTTTGAAAGTAATCTTTTAGACCACTTAGACGTAAAAGGTCGGAGAAATACATAATGCAAATTACAGTGTAGTCGGATCTTATCAACATTTACAGAATCAGCAAAATTTCTTCTATTGTGTATAAGGCATATTACAGACAAAAAAAACATATTTTCATACATTCCACATCTTTAAAATTAACAATTATGACAGTTTCATTGATTTGTAGCTACTTTTCCAAAGTTATCAGCTAACAAACTATTGCACACCTAAAAATAAAGTTAAAAAACATAGGCCTCCTCCATATCCCCTCAAAGCCTCCTTTCCTTCGCCAATATAGGTGTGTTTTCTACCATTTTGGTAGAAAAAAAACAGTGATTTGGTAGTAATTTAGGAAAAGTAGAAGAATGTTGTACACAGCTCTGTTATGTCTACTTCAGACATCTGTCTAGCATATGTATCTTTGAAAGTAATCTTTTAGACCACTTAGACGTAAAAGGTCGGAGAAAAACATAATGCAAATTACAGTGTAGTCGGATCTTATCCAAATTTACAGAATCTGCAAAATTTCTTCTATTGTGTATAAAGCATATTACAGACAAAAAACATATTTTCACACATTCCACATCTTTAAAATTAACAATTATGATAATTTCATTGATTTGTAACTACTTTTCCAAAATTGCCAGCCAACAGATTATTGCACACCTAAAAATAAAGTTAAAAAACATAGGCCTCCTCCATATCCCCTCAAAGCCTTCTTTCCATCGCCAATATAGGTGTGTTTTCTACCATTTTGGTAGAAAAAAAACTGTGATTTGGTAGTAATTAAGGAAAAGTAGAAGAATGTTGTACACAGCTCGGCAATGTCTTCTTCAGACATGTGTCTAGCATATGTATCTTTGAAAGTAATCTTTTAGACCACTTAAACGTAAAAGGCCGGAGAAATACATAATGCAAATTACAGTGTAGTAGGATCTTATCCACATTTACAGAATCGGCAAACTTTTTTCTATTGTGTATAAAGCATATTACGGACAAAAAAACATATTTTCACACATTCCACATCTTTAAAATTAACAATTATGATAGTTTCATTGATTTGTAACTACTTTTCCAAAATTGCCAGCAAACAGATTATTGCACACCTAAAAATAAAGTTAAAAAACATAGGCCTCCTCCATATCCCCTCAAAGCCTCCTTTCCATCGCCAATATAGGTGTGTTTTCTACCATTTTGGTAGAAAAATAACAGCGATTTGGTAGTAATTTAGAAAAAGTAGAAGAATGTTGTACACAGCTCGGCAATGTCTACTTCAGACATCTGTCTAGCATATGTATCTTTGAAAGTAATCTTTTAGACCACTTTGACGTAAAAGGTCGGAGAAATACATAATGCAAATTACAGTGTAGTCGGATCTTATCAAGATTTACAGAATCAGCAAAATTTCTTCTATTGTGTATAACGCATATTTCAGACAAAAAAAACATATTTTCACACATTCCACATCTTTAAAATTAACAATTATGACAGTTTCATTGATTTGTAGCTACTTTTCCAAAGTTATCAGCAAACAAACTATTGCACACCTAAAAATAAAGTTAAAAAACATAGGCCTCCTCCATATCCACTCAAAGCCTCCTTTCCATCGCCAATATAGGTGTGTTTTCTACCATTTTGGTTGAAAAAAAACAGTGATTTGGTAGTAATATAGGAAAAGTAGAAGAATGTTGTACACAGCTCTGCAATGTCTACTTCAGACATCTGTCTAGCATATGTATCTTTGAAAGTAATCTTTTAGACCACTTAGACGTAAAAGGTCGGAGAAAAACATAATGCAAATTACAGTGTAGTCGGATCTTATCCAAATTTACAGAATCGGCAAAATTTCTTCTATTGTGTATAAAGCATATTACAGACAAAAAACATATTTTCACACATTCCACATCTTTAAAATTAACAATTATGATAATTTCATTGATTTGTAACTACTTTTCCAAAATTGCCAACAAACAGATTATTGCACACCTAAAAATAAAGTTAAAAAACATAGGCCTCCTCCATATCCCCTCAAAGCCTCCTTTCCATCGCCAATATAGGTGTGTTTTCAACCATTTTGGTAGAAAAAAAACAGCGATTTGGTAGTAATTTAGGAAAAGTAGAAGAATGTTGTACACAGCTCGGCAATGTCTACTTCAGACATGTGTCTAGCATATGTATCTTTGAAAGTAATTTTTTAGACCACTTAGACGTAAAAGGTCGGAGAAATACATAATGCAAATATCAGTGTAGTCGGATCTTATCCACATTTACAGAATCGGCAAATTTTTTTCTATTGTGTATAAAGGATATTGCAGACAAAAAACATATTTTCACACATTCCACATCTTTAAAATGAACAATTATGATAGTTTCATTGATTTGTAACTACTTTTCCAAAATTGCGAGCAAACAGAATATTGCACACCTAAAAATAAATTTAAAAAACATAGGCCTCCTTCATATACCCTCAAAGCCTCCTTTCCGTCGCCAATATCGGTGCGTTTTCTACCATTTTGGTAGAAAAAAAACAGTGATTTGGTAGTAATTTAGGAAAAGTAGAAGAATGTTGTACACAGCTCTGAAATGTCTACTTCAGACATCTGTCTAGCATATGTATCATTGAAAGTAATCTTTTAGACCACTTAGACGTAAAAGGTCAGAGAAAAACATAATGCAAATTACAGTGTAGTCGGATCTTATCCAAATTTACAGAATCTGCAAAATTTCTTCAATTGTGTATAAAGCATATTACAGACAAAAAACATATTTTCACACATTCCACATCTTTAAAATTAACAATTATGATAATTTCATAGATTTGTAACTACTTTTCCAAAATTGCCAGCAAACAGATTATTGCACACCTAAAAATAAAGTTAAAAAACATAGGCCTCCTCCATATCCCCTCAAAGCCTCCTTTCCATCGCCAATATAGGTGTGTTTTCTACCATTTTGGTAGAAAAAAAACAGCGATTTGGTAGTAATTTAGTAAAAGTAGAAGAATGTTGTACACAGCTCGGCAATGTCTACTTCAGACATCTGTCTAGCATATGTATCTTTGAAAGTAATCTTTTAGACCACTTAGACGTAAAAGGTCGGAGAAATACATAATGCAAATTACAGTGTAGTCGGATCTTATCAAAATTTACAGAATCAGCAAAATTTCTTCTATTGTGTATAAGGCATATTACAGACAAAAAAAACATATTTTCATACATTCCACATCTTTAAAATTAACAATTATGACAGTTTCATTGATTTGTAGCTACTTTTCCAAAGTTATCAGCAAACAAACTATTGCACACCTAAAAATAAAGTTAAAAAACATAGGCCTCCTCCATATCCCCTCAAAGCCTCCTTTCCTTCGCCAATATAGGTGTGTTTTCTACCATTTTGGTAGAAAAAAAACAGTGATTTGGTAGTAATTTAGGAAAAGTAGAAGAATGTTGTACACAGCTCTGTTATGTCTACTTCAGACATCTGTCTAGCATATGTATCTTTGAAAGTAATCTTTTAGACCACTTAGACGCAAAAGGTCGGAGAAATACATAATGCAAATTACAGTGTAGTCGGATCTTATCCACATTTACAGAATCGGCAAACTTTTTTCTATTGTGTATAAAGCATATTACAGACAAAAAAACATATTTTCACACATTCCACATCTTTAAAATTAACAATTATGATAGTTTCATTGATTTGTAACTACTTTTCCAAAATTGCCAGCAAACAGATTATTGCACACCTAAAAATAAAGTTAAAAAACATAGGCCTCCTCCATATCCCCTCAAAGCCTCCTTTCCATCGCCAATATAGGTGTGTTTTCTACCATTTTGGTAGAAAAATAACAGCGATTTGGTAGTAATTTAGAAAAAGTAGAAGAATGTTGTACACAGCTCGGCAATGTCTACTTCAGACATCTGTCTAGCATATGTATCTTTGAAAGTAATCTTTTAGACCACTTTGACGTAAAAGGTCGGAGAAATACATAATGCAAATTACAGTGTAGTCGGATCTTATCAAGATTTACAGAATCAGCAAAATTTCTTCTATTGTGTATAACGCATATTTCAGACAAAAAAAACATATTTTCACACATTCCACATCTTTAAAATTAACAATTATGACAGTTTCATTGATTTGTAGCTACTTTTCCAAAGTTATCAGCAAACAAACTATTGCACACCTAAAAATAAAGTTAAAAAACATAGGCCTCCTCCATATCCACTCAAAGCCTCCTTTCCATCGCCAATATAGGTGTGTTTTCTACCATTTTGGTTGAAAAAAAACAGTGATTTGGTAGTAATATAGGAAAAGTAGAAGAATGTTGTACACAGCTCTGCAATGTCTACTTCAGACATCTGTCTAGCATATGTATCTTTGAAAGTAATCTTTTAGACCACTTAGACGTAAAAGGTCGGAGAAAAACATAATGCAAATTACAGTGTAGTCGGATCTTATCCAAATTTACAGAATCGGCAAAATTTCTTCTATTGTGTATAAAGCATATTACAGACAAAAAACATATTTTCACACATTCCACATCTTTAAAATTAACAATTATGATAATTTCATTGATTTGTAACTACTTTTCCAAAATTGCCAACAAACAGATTATTGCACACCTAAAAATAAAGTTAAAAAACATAGGCCTCCTCCATATCCCCTCAAAGCCTCCTTTCCATCGCCAATATAGGTGTGTTTTCAACCATTTTGGTAGAAAAAAAACAGCGATTTGGTAGTAATTTAGGAAAAGTAGAAGAATGTTGTACACAGCTCGGCAATGTCTACTTCAGACATGTGTCTAGCATATGTATCTTTGAAAGTAATTTTTTAGACCACTTAGACGTAAAAGGTCGGAGAAATACATAATGCAAATATCAGTGTAGTCGGATCTTATCCACATTTACAGAATCGGCAAATTTTTTTCTATTGTGTATAAAGGATATTGCAGACAAAAAACATATTTTCACACATTCCACATCTTTAAAATGAACAATTATGATAGTTTCATTGATTTGTAACTACTTTTCCAAAATTGCGAGCAAACAGAATATTGCACACCTAAAAATAAATTTAAAAAACATAGGCCTCCTTCATATACCCTCAAAGCCTCCTTTCCGTCGCCAATATCGGTGCGTTTTCTACCATTTTGGTAGAAAAAAAACAGTGATTTGGTAGTAATTTAGGAAAAGTAGAAGAATGTTGTACACAGCTCTGAAATGTCTACTTCAGACATCTGTCTAGCATATGTATCATTGAAAGTAATCTTTTAGACCACTTAGACGTAAAAGGTCAGAGAAAAACATAATGCAAATTACAGTGTAGTCGGATCTTATCCAAATTTACAGAATCTGCAAAATTTCTTCAATTGTGTATAAAGCATATTACAGACAAAAAACATATTTTCACACATTCCACATCTTTAAAATTAACAATTATGATAATTTCATAGATTTGTAACTACTTTTCCAAAATTGCCAGCAAACAGATTATTGCACACCTAAAAATAAAGTTAAAAAACATAGGCCTCCTCCATATCCCCTCAAAGCCTCCTTTCCATCGCCAATATAGGTGTGTTTTCTACCATTTTGGTAGAAAAAAAACAGCGATTTGGTAGTAATTTAGTAAAAGTAGAAGAATGTTGTACACAGCTCGGCAATGTCTACTTCAGACATCTGTCTAGCATATGTATCTTTGAAAGTAATCTTTTAGACCACTTAGACGTAAAAGGTCGGAGAAATACATAATGCAAATTACAGTGTAGTCGGATCTTATCAAAATTTACAGAATCAGCAAAATTTCTTCTATTGTGTATAAGGCATATTACAGACAAAAAAAACATATTTTCATACATTCCACATCTTTAAAATTAACAATTATGACAGTTTCATTGATTTGTAGCTACTTTTCCAAAGTTATCAGCAAACAAACTATTGCACACCTAAAAATAAAGTTAAAAAACATAGGCCTCCTCCATATCCCCTCAAAGCCTCCTTTCCTTCGCCAATATAGGTGTGTTTTCTACCATTTTGGTAGAAAAAAAACAGTGATTTGGTAGTAATTTAGGAAAAGTAGAAGAATGTTGTACACAGCTCTGTTATGTCTACTTCAGACATCTGTCTAGCATATGTATCTTTGAAAGTAATCTTTTAGACCACTTAGACGCAAAAGGTCGGAGAAATACATAATGCAAATTACAGTGTAGTCGGATCTTATCCACATTTACAGAATCGGCAAACTTTTTTCTATTGTGTATAAAGCATATTACAGACAAAAAAACATATTTTCACACATTCCACATCTTTAAAATTAACAATTATGATAGTTTCATTGATTTGTAACTACTTTTCCAAAATTGCCAGCAAACAGATTATTGCACACCTAAAAATAAAGGTAAAAAACATAGGCCTCCTTCATATCCCCTCAAAGCCTCCTTTCCATCGCCAATATCGGTGCGTTTTCTACCATTTTGGTAGAAAAAAAACAGTGATTTGGTAGTAATTTAGGAAAAGTAGAAGAATGTTGTACACAGCTCGGCAATGTCTACTTCAGACATCTGTCTAGCATATGTATCTTTGAAAGTAATCTTTTAGACCACTTTGACGTAAAAGGTCGGAGAAATACATAATGCAAATTACAGTGTAGTCGGATCTTATCAAGATTTACAGAATCAGCACAATTTCTTCTATTGTGTATAAGGCATATTTCAGACAAAAAAAACATATTTTCACACATTCCACATCTTTAAAATTAACAATTATGACAGTTTCATTGATTTGTAGCTACTTTTCCAAAGTTATCAGCAAACAAACTATTGCACACCTAAAAATAAAGTTAAAAAACATAGGCCTCCTCCATATCCCCTCAAAGCCTCCTTTCCATCGCCAATATAGGTGTGTTTTCTACCATTTTGGTTGAAAAAAAACAGTGATTTGGTAGTAATATAGGAAAAGTAGAAGAATGTTGTACACAGCTCTGCAATGTCTACTTCAGACATCTGTCTAGCATATGTATCTTTGAAAGTAATCTTTTAGACCACTTAGGCGTAAAAGGTCGGAGAAAAACATAATGCAAATTACAGTGTAGTCGGATCTTATCCAAATTTACAGAATCGGCAAAATTTTCTTCTATTGTGTATAAAGCATATTACAGACAAAAAACATATTTTCACACATTCCACATCTTTAAAATTAACAATTATGATAATTTCATTGATTTGTAACTACTTTTCCAAAATTGCCAACAAACAGATTATTGCACACCTAAAAATAAAGTTAAAAAACATAGGCCTCCTCCATATCCCCTCAAAGCCTCCTTTCCATCGCCAATATAGGTGTGTTTTCAACCATTTTGGTAGAAAAAAAACAGCGATTTGGTAGTAATTTAGGAAAAGTAGAAGAATGTTGTACACAGCTCGGCAATGTCTACTTCAGACATGTGTCTAGCATATGTATCTTTGAAAGTAATCTTTTAGACCACTTAGACGTAAAAGGTCGGAGAAATACATAATGCAAATTACAGTGTAGTCGAATCTTACCACATTTACAGAATCGGCAAACTTTTTTCTATTGTGTATAAAGCATATTACAGACAAAAAACATATTTTCACACATTCCACATCTTTAAAATTAACAATTATGATAATTTCATTGATTTGTAACTACTTTTCCAAAATTGCCAGCAAACAGATTATTGCACACCTAAAAATAAAGTTAAAAAACATAGGCCTCCTCCATATCCCCTCAAAGCCTCCTTTCCATCGCCAATATAGGTGTGTTTTCTACCATTTTGGTAGAAAAAAAACAGCGATTTGGTAGTAATTTAGGAAAAGTAGAAGAATGTTGTACACAGCTCGGCAATGTCTACTTCAGACATCTGTCTAGCATATGTATCTTTGAAAGTAATCTTTTAGACCACTTTGACGTAAAAGGTCGGAGAAATACATAATGCAAATGACAGTGTAGTCGGATCTTATCAACATTTACAGAATCAGCTAAATTTCTTCTATTGTGTATAAGGCATATTACAGACAAAAAAAACATATTTTCACACATTCCACATCTTTAAAATTAACAATTATGACAGTTTCATTGATTTATAGCTACTTTTCCAAAGTTATCAGCAAACAAACTATTGCACACCTAAAAATAAAGTTAAAAAACATAGGCCTCCTCCATATCCCCTCAAAGCCTCCTTTCCATCACCAATATAGGTGTGTTTTCTACCATTTTGGTTGAAAAAAAACAGTGATTTGTTAGTAATATAGGAAAAGTAGAAGAATGTTGTACACAGCTCTGAAATGTCTACTTCAGACATCTGTCTAGCATATGTATCTTTGAAAGTAATCTTTTAGACCACTTAGACGTAAAAGGTCGGAGAAAAACATAATGCAAATTACAGTGTAGTCGGATCTTATCCAAATTTACAGAATCTGCAAAATTTCTTCTATTGTGTATAAAGCATATTAAAGACAAAAAACATATTTTCACACATTCCACGTCTTTAAAATTAACAATTATGATAATTTCATTGATTTGTAACTACTTTTCCAAAATTGCCAGCAAACAGATTATTGCACACCTAAAAATAAAGTTAAAAAACATAGGCCTCCTCCATATCCCCTCAAAGCCTCCTTTCCATCGCCAATATAGGTGTGTTTTCTACCATTTTGGTAGAAAAAAAACAGCGATTTGGTAGTAATTTAGGAAAAGTAGAAGAATGTTGTACACAGCTCGGCAATGTCTACTTTAGACACCTGTCTAGCATATGTATCTTTGAAAGCAATCTTTTAGACCACTTTGACGTAAAAGGTCGGAGAAATACATAATGCAAATTACAGTGTAGTCGGATCTTATCAACATTTACAGAATCAGCTAAATTTCTTCTATTGTGTATAAGGCATATTACAGACAAAAAAACATATTTTCACACATTCCACATCTTTAAAATTAACAATTATGACAGTTTCATTGATTTATAGCTACTTTTCCAAATTTATCAGCAAACAAACTATTGCACACCTAAAAATAAAGATAAAAAACATAGGCCTCCTCCATATCCCCTCAAAGCCTCCTTTCCATCGCCAATATAGGTGTGTTTTCTACCATTTTGGTAGAAAAAAAACAGCGATTTGGTTGTAATTTAGGAAAAGTAGAAGAATGTTGTACACAGCTCGCCAATGTCTACTTCAGACATCTGTCTAGCATATGTATCTTTGAAAGTAATCTTTTAGACCACTTAGACGTAAAAGGTCGGAGAAATATATAATGCAAATTACAGTGTAGTCGGATCTTATCCACATTTACAGAATCGGCAAACTTTTTTCTATTGTGTATAAAGCATATTACAGACAAAAAACATATTTTCACACATTCCACATCTTTAAAATTAACAATTATGATAGTTTCATTGATTTGTAACTACTTTTCCAAAATTGCCAGCAAACAGATTATTGCACACCTAAAAATAAAGTTAAAAAATATAGGCCTCCTCCATATCCCCTCAAAGCCTTCTTTCCATCACCAATATCGGTGTGTTTTCTACCATTTTGGTAGAAAAAAAACAGTGATTTGGTAGTAATTTAGGAAAAGTAGAAGAATGTTGTACACAGCTCTGCAATGTCTACTTCAGACATCTGTCTAGCATATGTATCTTTGAAAGTAATCTTTTAGACCACTTAGACGTAAAAGGTCGGAGAAAAACATAATGCAAATTACAGTGTAGTCGGATCTTATCCAAATTTACAGAATCTGCAACATTTCTTCTATTGTGTATAAAGCATATTACAGACAAAAAACATATTTTCACACATTCCACATCTTTAAAATTAACAATTATGATAATTTCATTGATTTGTAACCACTTTTCCAAAATTGCCAGCAAACAGATTATTGCACACCTAAAAATAAAGTTAAAAAACATAGGCCTCCTCCATATCCCCTCAAAGCCTCCTTTCCATCGCCAATATAGGTGTGTTTTCTACCATTTTGGTAGAAAAAAAACAGCGATTTGGTAGTAATTTAGGAAAAGTAGAAGAATGTTGTACACAGCTCGGCAATGTATACTTCTGACATCTGTCTAGCATATGTATCTTTGAAAGTAATCTTTTAGACCACTTAGACGTAAAAGGTCGGAGAAATACATAATGCAAATTACAGTGTAGTCGGATCTTATCCACATTAACAGAATCGGCAAACTTTTTTCTATTGTGTATAAAGCATATTACAGACAAAAAAACATATTTTCACACATTCCACATCTTTAAAATTAACAATTATGATAGTTTCATTGATTTGTAACTACTTTTCCAAAATTGCCAGCAAACAGATTATTGCACACCTAAAAATAAAGTTAAAAAACATAGGCCTCCTCCATATCCCCTCAAAGCCTCCTTTCCATCGCCAATATCGGTGTGTTTTCTACCATTTTGGTAGAAAAAAAACAGTGATTTGGTAGTAATTTAGGAAAAGTAGAAGATTGTTGTACACAGCTCTGCAATGTCTACTTCAGACATCTGTCTAGCATATGTATTTTTGAAAGTAATCTTTTAGACCACTTAGACGTAAAAGGTCGGAGAAAAACATAATGCAAATTACAGTGTAGTCGGATCTTATCCAAATTTACAGAATCTGAAAAATTTCTTCTACTGTGTATGAAGCATATTACAGACAAAAAACATATTTTCACACATTCCACATCTTTAAAATTAACAATTATGATAATTTCATTGATTTGTAACTACTTTTCCAAAATTGCCAGCAAACAGATTATTGAACACCTAAAAATAAAGTTAAAAAACATAGGCCTCCTCCATATCCCCTCAAAGCCTCCTTTCCATCGCCAATATAGGTGTGTTTTCTACCATTTTGGTAGAAAAATAACAGCGATTTGGTAGTAATTTAGGAAAAGTAGAACAATGTTGTACACAGCTCGGCAATGTCTACTCAGACATCTGTCTAGCATATGTATCTTTGAAAGTAATCTTTTAGACCACTTTGACATAAAAGGTCGGAGAAATACATAATGCAAATTACAGTGTAGTCGGATCTTATCAACATTTACAGAATCAGCTAAATTTCTTCTATTGTGTATAAGGCATATTACAGACAAAAAAACATATTTTCACACATTCCACATCTTTAAAATTAACAATTATGATAGTTTCATTGATTTGTAACTACTTTTCCAAAATTGCCAGCAAACAGATTATTGCACACCTAAAAATAAAGTTAAAAAACATAGGCATCCTCCATATCCCCTCAAAGCCTCCTTTCCATCGCCAATATCGGTGTGTTTTCTACCATTTTAGTAGAAAAAAAACAGTGATTTGGTAGTAATTTAGGAAAAGTAGAAGAATGTTGTACACAGCTCGGCAATGTCTACTTCAGACATCTGTCTAGCATATGTATCTTTGAAAGCAATCTTTTAGACCACTTTGTTGTAAAAGGTCGGAGAAATACATAATGCAAATTACAGTGTAGTCGGATCTTATCAACATTTACAGAATCAGCTAAATTTCTTCTATTGTGTATAAGGCATATTACAGACAAAAAAACATATTTTCACACATTCCACATCTTTAAAATTAACAATTATGACAGTTTCATTGATTTATAGCTACTTTTCCAAAGTTATCAGCAAACAAACTATTGCACACCTAAAAATAAAGTTAAAAAACATAGGCCTCCTCCAAATCCCCTCAAAGCCTCCTTTCCATCGCCAATATAGGTGTGTTTTCTACCATTTTGGTAGAAAAAAAACAGCGATTTGGTTGTAATTTAGGAAAAGTAGAAGAAAGTTGTACACAGCTCGGCAATGTCTACTTCAGACATCTGTCTAGCATATGTATCTTTGAAAGTAATCTTTTAGACCACTTAGACGTAAAAGGTCGGAGAAATACATAATGCAAATTACAGTGTAGTCGGATCTTATCCACATTAACAGAATCGGCAAACTTTTTTCTATTGTGTATAAAGCATATTACAGACAAAAAAACATATTTTCACACATTCCACATCTTTAAAATTAACAATTATGATAGTTTCATTGATTTGTAACTACTTTTCCAAAATTGCCAGCAAACAGATTATTGCACACCTAAAAATAAAGTTAAAAAACATAGGCCTCCTCCATATCCCCTCAAAGCCTCCTTTCCATCGCCAATATCGGTGTGTTTTCTACCATTTTGGTAGAAAAAAAACAGTGATTTGGTAGTAATTTAGGAAAAGTAGAAGATTGTTGTACACAGCTCTGCAATGTCTACTTCAGACATCTGTCTAGCATATGTATTTTTGAAAGTAATCTTTTAGACCACTTAGACGTAAAAGGTCGGAGAAAAACATAATGCAAATTACAGTGTAGTCGGATCTTATCCAAATTTACAGAATCTGAAAAATTTCTTCTACTGTGTATGAAGCATATTACAGACAAAAAACATATTTTCACACATTCCACATCTTTAAAATTAACAATTATGATAATTTCATTGATTTGTAACTACTTTTCCAAAATTGCCAGCAAACAGATTATTGCACACCTAAAAATAAAGTTAAAAAACATAGGCCTCCTCCATATCCCCTCAAAGCCTCCTTTCCATCGCCAATATAGGTGTGTTTTCTACCATTTTGGTAGAAAAATAACAGCGATTTGGTAGTAATTTAGGAAAAGTAGAACAATGTTGTACACAGCTCGGCAATGTCTACTCAGACATCTGTCTAGCATATGTATCTTTGAAAGTAATCTTTTAGACCACTTTGACATAAAAGGTCGGAGAAATACATAATGCAAATTACAGTGTAGTCGGATCTTATCAACATTTACAGAATCAGCTAAATTTCTTCTATTGTGTATAAGGCATATTACAGACAAAAAAACATATTTTCACACATTCCACATCTTTAAATTTAACAATTATGACAGTTTCATTGATTTGTAGCTACTTTTCCAAAGTTAACAGCAAACAAACTATTGCACACCTAAAAATAAAGTTAAAAAACATAGGCCTCCTCCATATCCCCTCAAAGCCTCCTTTCCATCGCCAATATAGGTGTGTTTTCTACCATTTTGGTAGAAAAAAAACAGCGATTTGGTTGTAATTTAGGAAAAGTAGAAGAATGTTGTACACAGCTCGGCAATGTCTACTTCAGACATCTGTCTAGCACATGTATCTTTGAAAGTAATCTTTTAGACCACTTTGACGTAAAAGGTTGGAGAAATACATAATGCAAATTACAGTGTAGTCGGATCTTATCAACATTTACAGAATCAGCAAAATTTCTTCTATTGTGTATAAGGCATATTACAGACAAAAAAAACATATTTTCACACATTCCACATCTTTAAAATTAACAATTATGACAGTTTCATTGATTTGTAGCTACTTTTCCAAAGTTATCAGCAAACAAACTATTGCACACCTAAAAATAAAGTTAAAAAACATAGGCCTCCTCCATATCCCCTCAAAGCCTCCTTTCCATCGCCAATATAGGTGTGTTTTCTACCATTTTGGTAGAAAAAAAACAGTGATTTGGTAGTAATTTAGGAAAACTAGAAGAATGTTGTACACAGCTCTGCAATGTCTACTTCAGACATCTGTCTAGCATATGTATCTTTGAAAGTAATCTTTTAGACAACTTAGACGTAAAAGGTCGGAGAAATACATAATGCAAATAACAGTGTAGTCGGATCTTATCCACATTTAAAGAATCGGCAAAATTTCTTCTATTGTGTATAAAGCATATTACAGACAAAAAAACATATTTTCACACATTCCATATCTTTAAAATTAACAATTATGATAGTTTCATTGATTTGTAACTACTATTCCAAAATTGCCAGCAAACAGATTATTGCACACCTAAAAATAAAGTTAAAAAACATAGGCCTCCTCCATATCCCCTCAAAGCCTCCTTTCCATCGCCAATATAGGTGTGTTTTCTACCATTTTGGTAGAAAAAAACAGTGATTTGGTAGTAATATAGGAAAAGTAGAAGAATGTTGTACACAGCTCTGCAATGTCTACTTCAGACATCTGTCTAGCATATGTATCTTTGAAAGTAATCTTTTAGACCACTTAGACGTAAAAGGTCGGAGAAATACATAATGCCAACTACAGTGTAGTCGGATCTTATCCACATTTACAGAATCGGCAAACTTTTTTCTATTGTGTATAAAGCATATTACAGACAAAAAAACATATTTTCACACATTCCACATCTTTAAAATTAACAATTATGATAGTTTCATTGATTTGTAACTACTTTTCCAAAATTGCCAGCAAACAGATTATTGCACACCTAAAAATAAAGTTAAAAAACATAGGCCTCCTCCATATCCCCTCAATGCCTCCTTTCCATCGCCAATATCGGTGTGTTTTCCACCATTTTGGTAGAAAAAAAACAGTGATTTGGTAGTAATTTAGGAAAAGTAGAAGAATGTTGTACACAGCTCTGCAATGTCTACTTCAGACATCTGTCTAGCATATGTATCTTTGAAAGTAATCTTTTAGACCACTTAGACGTAAAAGGTCGGAGAAAAACATAATGCAAATTACAGTGTAGTCGGATCTTATCCAAATTTACAGAATCAGCAAAATTTCTTCTATTGTGTATAAGGCATATTACAGACAAAAAAAAACATATTTTAACACATTCCACATCTTTAAAATTAACAATTAGGACAGTTTCATTGATTTGTAGCTACTTTTCCAAAGTTATCAGCAAACAAACTATTGCACACCTAAAAATAAAGTTAAAAAACATAGGCCTCCTCCATATCCCCTCAAAGCCTCCTTTCCATCGCCAATATACGTGTGTTTTCTACCATTTTGGTAGAAAAAAAACAGTGATTTGGTAGTAATATAGGAAAAGTAGAAGAATGTTGTACACAGCTCTGCAATGTCTACTTCAGACATCAGTCTAGCATATGTATCTTTGAAAGTAATCTTTTAGACCACTTAGACGTAAAAGGTCGGAGAAATACATAATGCAAGTTACAGTGTAGTCAGATCTTATCCACATCTACAGAATCGGCAAACTTTTTTCTATTGTGTATAAAGCATATTACCGACAAAAAAAGATATTTTCACACATTTCACATCTTTAAAATTAACAATTATGATAGTTTAATTGATTTGTAACTAGTTTTCCAAAATTGCCAGCAAACAGATTATTGCACACCTAAAAATAAAGTTAAAAAACATAGGCATCCTCCATATCCCCTCAAAGCCTCCTTTCCATCGCCAATATAGGTGTGTTTTCTACCATTTTGGTAGAAAAAAAACAGCGATTTGGTAGTAATTTAGGAAAAGTAGAAGAATGTTGTACACAGCTCGGCAATGTCTACTTCAGACATCTGTCTAGTATATGTATCTTTGAAAGTAATCTTTTAGACCACTTAGACGTAAAAGGTCGGAGAAATACATAATGCAAATTACAGTGTAGTCGGATCTTATCCACATTTACAGAATCGGCAAACTTTTTTCTATTGTGTATAAAGCATATTACAGACAAAAAAACATATTTTCACACATTCCACATCTTTAAAATTAACAATTATGATAGTTTCATTGATTTGTAACTACTTTTCCAAAATTGCCAGCAAACAGATTATTGCACACCTAAAAATAAAGTTAAAAAACATAAGCATCCTCCATATCCCCTCAAAGCCTCCTTTCCATCGCCAATATCGGTGTGTTTTCTACCATTTTGGTAGAAAAAAAACAGTGATTTGGTAGTAATTTAGGAAAGTAGAAGAATGTTGTACACAGCTCGGCAATGTCTACTTCAGACATCTGTCTAGCATATGTATCTTTGAAAGCAATCTTTTAGACCACTTTGACGTAAAAGGTCGGAGAAATACATAATGCAAATTACAGTGTAGTCGGATCTTATCAACATTTACAGAATCAGCTAAATTTCTTCTATTGTGTATAAGGCATATTACAGACAAAAAACCATATTTTCACACATTCCACATCTTTAAAATTAACAATTATGACAGTTTCATTGATTTGTAGCTACTTTTCCAAAGTTATCAGCAAACAAACTATTGCACACCTAAAAATAAAGTTAAAAAACATAGGCCTCCTCCATATCCCCTCAAAGCCTCCTTTCCATCGCCAATATAGGTGTGTTTTCTACCATTTTGGTAGAAAAAAACAGTGATTTGGTAGTAATTTAGGAAAAGTAGAAGAATGTTGTACACAGCTCTGCAATGTCTACTTCAGACATCTGTCTAGCATATGTATCTTTGAAAGTAATCTTTTAGACAACTTAGACGTAAAAGGTCGGAGAAATACATAATGCAAATAACAGTGTAGTCGGATCTTATCCACATTTAAAGAATCGGCAAAATTTCTTCTATTGTGTATAAAGCATATTACAGACAAAAAAACATATTTTCACACATTCCACATCTTTAAAATTAACAATTATGATAGTTTCATTGATTTGTAACTACTTTTCCAAAATTGCCAGCAAACAGATTATTGCACACCTAAAAATAAAGTTAAAAAACATAGGCCTCCTCCATATCCCCTCAAAGCCTCCTTTCCATCGCCAATATAAGTGTGTTTTCTACCATTTTGGTAGAAAAAAAACAGTGATTTGGTAGTAATATAGGAAAAGTAGAAGAATGTTGTACACAGCTCTGCAATGTCTACTTCAGACATCAGTCTAGCATATGTATCTTTGAAAGTAATCTTTTAGACCACTTAGACGTAAAAGGTCGGAGAAATACATAATGCAAATTACAGTGTAGTCGGATCTTACCACATTTACAGAATCGGCAAACTTTTTTCTATTGTGTATAAAGCATATTACAGACAAAAAACATATTTTCACACATTCCACATCTTTAAAATTAACAATTATGATAATTTCATTGATTTGTAACTAATTTTCCAAAATTGCCAGCAAACAGAATATTGCACACCTAAAAATAAAGTTAAAAAACATAGGCCTCCTCCATATCCCCTCAAAGCCTCCTTTCCATCGCCAATATAGGTGTGTTTTCTACCATTTTGGTAGAAAAAAAACAGCGATTTGGTAGTAATTTGGGAAAAGTAGAAGAATGTTGTACACAGCTCCGCAATGTCTACTTCAGACATCTGTCTAGCATATGTATCTTTGAAAGTAATCTTTTAGACCACTTTGACGTAAAAGGTCGGAGAAATACATAATGCAAATTACAGTGTAGTCGGATCTTATCAACATTTACAGAATCAGCAAAATTTCTTCTATTGTGTATAAGGCATATTACAGACAAAAGAAAACATATTTTCACACATTCCACATCTTTAAAACTAACAATTATGACAGTTTCATTGATTTGTAGCTACCTTTCCAAAGTTATCAGCAAACAAACTATTGCACACCTAAAAATAAAGTTTAAAAACATAGGCCTCCTCCATATCCCCTCAAAGCCTCCTTTCCATCGCCAATATAGGTGTGTTTTCTACCATTTTGGTAGAAAAAAAACAGTGATTTGGTAGTAATATAGGAAAAGTAGAAGAATGTTGTACACAGCTCTGCAATGTCTACTTCAGACATCAGTCTAGCATATGTATCTTTGAAAGTAATCTTTTAGACCACTTAGACGTAAAAGGTCGGAGAAATACATAATGCAAATTACAGTGTAGTCGGATCTTACCACATTTACAGAATCGGCAAACTTTTTTCTATAGTGTATAAAGCATATTACAGACAAAAAAGATATTTTCACACATTCCACATCTTTAAAATTAACAATTATGATAATTTCATTGATTTGTAACTACTTTTCCAAAATTGCCAGCAAACAGATTATTGCACACCTAAAAATAAAGTTAAAAAACATAGGCCTCCTCCATATCCCCTCAAAGCCTCCTTTCCATCGCCAATATAGGTGTGTTTTCTACCATTTTGGTAGAAAAAAAACAGCGATTTGGTAGTAATTTAGGAAAAGTAGAAGAATGTTGTACACAGCTCGGCAATGTCTACTTTAGACATCTGTCTAGCATATGTATCTTTGAAAGCAATCTTTTAGACCACTTTGACGTAAAAGTTCGGAGAAATACATAATGCAAATTACAGTGTAGTCGGATCTTATCAACATTTACAGAATCAGCTAAATTTCTTCCATTGTGTATAAGGCATATTACAGACAAAAAAACATATTTTCACACATTCCACATCTTTAAAATTAACAATTATGACAGTTTCATTGATTTTTAGCTACTTTTCCAAAGTTATCAGCAAACAAACTATTGCACACCTAAAAATAAAGTTAAAAAACATAGGCCTCCTCCATATCCCCTCAAAGCCTCCTTTCCATCGCCAATATAGGTGTGTTTTCTACCATTTTGGTAGAAAAAAAACAGCGATTTGGTTGTAATTTAGGAAAAGTAGAAGAATGTTGTACACAGCTCGGCAATGTCTACTTCAGACATCTGTCTAGCATATGTATCTTTGAAAGTAATCTTTTAGACCACTTAGACGTAAAAGGTCGGAGAAATACATAATGCAAATTACAGTGTAGTCGGATCTTATCCACATTTACAGAATCGGCAAACTTTTTTCTATTGTGTATAAAGCATATTACAGACAAAAAAACATATTTTCACACATTCCACATCTTTAAAATTAACAATTATGATAGTTTCATTGATTTGTAACTACTTTTCCAAAATTGCCAGCAAACAGATTATTGCACACCTAAAAATAAAGTTAAAAAACATAGGCCTCCTCCATATCCCCTCAAAGCCTCCTTTCTATCGCCAATATCGGTGTGTTTTCTACCATTTTGGTAGAAAAAAAACAGTGATTTGGTAGTAATTTAGGAAAAGTAGAAGAATGTTGTACACAGCTCTGCAATGTCTATTTCAGACATCTGTCTAGCATATGTATCTTTGAAAGTAATCTTTTAGACCACTTAGACGTAAAAGGTCGGAGAAAAACATAATGCAAATTACAGTGTTGTCGGATCTTATCCAAATTTACAGAATCTGCAACATTTCTTCTATTTTGTATAAAGCATAATAAAGACAAAAAACATATTTTCACACATTCCACATCTTTAAAATTAACAATTATGATAATTTCATTGATTTGTAACCACTTTTCCAAAATTGCCAGCAAACAGATTATTGCACACCTAAAAATAAAGTTAAAAAACATAGGCCTCCTCCATATCCCCTCAAAGCCTCCTTTCCATCGCCAATATAGGTGTGTTTTCTACCATTTTGGTAGAAAAAAAAACAGCGATTTGGTAGTAATTTAGGAAAAGTAGAAGAATATTGTACACAGTTCGGCAATGTCTACTGCAGACATCTGTCTAGCATATGTATCTTTGAAAGTAATCTTTTAGACCACTTAGACGTAAAAGGTCGGAGAAATACATAATGCAAATTACAGTGTAGTCGGATCTTATCCAAATTTACAGAATCTGCAAAATTTCTTCTATTGTGTATAAAGCATATTACAGACAAAAAACATATTTTCACACATTCCACATCTTTAAAATTAACAATTATGATAATTTCATTGATTTGTAACTACTTTTCCAAAATTGCCAGCAAACAGATTATTGCACACCTAAAAATAAAGTTAAAAAACATAGGCGTCCTCCATATCCCCTCAAAGCCTCCTTTCCATCGCCAATATCGGTGTGTTTTCTACCATTTTGGTAGAAAAAAAACAGCGATTTGGTAGTAATTTTGGAAAAGTAGAAGAATGTTGTACACAGCTCGGCAATGTCTACTTTAGACATCTGTCTAGCATATGTATCTTTGAAAGCAATCTTTTAGACCACTTTGACGTAAAAGGTCGGAGAAATACATAATGCAAATTACAGTGTAGTCGGATCTTATCAACATTTACAGAATCAGCTAAATTTCTTCTATTGTGTATAAGGCATATTACAGACAAAAAAACATATTTTCACACATTCCACATCTTTAAAATTAACAATTATGACAGTTTCATTGATTTATAGCTACTTTTCCAAAGTTATCATCAAACAAACTATTGCACACCTAAAAATAAAGCTAAAAAACATAGGCCTCCTCCATATCCCCTCAAAGCCTCCTTTCCATCGCCAATATAGGTGTATTTTCAACCATTTTGGTAGAAAAAAAACAGCGATTTGGTTGTAATTTAGGAAAAGTAGAAGAATGTTGTACACAGCTTGGCAATGTCTACTTCAGACATCTGTCAAGCATATGTATCTTTGAAAGTAATCTTTTAGACCACTTAGACGTAAAAGGTCGGAGAAATACATAATGCAAATTACAGTGTAGTCGGATCTTATCCACATTTACAGAATCGGCAAACTTTTTTCTATTGTGTATAAAGCATATTACAGACAAAAAAACATATTTTCACACATTCCACATCTTTAAAATTAACAATTATGATAGTTTCATTGATTTGTAACTACTTTTCCAAAATTGCCAGCAAACAGATTATTGCACACCTAAAAATAAAGTTAAAAAACATAGGCCTCCTCCATATCCCCTCAAAGCCTCCTTTCCATCGCCAATATAGGTGTGTTTTCTACCATTTTGGTAGAAAAAAAACAGCGATTTGGTAGTAATTTAGTAAAAGTAGAAGAATGTTGTACACAGCTCGGCAATGTTTACTCAGACATCTGTCTAGCATATGTATCTTTGAAAGTAATCTTTTAGACCACTTTGACATAAATGGTCGGAGAAATACATAATGCAAATTACAGTGTAGTCGGATCTTATCAACATTTACAGAATCAGCTAAATTTCTTCTATTGTGTATAAGGCATATTACAGACAAAAAAACATATTTTCACACATTCCACATCTTTAAAATTAACAATTATGACAGTTTCATTGATTTGTAGCTACTTTTCCAAAGTTATCAGCAAACAAACTATTGCACACCTAAAAATAAAGTTAAAAAACATAGGCCTCCTCCATATCCCCTCAAAGCCTCCTTTCCATCGCCAATATAGGTGAGTTTTCTACCATTTTGGTAGAAAAAAAACAGCGATTTGGTTGTAATTTAGGAAAAGTAGAAGAATGTTGTACACAGCTCGGCAATGTCTACTTCAGACATCTGTCTAGCATATGTATCTTTGAAAGTAATCTTTTAGACCACTTTGACGTAAAAGGTCGGAGAAATACATAATGCAAATTACAGTGTAGTCGGATCTTATCAACATTTACAGAATCAGCAAAATTTCTTCTATTGTGTATAAGGCATATTACAGACAAAAAAAAACATATTTTCACACATTCCACATCTTTAAAATTAACAATTATGACAGTTTCATTGATTTGTAGCTACTTTTCCAAAGTTATCAGCAAACAAACTATTGCACACCTAAAAATAAAGTTAAAAAACATAGGCCTCCTCCATATCCCCTCAAAGCCTTCTTTCCATCGCCAATATAGGTGTGTTTTCTACCATTTTGGTAGAAAAAAAACAGTGATTTGGTAGTAATTTAGGAAAAGTAGAAGAATGTTGTACACAGCTCTGCAATGTCTACTTCAGACATCTGTCTAGCATATGTATCTTTGAAAGTAATCTTTTAGACAACTTAGACGTAAAAGGTCGGAGAAATACATAATGCAAATAACAGTGTAGTCGGATCTTATCCACATTTAAAGAATCGGCAAAATTTCTTCTATTGTGTATAAAGCATATTACAGACAAAAAAACATATTTTCACACATTCCACATCTTTAAAATTAACAATTATGATAGTTTCATTGATTTGTAACTACTTTTCCAAAATTGCCAGCAAACAGATTATTGCACACCTAAAAATAAAGTTAAAAAACATAGGCCTCCTCCATATCCCCTCAAAGCCTCCTTTCCATCGACAATATAGGTGTGTTTTCTACCATTTTTTTAGAAAAAAACAGTGATTTGGTAGTAATATGGGAAAAGTAGAAGAATGTTGTACACAGCTCTGCAATGTCTACTTCAGACATCTCTCTAGCATATGTATCTTTGAAAGTAATCTTTTAGACCACTTAGACGTAAAAGGTCGGAGAAATACATAATGCCAATTACAGTGTAGTCGGATCTTATCCACATTTACAGAATCGGCAAACTTTTTTCTATTGTGTATAAAGCATATTACAGACAAAAAAACATATTTTCACACATTCCACATCTTTAAAATTAACAATTATGATAGTTTCATTGATTTGTAACTACTTTTCCAAAATTGCCAGCAAACAGATTATTGCACACCTAAAAATAAAGTTAAAAAACATAGGCCTCCTCCATATCCACTCAAAGCCTCCTTTCCATCGCCAATATAGGAGTGTTTTCTACCATTTTGGTAGAAAAAAACAGCGATTTGGTAGTAATTTGGGAAAAGTAGAAGAATGTTGTACACAGCTCCGCAATGTCCACTTCAGACATCTGTCTAGCATATGTATCTTTGAAAGTAATCTTTTAGACCACTTTGACGTAAAAGGTCGGAGAAATACATAATGCAAATTACAGTGTAGTCGGATCATATCAACACTTACAGAATCAGCAAAATTTCTTCTATTGTGTATAAGGCATATTACAGACAAAAAAAAACATATTTTCACACATTCCACATCTTTAAAATTAACAATTAGGACAGTTTCATTGATTTGTAGCTACTTTTCCAAAGTTATCAGCAAACAAACTATTGCACACCTAAAAATAAAGTTAAAAAACATAGGCCTCCTCCATATCCCCTCAAAGCCTCCTTTCCATCGCCAATATACGTGTGTTTTCTACCATTTTGGTAGAAAAAAAACAGTGATTTGGTAGTAATATAGGAAAAGTAGAAGAATGTTGTACACAGCTCTGCAATGTCTACTTCAGACATCAGTCTAGCATATGTATCTTTGAAAGTAATCTTTTAGACCACTTAGACGTAAAAGGTCGGAGAAATACATAATGCAAGTTACAGTGTAGTCAGATCTTATCCACATTTACAGAATCGGCAAACTTTTTTCTATTGTGTATAAAGCATATTACCGACAAAAAAAGATATTTTCACACATTTCACATCTTTAAAATTAACAATTATGATAGTTTAATTGATTTGTAACTAGTTTTCCAAAATTGCCAGCAAACAGATTATTGCACACCTAAAAATAAAGTTAAAAAACATAGGCATCCTCCATATCCACTCAAAGCCTCCTTTCCATCACCAATATAGGTGTGTTTTCTACCATTTTGGTAGAAAAAAAACAGCGATTTGGTAGTAATTTAGGAAAAGTAGAAGAATGTTGTACACAGCTCGGCAATGTCTACTTCAGACATCTGTCTAGTATATGTATCTTTGAAAGTAATCTTTTAGACCACTTAGACGTAAAAGGTCGGAGAAATACATAATGCAAATTACAGTGTAGTCGGATCTTATCCACATTTACAGAATCGGCAAACTTTTTTCTATTGTGTATAAAGCATATTACAGACAAAAAAACATATTTTCACACATTCCACATCTTTAAAATTAACAATTATGATAGTTTCATTGATTTGTAACTACTTTTCCAAAATTGCCAGCAGATTATTGCACACCTAAAAATAAAGTTAAAAAACATAGGCATACTCCATATCCCCTCAAAGCCTCCTTTCCATCGCCAATATCGGTGTGTTTTCTACCATTTTGGTAGAAAAAAAACAGTGATTTGGTAGTAATTTAGGAAAGTAGAAGAATGTTGTACACAGCTCGGCAATGTCTACTTCAGACATCTGTCTAGCATATGTATCTTTGAAAGCAATCTTTTAGACCACTTTGACGTAAAAGGTCGGAGAAATACATAATGCAAATTACAGTGTAGTCGGATCTTATCAACATTTACAGAATCAGCTAAGTTTCTTCTATTGTGTATAAGGCATATTACAGACAAAAAACCATATTTTCACACATTCCACATCTTTAAAATTAACAATTATGACAGTTTCATTGATTTGTAGCTACTTTTCCAAAGTTATCAGCAAACAAACTATTGCACACCTAAAAATAAAGTTAAAAAACATAGGCCTCCTCCATATCCCCTCAAAGCCTCCTTTCCATCGCCAATATACGTGTGTTTTCTACCATTTTGGTAGAAAAAAAACAGTGATTTGGTAGTAATATAGGAAAAGTAGAAGAATGTTGTACACAGCTCTGCAATGTCTACTTCAGACATCAGTCTAGCATATGTATCTTTGAAAGTAATCTTTTAGACCACTTAGACGTAAAAGGTCGGAGAAATACATAATGCAAGTTACAGTGTAGTCAGATCTTATCCACATTTACAGAATCGGCAAACTTTTTTCTATTGTGTATAAAGCATATTACCGACAAAAAAAGATATTTTCACACATTTCACATCTTTAAAATTAACAATTATGATAGTTTAATTGATTTGTAACTAGTTTTCCAAAATTGCCAGCAAACAGATTATTGCACACCTAAAAATAAAGTTAAAAAACATAGGCATCCTCCATATCCACTCAAAGCCTCCTTTCCATCGCCAATATAGGTGTGTTTTCTACCATTTTGGTAGAAAAAAAACAGCGATTTGGTAGTAATTTAGGAAAAGTAGAAGAATGTTGTACACAGCTCGGCAATGTCTACTTCAGACATCTGTCTAGTATATGTATCTTTGAAAGTAATCTTTTAGACCACTTAGACGTAAAAGGTCGGAGAAATACATAATGCAAATTACAGTGTAGTCGGATCTTATCCACATTTACAGAATCGGCAAACTTTTTTCTATTGTGTATAAAGCATATTACAGACAAAAAAACATATTTTCACACATTCCACATCTTTAAAATTAACAATTATGACAGTTTCATTGATTTGTAACTACTTTTCCAAAATTGCCAGCAAACAGATTATTGCACACCTAAAAATAAAGTTAAAAAACATAGGCATACTCCATATCCCCTCAAAGCCTCCTTTCCATCGCCAATATCCGTGTGTTTTCTACCATTTTGGTAGAAAAAAAACAGTGATTTGGTAGTAATTTAGGAAAGTAGAAGAATGTTGTACACAGCTCGGCAATGTCTACTTCAGACATCTGTCTAGCATATGTATCTTTGAAAGCAATCTTTTAGACCACTTTGACGTAAAAGGTCGGAGAAATACATAATGCAAATTACAGTGTAGTCGGATCTTATCAACATTTACAGAATCAGCTAAGTTTCTTCTATTGTGTGTAAGGCATATTACAGACAAAAAACCATATTTTCACACATTCCACATCTTTAAAATTAACAATTATGACAGTTTCATTGATTTGTAGCTACTTTTCCAAAGTTATCAGCAAACAAACTATTGCACACCTAAAAATAAAGTTAAAAAACATAGGCCTCCTCCATATCCCCTCAAAGCCTCCTTTCCATCGCCAATATAGGTGTGTTTTCTACCATTTTGGTAGAAAAAAACAGTGATTTGGTAGTAATTTAGGAAAAGTAGAAGAATGTTGTACACAGCTCTGCAATGTCTACTTCAGACATCTGTCTAGCATATGTATCTTTGAAAGTAATCTTTTAGACAACTTAGACGTAAAAGGTCGGAGAAATACATAATGCAAATAACAGTGTAGTCGGATCTTATCCACATTTAAAGAATCGGCAAAATTTCTTCTATTGTGTATAAAGCATATTACAGACAAAAAAACATATTTTCACACATTCCACATCTTTAAAATTAACAATTATGATAGTTTCATTGATTTGTAACTACTTTTCCAAAATTGCCAGCAAACAGATTATTGCACACCTAAAAATAAAGTTAAAAAACATAGGCCTCCTCCATATCCCCTCAAAGCCTCCTTTCCATCGCCAATATAAGTGTGTTTTCTACCATTTTGGTAGAAAAAAAACAGTGATTTGGTAGTAATATAGGAAAAGTAGAAGAATGTTGTACACAGCTCTGCAATGTCTACTTCAGACATCAGTCTAGCATATGTATCTTTGAAAGTAATCTTTTAGACCACTTAGACGTAAAAGGTCGGAGAAATACATAATGCAAATTACAGTGTAGTCGGATCTTACCA
The DNA here is from genome assembly GCF_046119375.1 of Phyllobates terribilis. Lineage (NCBI taxonomy): Eukaryota > Metazoa > Chordata > Amphibia > Anura > Dendrobatidae > Phyllobates > Phyllobates terribilis. The sequence continues at coordinate 338,945,549 of NW_027362762.1, read as the reverse complement.
CATTTACAGAATCGGCAAACTTTTTTCTATTGTGTATAAAGCATATTACAGACAAAAAACATATTTTCACACATTCCACATCTTTAAAATTAACAATTATGATAATTTCATTGATTTGTAACTAATTTTCCAAAATTGCCAGCAAACAGAATATTGCACACCTAAAAATAAAGTTAAAAAACATAGGCCTCCTTCATATCCCCTCAAAGCCTCCTTTCCATCGCCAATATAGGTGTGTTTTCTACCATTTTGGTAGAAAAAAAACAGCGATTTGGTAGTAATTTAGGAAAAGTAGAAGAATGTTGTACACAGCTCGGCAATGTCTACTTCAGACATCTGTCTAGCATATGTATCTTTGAAAGTAATCTTTTAGACCACTTTGACGTAAAAGGTCGTAGAAATACATAATGCAAATTACAGTGTAGTCGGATCTTATCAACATTTACAGAATCAGCTAAATTTCTTCTATGTGTATAAGGCATATTACAGACAAAAAAACATATTTTCACACATTCCACATCTTTAAAATTAACAATTATGACAGTTTCATTGATTTGTAGCTACTTTTCCAAAGTTATCAGCAAACAAACTATTGCACACCTAAAAATAAAGTTAAAAAACATAGACCTCCTCCATATCCCCTCAAAGCCTCCTTTCCATCGCCAATATAGGTGTGTTTTCTACCATTTTGGTAGAAAAAAAACAGTGATTTGGTAGTAATTTAGGAAAAGTAGAAGAATGTTGTACACAGCTTTGCAATGTCTACTTCAGACATCTGTCTAGCATATGTATCTTTGAAAGTAATCTTTTAGACCACTTAGACGTAAAAGGTCAGAGAAAAACATAATGCAAATTACAGTTTAGTCGAATCTTATCCAAATTTACAGAATCGGCAAAATTTCTTCTATTGTGTATAAAGCATATTACAGACAAAAAACATATTTTCACACATTCCACATCTTTAAAATTAACAATTATGATAATTTCATTGATTTGTAACTACTTTTCCAAAATTGCCAGCAAACAGATTATTGCACACCTAAAAATAAAGTTAAAAAATATAGGCATCCTCCATATCCCCTCAAAGCCTCCTTTCCATCGCCAATATCGGTGTGTTTTCTACCATTTTGGTAGAAAAAAAACAGTGATTTGGTAGTAATTTAGGAAAGTAGAAGAATGTTGTACACAGCTCGGCAATGTCTACTTCAGACATCTGTCTAGCATATGTATCTTTGAAAGCAATCTTTTAGACCACTTTGACGTAAAAGGTCGGAGAAATCCATAATGCAAATTACAGTGTAGTCGGATCTTATCAACATTTACAGAATCAGCTAAATTTCTTCTATTGTGTATAAGGCATATTACAGACAAAAAAACATATTTTCACACATTCCACATCTTTAAAATTAACAATTATGACAGTTTCATTGATTTGTAGCTACTTTTCCAAAGTTATCAGCAAACAAACTATTGCACACCTAAAAATAAAGTTAAAAAACATAGGCCTCCTCCATATCCCCTCAAAGCCTCCTTTCCATCGCCAATATAGGTGTGTTTTCTACCATTTTGGTAGAAAAAAAACAGTGATTTGGTAGTAATTTAGGAAAAGTAGAAGAATGTTGTACACAGCTCTGCAATGTCTACTTCAGACATCTGTCTAGCATATGTATCTTTGAAAGTAATCTTTTAGACAACTTAGACGTAAAAGGTCGGAGAAATACATAATGCAAATAACAGTGTAGTCGGATCTTATCCACATTTAAAGAATCGGCAAAATTTCTTCTATTGTGTATAAAGCATATTACAGACAAAAAAACATATTTTCACACATTCCACATCTTTAAAATTAACAATTATGATAGTTTAATTGATTTGTAACTACTTTTCCAAAATTGCCAGCAAACAGATTATTGCACACCTAAAAATAAAGATAAAAAACATAGGCCTCCTCCATATCCCCTCAAAGCCTCCTTTCCATCGCCAATATAGGTGTGTTTTCTACCATTTTGGTAGAAAAAAAACAGTGATTTGGTAGTAATTTAGGAAAAGTAGAAGAATGTTGTACACAGCTTTGCAATGTCTACTTCAGACATCTGTCTAGCATATGTATCTTTGAAAGTAATCTTTTAGACCACTTAGACGTAAAAGGTCGGAGAAAAACATAATGCAAATTACAGTTTAGTCAAATCTTATCCAAATTTACAGAATCGGCAAAATTTCTTCTATTGTGTATAAAGCATATTACAGACAAAAAACATATTTTCACACATTCCACATCTTTAAAATTAACAATTATGATAATTTCATTGATTTGTAACTACTTTTCCAAAATTGCCAGCAAACAGATTATTGCACACCTAAAAATAAAGTTAAAAAACATAGGCCTCCTCCATATCCCCTCAAAGCCTCCTTTCCATCGCCAATATAGGTGTGTTTTCTACCGTTTTGGTAGAAAAAAAACAGCGATTTGGTAGTAATTTAGGAAAAGTAGAAGAATGTTGTACACAGCTCGGCAATGTCTACTTTAGACATCTGTCTAGCATATGTATCTTTGAAAGCAATCTTTTAGACCACTTTGACGTAAAAGGTCGGAGAAATACATAATGCAAATTACAGTGTAGTCGGATCTTATCAACATTTACAGAATCAGCTAAATTTCTTCTATTGTGTATAAGGCATATTACAGACAAAAAAACATATTTTCACACATTCCACATCTTTAAAATTAACAATTATGACAGTTTCATTGATTTATAGCTACTTTTCCAAAGTTATCAGCAAACAAACTATTGCACACCTAAAAATAAAGTTAAAAAACATAGGCCTCCTCCATATCCCCTCAAAGCCTCCTTTCCATCGCCAATATAGGTGTGTTTTCTACCATTTTGGTAGAAAAAAAACAGCGATTTGGTTGTAATTTAGGAAAAGTAGAAGAATGTTGTACACAGCTCGGCAATGTCTACTTTAGACATCTGTCTAGCATATGTATCTTTGAAAGTAATCTTTTAGACCACCTAGACGTAAAAGGTCGGAGAAATACATAATGCAAATTACAGTGTAGTCGGATCTTATCCACATTTACAGAATCGGCAAACTTTTTTCTATTGTGTATAAAGCATATTACAGACAAAAAAACATATTTTCACACATTCCACATCTTTAAAATTAACAATTATGATAGTTTCATTGATTTGTAACTACTTTTCCAAAATTGCCAGCAAACAGATTATTGCACACCTAAAAATAAAGTTAAAAAACATAGGCCTCCTCCATATCCCCTCAAAGCCTCCTTTCCATCACCAATATCGGTGTGTTTTCTACGATTTTGGTAGAAAAAAAACAGTGATTTGGTAGTAATTTAGGAAAAGTAGAAGAATGTTGTACACAGCTCGGCAATGTCTACTTCAGACATCTGTCTAGCATATGTATCTTTGAAAGTAATCTTTTAGACCACTTAGACGTAAAAGGTCGGAGAAATACATAATGCAAATTACAGTGTAGTCGGATCTTATCCACATTTACAGAATCGGCAAACTTTTTTCTATTGTGTATAAAGCATATTACAGACAAAAAAACATATTTTCACACATTCCACATCTTTAAAATTAACATTTATGATAATTTCATTGATTTGTAACTAATTTTCCAAAATTGCCAGCAAACAGAATATTGCACACCTAAAAATAAAGTTAAAAAACATAGGCCTCCTCCATATCCCCTCAAAGCCTCCTTTCCATCGCCAATATAGGTGTGTTTTCTACCATTTTGGTAGAAAAAAAACAGCGATTTGGTAGTAATTTAGGAAAAGTAGAAGAATGTTGTACACAGCTCGGCAATGTCTACTTCAGACATCTGTCTAGCATATGTATCTTTGAAAGTAATCTTTTAGACCACTTTGACGTAAAAGGTCGTAGAAATACATAATGCAAATGACAGTGTAGTCGGATCTTATCAACATTTACAGAATCAGCTAAATTTCTTCTATGTGTATAAGGCATATTACAGACAAAAAAACATATTTTCACACATTCCACATCTTTAAAATTAACAATTATGACAGTTTCATTGATTTGTAGCTACTTTTCCAAAGTTATCAGCAAACAAACTATTGCACACCTAAAAATAAAGTTAAAAAACATAGACCTCCTCCATATCCCCTCAAAGCCTCCTTTCCATCGCCAATATAGGTGTGTTTTCTACCATTTTGGTAGAAAAAAAACAGTGATTTGGTAGTAATTTAGGAAAAGTAGAAGAATGTTGTACACAGCTTTGCAATGTATACTTCAGACATCTGTCTAGCATATGTATCTTTGAAAGTAATCTTTTAGACCACTTAGACGTAAAAGGTCGGAGAAAAACATAATGCAAATTACAGTTTAGTCGAATCTTATCCAACTTTACAGAATCGGCAAAATTTCTTCTATTGTGTATAAAGCATATTACAGACAAAAACCATATTTTCACACATTCCACATCTTTAAAATTAACAATTATGATAATTTCATTGATTTGTAACTACTTTTCCAAAATTGCCAGCAAACAGATTATTGCACACCTAAAAATAAAGTTAAAAAACATAGGCCTCCTCCATATCCCCTCAAAGCCTCCTTTCCATCTCCAATATAGGTGTGTTTTCTACCATTTTGGTAGAAAAAAAACAGCGATTTGGTAGTAATTTAGGAAAAGTAGAAGAATGTTGTACACAGCTCGGCAATGTCTACTTTAGACATCTGTCTAGCATATGTATCTTTGAAAGCAATCTTTTAGACCACTTTGACGTAAAAGGTCGGAGAAATACATAATGCAAATTACAGTGTAGTCGGATCTTATCAACATTTACAGAATCAGCTAAATTTCTTCTATTGTGTATAAGGCATATTACAGACAAAAAAACATATTTTCACACATTCCACATCTTTAAAATTCACAATTATGACAGTTTCATTGATTTATAGCTACTTTTCCAAAGTTATCAGCAAACAAACTATTGCACACCTAAAAATAAAGTTAAAAAACATAGGCATCCTCCATATCCCCTCAAAGCCTCCTTTCCATCGCCAATATCGGTGTGTTTTGTACAATTTTGGTAGAAAAAAAACAGTGATTTGGAAGTAATATAGGAAAAGTAGAAGAATGTTGTACACAGCTCGGCAATGTCTACTTCAGACATCTGTCTAGCATATGTATCTTTGAAAGTAATCTTTTAGACCACTTAGACGTAAAAGGTCGGAGAAAAACATAATGCAAATTACAGTGTAGTCGGATCTTATCCAAATTTACAGAATCTGCAAAATTTCTTCTATTGTGTATAAAGCATATTACAGACAAAAAACATATTTTCACACATTCCACATCTTTAAAATTAACAATTATGATAATTTCATTGATTTGTAACTACTTTTCCAAAATTGCCAGCAAACAGATTATTGCACACCTAAAAATAAAGTTAAAAAACATAGGACTCCTCCATATCCCCTCAAAGCCTCCTTTCCATCGCCAATATAGGTGTCTTTTCTACCATTTTGGTAGAAAAAAAACAGCGATTTGGTAGTAATTTAGGAAAAGTAGAAGAATGTTGTGCACAGCTCGGCAATGTCTACTTCAGACATCTGTCTAGCATATGTATCTTTGAAAGTAATCTTTTAGACCACTTTGACGTAAAAGGTCGGAGAAATAAATAATGCAAATTACAGTGTAGTCGGATCTTATCAACATTTACAGAATCAGCAAAATTTCTTCTATTGTGTACAAAGCATATTACAGACAAAAAAACATATTTTCACACATTCCACATCTTTAAAATTAACAATTATGACAGTTTCATTGATTTGTAGCTACTTTTCCAAAGTTATCAGCAAACAAACTATTGCACACCTAAAAATAAAGTTAAAAAACATAGGCCTCCTCCATATCCCCTCAAAGCCTCCTTTCCATCGCCAATATAGGTGTGTTTTCTACGATTTTGGTAGAAAAAAAACAGCGATTTGGTAGTAATTTAGGAAAAGTAGAAGAATGTTGTACACAGCTCGGCAATGTCTACTTCAGACATCTGTCTAGCATATGTATCTTTGAAAGTAATCTTTTAGACCACTTAGACGTAAACGGTCGGAGAAAAACATAATGCAAATTACAGTGTATTCGGATCTTATCCAAATTTACAGAATCAGCAAAATTTCTTCTTTTGTGTATGAAGCATATTACAGACAAAAAACATATTTTCCCACATTCCACATCTTTAAAATTAACAATTATGATAATTTCATTGATTTGTAACTACTTTTCCAAAATTGCCAGCAAACAGATTATTGCACACCTAAAAATAAAGTTAAAAAACATAGGCCTCCTCCATATCCCCTCAAAGCCTCCTTTCCATCGCCAATATAGGTGTGCTTTCTACCATTTTGGTAGAAAAAAAACAGCGATTTGGTAGTAATTTAGGAAAAGTAGAAGAATGTTGTACACAGCTCTGCAATGTCTACTTCAGACATCTGTCTAGCATATGTATCTTTGAAAGTAATCTTTTAGACCACTTAGACGTAAAAGGTCGGAGAAATACATAATGCAAATTACAGTGTAGTCGGATCTTATCCACATTTACAGAATCGGCAAACTTTTTTCTATTGTGTATAAAGCATATTACAGACAAAAAAAACATATTTTCACACATTCCACATCTTTAAAATTAACAATTATGATAGTTTCATTGATTTGTAACTACTTTTCCAAAATTGCCAGCAAACAGATTATTGCACACCTAAAAATAAAGTTAAAAAACATAGGCATCCTCCATATCACCTCAAAGCCTCCTTTCCATCGCCAATATCGGTGTGTTTTCTACCATTTTGGTAGAAAAAAAACAATGATTTGGTAGTAATTTAGGAAATGTAGAAGAATGTTGTACACAGCTCTGCAATGTCTACTTCAGACATCTGTCTAGCATATGTATCTTTGAAAGAAATCTTTTATACCACTTAGACGTAAAAGGTCGGAGAAAAACATAATGCAAATTAAAGTGTAGTTGGATCTTATCCAAATTTACAGAATCTGCAAAATTTCTTCTATTGTGTATAAAGCATATTACAGACAAAAAACATATTTTCACACATTCCACATCTTTATAATTAACAATTATGATAATTTCATTGATTTGTAACTACTTTTCCAAAATTGCCAGCAAACAGATTATTGCACACCTAAAAATAAAGTTAAAAAACATAGGACTCCTCCATATCCCCTCAAAGCCTCCTTTCCATCGCCAATATAGGTGTGTTTTCTACCATTTTGGTAGAAAAAAAACAGCGATTTGGTAGTAATTTAGGAAAAGTAGAAGAATGTTGTGCACAGCTCGGCAATGTCTACTTCAGACATCTGTCTAGCATATGTATCTTTGAAAGTAATCTTTTAGACCACTTTGACGGAAAAGGTCGGAGAAATAAATAATGCAAATTACAGTGTAGTCGGATCTTATCAACATTTACAGAATCAGCAAAATTTCTTCTATTGTGTACAAAGCATATTACAGACAAAAAAACATATTTTCACACATTCCACATCTTTAAAATTAACAATTATGACAGTTTCATTGATTTGTAGCTACTTTTCCAAAGTTATCAGCAAACAAACTATTGCACACCTAAAAATAAAGTTAAAAAACATAGGCCTCCTCCATATCCCCTCAAAGCCTCCTTTCCATCGCCAATATAGGTGTGTTTTCTACGATTTTGGTAGAAAAAAAACAGCGATTTGGTAGTAATTTAGGAAAAGTAGAAGAATGTTGTACACAGCTCGGCAATGTCTACTTCAGACATCTGTCTAGCATATGTATCTTTGAAAGTAATCTTTTAGACCACTTAGACGTAAACGGTCGGAGAAAAACATAATGCAAATTACAGTGTATTCGGATCTTATCCAAATTTACAGAATCAGCAAAATTTCTTCTTTTGTGTATGAAGCATATTACAGACAAAAAACATATTTTCCCATATTCCACATCTTTAAAATTAACAATTATGATAATTTCATTGATTTGTAACTACTTTTCCAAAATTGCCAGCAAACAGATTATTGCACACCTAAAAATAAAGTTAAAAAACATAGGCCTCCTCCATATCCCCTCAAAGCCTCCTTTCCATCGCCAATATAGGTGTGCTTTCTACCATTTTGGTAGAAAAAAAACAGCGATTTGGTAGTAATTTAGGAAAAGTAGAAGAATGTTGTACACAGCTCTGCAATGTCTACTTCAGACATCTGTCTAGCATATGTATCTTTGAAAGTAATCTTTTAGACCACTTAGACGTAAAAGGTCGGAGAAATACATAATGCAAATTACAGTGTAGTCGGATCTTATCCACATTTACAGAATCGGCAAACTTTTTTCTATTGTGTATAAAGCATATTACAGACAAAAAAAACATATTTTCACACATTCCACATCTTTAAAATTAACAATTATGATAGTTTCATTGATTTGTAACTACTTTTCCAAAATTGCCAGCAAACAGATTATTGCACACCTAAAAATAAAGTTAAAAAACATAGGCATCCTCCATATCCCCTCAAAGCCTCCTTTCCATCGCCAATATCGGTGTGTTTTCTACCATTTTGGTAGAAAAAAAACAATGATTTGGTAGTAATTTAGGAAATGTAGAAGAATGTTGTACACAGCTCTGCAATGTCTACTTCACACATCTGTCTAGCATATGTATCTTTGAAAGAAATCTTTTATACCACTTAGACGTAAAAGGTCGGAGAAAAACATAATGCAAATTAAAGTGTAGTTGGATCTTATCCAAATTTACAGAATCTGCAAAATTTCTTCTATTGTGTATAAAGCATATTACAGACAAAAAACATATTTTCACACATTCCACATCTTTATAATTAACAATTATGATAATTTCATTGATTTGTAACTACTTTTCCAAAATTGCCAGCAAACAGATTATTGCACACCTAAAAATAAAGTTAAAAAACATAGGCCTCCTCCATATCCCCTCAAAGCCTCCTTTCCATCGCCAATATAGGTGTGTTTTCTACCATTTTGGTAGAAAAAAAACAGCGATTTGGTAGTAATTTAGGAAAAGTAGAAGAATGTTGTACACAGCTCGGCAATGTCTACTTCAGACATCTGTCTAGCATATGTATCTTTGAAAGTAATCTTTTAGACCACTTAGACGTAAAAGGTCGGAGAAATACATAATGCAAATTACAGTGTAGTCGGATCTTATCCACATTTACAGAATCGGCAAACTTTTTTCTATTGTGTATAAAGCATATTACAGACAAAAAAAACATATTTTCACACATTCCACATCTTTAAAATTAACAATTATGATAGTTTCATTGATTTGTAACTACTTTTCCAAAATTGCCAGCAAACAGATTATTGCACACCTAAAAATAAAGTTAAAAAACATAGGCATCCTCCATATCCCCTCAAAGCCTCCTTTCCATCGCCAATATAGGTGTGTTTTCTACGATTTTGGTAGAAAAAAAACAGCGATTTGGTAGTAATTTAGGAAAAGTAGAAGAATGTTGTACACAGCTCGGCAATGTCTACTTCAGACATGTGTCTAGCATGTGTATCTTTGAAAGTAATCTTTTAGACCACTTAGACGTAAACGGTCGGAGAAAAACATAATGCAAATTACAGTGTATTCGGATCTTATCCAAATTTACAGAATCAGCAAAATTTCTTCTTTTGTGTATGAAGCATATTACAGACAAAAAACATATTTTCCCACATTCCACATCTTTAAAATTAACAATTATGATAATTTCATTGATTTGTAACTACTTTTCCAAAATTGCCAGCAAACAGATTATTGCACACCTAAACATAAAGTTAAAAAACATAGGCCTCCTCCATATCCCCTCAAAGCCTCCTTTCCATCGCCAATATAGGTGTGTTTTCTACCATTTTGGTAGAAAAAAAACAGCGATTTGGTAGTAATTTAGGAAAAGTAGAAGAATGTTGTACACAGCTCGGCAATGTCTACTTCAGACATCTGTCTAGCATATGTATCTTTGAAAGTAATCTTTTAGACCACTTAGACGTAAAAGGTCGGAGAAATACATAATGCAAATTACAGTGTAGTCGGATCTTTTCCACATTTACAGAATCGGCAAACTTTTTTCTATTGTGTATAAAGCATATTACAGACAAAAAAACATATTTTCACACATTCCACATCTTTAAAATTAACAATTATGATAGTTTCATTGATTTGTAACTACTTTTCCAAAATTGCCAGCAAACAGATTATTGCACACCTAAAAATAAAGTTAAAAAACAGAGGCATCCTCCATACCCCTCAAAGCCTCCTTTCAATCGCCAATATCGGTGTGTTTTCTACCATTTTGGTAGAAAAAAACAGTGATTTGGTAGTAATTTAGGAAAAGTAGAAGAATGTTGTACACAGCTCGGCAATGTCTACTTCAGACATCTGTCTAGCATATGTATCTTTGAAAGCAATCTTTTAGACCACTTTGACGTAAAAGGTCGGAGAAATACATAATGCAAATTACAGTGTAGTCGGATCTTATCAACATTTACAGAATCAGCTAAATTTCTTCTATTGTGTATAAGGCATATTACAGACAAAAAAACATATTTTCACACATTCCACATCTTTAAAATTAACAATTATGACAGTTTCATTGATTTGTAGCTACTTTTCCAAAGTTATCAGCAAACAAACTATTGCACACCTAAAAATAAAGTTAAAAAACATAGGCCTCCTCCATATCCCCTCAAAGCCTCCTTTCCATCGCCAATATAGGTGTGTTTTCTACCATTTTGGTAGAAAAAAAACAGTGATTTGGTAGTAATTTAGGAAAACTAGAAGAATGTTGTACACAGCTCTGCAATGTCTACTTCAGACATCTGTCTAGCATATGTATCTTTGAAAGTAATCCTTTAGACAACTTAGACGTAAAAGGTCGGAGAAATACATAATGCAAATAACAGTGTAGTCGGATCTTATCCACATTTAAAGAATCGGCAAAAATTTCTTCTATTGTGTATAAAGCATATTACAGACAAAAAAACATATTTTCACAGATTCCACATCTTTAAAATTAACAATTATGATAGTTTCATTGATTTGTAACTACTTTTCCAAAATTGCCAGCAAACAGATTATTGCACACCTAAAAATAAAGTTAAAAAACATAGGCCTCCTCCATATCCCCTCAAAGCCTCCTTTCCATCGCCAATATAGGCGTGTTTTCTAACGTTTTGGTAGAAAAATATCAGCGATTTGGTAGTAATTTAGGAAAAGTAGAAGAATGTTGTACACAGCTCTGTTATGTCTACTTCAGACATCTGTCTAGCATATGTATCTTTGAAAGTAATCTTTTAGACCACTTAGACGTAAAAGGTCGGAGAAATACATAATGCAAATTACAGTGTAGTGGCATAATATCCAAGTTTACAGAGTTGGCAAAATTTCTTCTATTGTGTATAAAGCATATTACAGACAAAAAAAACATATTTTCACACATTCCACATCTTTAAAATTAACAATTATGACAGTTTCATTGATTTGTAGCTACTTTTCCAAAGTTATCAGCAAACAAACTATTGCACACCTAAAAATAAAGTTAAAAACATAGGCCTCCTCCATATCCCCTCAAAGCCTCCTTTCCATCGCCAATATAGGTGTGTTTTCTACCATTTGGTAGAAAAAAAACAGTGATTTGGTAGTAATTTAGGAAAAGTAGAAGAATGTTGTACACAGCTCGGCAATGTCTACTTCAGACATCTGTCTAGCATATGTATCTTTGAAAGTAATCTTTTAGACCACTTTGACATAAAAGGTTGGAGAAATACATAATGCAAATTACAGTGTAGTCGGATCTTATCAACATTTACAGAATCAGCAAAATTTCTTCTATTGTGTATAAGGCATATTACAGACAAAAAAAAACATATTTTCACACATTCCACATCTTTAAAATTAACAATTATGACAGTTTCATTGATTTGTATCTACTTTTCCAAAGTTATCAGCAAACAAACTATTGCACACCTAAAAATAAAGTTAAAAAACATAGGCCTCCTCCATATCCCCTCAAAGCCTCCTTTCCATCGCCAATATAGGTGTGTTTTCTACCATTTTGGTAGAAAAAAAACAGCGATTTGGTTGTAATTTAGGAAAAGTAGAAGAATGTTGTACACAGCTTTGCAATGTCTACTTCAGACATCAGTCTAGGATATGTATCTTTGAAAGTAATCTTTTAGACCACTTAGAAGTAAAAGGTCGAAGAAAAACATAATGCAAATTACAGTGTAGTCGGATCTTATCCAAATTTATAGAATTGGCAAAATTTCTTCTATTGTGTATAAAGCATATTACAGACAAAAAACATATTTTCACACATTCCACATCTTTAAAATTAACAATTAGGATAGTTTCATTGATTTGTAACTACTTTTCCAAAATTGCCAGCAAACAGATTATTGCACACCTAAAAATAAAGTTAAAAAACATAGGCCTCCTCCATATCCCCTCAAAGCCTCCTTTCCATCGCCAATATAGGTGTGTTTTCTACCATTTTGGTGGAAAAAAAACAGCGATTTGGTAGTAATTTAGATAAAGTAGAAGAATGTTGTACACAGCTCGGCAATGTCTACTTCAGACATCTGTCTAGCATATGTTTCTTTGAAAGTAATCTTTTAGACGACTTAGACGTAAAAGGTCGGAGAAAAACATAATGCAAATTACAGTGTAGTCGGATCTTATCCAAATTTACAGAATCCGCAAAATTTCTTCTATTGTGTATAAGGCATATTACAGACAAAAAAACATATTTTCACACATTCCACATCTTTAAAATTAACAATTATGACAGTTTCATTGATTTATAGCTACTTTTCCAAAGTTATCAGCAAACAAACTATTGCACACCTAAAAATAAAGTTAAAAAACATAAGACTCCTCCATATCCCCTCAAAGCCTCCTTTCCATCGCCAATATAGGTGTGTTTTCTACCATTTTGGTAGAAAAAAAACAGCGATTTGGTAGTAATTTAGGAAAAGTAGAAGAATGTTGTACACAGCTCGGCAATGTCTACTTCAGACATCTGTCTAGCATATGTATCTTTGAAAGTAATCTTTTAGACCACTTTGACGTAAAAGGTCGGAGAAATACATAATGCAAATTACAGTGTAGTCGGATCTTATCAACATTTACAGAATCAGCAAAATTTCTTCTATTGTGTATAAGGCATATTACAGACAAAAAAACATATTTTCACACATTCCACATCTTTAAAATTAACAATTATGACAGTTTCATTGATTTGTAGCTACTTTTCCAAAGTTATCAGCAAACAAACTATTGCACACCTAAAAATAAAGTTAAAAAACATAGGCCTCCTCCATATCCCCTCAAAGCCTCCTTTCCATCGCCAATATAGGTGTGTTTTCTACGATTTTGGTAGAAAAAAAACAGCGATTTGGTTGTAATTTAGGAAAAGTAGAAGAATGTTGTACACAGCTCGGCAATGTCTACTTCAGACATCTGTCTAGCATATGTATCTTTGAAAGTAATCTTTTAGACCACTTAGACGTGAAAGGTCGGAGAAAAACATAATGCAAATTACAGTGTAGTCGGATATTATCAACATTTACAGAATCAGCAAAATTTCTTCTATTATGTATAAGGCATATTACAGACAAAAAAAAACATATTTTCACACATTCCACATCTTTAAAATTAACAATTATGACAGTTTCATTGATTTGTAGCTACTTTTCCAAAATTGCCAGGAAACAGATTATTGCACACCTAAAAATAAAGTTAAAAAACATAGGCCTCCTCCATATCCCCTCAAAGCTTCCTTTCCATCGCCAATTTAGGTGTGTTTTCTACCATTTTGGTAGAAAAAAAACAGCGATTTGGTAGTAATTTAGGAAAAGTAGAATAATGTTGTACACAGCTCGGCAATGTCTACTTCAGACATCTGTCTAGCATATGTATCTTTGAAAGTAATCTTTTAGACCACTTAGATGTAAAAGGTCGGAGAAATACATAATGCAAATTACAGTGTAGTCGGATCTTATCAACATTTACAGAATCAGCAAAATTTCTTCTATTGTGTATAAGGCATATTACAGACAAAAAAAAACATATTTTCACACATTCCACATCTTTAAAATTAACAATTATGACAGTTTCATTGATTTGTAGCTACTTTTCCAAAGTTATCAGCAAACAAACTATTGCACACCTAAAAATAAAGTTAAAAAACATAGGCCTCCTCCATATCCCCTCAAAGCCTCCTTTCCATCGCCAATATAGGTGTGTTTTCTACCATTTTGGTAGAAAAAAAACAGCGATTTGGTTGTAATTTAGGAAAAGTAGAAGAATGTTGTACACAGCTCGGCAATGTCTACTTCAGACATCAGTCTAGGATATGTATCTTTGAAAGTAATCTTTTAGACCACTTAGAAGTAAAAGGTGGAGAAAAAAATAATGCAAATTACAGTGTAGTCGGATCTTATCCAAATTTACAGAATCGGCAAAATTTCTTCTATTGTGTATAAAGCATATTACAGACAAAAAACATATTTTCACACATTCCACATCTTTAAAATTAACAATTATGATAATTTCATTGATTTGTAACTACTTTTCCAAAATTGCCAGCAAACAGATTATTGCACACCTAAAAATAAAGTTAAAAAACAAAGGCCTCCTCCATATCCCCTCAAAGCCTCCTTTCCATCGCCAATATAGGTGTGTTTTCTACCATTTTGGTAGAAAAAAAACAGCGATTTGGTAGTAATTTAGGAAAAGTAGAAGAATGTTGTACACAGCTCGGCAATGTCTACTTCAGACATCTGTCTAGCATATGTATCTTTGAAAGTAATCTTTTAGACCACTTTGACGTAAAAGGTCGGAGAAATACATAATGCAAATTACAGTGTAGTCGGATCTTATCAACATTTACAGAATCAGCAAAATTTCTTCTATTGTGTATAAGGCATATTACAGACAAAAAAACATATTTTCACACATTCCACATCTTTAAAATTAACAATTATGACAATTTCATTGATTTGTAGCGACTTTTCCAAAGTTATCAGCAAACAAACTATTGCACACCTAAAAATAAAGTTAAAAAACATAGGCCTCCTCCATATCCCCTCAAAGCCTACTTTCCATCGCCAATATAGGTGTGTTTTCTACGATTTTGGTAGAAAAAAAACAGCGATTTGGTTGTAATTTAGGAAAAGTAGAAGAATGTTGTACACAGCTCGGCAATGTCTACTTCAGACATCTGTCTAGCATATGTATCTTTGAAAGTAATCTTTTAGACGACTAAGACGTAAAAGTTCGGAGAAAAACATAATGCAAATTACAGTGTAGTCGGACCTTATCCAAATTTACATAATCAGCAAAATTTCTTCTATTGTGTATAAGGCATATTACAGACAAAAAAACATATTTTCACACATTCCGCATCTTTAAAATTAACATTTATGACAGTTTCATTGATTTGTAGCTACTTTTCCAAAGTTATCAGCAAACAAACTATTGCACACCTAAAAATAAAGTTAAAAAACATAAGCCTCCTCCATATCCCCTCAAAGCCTCCTTTCCATCGCCAATATAGTTGTGTTTTCTACCATTTCGGTAGAAAAAAAACTGTGATTTGGTAGTAATATAGGAAAAGTAGAAGAATGTTGTACACAGCTCTTCAATGTCTACTTCAGACATCTGTCTAGCATATGTATCTTTGAAAGTAATCTTTTAGACCACTTAGACGTAAAAGGTCGGAGAAATACATAATGCAAATAACAGTGTAGTCGGATCTTATCCACATTTACAGAATCGGCAAAATTTCTTCTATTGTGTATAAAGCATATTACAGACAAAAAAACATATTTTCACACATTCCACATCTTTAAAATTAACAATTATGATAGTTTCATTGATTTGTAACTACTTTTCCAAAATTGCCAGCAAACAGATTATTGCACACCTAAAAATAAAGTTAAAAAACATAGGCCTCCTCCATATCCCCTCAAAGCCTCCTTTCCATCGCCAATATAGGTGTGTTTTCTACCATTTTGGTGGAAAAAAAACAGCGATTTGGTAGTAATTTAGGAAAAGTAGAAGAATGTTGTACACAGCTCGGCAATGTCTACTTCAGACATCTGTCTAGCATATGTTTCTTTGAAAGTAATCTTTTAGACGACTTAGACGTAAAAGGTCGGAGAAAAACATAATGCAAATTACAGTGTAGTCGGATCTTATCCAAATTTACAGAATCCGCAAAATTTCTTCTATTGTGTATAAGGCATATTACAGACAAAAAAACATATTTTCACACATTCCACATCTTTAAAATTAACAATTATGACAGTTTCATTGATTTGTAGCTACTTTTCCAAAGTTATCAGCAAACAAACTATTGCACACCTAAAAATAAAGTTAAAAAACATAAGACTCCTCCATATCCCCTCAAAGCCTCCTTTCCATCACCAATATAGTTGTGTTTTCTACCATTTTGGTAGAAAAAAAACAGCGATTTGGTTGTAATTTAGGAAAAGTAGAAGAATGTTGTACACAGCTTGGCAATGTCTACTTCAGACATCTGTCTAGCATATGTATCTTTGAAAGTAATCTTTTAGACCACTTTGACGTAAAAGGTCGGAGAAATACATAATGCAAATTAAAGTGTAGTCGGATCTTATCAACATTTACAGAATCAGCAAAATTTCTTCTATTGTGTATAAGGCATATTACAGACAAAAAAAACATATTTTCACACATTCCACATCTTTAAAATTAACAATTATGACAGTTTCATTGATTTGTAGCTACTTTTCCAAAGTTATCAGCAAACAAACTACTGCACACCTAAAAATAAAGTTAAAAAACATAGGCCTCCTCCATATCCCCTCAAAACCTCCTTTCCATCGCCAATATAGGTGTGTTTTCTACCATTTTGGTAGAAAAAAAACTGTGATTTGGTAGTAATATAGGAAAAGTAGAAGAATGTTGTACACAGCTCTTCAATGTCTACTTCAGACATCTGTCTAGCATATGTTTCTTTGAAAGTAATCTTTTAGACCACTTTGACGTAAAAGGTCGGAGAAATACATAATGCAAATTACAGTGTAGTCGGATCTTATCCACATTTACAGAATCGGTAAACTTTTTTCTATTGTGTATAAAGCATATTACAGACAAAAAAACATATTTTCACACATTCCACATCTTTAAAATTAACAATTATGATAATTTCATTGATTTGTAACTACTTTTCCAAAATTGCCAGCAAACAGATTATTGCACACCTAAAAATAAAGTTAAAAAACATAGACCCCCTCCATATCCCCTCATAGCCTCCTTTCCATCGCCAATATAGGTGTGTTTTCTACCATTTTGGTAGAAAAAAAACAGCGATTTGGTAGTAATTTAGGAAAAGTAGAAGTATGTTGTACACAGCTTGGCAATGTCTACTTCAGACATCTGTCTAGCATATGTATCTTTGAAAGTAATCTTTTAGACCACTTAGACGTAAAAGGTCAGAGAAATACATAATGCAAATTACACTGTAGTCGGATCTTATCAACATTTACAGAATCAGCTAAATTTCTTCTATTGTGTATAAGGCATATTACAGACAAAAAAACATATTTTCACACATTCCACATCTTTAAAATTAACAATTATGACAGTTTCATTGATTTGTAGCTACTTTTCCAAAATTGCCAGCAAACAGATTATTGCACACCTAAAAATAAAGTTAAAAAACATAGGCCTCCTCCATATCCCCTCGAAGCCTCCTTTCCATCGCCAATATAGGTGTGTTTTCCACCATTTTGGTAGGAAAAAAACAGCGATTTGGTAGTAATTTAGGAAAAGTAGAACAATGCTGTACACAGCTCGGCAATGTCTACTTCAGACATCTGACTAGCATATGTATCTTTGAAAGTAATCTTTTAGACCACTTAGACGTAAAAGGTCGGAGAAATACATAATGCAAATTACAGTGTAGTCGGATCTTATCAACATTAACAGAATCAGCAAAATTTCTTCTATTGTGTATAAAGCATATTACAGACAAAAAAAACATATTTTCACACATTCCACATCTTTAAAATTAACAATTATGACAGTTTCATTGATTTGTAGCTACTTTTCCAAAGTTATCAGCAAACAAACTATTGCACACCTAAAAATAAAGTTAAAAAACATAGGCCTCCTCCATATCCCCTCAAAGCCTCCTTTCCATTGCCAATATAGGTGTGTTTTCCACCATTTTGGTAGAAAAAAAACAGTGATTTGGTAGTAATTTAGGAAAAGTAGAAGAATGTTGTACACAGCTCTTCAATGTCTACTTCAGACATCTGTCTAGCATATGTATCTTTGAAAGTAATCTTTTAGACCACTTAGACGTAAAAGGTCGGAGAAATACATAATGCAAATTACAGTGTAGTCGGATCTTATCCACATTTACAGAATCGGCAAAATTTCTTCTATTGTGTATAAAGCATATTACAGACAAAAAAACATATTTTCACACATTCCACATCTTTAAAATTAACAATTATGATAGTTTCATTGATTTGTAACTACTTTTCCAAAATTGCCAGCAAACAGATTATTGCACACCTAAAAATAAAGTTAAAAAACATAGGCCTCCTCCATATCCCCTCAAAGCCTCCTTTCCATCGCCAATATAGGTGTGTTTTCTACCATTTTGGTAGAAAAAAAACTGTGATTTGGTAGTAATTTAGGAAAAGTAGAAGAATGTTGTACGCAGCTTTGCAATGTCTACTTCAGACATCTGTCTAGCATATGTATCTTTAAAAGTAATCTTTTAAACCACTTAGACGTAAAAGGTCGGAGAAATACATACTGCAAATTACAGTGTAGTCGGATCTTATCCACATTTACAGAATCGGTAAAATTTCTTCTATTGTGTATAAAGCATATTACAGACAAAAAAACATATTTTCACACATTCAACATCTTTAAAATTAACAATTATGATAGTTTCATTGATTTGTAGCTACTTTTCCAAAGTTATCAGCAAACAAACTATTGCACACCTAAAAATAAAGTTAAAAAACATAGGCCTCCTTTATATCCCCTCAAAGTCACCTTTCCATCGCCAATATAGGTGTGTTTTCTACCATTTTGGTAGAAAAAAAACAGTGATTTGGTAGTAATTTAGGAAAAGTAGAAGAATGTTGTACACAGCTCTGCAATCTCTTCTTCAGACATCTGTCTAGCAAATGTATGTTTGAAAGCATTCTTTTAAATGACTTAGACGTAAAAGGTCGGGAAATACATAATGCAAATTACAGTGTAGTCGGATCTTATCCACATTTACAGAGTCGGCAAAATTTCTTCTATTGTGTATAAAGCATATTACAGACAAAAATAAAATATTTTCACACATTCCACATCTTTAAAATTAACAATTATGATAGTTTCATTGATTTGTAACTACTTTTCCAAAATTGCCAGCAAACAGATTATTGCACACCTAAAAATAAAGTTAAAAAACATAGGCCTCCTCCATATCCCCTCAAAGCCTCCTTTCCATCGCCAATATAGGTGTGTTTTCTACCATTTTGGTAGAAAAAAAACTGTGATTTGGTAGTAATTTAGGAAAAGTAGAAGAATGTTGTACGCAGCTTTGCAATGTCTACTTCAGACATCTGTCTAGCATATGTATCTTTAAAAGTAATCTTTTAAACCACTTAGACGTAAAAGGTCGGAGAAATACATACTGCAAATTACAGTCTAGTCGGAACTTATCCACATTTACAGAATCGGTAAAATTTCTTCTATTGTGTATAAAGCATATTACAGACAAAAAAAAAAATATTTTCACACATTCAACATCTTTAAAATTAACAATTATGATAGTTTCATTGATTTGTAGCTACTTTTCCAAAGTTATCAGCAAACAAACTATTGCACACCTAAAAATAAAGTTAAAAAACATAGGCCTCCTTTATATCCCCTCAAAGCCACCTTTCCATCGCCAATATAGGTGTGTTTTCTGCCATTTTGGTAGAAAAAAAACAGTGATTTGGTAGTAATTTAGGAAAAGTAGAAGAATGTTGTACACAGCTCTGCAATCTCTTCTTCAGACATCTGTCTAGCAAATGTATCTTTGAAAGTATTCTTTTAAATGACTTAGACGTAAAAGGTCGGGAAATACATAATGCAAATTACATTGTAGTCGGATCTTATCCACATTTACAGAGTCGGCAAAATTTCTTCTATTGTGTATAAAGCATATTACAGACAAAAATAAAATATTTTCACACATTCCACATCTTTAAAATTAACAATTATGATAGTTTCATTGATTTGTAACTACTTTTCCAAAATTGCCATCAAACAGACTATTGCACACCTAAAAATAAAGTTAAAAAATATAGGCCTCCTCCATATTCCCTCAAAGCCTCGTTTCCATCACCAATATAGGTGTGTTTTCTACCATTTTGGTAGAAAAAAAAAACAGTGATTTGGTAGTAATTTAGGAAAAGTAGAAGAATGTTGTACACAGCTCGGCAATGTCTACTTCAGACATCTGTCTAGCATATGTATCTTTCAAAGTAATCTTTTAGACCACTTAGACGTAAAAGGTCGGAGAAATACATAATGCAAATTACAGTGTAGTCGGATCTTATCAACATTTACAGAATCAGTAAAATTTCTTCTATTGTGTATAAGGCATATTACAGACAAAAAAAACATATTTTCACACATTCCACATCTTTAAAATTAACAATTATGACAGTTTCATTGATTTGTAGCTACTTTTCCAAAGTTATCAGCAAACAAACTATTGCACACCTAAAAATAAAGTTAAAAAACATAGGCCTCCTCCATATCCCCTCAAAGCCTCCTTTCCTTCGCCAATATAGGTGTGTTTTCTACCATTTTGGTAGAAAAAAAACAGTGATTTGGTAGTAATTTAGGAAAAGTAGAAGAATGTTGTACACAGCTCGGCAATGTCTACTTCAGACATCTGTCTAGCATATGTATCTTTGAAAGTAATCTTTTAGACCACTTAGATGTAAAAGGTCGGAGAAATACATAATGCAAATAACAGTGTAGTCGGATCTTATCCACATTTACAGAATCGGCAAAATTTCTTCTATTGTGTGTAAAGCATATTACAGACAAAAAAACATATTTTCACACATTCCACATCTTTAAAATTAACAATTATGATAGTTTCATTGATTTGTAACTACTTTTCCAAAATTGCCAGCAAACAGATTATTGCACGCCTAAAAATAAAGTAAAAAAACATAGGCCTCCTCCATATCCCCTCAAAGCCTCCTTTCCATCGCCAATATAGGTGTGTTTTCTACCATTTTGGTAGAAAAAAAACAGCGATTTGATAGTAATTTAGAAAAAGTAGAAGAATGTTGTACACAGCTCTGCAATGTCTACTTCAGACATCTGTCTAGCATATGTATCTTTGAAAGTAATCTTTTAGACCACTTAGACGTAAAAGGTCGGAGAAATACATTATGCAAATTACAGTGTAGTGGCATCATATACAAATTTACAGAGTCGGCAAAATTTCTTCTATTGTGTATAAAGCATATTACAGACTAAAAAAACATATTTTCACACATTCCACATATTTAAAATAAACAATTATGATAATTTCATTGATTTGTAACTACTTTTCCAAAATTGCCACAAACAGATTATTGCACACCTAAAAATAAAGTTAAAAAACATAGGCCTCCTCCATATCCCCTCAAAGCCTCCTTTCCATCGCCAATATAGGTGTGTTTTCTACCATTTTGGTAGAAAAAAAACAGTGATTTGGTTGTAATTTAGGAAAAGTAGAAGAATGTTGTACACAGCTTGGCAATGTCTACTTCAGACATCTGTCTAGCATATGTATCTTTGAAAGTAATCTTTTAGACCACTTTGACGTAAAAGGTCGGAGAAATACATAATGCAAATTACAGTGTAGTCGGATCTTATCAACATTTACAGAATCAGCAAAATTTCTTCTATTGTGTATAAGGCATATTACAGACAAAAAAAAACATATTTTCACACATTCCACATCTTAAAAATTAACAATTATGACAGTTTCATTGATTTGTAGCTACTTTTCCAAAGTTATCAGGAAAGAAACTACTGCACACCTAAAAATAAAGTTAAAAAACATAGACCTCCTCCATATCCCCGCAAAGCCTTCTTTCCATCGCCAATATAGGTGTGTTTTCTACCATTTTGGTAGAAAAAAAACTGTGATTTGGTAGTAATATAGGAAAAGTAGAAGAATGTTGTACACAGCTCTTCAATGTCTACTTCAGACATCTGTATAGCATATGTTTCTTTGAAAGTAATCTTTTAGACCACTTAGACGTAAAAGGTCGGAGAAATACATAATGCAAATTACAGTGTAGTCGGATCTTATCCACATCTACAGAATCGGCAAACTTTTTTCTATTGTGTATAAAGCATATTACAGACAAAAAACATATTTTCACACATTCCACATCTTTAAAATTAACAATTATGATAATTTCATTGATTTGTAACTACTTTTCCAAAATTGCCAGCAAACAGATTATTGCACACCTAAAAATAAAGTTAAAAAACATAGACCCCCTCCATATCCCCTCATAGCCTCCTTTCCATCACCAATATAGGTGTGTTTTCTACCATTTTGGTAGAAAAAAAACAGCGATTTGGTAGTAATTTAGGAAAAGTAGAAGAATGTTGTACACAGCTTGGCAATGTCTACTTCAGACATATGTCTAGCATATGTATCTTTGAAAGTAATCTTTTAGACCACTTAGACGTAAAAGGTCGGAGAAATACATAATGCAAATTACAGTGTAGTCGGATCTTATCAACATTTACAGAATCAGCAAAATTTCTTCTATTGTGCATAAAGCATATTACAAACAAAAAAGACATATTTTCACACATTCCACATCTTTAAAATTAACAATTATGACAGTTTCATTGATTTGTAGCTACTTTTCCAAAGTTATCAGCAAACAAACTATTGCACACCTAAAAATAAAGTTAAAAAACATAGGCCTCCTCCATATCCCCTCAAAGCCTCCTTTCCATTGCCAATATAGGTGTGTTTTCCACCATTTTGGTAGAAAAAAAACAGTGATTTGGTAGTAATTTAGGAAAAGTAGAAGAATGTTGTACACAGCTCTTCAATGTCTACTTCAGACATCTGTCTAGCATATGTATCTTTGAAAGTAATCTTTTAGACCACTTAGACGTAAAAGGTCGGAGAAATACATAATGCAAATTACAGTGTAGTCGGATCTTATCCACATTTACAGAATCGGCAAAATTTCTTCTATTGTGTATAAAGCATATTAGACAAAAAACATATTTTCACACATTCCACATCTTTAAAATTAACAATTATGATAGTTTCATTGATTTGTAACTACTTTTCCAAAATTGCCAGCAAACAGATTATTGCACACCTAAAAATAAAGTTAAAAAACATAGGCCTCCTCCATATCCCCTCAAAGCCTCCTTTCCATCGCCAATATAGGTGTGTTTTCTACCATTTTGGTAGAAAAAAAACTGTGATTTGGTAGTAATTTAGGAAAAGTAGAAGAATGTTGTACGCAGCTTTGCAATGTCTACTTCAGACATCTGTCTAGCATATGTATCTTTAAAAGTAATCTTTTATACCACTTAGACGTAAAAGGTCGGAGAAATACATACTGCAAATTACAGTGTAGTTGGATCTTATCCACATTTACAGAATCGGTAAAATTTCTTCTATTGTGTATAAAGCATATTACAGACAAAAAAACATATTTTCACACATTCAACATCTTTAAAATTAACAATTATGATAGTTTCATTGATTTGTAGCTACTTTTCCAAAGTTATCAGCAAACAAACTATTGCACACCTAAAAATAAAGTTAAAAAACATAGGCCTCCTTTATATCCCCTCAAAGTCACCTTTCCATCGCCAATATAGGTGTGTTTTCTACCATTTTGGTAGAAAAAAAACAGTGATTTGGTAGTAATTTAGGAAAAGTAGAAGAATGTTGTACACAGCTCTGCAATCTCTTCTTCAGACATCTGTCTAGCAAATGTATGTTTGAAAGTATTCTTTTAAATGACTTAGACGTAAAAGGTCGGGAAATACATAATGCAAATTACAGTGTAGTCGGATCTTATCCACATTTACAGAGTTGGCAAAATTTCTTCTATTGTGTATAAAGCATATTACAGACAAAAATAAAATATTTTCACACATTCCACATCTTTAAAATTAACAATTATGATAGTTTCATTGATTTGTAACTA
Organism: Phyllobates terribilis; assembly: GCF_046119375.1. Lineage (NCBI taxonomy): Eukaryota > Metazoa > Chordata > Amphibia > Anura > Dendrobatidae > Phyllobates > Phyllobates terribilis. The sequence goes on along the minus strand of NW_027362762.1, from coordinate 338,921,227 downwards.
CTTTTCCAAAATTGCCAGCAAACAGATTATTGCACACCTAAAAATAAAGTTAAAAAACATAGGCCTCCTCCATATCCCCTCAAAGCCTCCTTTCCATTGCCAATATAGGTGTGTTTTCTACCATTTTGGTAGAAAAAAAAACAGTGATTTGGTAGTAATTTAGGAAAAGTAGAAGAATGTTGTACACAGCTCGGCAATGTCTACTTCAGACATCTGTCTAGCATATGTATCTTTGAAAGTAATCTTTTAGACCACTTAGACGTAAAAGGTCAGAGAAATACATAATGCAAATTACACTGTAGTCGGATCTTATCAACATTTACAGAATCAGCTAAATTTCTTCTATTGTGTATAAGGCATATTACAGACAAAAAAACATATTTTCACACATTCCACATCTTTAAAATTAACAATTATGACAGTTTCATTGATTTGTAGCTACTTTTCCAAAATTGCCAGCAAACAGATTATTGCACACCTAAAAATAAAGTTAAAAAACATAGGCCTCCTCCATATCCCCTCAAAGCCTCCTTTCCATCGCAAATATAGGTGTGTTTTCTACCATTTTGGTAGAAAAAAAACAGCGATTTGGTAGTAATTTAGGAAAAGTAGAAGAATGCTGTACACAGCTCGGCAACGTCTACTTCAGACATCTGACTAGCATATGTATCTTTGAAAGTAATCTTTTAGACCACTTAGACGTAAAAGGTCGGAGAAATACATAATGCAAATTACAGTGTAGTCGGATCTTATCAACATTTACAGAATCAGCAAAATTTCTTCTATTGTGTATAAAGCATATTACAGACAAAAAAAACATATTTTCACACATTCCACATCTTTAAAATTAACAATTATGACAGTTTCATTGATCTGTAGCTACTTTTCCAAAGTTATCAGCAAACAAACTATTGCACACCTAAAAATAAAGTTAAAAAACATAGGCCTCCTTTATATCCCCTCAAAGTCACCTTTCCATCGCCAATATAGGTGTGTTTTCTACCATTTTGGTAGAAAAAAAACAGTGATTTGGTAGTAATTTAGGAAAAGTAGAAGAATGTTGTACACAGCTCTGCAATCTCTTCTTCAGACATCTGTCTAGCAAATGTATGTTTGAAAGTATTCTTTTAAATGACTTAGACGTAAAAGGTCGGGAAATACATAATGCAAATTACAGTGTAGTCGGATCTTATCCACATTTACAGAGTTGGCAAAATTTCTTCTATTGTGTATAAAGCATATTACAGACAAAAATAAAATATTTTCACACATTCCACATCTTTAAAATTAACAATTATGATAGTTTCATTGATTTGTAACTACTTTTCCAAAATTGCCAGCAAACAGATTATTGCACACCTAAAAATAAAGTTAAAAAACATAGGCCTCCTCCATATCCCCTCAAAGCCTCCTTTCCATCACCAATATAGGTGTGTTTTCTACCATTTTGGTAGAAAAAAAACAGTGATTTGGTAGTAATTTAGGAAAAGTAGAAGAATGTTGTACACAGCTCGGCAATGTCTACTTCAGACATCTGTCTAGCATATGTATCTTTCAAAGTAATCTTTTAGACCACTTAGACATAAAAGTTCGGAGAAATACATAATGCAAATTACAGTGTAGTCGGATCTTATCAACATTTACAGAATCAGCAAAATTTCTTCTATTGTGTATAAGGCATATTACAGACAAAAAAACATATTTTCACACATTCCACATCTTTAAATTTAACAATTATGACAGTTTCATTGATTTGTAGCTACTTTTCCAAAGTTATCAGCAAACAAACTATTGCACACCTAAAAATAAAGTTAAAAAACATAGGCCTCCTCCATATCCCCTCAAAGCCTCCTTTCCTTCGCCAATATAAGTGTGTTTTCTACCATTTTGGTAGAAAAAAAACAGTGATTTGGTAGTAATTTAGGAAAAGTAGAAGAATGTTGTACACAGCTCGGCAATGTCTACTTCAGACATCTGTCTAGCATATGTATCTTTGAAAGTAATCTTTTAGACCACTTAGATGTAAAAGGTCGGAGAAATACATAATGCAAATAACAGTGTAGTCGGATCTTATCCACATTTACAGAATCGGCAAAATTTCTTCTATTGTGTGTAAAGCATATTACAGACAAAAAAACATATTTTTACACATTCCACATCTTTAAAATTAACAATTATGATAGTTTCATTGATTTGTAACTACTTTTCCAAAATTGCCAGCAAACAGATTATTGCACACCTAAAAATAAAGTAAAAAAACATAGGCCTCCTCCATATTCCCTCAAAGCCTCCTTTCCATCGCCAATATAGGTGTGTTTTCTACCATTTTGGTAGAAAAAAAACAGCGATTTGATAGTAATTTAGGAAAAGTAGAAGAATGTTGTACACAGCTCTGCAATGTCTACTTCAGACATCTGTCTAGCATATGTATCTTTGAAAGTAATCTTTTAGACCACTTAAACGTAAAAGGTCGGAGAAATACATTATGCAAATTACAGTGTAGTGGCATCATATACAAATTTACAGAGTCGGCAAAATTTCTTCTATTGTGTATAAAGCATATTACAGAATAAAAAAAACATATTTTCACACATTCCACATCGTTAAAGTAAACAATTATGATAATTTCATTGATTTGTAACTACTTTTCCAAAATTGCCACAAACAGATTATTGCACACCTAAAAATAAAGTTACAAAACATAGGCCTCCTCCATATCCCCTCAAAGCCTCCTTTCCATCGCCAATATAGGTGTGTTTTCTACCATTTTGATAGAAAAAAAACAGTGATTTGGTTGTAATTTAGGAAAAGTAGAAGAATGTTGTACACAGCTTGGCAATGTCTACTTCAGACATCTGTCTAGCATATGTATCTTTGAAAGTAATCTTTTAGACCACTTTGCCGTAAAAGGTCGGAGAAATACATAATGCAAATTACAGTGTAGTCGGATCTTATCAACATTTACAGAATCAGCAAAATTTCTTCTATTGTGTATAAGGCATATTACAGACAAAAAAAAACATATTTTCACACATTCCACATCTTAAAAATTAACAATTATGACAGTTTCATTGATTTGTAGCTACTTTTCCAAAGTTATCAGGAAAGAAACTACTGCACACCTAAAAATAAAGTTAAAAAACATAGGCCTCCTCCATATCCCCGCAAAGCCTCCTTTCTATCGCCAATATAGGTGTGTTTTCTACCATTTTGGTAGAAAAAAAACTGTGATTTGGTAGTAATATAGGAAAAGTAGAAGAATGTTGTACACAGCTCTTCAATGTCTCCTTCAGACATCTGTCTAGCATATGTATCTTTGAAAGTAATCTTTTAGACCACTTAGACGTAAAAGGTCGGAGAAATACATAATGCAAATTACAGTGTAGTCGGATCTTATCCACATTTACAGAATCAGCAAACTTTTTTCTATTGTGTATAAAGCATATTACAGACAAAAAACATATTTTCACACATTCCACATCTTTAAAATTAACAATTATGATAATTTCATTGATTTGTAGCTACTTTTCCAAAGTTATCAGCAAACAAACTATTGCACACCTAAAAATAAAGTTAAAAAACATAGGCCTCCTCCATATCCCCTCAAAGCCTCCTTTCCATCGCCAATATAGGTGTGTTTTCCACCATTTTGGTAGAAAAAAAACAGTGATTTGTTAGTAATTTAGGAAAAGTAGAACAATGTTGTACACAGCTCTTCAATGTCTACTTCAGACATCTGTCTAGCATATGTATCTTTGAAAGTAATCTTTTAGACCACTTAGACGTAAAAGGTCGGAGAAATACATAATGCAAATTACAGTGTAGTCGGATCTTATCCACATTTACAGAATCGGCAAAATTTCTTCTATTGTGTATAAAGCATATTACAGACAAAAAAACATATTTTCACACATTCCACATCTTTAAAATTAACAATTATGATAGTTTCATTGATTTGTAACTACTTTTCCAAAATTGCCAGCAAACAGATTATTGCACACCTAAAAATAAAGTTAAAAAACATAGGCCTCCTCCAGATCGCCTCAAAGCATCCTTTCCATCGCCAATATAGGTGTGTTTTCTACCATTTTGGTAGAAAAAAAACTGTGATTTGGTAGTAATTTAGGAAAAGTAGAAGAATGTTGTACGCAGCTCTGCAATGTCTACTTCAGACATCTGTCTAGCATATGTATGTTTAAAAGTAATCTTTTAAACCACTTAGACGTAAAAGGTCGGAGAAAAACAAAATGCAAATTACAGTGTAGTCGGATCTTATCCACATTTACAGAGTCGGCAAAATTTCTTCTATTGTGTATAAAGCATATTACAGACAAAAATAAAATATTTTCACACATTCCACATCTTTAAAATTAACAATTATGATAGTTTCATTGATTTGTAACTACTTTTCCAAAATTGCCATCAAATAGACTATTGCACACCTAAAAATAAAGTTAAAAAACATAGGCCTCCTCCATATTCCCTCAAAGCCTCCTTTCCATCGCCAATATAGGTGTGTTTTCTACCATTTTGGTAGAAAAAAAACAGCGATTTGGTAGTAATTTAGGAAAAGTAGAAGAATGTTGTACACAGCTCGGCAATGTCTACTTCAGACATCTGTCTAGCATATGTATCTTTGAAAGTAATCTTTTAGACCACTTAGACGTAAAAGGTCGGAGAAATACATAATGCAAATTACAGTGTAGTCGGATCTTATCAACATTTACAGAATCAGCAAAATTTCTTCTATTGTGTATAAGGCATATTACAGACAAAAAAAACAAATTTTCACACATTCCACATCTTTAAAATTAACAATTATGACAGTTTCATTGATTTGTAGCTACTTTTCCAAAGTTATCAGCAAACAAACTATTGCACACCTAAAAATAAAGTTAAAAAACATAGGCCTCCTCCATATCCACTCAAAGCCTCCTTTCCATCGCCAATATAGGTGTGTTTCCCACCATTTTGGTAGAAAAAAAACAGTGATTTGTTAGTAATTTAGGAAAAGTAGAAGAATGTTGTACACAGCTCTTCAATGTCTACTTCAGACATCTGTCTAGCATATGTATCTTTGAAAGTAATCTTTTAGACCACTTAGACGTAAAAGGTCGGAGAAATACATAATGCAAATTACAGTGTAGTCGGATCTTATCCACATTTACAGAATCTGCAAAATTTCTTCTATTGTGTATAAAGCATATTACAGACAAAAAAACATATTTTCACACATTCCATATCTTTAAAATTAACAATTATGATAGTTTCATTGATTTGTAACTACTTTTCCAAAATTGCCAGCAAACAGATTATTGCACACCTAAAAATAAAGTTAAAAAACATAGACCTCCTCCATATCCCCTCAAAGCCTCCTTTCCATCGCCAATATAGGTGTGTTTTCTACCATTTTGGTAGAAAAAAAACTGTGATTTGGTAGTAATTTAGGAAAAGTAGAAGAATGTTGTACGCAGCTCTGCAATGTCTACTTCAGACATCTGTCTAGCATATGTATCTTTAAAAGTAATCTTTTAAACCACTTAGACGTAAAAGGTCGGAGAAAAACATAATGCAAATTACAGTGTAGTCGGATCTTATCAACATTTACAGAATCGGTAAAATTTCTTCTATTGTGTATAAAGCATATTACAGACAAAAAAACATATTTTCACACATTCAACATCTTTAAAATTAACAATTATGATAGTTTCATTGATTTGTAGCTACTTTTCCAAAGTTATCAGCAAACAAACTATTGCACACCGAAAAATAAAGTTAAAAAACATAGGCCTCCTTCATATCCCCTCAAAGCCACCTTTCCATCGCCAATATAGGTGTGTTTTCTACCATTTTGGTAGAAAAAAAACAGTGATTTGGTAGTAATTTAGGAAAAGTTGAAGACTGTTGTACACAGCTCTGCAATCTCTTCTTCAGACATCTGTCTAGCAAATGTATCTTTGAAAGTATTCTTTTAAATGACTTAGACGTAAAAGGTCGGGAAATACATAATGCAAATTACAGTGTAGTCGGATCTTATCCACATTTACAGAGTCGGCAAAATTTCTTCTATTGTGTATAAAGCATATTACAGACAAAAATAAAATATTTTCACACATTCCACATCTTTAAAATTAACAATTATGATAGTTTCATTGATTTGTAACTACTTTTCCAAAATTGCCATCAAACAGACTATTGCACACCTAAAAATAAAGTTAAAAACATAGGCCTCCTCCATATTCCCTCAAAGCCTCCTTTCCATCGCCAATATAGGTGTGTTTTCTACCATTTTGGTAGAAAAAAAAACAGTGATTTGGTAGTAATTTAGGAAAAGTAGAAGAATGTTGTACACAGCTCGGCAATGTCTACTTCAGACATCTGTCTAGCATATGTATCTTTGAAAGTAATCTTTTAGACCACTTAGACGTAAAAGGTCGGAGAAATACATAATGCAAATTACAGTGTAGTCGGATCTTATCAACATTTACAGAATCAGCAAAATTTCTTCTATTGTGTATAAGGCATATTACAGACAAAAAAACATATTTTCACACATTCCACGTCTTTAAAATTAACAATTATGACAGTTTCATTGATTTGTAGCTACTTTTCCAAAATTGCCAGCAAACAGATTATTGCACACCTAAAAATAAAGTTAAAAAACATAGGCCTCCTCCATATCCCCTCAAAGCCTCCTTTCCATCGCCAATATAGGTGTGTTTTCTACCATTTTGGTAGAAAAAAAACAGCGATTTGGTAGTAATTTAGGAAAAGTAGAGAATGTTGTACACAGCTCGGCAATGTCTACTTCAGACATCTGTCTAGCATATGTATCTTTGAAAGTAATCTTTTAGACCACTTAGACGTAAAAGGTCGGAGAAATACATAATGCAAATTACAGTGTAGTCGGTTCTTATCAACATTTACAGAATCAGCAAAATTTCTTCTATTGTGTATAAGGCATATTACAGACAAAAAAAACATATTTTCACACATTCCACATCTTTAAAATGAACAATTATGACAGTTTCATTGATTTGTAGCTACTTTTCCAAAGTTATCAGCAAACAAACTATTGCACACCTAAAAATAAAGTTAAAAAACATAGGCCTCCTCCATATCCCCTCAAAGCCTCCTTTCCTTCGCCAATATAGGTGTGTTTTCTACCATTTTGGTAGAAAAAAAACAGTGATTTGGTAGTAATTTAGGAAAAGTAGAAGAATGTTGTACACAGCTCTGCAATGTCTACTTCAGACATCTGTCTAGCATATGTATCTTTGAAAGTAATCTTTTAGACCACTTAGACGTAAAAGGTCGGAGAAATACATAATGCAAATTACAGTGTAGTGGCATCATATACAAATTTACAGATTCGGCAAAATTTCTTCTATTGTGTATAAAGCATATTACAGACAAAAAAAAAATATTTTCACACATTCCACATCTTTAAAATAAACAATTATGATAATTTCATTGATTTGTAACTACTTTTCTAAAATTGCCACAAACAGATTATTGCACACCTAAAAATAAAGTTAAAAAACATAGGCCTCCTCCATATCCCCTCAAAGCCTCCTTTCCATCGCCAATATAGGTGTGTTTTCTACCATTTTGGTAGAAAAAAAACAGTGATTTGGTAGTAATTTAGGAAAAGTAGAAGAATGTTGTACGCAGCTCTGCAATGTCTACTTCAGACATCTGTCTAGCATATGTATCTTTGAAAGTAATCTTTTAGACCACTTAGACGTAAAAGGTCTGAGAAACACATAATGCAAATTACAGTGTAATCGGATCTTTTCAACATTTACAGAATCAGCAAAATTTCTTCTATTGTGTATAAAGCATATTACAGACAAAAAAAAAATATTTTCACACATTCCACATCTTTAAAATTAACAATTATGACAGTTTCATTGATTTGTAGCTACTTTTTCAAAGTTGTCAGCAAACAAACTATTGCACACCTAAAAATAAAGTTAAAAAACATAGGCCTCCTCCATATCCCCTCAAAGCCTCCTTTCCATCGCCAATATAGGTGTGTTTTCTACCATTTTGGTAGAAAAAAAACTGTGATTTGGTAGTAATTTAGGAAAAGTAGAAGAATGTTGTACGCAGCTCTGCAATGTATACTTAAGACATCTGTCTAGCATATGTATCTTTAAAAGTAATCTTTTAAACCACTTAGACGTAAAAGGTCGGAGAAATACATACTGCAAATTACAGTGTAGTCGGATCTTATCCACATTTACAGAATCGGTAAAATTTCTTCTATTATGTATAAAGCATATTACAGACAAAAAAACATATTTTCACACATTCAACATCTTTAAAATTAACAATTATGACAGTTTCATTGATTAGTAGCTACTTTTTCAAAGTTATCAGCAAACAAACTATTGCACACCTAAAAATAAAGTTAAAAAACATAGGCCTCCTTCATATCCCCTCAAAGCCACCTTTCCATCGCCAATATACGTGTGTTTTCTACCATTTTGGTAGAAAAAAAACAGTGATTTGGTAGTAATTTAGGAAAAGTAGAAGAATGTTATACACAGCTCTGCAATCTCTTCTTCAGACATCTGTCTAGCAAATGTATCTTTGAAAGTAATCTTTTAAATGACTTAGACTTAAAAGGTTGGGAAATACATAATGCAAATTACAGTGTAGTCGGATCTTATCTACATTTACAGAGTCGGCAAAATTTCTTCTATTGTGTATAAAGCATATTACAGACAAAAACAAAATATTTTCACACATTCCACATCTTTAAAATTAACAATTATGATAGTTTCATTGATTTGTAACTACTTTTCCAAAATTGCCATCAAACAGACTATTGCACACCTAAAAATAAAGTTAAAAAACATAGGCCTCCTCCATATTCCCTCAAAGCCTCCTTTCCATCGCCAATATAGGTGTGTTTTCTACCATTTTGGTAGAAAAAAACCAGCGATTTGGTTGTAATTTAGGAAAAGTAGAAAAATGTTGTATACAGTTCTGCAATGTCTACTTCAGACATCTGTCTAGCATATGTATCTTTAAAAGTAATCTTTTAAACCACTTAGACGTAAAAGGTCGGAGAACTACATAATGCAAATTACAGTGTAGTCGGATCTTATCCACATTTACAGAATCGGCAACATTTCTTCTATTGTATATAAAGCATATTACAGACAAAAAAACATATTTTCACACATTTTACATCTTTACAATTAACAATTATGATAGTTTCATTGATTTGTAGCTACTTTTCCAAAGTTATCAGCAAACAAACTATTGCACACCTAAAAATAATGTTAAAAAACATAGGCCTCCTCCATATCCCCTCCAAGCCTCCTTTCCATCGCCAATATAGGTGTGTTTTCTACCATTTTGGTAGAAAAAAAACAGTGATTTGGTAGTAATTTAGGAAAAGTAGAAGAATGTTGTATACAGCTCTGCAATGTCTACTTCAGACATCTGTCTAGCATATGTATTTTTGAAAGTAATCTTTTAAACCACTTAGACGTAAAAAGTCAGAGAAATACATAATGCAAATTACAGTGTAGTCGGATCTTATCCACATTTACAGAATTGGCAAAATTTCTTCTATTGTGTATAAAGCATATTACAGAAAAAAAAACATATTTTCACACATTCCACATCTTTAAAATTAATAATTATGATAGTTTCATTGATTTGTAACTACTTTTCCAAAATTGCCAGCAAACAGGTTATTGCACACCGAAAAATAAAGTTAGAAAACATAGGCCTCCTCCATATATCCTCAAAGCCTCCTTTCCATCGCCAATATAGGTGTGTTTTTCACCATTTTGGGAGAAAAACAAAACAAAATGATTTGCTCGTAATTTAGGAACTGTAGAAGAATGTTCTACACAGCTCTGCAATGTCTACTTCAGACATCTGTCTAGCATATGTATCTTTGAAAGTAATCTTTTAGACCACTTAGACGTAAAAGGTCGGAGAAATACATAATGGGGGGTGCGTCTTATGGTTTCAAAGTAAATTACTGGTGGTGGTGGCATGGGATCGCAGGGCCATCAGGAAGGTGGCGGTGGAAGCGACAGCAGAAGCAGGTGGCAGCAGAATAGGAGGGGGTGAAGCAAGCCCTTATCTGCCTGGTGGCCGGGGCCTTGCCGAGTACCGATGCCAGAGTCTTGCTGTGAGCGGCGTGAGCGGCTTCCGATGCGCGTGGCCATCTTTCTGAAACTGTGATCTACAGGAAAATGGCCGCGGGAGGCGGTGCATGCGCTTTGCAATGCCGACAGCCATTTTTCTGTAGATCACAGCTTCAGAAAGATTACTGAGCACACTGGAAGCTGCTCACACTGCTCTGTCATGCCAGCAAGACACCAGCCCCGGTACCAGGCCCCAGCACCAGCCACCAGGTCCCCATCCCCAGGCCACCAGCGACAGGCACCCAGGCCACCAGCGCCAGGAAACCAGCCCCCAGACCAAGACCACCAGCACCAGGCCAGCCTTCCTGAAGGACCCTGCCTCCTGTGACCCCCGCTCCATCGCCCCCCCAGGTAAGATACCTATTCAGACTATAAGACAGACCCCCATCTTATAAAAAAAAATTTTTTTCTATTTTCCACCCCAAAATTTGGTGTGCGTCTTATGGTCCGGTGTGTCTTGAAGCACGAAAAATACGGTAATCTATTAGCTCACTTAGATCTAAAAGATCTGAGAAACACAATGCAAATTATAAGGTAGTCGGATCTTATCCACATTAGTAAAATTGGCTGATTTTATTCTAGTGTGTATGGTAACCTTTACTATAAAACATATTACAGACAAAAACAAACATATTTTCACACATTTCACGTCTTTAAAATTAACAATTATGATAGTTTCATTGATTTGTAGCTACTATTCCAAAATTGTTAGCAATCAGATTATTGCACACCAAAAACTAAAATTAAAAAACATAGGCCTCCTCCATATCCCCTCAAAGCCTCCTTTCCATCACCAATATAGGTGTGTTTTTTCTACCATTTTGGTAGAAAAGAAAACAAAAGTGATTTGCTCATAATTTAGGAAATGCAGAAGATTGTTCAACACAGCTCTGCAATGTCTACTTCAGACATCTGTCTAGCATATGTATCTTTGAAAGTACCATATTTTTCGGACTATAAGGCACACTTTTTTCCCCCCAAATTTGGGAGGAAAATGGGGGGTGCGTCTTATGGTTTCAAAGTAACTTACCGATGGTGGTGGCGTGGGATCGCAGGGCCATCAGGAAGGTGGCGGCGGAAGCGACAGCAGAAGCAGGCGGCAGCAGAAGAGGAGGTGAAGCGAGCCCGTATCTGCCTGGTGGCTGGGGCCTTACCGAATACTGGAGCCAGTGTCTTGCTGTGAGCATCGTGAGTGGCTTCAGATGCGCGCGGCCATCTTTCGGAAGCTGTGATCTACAGGAAAATGGTCGCTGGAGTCGGCACATGCGCTTTGCAATGTCGGTGGCCATTTTCCTGTAGATCACAGCTTCAGAAAGATTACTGAGTGTAACATCCCTGGCGGCATTCTTGCATAGTGCACCATCTCCCACTATGCAAGATCATAATCTTACCTTTCAGTCCAGCTTGCAAATCTTGCTCCTGTTCATATTGTGTGCATGCCTCTGTTCTGACTGCTTAGGGCGGCGGCCCGGTTACTTCCTGATTCTTGTAGCTGCTGTGGGCACACCCCTAATGGGTCACCAGCCTATTGCTGTGGGTCACTGGATATTTAAACCTCCTTCTCCCAGAAGAAGGTGCATGAGCAACTCTTACCTTTAGAGGGCTCTTTGCCTCTGATGAGCCAGGTCCAGTTCTGTTTCTTGCCTGTCCACCAACCTGGGGGCTGTATTCCCAGGCCTGTCTGAACTATCTCTTAGTCTGTTTGTCTGCCTCACTGGGGGCTGTATACCCAGACTCGCTCCTGTATCTTGTTGCAGTGTCAGTTCCTGTCTGAACACTCTCCTAGCCTGTTTGTCCGCCTCTCTGGGGGCGGTATACCCAGACTCACTCCTGTATCTTGTTGCAGTGTCAGTTCCTGTCTGAACACTCTCCTAGCCTGTTTGTCCGCCTCTCTGGGGGCCGTATACCCAGACTCGCTCCTGTATCTTGTTGCAGTGTCAGTTCCTGTCTGAACGCTCTCCTTGGCATGTTTGTCTCTGTGTCCGTACCTTCCCTTTTCCTGCAGTCTCTGAACCTGCACCTAACTCCTTCTCATTGTCTCTGTACTTCTGTTGTGAGTTTAGAGTCCACTCGCTACTTCATTGCAAGTACCTTGTGTGTATCTGGTTCTGCTTGTCCCTTCCGCTCTGTTCAGTGTGAAAAGAGCCCTGTCCTCTCTGCTCTGCCCTGTTCACCGCTCCGGCAGTTTTGCTCTGTTCTGCCTTGCTCACCGCTCTGGAGGTTCCTTCCTGCTCTGCCTTGCTCACCGCTCTGGCGGTTCCTCTCTGCTCTGCATTGCTCACCGCTCCGGCGGTTCTGCTCTGCTCTGCCTTGCTCACCGCTGCGGCGGTTCTTTCCCGCTCTGCCTTGATCACCGCTCCGGCGGTTCCTTCCTGCTCTGCCTTGCTCACCGCTCCAGCAGTTCCGCTCTGCTCTGCCTTACTCACCGCTCTGGCGGTTCCGCTCTGCTCTGCCTTGCTCACCGCTCCGGCAGTTCCTCTCTGCTATGCCTTGCTCACCGCTCCGGCGGTTCCGTTCTGCTCTGCCTTGCTCACCACTCCTGCAGTTCCTCTCTGCTCTGACTTGCTCACCGCTCCGGCGGTTCCTCTCTGCTCTGCCTTGCTCAACGCTCCGACAGTTCCTTCCTGCTCTGCCTTGCGCACCGCTCCGGCGGTATCTCTCTGCTCTGCCTTGCCCACCGCTCCTGTGGTTCCTCTCTGCTCTGCTTGTCTACCGCATCTGCAGTACTGTTTCTGAATCCCAATCTGTACTGGACCCTATCCAGCCTGCGCTCCAACCTGCTAGTGCCTCCCTGCCTGAACTCCAGCCGTGCTTGCCAGTACCCCCCTGTCTGCATACAAGCCGTGTTTGCCAGTATCCTCCTGTCTGCACTCCAGCCGTGCCTGACAATACCCACCTGTCTGTGTGCCAGCCTAACCTACCCGTTCCTGCATTCCCCGGTGTGGGTCAACAGCTGTGACCTGGGTCTGACCTGTAGTAGCACCTGGTCCCTCTGCTCGGTTCCTCCTTGGTTCACGGAGTCGTTAGCTGCCGTGCGACCTTGGTCGGATCGGGTAGATACTTAGTTATGCCCCTCCAGGCACTCCTCGGTTCATGGTACAGTGGGATCACTAATCACGCACACGCCAGTCAACCCGGGCGTGTGCATAACACCGAGCACACTGGAAGCCACTCACGCCGCTCTGCCACGCCAGCAAGACACCGGCCCCGGTACCAGGCCCCAGCACCAGCCACCAGGTCCCCATCCCCAGGCCACTAGCGCCAGGCACCAAGGCCACCAGGCACGAGGCCACCAGCACCAGCCACCAGCCACCAGCTCAATTCCATCAGCGCCAGGCCCGGCTTCCTGAAGGACCCTTCCTCCTGTGACCCCCGCTCCATCGCCCCCCCCCAGGTAAGATACAGTACAGACCAAAAGTTTGGACACACCTTCTCATTTAAAGATTTTTCTGTATTTTCATGACTATGAAAATTGTACATTCACACTGAAGTCATCAAAACCATGAATTAACACATGTGGAATTATATACTTAACAAAAAAGTGTGAAACAACTGAAAATATGTCTTATATTCTAGGTTCTTCAAAGTAGCCACCTTTTGCTTTGATGACTGCTTTGCACAGTCTTGGCATTCTCTTGATGAGCTTCAAGAGGTAGTCACCGGAAATGGTTTTCACTTCACAGGTGTGCCCTGTCAGGTTTAATAAGTGGGATTTCTTGCCTTATAAATGGGGTTGGGACCATCAGTTGTGGTGTGCAGAAGTCTGGTGGATACACAGCTGATAGTCCTACTGAATAGACTGTTAGAATTTGTATTATGGCAAGAAAAAAGCAGCTAAGTAAAGAAAAACGAGTGGTCATCATTACTTTAAGAAATGAAGGTCAGTCAGTGCGAAAAATTGGGCAAACTTTGAAAGTGTCCCCAAGTGCAGTTGCAAAAACAATCAAGCGCTACAAAGAAACTGGCTCACATGAGGACCGCCCCAGGAAAGGAAGACCAAGAGTCACTGCTTCTGAGAATAAGTTTATCCGAGTCACCATCCTCAGAAATCGCAGGTTAACAGCAGCTCATATTAGAGACCAGGTCAATGCCACACAGAGTTCTAGCAGCAGACACATCAACTGCTAAGAGGAGACTTTGTGCAGCAGGCCTTCATGGTAAAATAGCTGCTAGGAAACCACTGCTAAGGACAGGCAACAAGCAGAAGAGACTTGTTTGGGCTAAAGAACACAAGGAATGGACATTAGACCAGTGGAAATCTGTGCTTTGGTCTGATGAGTCCAAATTTGAGATCTTTGGTTCCAACCACCGTGTCTTTGTGCGATGCAGAAAAGGTGAACGGATGGACTGTACATGCCTGGTTCCCACTGTGAAGCATGGAGGAGGAGGTGTGATGGTGTGGGGGTGCTTTGCTGGTGACACTGTTGGGCATTTATTCAAAATTGAAGGCATACTGAACCAGCATGGCTGCCACTGCACATTGGCCATGCACACTGGAAGCTGGTCACGCAGCTCTGCCACGCTAGCAAAACACCGGAACACGGTACCAGGCATAAGCACCACCGACAGGCCCCCAGCCCACCAGTGCCAGACCCCCAGCGCCAGCCACTAGACCCTCAGCCCACCAGTGCCAGGCCCCTAGTGCCAGCCACCAGTGCCAGGACCCAGGTCCCCAGCGCCAGCCATCAGGCCCCAAGCCTCAGGTTCCCAGCACCAGCCACCAGTGCCAGGCCACCAGCCCACCAGTGCCAGGCCCCCAGCACCAGCCACCAGGTCCCCAGCTCCAGGCCACCAGTGCCAGGCACCCAGGCCCCAAGCGCCAGTTACCAGGCCCACAGCCCCAGGCCAGCAGTGCCAGGCACGCAGGCCACCAGGCCACCAGAGCCAGGCCCCGCGTCCTGAAGGACTCTGCCTTCTGTGACCCCTGCTCCACCGCTCCCCCAAGTAAGATATCTATTCAGACTATAAGACGGACCCCATCTTATAAAAAATATCTGTTTCACTATTTTCCACCCCCAAATTTGGTGTGCGTCTTATGGTCTGAAAAATACGGTAATCTATTAGCTCACTTAGATCTAAAAGATCTGAGAAACACAATGCAAATTATAAGGTAGTCGGATCTTATCCACATTAACAAAATTGGCTGATTTTATTCTATTGTGTATGATAACCTTTACTATAAAACATATTACAGACAAAACAAACATATTTTCACACATTTCACATCTTTAAAATTAACAATTATGATAGTTTCATTGATTTGTAGCTATTTTTCCAAAATTGTTAGCAAGCAGATTATTGCACACCTAAAAATAAAGTTAAAAAACATAGGCCTCCTCCATATCCCCTCAAAGCCTCCTTTCCATCGCCAATATAGGTGTGTTTTCTACCAATTTGGTAGAAAAAAAAACTCAGCGATTTGCACATAATTTAGGAAAAGTAGAAATAGAATGTTGTACACAGCTCTGTAATGTCTACTTCAGAGATCTGTCTAGCTTATATATCTTTGATAGTAACCTTATAGCTCGATTAGACCTAAAAGGTTAGAAAAACACATAATGCAAATTACGAGGTAAGTGACTCATAGTCAAATATACAGAATTGGATCATTTTAGTCTATTGTGTATTAGCTATTCCTGTTGAACTCCCTAAACAGAAGCATGATCGGTTTGTCCAAATATGTACGTGTTGTGAATAGGGAGAAGGGAGTAAGTCAGAGCAAGACACCTCTGGTGACAGCTTATCTCAATTGGGGACAAAATGGTCGGTCATATTGTAATTCTACTGTGATGCTGGCTATTGTCACTTCTCATGGACAAGCTTTGAGGCAGGGGGAGTCAAGAAGTCTGAGGTCAAATACCAAGAGTGTACAGCTAAGGCACAGAGGCATGACAATAAAGTAAACAAGTCACAGTCCAAAGTCAGCAGTCCAAAAATTTGCGGATCAAGACAAAGGGTCAGGCTGCAGAAGATCAGAACAGCAGAACACTAAAGCACAAGTTAGGCACTCCAAAAAGCAAAGCTACGACTGACAATGGTCTGACCATTGCCAGCCAGCTAAATAGCCAGGTGATCACCCTGAAAGGGAGACACCTATTGAAAGCCTTACAGGCCCAGCCTTTGATTGGACTGCAGGTCAATCGTAAATTTGCATGGGGACAGCCCAGCACACCTCATCCCCTGACTGGAAGGCTAAACTATGCCAAATTAGCATGAGGACAGTCAGCATGCTCCAGCCCATGATTGAGTGGTTGGGCTATCCCATTCACAATACTGACAGTCCAGCATGCTCCTGCCATCTAATGTAAAAATCTGTCTTTTTTGAATACATATTTTAACTATGAATTGAGAATTTTCAAAATTACTTATCTGGAGGAGGAAGTAGCTAATTTCTCTAATAAAATATATTACAAAGTTTCTTATTTTTATGTAGACTATTGATTTATGGGGGAAAAAACTATGGTTACTCTCTAAACAGCGGAGCGATTGCAATTTATATATATCATTTTAGGGCACCGAAACGCATTGTAAATATTGGCGCATGCCATGACAACTAGATGAGTCACATACAGAACACTATTGCATTGAATGTCGGTTATGTAGGTGTCAAATTGTATCATAGCAAAGGGCCTACCTATAAGGACTGGGAAGACGCTTACCTCACTTCATCCTCAGGAGACCTCTGTACAGGTCATTGTCTAATGATCTATCTGGATAAGCATGTGGGTCAGATATATGAACAGGAGCCTATTCTCCACAATGTACAGAATATATGTATAAATGTTTTTTAACTGATTCTCTTATTTTTTGTTCTTTCAATAGCTTTAAAGGTGCCATTGTGATGGGGATGGGATTGGAGAAGGAGGAAGAGGTGGAGGTGGAATAGCTGAAATATGTCATTGTTTGTACTTGATTTATTTTTTCTTTCATTTCTGGCCTGATAAAGGCTGGATACAGCCAGATACAGCCAAAATGTTGCCATATAGTGTTTGCTATGTAGTTTTAGGGATGGAATAAAAGCTACATTTTTCCTGAGAAGAAATATTCAGGTACCTCGAATCTTTGAGAAAATGTTTAACTTACCTGCTACTCTTCAAGAGAATTTCTTCCACGTATCCTGAATCTGCTATCTGAAGTACGTCCATCTGAGTAAAAGTTATAGAAACGAAAATTATTTTAGGGTTATAAATTGAGCATACCGCGACTAATGAATACATGAACTGCAATATTGGTGTAAACATTTAAAGCATGAGGTACTTATGTCCTACCTCTCCATATGCCAAAAAAGGCATGAGTGAATGTGGATTGAAAAGGAAACCAGGCGTAGCTCGGAATTAAAACTTTGTATGTAAAGGTGGATAAGGGTGCTGAGCCCTGGAAGGAGACAGGGGTACATATAGTGGTCAGGAACTGTCCTTATTAAAAGGTCATCTTGACGTGGTTGGATGGCTTTTGCGCTCTTTGATCAAAAAACACTAAGTACAATACGTTTATAACGTTTACAGCAGTATTGAAGTTTATGTATTCGTTAGCCTCAGTGTGCTTATACATTGTGTATGTATTTGTTTGTACGCCACATATTGTATTTGTTCACCTGTGCATTAAAGGGGTTTTCCCATGAACAAAAGTTCCTTTTAATCAATAGATCTTTGAATAATAATAACTTCCACAGTTGAATGTATTTACATAAAATGTTCCTGTGCTGAGATAATCTTATAAATGTGCCCCTGCTGTGTACTGTGTAATGTCTGTGTCTGACCGTGTACGGAACATGGTCTGATCATACCACTGCTCCTGGGCAGGGGGGAAAGCAAAAGAGCATATAGACATTTCAGCGGAGGATTGCAGCTGATTCTTTCTTTGAAGTAAAATATTGTTTAAAAACAGGCAGGGAAATGTTTTAACTCACAAAAAGAATCAACTGTGATCCCCTGCTGTAATGTCTGTATACTCTCTTTTGCTTCCTCCCCTGCCCAGGAGCTGAGGTATGATCAGACCGTGTACCATACACAGTCAGACACAGCCATTACACAGGGGAGCATTTATAAGATTATCTCAACACAGAAACATATTATTTAAGCACATCCAATTGTAGAACTTATTATCATTCCAAGATCTATTGATTAAAATTAACTTTCTTTCATGGGAAAACCCCTTTAATTTAATATTGAAGGTGTGGGGGCCCTATTTTTTCTTTTTTTGTGTAGTATATATCAAGTGATGTGGCACCTTCCAAGACTCAGCACCCTTATACACCCACCCTTCACATACAATATTTTAATTCCTAGCTACGCCTGGTTTCCTTTTCACTCCCCATTCAGATGAGGCCTGGTTTGGCACAAGGAGACGTAGGACATATACTGGTTAGGGATCATCCATATTAAAAGGTACACCTTGACGTGGTTGGATGGTTGGATGGCTTTTGCGTTCTTTGATAAAAAAAAAAAACGTTAAAACGCACCTGTCAACAGGATTGTGCTCAGTAAACCACATACACTGTCAGGTTGGCGCCATTACACTGATTAAAATTATACCTTTGTTGATGAAATCCGTCCCGTGGTTCTTGTGTAATCTTTACTTTCAGTTTTGAAATAATGATATGCTCGTGCTTCGGGGTGGGCCTTTGGGGAGGGGCTTTATCTGGTGCTCTGCTTATGTATTCACTTTCTGCGTTTTGGACAGGTCACTGATCCTTCAGTGACCTACCTCATATTTTAAATACTGTATATATACAGTATACATATACATATACAAAATGGCACGGACGCCTGCTCATGCGCAGTAGCATCTCTCTGTTGCCAAGAGATGCTACTGCGCAAGCACAATCGGCGGCGCCATATTGCTGCAGTCAAATTTTTTTCCTCCAGCAAAATGGTGCCTACGCGGGCACAGCAGCATCTATTACTTGCCGATAAATGCTACTTCGCAAGCGCCATTAGCGGCTCCATTTTGTTGGACAATAACACCGATAACAGCTGATCGGTGATCAAACATTGATGCCCTATCCTATGGACATCAATCAAAAAAAGAACCACAGGATGTATATCATCAACCAAGGTATCATTTTAATTAGACAGTGTATGTGGTTCACGGAGTACAATCCTGCTGACAGGTGCGCTTTAACTAAGTACCTTACGTTTTTAATGTTAACAGCAATATTGGAGTTCATATATTCATATATTCATCAGTCGCAGTGTGCTAACGCAATGTGCACCTGTGCATTAATGTATTGTTAAAGGTGTGTGGGCCCTATTTCTTCTTTTTTCTTTTTTGCAAATTGAGAATACATCATGTAAGATAAAGACTACTGTGTTGATGCAAAAAGTACTTTTCTTTAAAGCAGAAATACAGTAATGGGTTATTATAATATTAGCAGCAATCATCGATTACCTTAGTAATTGTGTTAAATTTGAGGTTTGATCACAGAAAGCAAAAAAGAGCTTTCCAAATGAGAGCTACTGTCTGATTATTGCTTTTAAATAAATAAAACATTATTGTTTTATTTATTGTTTGTTTCATTTCATATTTTAAAGTATAACTCATCTAATAATATTCATAAAAATATATCAAGCAAGTGCATAACAATGCTGTATTAGAGAATATGTTTCGATGTTCCTTATAGGATAACTATCCAAGATCCCCTGTATACTATGTGGCTTTTGGCTGAAGGTGCAAGACCTATGTCATTACATTCCAAATGGAGTGCTGGCTTTTATATGTAAAATAAAACATTTCTGCCAGGAATATGTTCCTATTTCAATTTTGGTCTGCCATATATAAATATTAAGGGGTAAAGTTTCTCCTTGTGGAGAGTGACAAGTTAGCGTAGGGAGACTTATAAGTCATGCAATGCAACTCTGAAAATGGAAATATGCAAATAGTCTTTTCACAGTGGCCACGACTGTATTTGCAAATTTAAATTCCCAGGGGACCATTGCATGTCTATAATTCTCCCTAAGCATACCGACACTCTCCACAAGGAGAAACTTTACCCCTTAAAATGCCAATCAGAGGCCTCTCATCCAGTCAAATCAGTTCTCCTGGTTTGCACTGATGAGGGGAAAAAAACTCAAAACACATGTCTGCAAATTCAGTTTCTGGTTTGGCTTCTTATTCTAAGACATGTGGAAAGACTTTTAGGATTACTTCACCCCATAGGTGGTACTAGAGTTCCAGTCTATTTGCAATATATATATTTTGTATAGTTTTCTGTGTATGATTTCTTATACTTATTTAGTTACAATGGGATATATACGACTTCCTGTAATACATGCAAAATGCTCAACAATATCTCCTCGTATCTGCCATATTTGATATAACTAAAATCAGGGGAGTGCCAGGCTAATATGTAAAGGTTTTATGAACTCACAAATATACTGAAGTTTTTTTACCATATAACTGATTGCAGGGAGAGCTACCAACTTTAGCTTACTGTGTAAAAAAAGTGACTTCTGCGACCCTTGTAATATACGGCCTGTCACTGAACTGTGAGTCCTTGACACTTACACTACAATGGAAACCCATCCAGTCAAGAAAAAGTCAAAATGTCACACCGATCTAACAAAACAGCATGGAAAACTGGAAGGATCCTTACCTGCTATTCTGAGGTGAACTTTTCCTGCAGAACCATCTAGAATTACCACTAGTGATGAGCAAGCATGCTCGTTACTCGAGATTTACGATCATGCACGGGTTTTCGCCAAGTATCTTCAGCGTGCTCGAGAGTTATGTTTCAGTCACTCCGTGAGCATGATTTGTGACTGTTTGACAACTTTAATACATGTGAGGAATGCCTGTTTCTTAGGCATTCCTCACATGCAATAAAGCTGTCAAACAGTCGCAAAGCATGCACACGAGAGACTGAAACATAACACCCGAGCACGCTGAAGTTGCTCGGTGAATGCTCAGGCTCCCCGAAAGGGTTAACAGAACATGCTCGCTCATCACTAGTTACCACCTAAAGATCTTCCATGTATGGAGAAAACGCTGGTCTTGTCTTAGATCTGCCTGATGGAATGAAGACGGCATGCTGCACACATCACAATTATTCCTCCATTCTATCAGCTGTGATGTCATAAAGGAAGGAAGAAGCCTATGATGTCATCAACTGAAGGTAGAAGCCTGAGAGTGATGTAGCTGAAAATCAAGAAAAAATCCTAATTTATACTCCATTGACTAATGTGCTTCAATTCACTTTTCGAATTAACAGAAAAATGTAAACTCTCAAAAAACAAAAACTGATTTGCTGTTTATAGCCAACAATCACAACTCAGCTTCCATTTTTTATCATCTTGGTGTCATCAGCTTTACATTTACAATGATGGAAGTTAGTTATTAGCACCCTGCACCATACATTTATGGCACTATCACTGCAGGGTAGAGGTGTTGTACCTATATTATCACCCATGGGGCAATGGTTGTGATCAGCGGTAATGCCAAATATACAGACAGCTGCCAAGTTTTGCATATTTTATACGGTAATGCAGCATTGTCTACAATTATATAGGAGAATATATTCTTTAGATAAGATACTATTTCCATAACTGCACTACAAACTGATAATGTTATCTACCTATAAATATTACATAAGACACACAGCCATGTACAATACACAGCTATTAGGTTGATGATCTTGTAATTTCAAAGTTCAGTAAATGACTATATTCAAGGCTATTTCACAGTGTTTTTGCAAGAAAAGTGGTGTAAAACATTTTGAAAAGTCAGAACTCCTACTTAATAACATTGCTAAAAAAATCAAACAAGAGCATAACAATATAGTAAATGCTGTATTACTTTATGAATTCTCTTTCAATGTTTCTTATAGGGTAATTATCCAAGATCCCCTGTATAGTAACAAAGCATAGCCTTTGTGCTATATACTATGTGGCTTTTGGCTGAAGGTGCAGGATCCATGTCATTACATTCCAAATGGAGCAGTGGCTTTTATATTTACAGCAAAACATTTCTCCCAGGAATATGTTCCTGTAATCAATATTGCTCTGTCATAGATGTATTAAGAGGTAAAGTTTATTCTTGTGCAGAATGCCAAGTCGGCGTAGTGAGACTTATAGGCCATGCAATGCAAGTCCGGAAATGTAAATATACAAATAGTCTCTTCAGAGTGGCAATGACTCTATTTGCAAATTTAAATTCCCAGGGGACCGTTGCTTACCTAGAATTCTCCCTAAACATACCTGGCACTCGCCACAAGGAGAAAATGTACCTCTTATAATGCATGTCAGAGGCCTCTCACCCAGTCAAATCAGTTCTCCTGGTTTACACTGATGAGAGGCATACACCCCAAAACATATCTCTGAAAACAGAGTTTCTGGTTTGGCTGCTTATCCTATGACATGTGCAAAACTTTTTAAAGGGTTATTATTGACTTTTAGGATTGCTACGCCCCATAGGTGCTACTAGAGGTCTAGTCTATTTTTAATATCATTTTCTTTGTATACTTTTAGGTGTATGATTTCTTACACTTGTTTAGTTACAATAGGATAGACGACATTCTGTAATATATGCAATATGCCCTATAATATTCCCTCATGTCTGCCATATTTGATATAACTAAAATCAGGCTAATATGTAAAAGTTTCGTGTCCTCCCAAAAATGCTGAAGTTTTTTACCATATAAGGCTGAGTTCACACGATGCGTATTTAATGCGTTTCCGCGGCGTTTTTGCAGTTGCGTAAACGCCGCAGAAACGCATTAAAAACGCATGGTAGAAGGGCAGCATTGTTCCCCAATTGAAATCCGCATGTGCTGTGCCCATGATGCGGATTTTTCCGCAGCGTAAATGCTGCGCTCAAAAATCCGCAGCATGTCAATTCATTTTGCATAAACGCGGCGTTTTCGCCGCCATTGACTTGCATTAGAATGCGCCAATTCCGCAAGACTGCATCTGTACTTGCGTTATTGGTGCGTTCTAATGTGCGGATGGTACCCGGGTGTGGAGGAGAGGAGAGTCTCATCCACACCCAGGTATCATTTAAAAAGCTGTAAAACAAGAATAAAATAAAAAATATATATATACTTACCATCTGTCGGCCCGTGCAGCGCTCCTGCTTGGTTCCCGGCACTTGCAGTGAGTTGAAGGACCTGCGCTGACGTCAGAGTCATGTGACGGGTCACGTGACGCTGACGTCGGCAGGTCTTTCAATTCAAAGTTGCCGGCAGCCGGGAGAACGGAGTGAGCAGGACAGCGCGGGCCATCGGAGGTAAGTATATACACTCTCTCGGGTCACACTATATAAATCCATGCTGTTTGCATGGATTTATATAGTGTGACCTAGTTGTCAAGCACTTTCCAGGTGATGCTAAAATCGCCTGGAAAGCGCTTGTCAATCCACATGCGGAAACGCATGTGGAAACGCATGTGAATCCGCATGTATTCCGCAGGAAAAACGCATGCACAATCTGCATGCGTTTTTTCTGCCAGGGAGATGCAGAAATGATGCAGAAATTTTCTGCTGCATTTCTGCATCGTGTGCACATACCCTAACTGTTTGAAAGGAGATCATATCAACTTTAGCCTACTTTGTTATGAAAGTGACTTCTGCGTCCCTTGTAATATAGAGCCTGAGTCCTTGATATTTACACTACAATGGAAACCCATCCAGTCAAGAAAAAGTCAAAATGTCACACTATCTAACAAAACAGCATGGAAAACTGAAATAATCCTTACCTGCTATTCTGAAGTGAGCCTTTCCTGCAGCACAATCTAGGATTACCACTAGTGATGATCGAGCATGTTCTATTAACCCCTTCGGCGAGCACCTGTCAGACAGGCAGTCTCTGCATGTGTCACAACTGTCAAACAGCCATGACACTTGCAGGCGCTGCGACACTAAAAAAAATGCCAAGCACGCCAAATTACTCGGCGAGCACCCGAGCATGCTCGCAGAAGGGGTTGATACAACACGGTCAATCATCACTAATTACCACCTAAAGATCTTCCATGTATGGAGAAAACGCTGGACTTGTCTGAGATGTACCTGATGGAATGAACACTATCTGCTGCACACATCACAACTATTCCTCCATTCCATCAGCTGTGATGTCATAAAGGAAGGAAAAGCCTATGATGTCATCAACTGAAGGTAGAAGCCTGAGAGTAATGTAGCTTAAAATCAAGAAAAAATCCTAGTTTATACTGCACTGACTAATGTGCTTCATTTTTAGAATTAACAGAAAAATGTAAACTCTCAAAAAACAAAAACTGATTTGATGTTTATAGCCAACAATCACAACTCAGCTTCCATTTTTTATCATCTTGGAGTCTTCTGCTTTAGACCTCATTCACATGTCAGTTTTTGATCAGTATTTTTACATCGGTGTCTGTATGCAAAAACAAGAAGTGGAACTTACAGCAAAAAACAATAATTGAAAGATTGACACCTGTGCTGTGTTTTGGAGACACTCCTGGTTTTGGCTTACAAATACTGATGAAATACTGATCGAAAATACTGATGCGTGAAAATTGCCTTACATTTACGATGATGGAAGTTAGATATTAGCACCCTGCATCATACATTTATGGCACTATAACTGCAGGGTATAGGTGCTGTACCCATATTATCACCCATAGGGCAATGGCTGTGATCAGAGGTAAAGCCAAACATACAGACAGCTGCCATGTTTTGCATATGATATACAGTAATGTAGCTTTGTCTATATAACATAACATATAGAAACAGAAAAATGGAAGCAGCACTCCAAAAACAGTACAAATTATAGGACTTTAATGGCCAATGTGACAAAGATTGAGAAAGGTTCACACTATGAACTGAAACAAGAAATTGGAGGAAAAGAAGGTCTGCAAAGACAGGGATTAACTTAAATGTAATAAATATTTATTGACACACAAGCCGAGACAAAAACATTTAAAAACACTTAAAAAGCACAAATGGCCATAACAATATTTCAGACAACAACACTATAGTATTGGCGTCTAATCCACCTGTACGTGGGATGATACATGAAAGACCAATGAAATACACACCAGGAATTAAAGAACATTAGTCCACGCCAAACAATCTAGAGTCTGTTCTTGAAGCCCCTAAACAGAGGGATTTCGGAAGGTCAACTAAAGTGCTTTCAATAGTGCAAAAATACAGTACTATACAATGCAATATTATGTGTTATACAGTACTGCTCATTGTTATTGGCACACATGAAGTTTAAGTACATAATGTGGAATATCTCATGAAAAAAATGAATCAAGTGAAACAGTTTTTTTATATAGAGAACTTGTGTTCAATACAAAAGAGCCAAGGATAAACAATAACAAAAACAAAAAACAATGGGAGGGAAAAATAGAAAATCCTAAAGCTTGCTGTGTCACTGGTATTGGCACGCTTTACATTAATTTAGTATGGGAAGACATTTTTACTCGCCTGTGGTAAATCACAAAAGAGATTCACTTGTGATTAATTGTCGATGTCCATGTGACATGAATTAGCCAATGAATGAGGACTTCAGTGTTTCAAAAAGTCACATATAGGCCCTGTTCTTTAGTCACAGTGGTGAAGACAAAGGAGCTGTCTGAGGACATCAGAACTGCTATTATTAGCAAACACAAGACTTCCAAAGGATATAACGCCATCTCCAAAGACCTTGGTATCCCAGTTTCAACAGGGCACAATGTTATTAAAAAGTTTACCAAGCATGGAACCGTCAAGAACCTCCCTGGATGGGGGAGAAAGAGGAAAATTGACAAGAGATGTCTTCAAAGGTTTGTGCAAATGGTGGAAAAAACACCACGTCAAACATACAAAGACATGAAGGCCAACCTGGAACAGTCTGGGTTCATGGTTTCAACAAGTACCATATGCCGCACACTAAATCAAGCAGAGCTTTATGAGCAGAGGTCAAGGAAGAAACCATTGCTGAAGAAAAGACATAAAAAGGAATGACTGATTTTTGCCAAAGAGTACCTTGACAAACCACAATCCTTCTGGCAAAATGTTCTGTGGACAGATGAAACAAAAATAGAGCTTTTTGGAAATGCAAAGCAACAGTTTGTTTACAGATTGCACAATGAAGTTTATAAGGAAAAGAACACCTTACCAACAGTTAAGCATGGTGGAGGATCCATAATGCTGTGGGGTTGCTTTGCTGCATTTGGTACTGGAGGCTTTTATGTATCACAGGAATCTTGAAATCAGAGAATTATCAAGAGATTTTAGAGCGAAATGTCCTACCTAGTGTAAGAAAACTTGGTTTGAGTCGAAGATCATGGGTTCTCCAGCAAGACAATGACCCAAAGCACATATCCAAAAGTACACAGAAATCATTGAAAAATAAAAAATGGACTGTTTTAAAATGGCCAGCAATGAGTCCTGACCTCAATCCCATTGAAAATCTTTGGGGTGAGCTGAAATCTGCCATTGGGAAAAAGAACCTTGCAAACATTCAAGAGCTTGAACAAACTGCAAAGGAAGAGTGGGAGAAAATTCCAGCTGAGAAGTGCAAGAAGCTTATAGACGGCTACAAGAAACGTTTTGAGGCTGTCAGCAATGTCAAAGGATGGGCAACCAAATATTAATTAGGGGTAGCTTTATTGCAGGACTTGCTGTTTATTCTGTTTTTTTCTTTGAAATTGCAACATGGAAATTGAAAAACAATGTTTTATTGTTGTATTGCTTTGTACCACTAATCATAAAATCCTGAGGATATAACTTTGGTACATTTCCATTTATTTCTGAAGATATTGTACAGTCTATGAAAAAAAGGGGTGCCAATAATGGTGAGCAGCACTGTATGTACAAACACACACATCACAAGCCTAGTATGCAATAAGTATAAAAAGGCAGTACATGCTGCCAGCACCAATAGTGGTTTCCTGCACCCAATGATGTGGTAGAAGATATAAAGGCTTAATGAAAGGTACAATATAGAAAATAAGCTAAGCACAATGGCAATATACTGCAAGCACAATAATAGGTCCGTACATCCTAGTGGCGCAAATGAAGATATTAAGGCTTAGAAGGTAACCTGATAGAATGGACAGGACAGACAGACAGACATGGATTAAGATACCCAACATGTATCACCACTCAGGAATGTGACTTCATCAGGGGTAGGAGTATAACTTTGCCTGGCCTGTTAAGTCATTTATATACACAGATGTAATTACATGGATTAGATCCAGCCGAGAGAGACAGGTGTAAACATTCACAGTTGCCACAGTGTGTTTTGCTTAGATGAGGTAACAGTTATAGGTGCGCACACGCACACCGGAAGTAATGTCTCTGCATCCATGCTGTAACGCAAGACATGACCAGGAAATAAAACAATGTAGTTTAACAAATCAATAGTGAACGCTAATTACAGACACAATAATTAACGGCACACTTATATTGCCTGATAAAGTTCCAGCCTTATGTATCTATACCCACGCTCAATTAATGGAGTATTAGGAAAGGGTGCGCTTCCGTGCGCCGAAAATGACATAATTGGAACCACACTGAAACACAAAAATGCATTCCGGAAGTGAGTATCAGCCTGTCCAAGTAAGAGAGCAAAACAATCGGCGTATGCGCATTGTGAGGATGCAGAACGCTCCATCTGTCAGTGGAGCACAAGCTAGAGGTGTGCAGACGCACACCAGAAATTATGCCACCAGATACGCATTGGAGCGCAACAATGTGTTCCGGAAGTGAAATACCAACCTGTCCACACAAAAGGGCAAAGGATTGGCACCTGCACAATGCATAGGCACAGCTTATATGGTGACAGGTAACGGTCACCAGAGCGCATGTGTGCCCTCAAAAGGGCAATGCAGTACAAGCTTAAAGTAATCCCAGTATTGTGAGTTAGTCTTACATACAGCATTATAGCAACTTATGGCAAATATAACTGATAGGAATATACACATATTTTTGTTTTTATAGCAACAACTGAACAATAATGAAGTAAATAAATAGAAAATCAGAAAAAGGAGAGTAAAGGTTCCCATCAATTTGAGACCAAAACAATGGTGTATCAATTGACTGGTAAGTATAGAGGTAAGTATAAGTCCAGTCTACTCACTGAATGCATGTTCAGGATAAATTCAGAACAAGTAAACATGAAACTCATAACGGGCATTAAATGCCATGTATTATCATAGAAATATCGTCCAATAGCAAACTAAAAAGTATCAAGAGAGTCTCATGACCAAGAAAATCTCCACATGTTGATTCGCATGCAAACATGAATGATAAGCTCTTTAGATAAAAATCAATCACAGCAAATGAACACCCATATAGACATGTGTATATCTAGTGGGTGAATTCTTGTGGTATATTTCATTATGAAAAGATATCTACAGATATCAATAGATTAGTATATGTTGTAATTAGTAATGATCGAGCGTGCTCACTTCTGCTCTGTACTCGCCTGAGCATCTCACTGCTCGATATGCTCTGCGCTCGTCGAGTACTTCCAGGATGCTCGGGCGGGAGCTTGAGTCCCCGCCCCGCATGTTTGGCACTGTTTTAACAGCGAATAAACATACGGGGATTGACTGCCACATACTGTAATGCCGCAGCAATGTTGGTTGTGGCATTACAGTGATTGGCTGGCCGCATCGGGTTTATATCAGACCCGGTGACCCTACACTCGTCACAGTCTACCCTTCAGACAGGTAGAGTAGGGAGAGATGCTGCTGAGCTAGGGAGAGAATGGGCAGTTTATTAGTTAGGTATAGGTATTCCACATCCACAGAAATATGTATATATATATATATATATATATATATATATACAGTGCCTACAAGTAGTATTCAACCCCCTGCAGATTTAGCTGGTTTGATAAGATGCAAATAAGTTAGAGCCTTCAAACTGCAAACGAGAATAGGTTTTATGAACAGAAGCATAAATCTTACAAACCAAAAAGTTATGTTGCTCAGTTGAATTTTATTAAATTTTAAACATAAAAGTGTGGGTCAATTATTATACAACCCCTATGTTTAATATTTTGTGGAATAACCCTTGTTTGCAATTACAGCTAATAATCGTCTTTTATAAGACCTGATCAGGCCGGCACAGGTCTGTGGAGTTATCTTGGCCCACTCCTCCATGCAGATCTTCTCCAAGTTATCTAGGTTCTTTGGGTGTCTCATATGGACTTTATTCTTGAGCTCCTTCCACAAGTTTTCAATTGGGTTAAGGTCAGGAGACTGACTAGGTCACTCCAACACCTTGACTTTTTCCCTATTGAACCAGGCATTGGTTTTCTTGGCTGTGTGCTTTGGGTCGTTGTCTTGTTGGAAGATGAAATTACGACCCATCTTAAGATCCTTGATGGAGGAGCGGAGGTTCTTGGCCAAAATCTCCAGGTAGGCCGTGCTATCCATCTTCCCATGGATGCGGACCAGATGGCCAGGCCCCTTGGTAGAGAAACAGCCCCACAGCATGATGCTGCCACCACCATGCTTGACTGTAGGGATGGTATTCTTGGGGTCGTATGCAGTGCCATCCAGTCTCCAAACGTCACGTGTGTGGTTGGCACCAAAGATCTCGATCTTGGTCTCATCAGACCATAGAACCTTGAACCAGTCTGTCTCAGAGTCCTCCAAGTGATCATGAGCAAACTGTAGACGAGCCTTGACATGACGCTTTGAAAGTAAAGGTACCTTATGGGCTCGTCTGGAACGGAGACCATTGCGGTGGAGTATGTTACTTATGGTATTGACTGAAACCAATGTCCCCACTGCCATGAGATCTTCCCGGAGCTCTTTCCTTGTTGTCCTTGGGTTAGCCTTGACTCTTCGGACAAGCCTGGCCTCGGCACGGGAGGACACTTTCAAAGGCTGTCCTGGCCGTGGAAGGCTAACAGTAGTTCCATAAGCCTTCCTCTTACGGATGATGCTCCCAACAGTGGAGACAGGTAGGCCCAACTCTTTGGAAAGGGTGTTGTACCCCTTGCCAGCCTTGTGACCCTCCACGATCTTGTCTCTGATGGCCTTGGAATGCTCCTTTGTCTTTCCCATGTTGACCATGTCTGAGTGCTGTTCACAAGTTTGGGGAGGGTCTTAAATAGTCAGAAAAGGCTGGCAAAAGAGATATTTAATCCACACATGTGAAGCTCATTATTCTTGGTGCCTGAACTACTTCTTAATACTTTAGGGGGACCAAACAGAATTCTTGTGGTTTGAGGGGTTGAATAATAAATGACACTCTGAATTAACTTTTTACGTTTTTAAAAAAAAAAAAAAATTTGCTGCAGTGCATTTCCCACTTCCAGGCTGATCTACCGTACAAATGTCACAATGCCAAGTTAATTCTGCATGTGTCAACCAGCTAAATCTGCAGGGGGTTGAATACTACTTGTAGGCACTGTATATATATATATATATATATATATATATATATATATATATACACTGCTCAAAAAAATAAAGGGAACACTGAAACAACTGAATATAACTCGAAGTAAATCAAACTTCTGTGAAATCAAACTGTCCACTTAGGAAGCAACACTGATTGACAATCAATTTCACATGCTGTTGTGCAAATGGAATAGACAATAGATGGAAATTATTGGCAATTATCAAGACACCCTCAATAAAGGAGTGGTTCTGCAGGTGGGGACCACAGACCACATCTCATTACCAATGCTTTCTGGCTGATGTTTTGGTCACTTTTGAATGTTGGTTGTCCTTTCACACTTGTGGTAGCATGAGACGGACTGTAGAACCCACAGAATTTGCCCAGGTAGTGCAGCTCATCCAGGATGGCACATCAATGTGAGCTGTGGCAAGAAGATTTGCTGTGTCTGTCAGTGTAGTGTCCAGAGGTTGCAGGCGCTACCAGGAGACAAGCCAGTACACGAGGAGACGTGGAGTGGGCCGTAGGAGGGCAAGAACCCAGCAGCAGGACCGTTACCTCCGCCTTTGTGCAAGGAGGAACAGGAGGAGCACTGCCAGAACCCTGCAAAATGACCTCCAGCAGGCCACAAATGTGCATGTGTCTGCACAAACAGTTAGAAACCGACTCCATGAGGGTGGTATGAGGGCCCGATGTCCACAGATGGGGGTTGTGTTCACAGCCCAACACCATGCAGAACGCTTGGCATTTGCCACAGAACACCAGGATTGGCAAAGTCGCCACTGGCGCCATGTGCTCTTCACAGATGAAAGCAGGTTCACACTGAGCACATGTGACAGACGTGACAGAGTCTGGAGATGCCGTGGAGAGCGATCTGCTGCCTGCAACATCCTTCAGCATGACCGGTTTGGCAGTGTGTCAGTAATTGTGTGGGTTGGCATTTCTTTGGAGGGCTGCACAGCCCTCCATGTGCTCGCCAGAGGTAGCCTGACTGCCATTAGGTACCGAGATGAGATCCTCAGACCCCTTGTGAGACCATATGCTGGTGTGGTTGGCCATGGGTTCCTCCTAATGCAGGACACTGCCAGACCGCATGTGGCTGGAGTGTGTCAGCAGTTCCTGCAAGATGAAGGCATTGAAGCTATGGACTGGCCCACCTGTTTCCCAGACCTGAATCCGATTGAGCACATCTGGAACATCATGTCTCACTCTATCCACCAACGTCACGTTGCACCACAGACTGTCCAGGAGTTGGCGGATGCTTTGGTCCAGGTCTGGGAGGAGATCCCACAGGAGACCATCTGCAACCTCATCAGGAGCATGCCCAGGCATTGTAGGGAGGTCATACAGGCACGTGGAGGCCACACACAATACTGAGCCTCATTTTGACTTGTTTTAAGGACATTCCATCAAAGTTGGATCAGCCTGTAGTGTGTTTTTCAACTTTAATTTTGGGGGTGACTCCAAATCCATGCCTTTATTGGTTAATAGATTTGATTTCCATTGATGATTTTTGTGTGATTTTGTTGTCAGCACATTCAACTTTATACAGACCAAAGTATTCAATGAGAATATTTCATTCATTCAGATCTAGGATGTGTTATTTGAGTGCTCCCTTTATTTTTTTGAGCAGTGTATATACATCTGAACTAAAAGTCCTTCTAAGGACTAATCCAGCTGCATATATTATTACTGATGATAGCAGGAGTTGGGCAGCCAAGGTTTGTGGAGAGTGTATAGAGCAGAATAGGGTCCATTGCACGTGCTGTCTGCTGCTGTTACTGATATCCATAGACCTAGATATCAGGTCTAATTTTTTTAGCTCCTAATCCTGATTATTTGCTTTAGGGCTCATACCCATATGTGAGGAAAAAAAAAGTTCCAATATCTGGACTGAAAAAACAGACGAGTGTCATGAGAGTGTCATGCGTTTTTCATGCGAGTGCTATGCGGTTTTCTCACCTAGCATCCGATTTACATCCGATTTCCATGCGATTTTAACATGGGCTTTTACTAAGGGGAATTATTTGGGTCATTTACACATACGTTTTCTATGGAAATATTCTTCATTACATATATAAATATGTATATATATATATATCTATATACAGTATACATTTATAGATATATATCTATATGGATATATATATATTGTAACAAAGTCACTGGCAGAACACTGCAGGGGAGTTACGAGTCTCTGAGACTTTCTACTTCAGTGATGTAAAACATGGAGGTTTCTCCTGCACATTAGGTGCAGAGAGGGTTAACAGCCAGAGTTACAAGGGCATGCTTTACAGGTGGATAGCTAAATGCTGGGAGGGAAGCTATCCACCCTATCTCTTCTCCAAGGCGTGGTTTAGGGGCTATAAAAGCCAGCCTTTTGACTCAGGAGGTGTTCAGTATCTGAAGGCCAGCTCCAGACACAGAAGCGGCTGTTTATTTCTGCCAAAGCTGAACCGTGTGGTTTTTGCTAACCCTGAGTGACTGGACCCCGGCCGGTGCAAGGACTTTGCTGGACTCTTTCCTTATTTTGTTTTGCCGTTAAGCCGGATGGGCTGTGTTTATTTTTCATGAACTTTATATTGGTTTATGCTGCTCAATAAACCAACTGAAAATTTAAAGAGACAGTGTTCCGTTTATACCTCAATGCATAGCCGAGTGAGCCGATCTACCACAATATATATATATATATATATATATATATATATAGTGTAAGGTAGCGCTAGACATCATAATGGGGAATACTCGCTTCGCTGCGACCATCAATGCACACGTGCAATGTCTTTCCGTTTTTAAACAATGCTCAACAGTTTATTACTTCATAAACCGCATATGACCGGGTCCAACTCAGTGGCACGCCGACACACATATATATAATATTCACGAGCCAAGTGACACACCGGCCCACTTGCTCCAGGTACAGCCTTCAGCAAGGTAGTCAGATAGCAATGTCCATAGCAATGTCCATATAACACAGGGTATTACCTTTGCCGGGTTTAGCTGTCTCAGTCCATTACTCCGCCACCACTGTGGCTTTGCGGCTTCCCAGGTAGGGGTCTCCAGCCGTCGTTCCTCGAAGGCTACTGGTATGTCTTCACTCACATCCAGCCTGCGCCTTTCAGGACTCTTCCGCAAACCTCTGCCTTCCAAGGCCACTAGCATCCACACAGGATCCAGGCTTTGCCTTTCAGGCACCAGGCTTCACTCGGCCTCACACGGTCGGTGTCCCACACACACAGGAACAGGCCTTACGCCTCTCTCACAGAACACACCTGTCTCCCATCAAGCAGGGTTTATATATGCATCCCGTGCACACACACACACATACTGACAGGACCTTGCTGATGTCACAGTCATGTGATCAGACAGACATTCTGTGCGTGCAGGACCTGTGCTATGTCACAGTCATGTGACCAGTCACCTGAGGGGGAAGGTACATGGTCAGGTAAAACACATCCCGGACCATTACCGTAATGCCAGCAAGTCGCTGCATTACAATAGGTATGCAGTATATATATCTATATAGATATATACAGATAGATACATACACAAATTCAGAAATATGTATATATAGATATAAATATGTGAGTGAGATATATATTCAAAGACTACAAACACCAACCCTCAGCTGCCCAGAAATGGCGCATCCATAAGATACGCCAATTCTGGCACTAAGCCTCTGCTCTGCCCATTGCCCTGTGGTGGTGGCACAGTACATGTGCTGACTTCATTTGCCAGCACTGCGATTGTGAGAACTTTGCGCTCCTCAGTGTCTCTGCTGGATGGCAGGCTGGATAGTCAAATCCAGCTACTATGCAGCCTGCCATCTAGACGTAGCAGAGCTGGACCCATTGTGGGACAAATGGATTGTGTTCTTCACGTTAAAAAGGTGAGGATGAGGTTGGTTTATTATTTTATTTTTATTACAGATGACATGGAATTCAGAGGAATGGGTTTAATGGTAAGTAGGGTTTAATTTAGAACTATTATAGGAGTCTGTGTGATTATTTCAAATAAAATATTTAATTCTGGGTATGGGTGTTTTTCTTTAACATTTCACTTTTACTATGGGGTTAGTAATGGGGGCATCTTATAGACGTACGTGGAAGACGAGGTGGTGAACGATGAAGTCACTGACCCAACCTGGCAAGGTGACATACATAATGAGGACAGCAGCACAGAGGGCGAGGGAGGCGTAGCACCACAACAAGCAGTGGGGTTGCCACAGACACAAGGCAGG
Source organism: Phyllobates terribilis (assembly GCF_046119375.1). Taxonomy (NCBI): domain Eukaryota; kingdom Metazoa; phylum Chordata; class Amphibia; order Anura; family Dendrobatidae; genus Phyllobates; species Phyllobates terribilis. The sequence goes on along the minus strand of NW_027362762.1, from coordinate 338,886,493 downwards.
CATCTGCTCCCCGGAGCACCAACACGAGTGAAGTTGCCAGTCCAACTGTTAGGTCTTCCAGAGTCTGGCTGTTTTTAAAGACTTTCCAGATAACCCCAAAAAGGCCATTTGCAACATCTGCCATGCCAGCATCAGCTGGACCAGCTTGACCACCACCAGCATGCTCAGGCTCATGACAGCATAGCACCCGATCGTTGGGATGAACACCAGGGGTCCAGAAACAGTGTCTGCGGGTGACACCACTGTGTGTTCTGGTGTTGTGTGTGCACACCAATCCCCTGTCCATGGCGCAGGCGAAGATGCCCCTCGCACCGCACCTGTCCCTGCACACTCGCAACCACCAACATCACCAACCACATCCACGTCCTTGTCCCAATGCAGCGTTCAGTTGTCCCTACCCCAGTCTTTTGAACACAAGCAGCCAACCACCCACAGGCCACAGCACTAAACTGCCACATTTCATGAATGCTTGCACTTGAAATGTTGCCTTTTAGACTCATGGATACGGAATCTTTCAGCAACCTCATGGCGGTGGCCATCCCTTGGTACTCGGTCCCCAGCCACCACTATTTCATCTGGTGTGCCATCCCCGCCTTACACAAGAAGCACGTGTCCCAGAACATTAGCCATGCCCTCAACAACGCAGTTACTGGGAAGGTCCACCTAACCACAGACACATGGACAAGTGCTTGTGGCCAGGGACGGTACATCTCACTGATGGCACACAGGGGTAATATAGTGGAAGCCGGGACCCAGTCAGACCCTGGGATGGAACACGTCCTCCCGACGCCGAAGATTGCGAGCCCTGAGTCAATCAGGGTTGCCCCCACATTCTACAGCTCCTGCACCTCCCCCTCTTCAGCCTCCATCTCCGAAATGACCACATCAGTTGGAAACTGGAAGCACTGTAGCACTGCCTCGGCCAAGCGTCAACAGGCTGTGCTGAAGCTAATATGCTTAGGGGGCAAACCGTACACTGCTGCAAAGTTGTTGACAGCTGTAACAGAGCAGAGCAGACCCATTCCTTAACAATGGTAACAATTTTTTTAATGAGGACCTCCTCTACGTCTCTTCAAAGGGGTATTGGAGTGCATCCAATTTTTTGACAGCCCTTGCAGTCACTGCATGGGCTTTACCAGTATAGGAGACCCATTCCTTAACAATGGTAATAATTTTTTTAATGAGGATCTCCTCTACGTCTCTTCAAAGGGGTATTGGAGTGTGTTCAATTTTTTGACAGTCCTTGAAGTCACTGCATGGGCTTTACCAGTATAGGAGACCCATTCCTTTATAATAGGAACATTTTTTTTACTGAGGCCATCTTCTAAGTCTCTTCAAAGGGGTATTAGAGTGAGTCCCAATTTTTGGCAGCCCTTGCAGTCACTGCATACGCAATAACAGTATAGGATACCTGTTCCTTAATAATGGGAATTTTCTTTTTAAATCAGGTCCTCTATGTCTGTTCAAAGGTGTATTGAGGTTTTTCCAAATTTAGGACAGGCCTTACAGTTACTGCATACGCTATAACAGTATAGGAGACCCGCTCCCTAATAATGGGAATTTTTTTTTTAAATCAGGCCCTCTATGTCTCTTCAAAGGTGTATTGGGGTTTTTCCAAATTTTGGGCAGGCCTTGAAGTCACTGCATACGCAATAACAGCATAGGGAACCGCTCCTCAATAATAGGAACAACAAACCATAGCCAGCTGATGGTCCTCGAACAATAGTGAGGCCAACTGCTGCCCTTTAACAAAAGTAAGGGCTGCCTGATGGCCATATAAAACTAGGCTTTGTTACTTTCAGAGTCCCTCCTTCATAAAAGAAACGGGATGTGTGTAATCATGTCTCACATACCACATGGCCAGATAAGGGAGTTAAATGTTAAAATGACATTTACTGGTAAATGTATTTTTCACCGCTGAAAGAAATGCAAAAGTGCAAAAACGCATTAAAAACACTACATGTGAACATAAGCCAAGGTGTGGAGGAGCATTTTTTGGGGGGGTTATTTATTTTGCCTTATATGCAAGTCATTACCCAGAAAAGAATGTTCCGTAACGTTTTTTCCAGGAAAATCCATTTTGGTGTCGTTTTTGTATGTTTTATTCTGAGTCCGTAAAAGTGGCGTAATACTCTGACAACATTGTTCACAGCAGTGACCTGGGAGTCAGAGATGCATCCAGGGGTCTTCTCCATGCTGTTCTCATGTCATTTAAGCTCTGTTCCCATTGATTAGGGCAATTTTTAGGCCCCCTGCAGACCTCCGGGTGGGGGGCTGCCAGAAAAATGCTTGAGTTTCCCATAGACTTACATTGGGCAAGAGAATGCCAAGAGTGTGCAAAGCTGTCATCAAAGTAAAAGGTGGCTACTTTGAAGAACCTAGAATATAAGACATATTTTCAGTTGTTTCACACTTTTTTGTTAAGTATATAATTCCACATGTGTTAATTCATAGTTTTGATGCCTTCAGTGTGAATGTACAATTTTCATAGTCATGAAAATACAGAAAAATCTTTAAATGAGAAGGTGTGTCCAAACTTTTGGTCTGTACTGTATATATATATGTGTATTTCTGTGGCTGGTCAAGAAGGACATATGATTATTTGTATAACCCTGATTGCTGTCTTCTCTTGGTTTTGAAACAATAATGTTTGTTAATATGCTAATTATATATTATACTAAAGCCAGCTGAATGTTGATTTAAAGAGCCCCCTGCTATACCTACTATGTAAATTGATTAGCTCAAACAATGAGACCTGAATGAGCCCTGCACCTTTACCTCTGACATGTGACTGAAGACCTTAGCCACATACTGTATGTAAATATAAAAAAGGGTTTTTCTCTCCTGCTGCAAAGAGATTTGAAAGAGAGAATTGAAAGAGACTTTACAAGGAAAATCAAAGATCAGACTCTCTCAGACTATAAGCTTGGTAACAGGGCTTTACCCAATGAGACACAGATTTGGATTCTACATGATTCCAGCCTAAGGGTATATAGCCCTGATTGGAAAGATACGGATCAGATCCATTGACCATCAGAGTCTATGGATACATTTAGAGAGACCAGGTTGAGACGATGAAGTCACCTGGCCCCTTGGATATGCTGTTTGGGGTTGCGAGGTGGGACCCTCCGGTCGCCTGGAACCCATGGAGACATTCGGAGAAGCCAGATTGGGACCAGCCGGACATCTGGCCCCATGGAAACCCTCGGAGAGCCCTATGTGGGACCCTCGGGTCTCCTGGCCTTGTACCTCGATGGACTGTCAGCTTCCGAAGCTTGCCGCTACCTTCTCTCTGTGGGTTCCCGCCAAAAGCGGGGGCCACTAGTTGAGGTAGTTGGCCCGGGAAGTCCCAAAGTCACAGCTGTTCTATCGCAGACGGGCCAGCGGAAGGGTGAGGACTGTGTAATGTTGTACCATCTTGGGTATTTGCTGGGACTGTTCTATATATTTTTGTTTGCTGGTGTTTCAATAAAGTATTACCACCCTGTTTTACCATCGCTGTGTGGTACTGTCACAGTAGTGTACGATCGCTGTGTGGTACTATCGCTGTGGTGTACTATCACTGTGTGGTACGGTCACTGTAGTGTACCATCACTGTGTGGTACTATTGCTGTAGTGTACTATCGCTGTGTACTACTGTCACTGTAGTGTACGATCGCTGTGTGGTACTATCGCTGGGGTGTACTATCACTATGTGATACGGTCACTGTAGTGTACCATCGCTCTGTGGTACTATTGCTGTAGTGTACTATCGCTGTGTGGTACTGTCACTGTATTGTACTGTTGCTGTGTGGTACTATTGCTGTGTGGTTCTTTCGCTATAGTGTACTGCCACTGTGTGGTACTGTCGCTGTGGTTGAGAAGAATTGTTCCTAGAAATACTCAAATCCCGATTATTGGTCTTTAGACTAGACAGAATGAACTACTACAATAAATCTGGTGCATTTTAAGACTGCGTACCCTAAGTTTACACTGTCTAAGGCCACGGCCCAACTATTACTATGTGGTCAGTATTCGGTCAGTATTTTTTCTCAGGACTGGGAGACAAAACCAGGAGTGGATGATAAATGCAGAATTGGTACACTTGTTTCTATTATACCTTTTCTCTGATAGTTCCTCACCTGGTTTTTGGGTTGCACTCCTGAGGAAAAATACTGACCGAATACCGACCAAAAACTGATAGTGGGGCCGCAGCCTTAGCGAATTTTTCTCAGTGCTACCAAGTTTGGTGGATTGTCTCCTCTGCACACACATTGACAGCTTCATCTTTCCTGAGGTTACAGTGTGGTACTATCATTGTAGTGTACTGTTGCCGTGTGGTACTATAACTATGTTGTACTATAACTGTAGTCTACAATAGATGTGGTGTACTATCGAACAGTGGTACTGTCACCCTAGTGTACTATCGCTGTGTGGTAATATACCTGTAGTGTATTATCACTGGGATGTACTAGCGCGCAGTGGTACTGTCAATGTAGTGTACTGTCGCTGTCGTGTACTATCGCTGTGTGGTACTATCACTGTAGTATACTATAACTGTAGTTTATTATCGCTGTGGTGTACTATCGCACAGTGGTACTGTTGCTGTATGGTACTATCACTGTTGTATATTATTGCAGTCATGTACTATTGCAAAGTGGTACTGTTACTGAAGAGGACTATTGCTGTAGTGTACTATCGCTGTGGTGTACTATCATAAAGTAGTACTATCACTGTAGTGTACTATCGCACAGTGGTACTATAATTTATAACTGTAGGGTACGATCACTGTGTAGTACTGTCACTGTGGTGTACTATCGCTGTGTAGTATTATTGCTGTATTTTACTATAGCTGTGGTGCACTATCATACAGTAGTACTATCACTGTAGTGTACTATTGCACAGTGATACTGTCATTATAATGTACTATCACTGTGTGGTACTGTTGCTGTAGGGTACCATCACTGTAGTGTACTATCGCTGTGTGGTACTATCACTGTAGTGTACTGTCGCACAGTCGTACTATACTTTATAACTGTCTAATGGCCTTATTTACATTTTGCATGCACATCAATATACGTTTCAGTTCAGACTCCCAGGTTTTTTCTTTGTAGTCTAATATGCAGTAGTGCATATAAGGGTGTGGCCGCCCTTTGTCTGAGCTGAAAGGTTCATTCTGCCTCTCAGGTCCATGCTTCTACTAAGGGTTCAGTCTCTCTGCCCTTATCCATATGTATGTCACTTGACAAATGGTAAGGTTTTAATATTAGAGTTAAGACTGTCCCATAAGGGTTGCCGTGACGTGGCGGGATGGATTTTACATTATTTTGATCAAAATTTATGTTAACTAAATACCCTTTATTATTTATCATTATTTCTATGCACTGTGCAATTTATCCATTTACTTTTAGGTATTAGTGTATTTAACTTTTGTCTTTGTTTTTTTTTCTGTCTAATGGCCTTATGTGAACATTCATTTACATTTTGCATGCACGTTTCAGTTCAGACTCCCAGGTTTTTTCTTTATACTTTATAACTGTAGAGTACGATCACTGTGTGGTACAGTCACTATAGTGTACTATCGCTGTGTGGTACTGTTGCTGTAGGGTACTATCGCTGTGGTGTACTTTCGTACAGTGGTACTGTCACTGTAGGGTACTATCACTATGTGGTACTGTCACGGTAGTGTACTATTGCTGTGGTGTATTATCATACAGTACTACTATCACTGTAGTTTACTATTGCACAGTGGTATTATAACTGTAGTGTACTGTCACTGTGTGGTACTGTAGCTGTATTGTACTTTCGTTGCAGTGTACTATTACTTTGTAATATTATCGCTGTAGTGTATTATGGCTGTAGTGTACTGTTACTGTAGTGTACTACTGTTGTGGTGTACTATCGCTGTGTTGTTCTGTCAATCTAGTGTATTATCCCTGTGATGTACTATCGCACAGTGGTACTTTGGCTGTGGTGTACTGTCACTGTAGTGTACTATCGCTGTAGGGTACTATTGCACAGTGGTACTGTCACTAGCGTACTATCGTTGTGTTGTACTCTCACTAGTGTACTATTGCTGTGGTGTACTATCACTGTGGTGTACTGTCACTAGTGTACTATCTCTGTGATGTACTGTCACTCTAGTGTACTATCGCTGTGGGGTACTATCCCTGTGGTGTACTCTCACTAGTGTACTATTGCTCTGGTGTACTACTGTATCGCTGTGATGTACTATCACTGTGCTGTACTGTCACTCTAGTGTACTATTGCTGTGTGGTACTATTGCTGTGGTGTACTGTCACTTGTGTACTACCCTTGTGGTGTACTGTCACTAGTGTACTATCCCTGTGGTGTACTGCACTAGTGTACTATCCCTCTGGTGTACTGTCACTAGTGTACTATAGCTGTGGTGTACTGTCACTCTAGTGTACTATAGCTATGGTGTACTGTCACTCAAGTGTACTATTGCTGTGGTATACTGTCCCTCTAGTGTACTATAGCTGTGGGGTACTATCCCTGTGGTGTAATGTTACTAGTGTACTATAGCTGTGGTGTACTGTCACTCTAGTGTACTATAGCTGTGGTGTACTGTCATTCTAGTGTACTATCCCTGTGGTGTACTGTCACTAGTGTACTATAGCTGTGGTGTACTGTCACTCTAGTGTACTATAGCTGTGGTGTACTGTCACTCTAGTGTACTATCACTGTGGTGTACTGTCACTCTAGTGTACTATAGCTGTGGGGTACTATCCCTGTGGTGTACTGTCACTAGTGTACTATAGCTGTGCTGTACTGTCACTCTAGTGTACTATTGCTGTGTGGTACTATTGCTGTGGTGTACTGTCACTTGTGTACTATCCCTGTGGTGTACTGTCACTAGTGTACTATCCCTGTGGTGTACTGCACTAGTGTACTATCCCTCTGATGTACTGTCACAAGTGTACTATAGCTGTGGTGTACTGTCACTCTAGTGTACTATAGCTATGGTGTACTGTCACTCAAGTGTACTATTGCTGTGGTGTACTGTCCCTCTACTGTACTATAGCTGTGGGGTACTATCCCTGTGGTGTAATGTCACTAGTGTACTATAGCTGTGGTGTACTGTCACTCTAGTGTACTATAGCTGTGGTGTACTGTCATTCTAGTGTACTATCCCTGTGGTGTACTGTCACTAGTGTACTATAGCTGTGGTGTACTGTCACTCTAGTGTACTATAGCTGTGGTGTACTGTCACTCTAGTGTACTATCACTGTGGTGTACTGTCACTCTAGTGTACTATAGCTGTGGGGTACTATCCCTGTGGTGTACTGTCACTAGTGTACTATAGCTGTGGTGTACTGTCACTCTAGTGTACTATAGCTGTGGTGTACTGTCACTCTAGTGTAATATAGCGGTGATGTACTGTCACTCTAGTGTACTATCCCTGTGGTGTACTGTCACTAGTGTCCTATAGCTGTGGTGTACTGTCACTCTAGTGTACTATAGCTGTGGTTTACTGTCACTCTAGTGTACTATCGCTGTGGTGTACTGTCACTCTAGTGTACTATAGCTGTGGGGTACTATCCCTGTGGTGTACTGTCACTAGTGTACTATAGCTGTGGTGTACTGTCACTCTAGTGTACTATAGCTGTGGTGTACTGTCACTCTAGTGTACTATCCCTGTGGTGTACTGTCACTAGTGTACTATAGCTGTGGTGTACTGTCACTCTAGTGTACTATAGCTGTGGGGTACTGTCACTCTAGTGTACTATCGCTGTGGGGTACTGTCACTAGTGTACTATAGCTGTGGTGTACTGTCACTCTAGTGTACTATAGCTGTGGTGTACTGTCACTCTAGTGTACTATAGCTGTGGTGTACTGTCACTCTAGTGTTCTATCCCTGTGGTGTACTGTCACTAGTGTACTATCCCTGTGGTGTACTGTCACTCTAGTGTACTATCCCTGTGGTGTACTGTCACTAGTGTACTATAGCTGTGGTATACTGTCACTCTACTGTACTATAGCTGTGGTGTACAGTCACTCTAGTGTACCATAGCTGTGGTGTACTGTCACTCTAGTGTACTATAGCTGTGGTGTACTGTCACTCTAGTGTACTATCCCTGTGGGGTACTGTCACTCTTGTGTACTATCCTTGTGGTGTACTATCACTAGTGTACTGTAGCTGTGGTGTACTGTCACTCTAGTGTACAATAGCTGTGGTGTACTGTCACTCTAGTGTACTATAGCTGTGGTGTACTGTCACTCTAGTGTACTATCCCTGTGGTGTACTGTCACTAGTGTACTATAGCTGTGGTGTACTGTCACTCTAGTGTACTATAGCTGTGGTGTACTGTCACTCTAGTTTACTATCGCTGTAGGGTACTGTCACTCTAGTGTACTATCGCTGTGGGTTACTGTCACTCTAGTGTACTATCCCTGTGGTGTACTGTCACTAGTGTACTATAGCTGTGGTGTACTGTCACTCTAGTGTACTATAGCTGTGGTGTACTGTCACTCTAGTGTACTATAGCTGTGGTGTACTGTCACTCTAGTGTACTATCCCTGTGGTGTACTGTCACTAGTGTACTATAGCTGTGGTGTACTGTCACTCTAGTGTACTATAGCTGTGGTGTACTGTCACTCTAGTGTACTATCGCTGTGGGGTACTGTCACTCTAGTGTACAATCACTGTGGGGTACTATCCCTGTGGTGTACTGTCACTAGTGTACTATTGCTGTGGTGTACTGTCACTCTAGAGTACTATAGCTGTAGTGTACTGTCACTCTAGTGTACCATAGCCGTGGTGTACTGTCACTCTAGTGTACTATAGCTGTGGTGTACTGTCACTCTAGTGTACTATCCTTGTGGTGTACTGTCACTAGTGTATTATAGCTGAGGTGTACTGTCACTCTAGTGTACTATCCCTGTGGGGTACTGTCACTCTAGTGTACTATCCCTGTGATGTACTATAACTAGTGTACTATAGCTGTGGTGTACTGTCACTCTAGTGTACTATAGCTGTGGTGTACTGTCACTCTAGTGTACTATCCCTGTGGTGTACTGTCACTAGTGTACTATAGCTGTGGTGTACTGTCACTCTAGTGTACTATAGCTGTGGTGTACTGTCACTCTAGTGTACTATCTCTGTGGTGTACTGTCACTAGTGTACTATTGCTGCGGTGTAATGTCACTCTAGTGTACTATTGCTGTGGTGTACTGTCACTCTAGTGTACTATCTCTGTGGTGTACTGTCACTAGTGTACTATTGCTGCGGTGTAATGTCACTCTAGTGTATTATCGCTGTGGTGTACTGTCACTCTAGTGTACTATAGCTGTTGGGTACTATCCCTGTGGTGTACTGTCATTAGTGTACTATAGCTGTGGTGTACTGTCACTCTAGTGTACTATAGCTGTGGTGTACTTTCACTCTAGTGTACTATAGCTGTGGTGTACTGTCACTCTAGTGTACTATCCCTGTCGTGTACTGTCACTAGTGTACTATAGCTGTGGTGTACTGTCACTCTAGTGCACTATAGCTGTGGTGTACTGTCACTCTAGTGTACTATCGCTGTGGGGTGCTGTCACTCTAGTGTACTATCGCTGTGGGGTACTGTCACTAGTGTACTGTAGCTGTGGTGTACTGTCACTCTAGTGTACTATAGCTGTGGTGTACTGTCACTCTAGTGTACCATAGCTGTGGTGTACTGTCACTCTAGTGTACTATAGCTGTGGTGTACTGTCACTCTAGTGTACTATCCCTGTGGGGTACTGTCACTCTAGTGTACTATCCCTGTGGTGTACTATCACTAGTGTACTATAGCTGTGGTGTACTGTCACTCTAGTGTACTATAGCTGTGGTGTACTGTCACTCTAGTGTACTATCCCTGTGGGGTACTGTCACTCTAGTGTACTATCCCTGTGGTGTACTGTCACTAGTGTACTATAGCTGTGGTGTACTGTCACTCTAGTGCACTATAGCTGTGGTGTACTGTCACTCTAGTGTACTATCGCTGTGGGGTGCTGTCACTCTAGTGTACTATACCTGTGGTGTACTGTCACTAGTGTACTATAGCTGTGGTGTACTGTCACTCTAGTGTACTATAGCTGTGGTGTACTGTCACTCTAGTGTACTATCGCTGTGGGGCACTGTCACTCTAGTGTACTATCACTGTGGGGTACTATCCCTGTGGTGTACTGTCACTAGTGTACTATTGCTGTGGTGTACTGTCACTCTAGTGTACTATAGCTGTGGTGTCCTGTCACTCTAGTGAACCATAGCTGTGGTGTACTGTCACTCTAGTGTACTATAGCTGAGGTGTTCTGTCACTCTAGTGTGCTATCCTTGTGGTGTACTGTCACTAGTGTACTATAGCTGTGGTGTACTGTCACTCTAGTGTACTATAGTTGTGGTGTACTGTCACTCTAGTGTACTATCGCTGTGGGGTACTGTCACTCTAGTGTACTATCCCTGTGGGGTACTGTCACTCTAGTGTACTATCCCTGTGGTGTACTGTCACTAGTGTACTATAGCTGTGGTGTACTGTCACTCTAGTGCACTATAGCTGTGGTGTACTGTCACTCTAGTGTACTATCGCTGTGGGGTGCTGTCACTCTAGTGTACTATACCTGTGGTGTACTGTCACTAGTGTACTATAGCTGTGGTGTACTGTCACTCTAGTGTACTATAGCTGTGGTGTACTGTCACTCTAGTGTACTATCGCTGTGGGGCACTGTCACTCTAGTGTACTATCACTGTGGGGTACTATCCCTGTGGTGTACTGTCACTAGTGTACTATTGCTGTGGTGTACTGTCACTCTAGTGTACTATAGCTGTGGTGTCCTGTCACTCTAGTGAACCATAGCTGTGGTGTACTGTCACTCTAGTGTACTATAGCTGAGGTGTTCTGTCACTCTAGTGTGCTATCCTTGTGGTGTACTGTCACTAGTGTACTATAGCTGTGGTGTACTGTCACTCTAGTGTACTATAGTTGTGGTGTACTGTCACTCTAGTGTACTATCGCTGTGGGGTACTGTCACTCTAGTGTACTATCGCTGTGGGGTACTGTCACTCTAGTGTACTATCCCTGTGGTGTACTGTCACTAGTGTACTATAGCTGTGGTGTACTGTCACTCTAGTGTACTATAGCTGTGGTGTACTGTCACTCTAGTGTACTATAGCTGTGGTGTACTGTCACTCTAGTGTACTATCCCTGTGGTGTACTGTCACTAGTGTGCTATAGCTGTGGTGTACTGTCACTCTAGAGTACTATAGCTGTGGTGTACTGTCACTCTAGTGTACTATCGCTGTGGGGAACTGTCACTCTAGTGTACTATCGCTGTGGGGTACTGTCACTCTAGTGCACTATCCCTGTGGTGTACTGTCACTAGTGTACTATAGCTGTGGTGTACTGTCACTCTAGTGCACTATAGCTGTGGTGTACTGTCACTCTAGTGTACTATCGCTGTGGGGTGCTGTCACTCTAGTGTACTATACCTGTGGTGTACTGTCACTAGTGTACTATAGCTGTGGTGTACTGTCACTCTAGTGTACTATAGCTGTGGTGTACTGTCACTCTAGTGTACTATCGCTGTGGGGCACTGTCACTCTAGTGTACTATCACTGTGGGGTACTATCCCTGTGGTGTACTGTCACTAGTGTACTATTGCTGTGGTGTACTGTCACTCTAGTGTACTATAGCTGTGGTGTCCTGTCACTCTAGTGAACCATAGCTGTGGTGTACTGTCACTCTAGTGTACTATAGCTGAGGTGTTCTGTCACTCTAGTGTGCTATCCTTGTGGTGTACTGTCACTAGTGTACTATAGCTGTGGTGTACTGTCACTCTAGTGTACTATAGTTGTGGTGTACTGTCACTCTAGTGTACTATCGCTGTGGGGTACTGTCACTCTAGTGTACTATCGCTGTGGGGTACTGTCACTCTAGTGTACTATCCCTGTGGTGTACTGTCACTAGTGTACTATAGCTGTGGTGTACTGTCACTCTAGTGTACTATAGCTGTGGTGTACTGTCACTCTAGTGTACTATAGCTGTGGTGTACTGTCACTCTAGTGTACTATCCCTGTGGTGTACTGTCACTAGTGTGCTATAGCTGTGGTGTACTGTCACTCTAGAGTACTATAGCTGTGGTGTACTGTCACTCTAGTGTACTATCGCTGTGGGGAACTGTCACTCTAGTGTACTATCGCTGTGGGGTACTGTCACTCTAGTGCACTATCCCTGTGGTGTACTGTCACTAGTGTACTATAGCTGTGGTGTACTGTCACTCTCGTGTACTATAGCTGTGGTGTACTGTCACTCTAGTGTACTATCCCTGTGGGGTACTGTCACTCTAGTGTACTATCCCTGTGGTGTACTGTCACTAGTGTACTATAGCTGTGGTGTACTGTCACTCTAGTGCACTATAGCTGTGGTGTACTGTCACTCTAGTGTACTATCGCTGTGGGGTGCTGTCACTCTAGTGTACTATACCTGTGGTGTACTGTCACTAGTGTACTATAGCTGTGGTGTACTGTCACTCTAGTGTACTATAGCTGTGGTGTACTGTCACTCTAGTGTACTATCGCTGTGAGGCACTGTCACTCTAGTGTACTATCACTGTGGGGTACTATCCCTGTGGTGTACTGTCACTAGTGTACTATTGCTGTGGTGTACTGTCACTCTAGTGTACTATAGCTGTGGTGTCCTGTCACTCTAGTGAACCATAGCTGTGGTGTACTGTCACTCTAGTGTACTATAGCTGAGGTGTTCTGTCACTCTAGTGTGCTATCCTTGTGGTGTACTGTCACTAGTGTACTATAGCTGTGGTGTACTGTCACTCTAGTGTACTATAGTTGTGGTGTACTGTCACTCTAGTGTACTATCGCTGTGGGGTACTGTCACTCTAGTGTACTATCCCTGTGGGTACTGTCACTCTAGTGTACTATCCCTGTGGTGTACTGTCACTAGTGTACTATAGCTGTGGTGTACTGTCACTCTAGTGCACTATAGCTGTGGTGTACTGTCACTCTAGTGTACTATCGCTGTGGGGTGCTGTCACTCTAGTGTACTATACCTGTGGTGTACTGTCACTAGTGTACTATAGCTGTGGTGTACTGTCACTCTAGTGTACTATAGCTGTGGTGTACTGTCACTCTAGTGTACTATCGCTGTGGGGCACTGTCACTCTAGTGTACTATCACTGTGGGGTACTATCCCTGTGGTGTACTGTCACTAGTGTACTATTGCTGTGGTGTACTGTCACTCTAGTGTACTATAGCTGTGGTGTCCTGTCACTCTAGTGAACCATAGCTGTGGTGTACTGTCACTCTAGTGTACTATAGCTGAGGTGTTCTGTCACTCTAGTGTGCTATCCTTGTGGTGTACTGTCACTAGTGTACTATAGCTGTGGTGTACTGTCACTCTAGTGTACTATAGTTGTGGTGTACTGTCACTCTAGTGTACTATCGCTGTGGGGTACTGTCACTCTAGTGTACTATCGCTGTGGGGTACTGTCACTCTAGTGTACTATCCCTGTGGTGTACTGTCACTAGTGTACTATAGCTGTGGTGTACTGTCACTCTAGTGTACTATAGCTGTGGTGTACTGTCACTCTAGTGTACTATAGCTGTGGTGTACTGTCACTCTAGTGTACTATCCCTGTGGTGTACTGTCACTAGTGTGCTATAGCTGTGGTGTACTGTCACTCTAGAGTACTATAGCTGTGGTGTACTGTCACTCTAGTGTACTATCGCTGTGGGGAACTGTCACTCTAGTGTACTATCGCTGTGGGGTACTGTCACTCTAGTGCACTATCCCTGTGGTGTACTGTCACTAGTGTACTATAGCTGTGGTGTACTGTCACTCTCGTGTACTATAGCTGTGGTGTACTGTCACTCTAGTGTACTATAGCTGTGGTGTATTGTCACTCTCGTGTACTATCGCTGTGGGGTACTGTCACTCTAGTGTACTATCGCTGTGAGTTACTGTCACTCTAGTGTACTATCCCAGTGGTGTACTGTCACTAGTGAACTATAGCTGTGGTGTACTGTCACTCTAGTGTACAATACCTGTGGTGTACTGTCACTCTAGTGTACTATAGCTGTGGTGTACTGTCACTCTAGTGTACAATAGCTGTGGTGTACTGTCACTCTAGTGTACTATAGCTGTGGTGTACTGTCACTCTAGTGTACTATCCCTGTGGAGTAACGTCACTAGTGTACTATAGCTGTGGTGTACTGTCACTCTAGTGTACTATAGCTCTGGTGTACCGTCACTCTAGTGTACTATCGCTGTGGGGTACTGTCACTCTAGTGTACTATCACTGTGGGATACTATCCCTGTGGTGTACTGTCACTAGTGTACTATTGCTGTGGTGTACTGTCACTCTAGTGTACTATAGCTGTGGTGTACTGTCACTCTAGTGTACCATAGCTCTGGTGTACTGTCACTCTAGTGTACTATAGCTGTGGTGTACTGTCACTCTAGTGTACTATCCTTGTGGTGTACTGTCACTAGTGTATTATAGCTGTGGTGTACTGTCACTCTAGTGTACTATCCCTGTGCGGTACTGTCACTCTAGTGTACTATCCCTGTGGTGTACTATCACTAGTGTACTACAGCTGTGGTGTACTGTCACTCTAGTGTACTATAGCTGTGGTGTACTGTCACTCTAGTTTACTATAGCTGTGGTGTACTGTCACTCTAGTGTACTATCCCTGTGGTGTACTGTCGCTAGTGTACTATAGCTGTGGTGTACTGTCACTCTAGTGTACTATAGCTTAGGTGTACTGTCACTCTAGTGTACTATCCCTGTGGTGTACTGTCACTAGTGTACTATTGCTGTGGTGTACTGTCACTCTAGTGTACTATAACTGTGGTGTACTGTCACTGTAGTGTACTATCGCTGTGATGTACTGTCACTCTAGTGTACTATAGCTGTGGGGTACTATCCCTGTGGTGTACTGTCACTAGTGTGCTATAGCTGTGGTGTACTGTCACTCTAGAGTACTATAGCTGTGGTGTACTGTCACTCGAGTGTACTATCGCTGTGGGGAACTGTCACTCTAGTGTACTATCGCTGTGGGGTACTGTCACTCTAGTGCACTATCCCTGTGGTGTACTGTCACTAGTGTACTATAGCTGTGGTGTACTGTCACTCTCGTGTACTATAGCTGTGGTGTACTGTCACTCTAGTGTACTATAGCTGTGGTGTATTGTCACTCTCGTGTACTATCGCTGTGGGGTACTGTCACTCTAGTGTACTATCGCTGTGAGTTACTGTCACTCTAGTGTACTATCCCAGTGGTGTACTGTCACTAGTGAACTATAGCTGTGGTGTACTGTCACTCTAGTGTACAATACCTGTGGTGTACTGTCACTCTAGTGTACTATAGCTGTGGTGTACTGTCACTCTAGTGTACAATAGCTGTGGTGTACTGTCACTCTAGTGTACTATAGCTGTGGTGTACTGTCACTCTAGTGTACTATCCCTGTGGAGTAACGTCACTAGTGTACTATAGCTGTGGTGTACTGTCACTCTAGTGTACTATAGCTCTTGTGTACCGTCACTCTAGTGTACTATCGCTGTGGGGTACTGTCACTCTAGTGTACTATCACTGTGGGATACTATCCCTGTGGTGTACTGTCACTAGTGTACTATTGCTGTGGTGTACTGTCACTCTAGTGTACTATAGCTGTGGTGTACTGTCACTCTAGTGTACCATAGCTCTGGTGTACTGTCACTCTAGTGTACTATAGCTGTGGTGTACTGTCACTCTAGTGTACTATCCTTGTGGTGTACTGTCACTAGTGTATTATAGCTGTGGTGTACTGTCACTCTAGTGTACTATCCCTGTGGGGTACTGTCACTCTAGTGTACTATCCCTGTGGTGTACTATCACTAGTGTACTACAGCTGTGGTGTACTGTCACTCTAGTGTACTATAGCTGTGGTGTACTGTCACTCTAGTTTACTATAGCTGTGGTGTACTGTAACTCTAGTGTACTATCCCTGTGGTGTACTGTCGCTAGTGTACTATAGCTGTGGTGTACTGTCACTCTAGTGTACTATAGCTGTGGTGTACTGTCACTCTAGTGTACTATAGCTTAGGTGTACTGTCACTCTAGTGTACTATCCCTGTGGTGTACTGTCACTAGTGTACTATTGCTGTGGTGTACTGTCACTCTAGTGTACTATAACTGTGGGGTACTGTCACTGTAGTGTACTATCGCTGTGATGTACTGTCACTCTAGTGTACTATAGCTGTGGGGTACTATCCCTGTGGTGTACTGTCACTAGTGTACTATATCTGTGGTGTACTGTCACTCTAGTGTACTATAGCTGTGGTGTACTGTCACTCTAGTGTACTATAGCTGTGGTGTACTGTCACTGTAGTGTACTATCCCTGTGGTGTACTGTCACTAGTGTACTATAGCTGTGGTGTACTGTTACTCTAGTGTACTATAGCTGTGGTGTACTGTCACTCTAGTGTACTATCGCTGTGGGGTACTGTCACTCTAGTGTACCATAGCTGTGGTGTACTGTCACTCTAGTGTACTATAGCTGTGGTGTACTGTCACTCTAGTGTACTATCCTTGTGGTGTTCTGTCACTAGTGTATTATAGCTGTGGTGTACTGTCACTCTAGTGTACTATCCCTGTGGGGTACTGTCACTCTAGTGTACTATCCCTGTGGTGTACTATCACTAGTGTGCTACAGCTGTGGTGTACTGTCGCTAGTGTACTATAGCTGTGGTGTACTGTCACTCTAGTGTACTATAGCTGTGGTGTACTGTCACTCTAGTGTACTATAGCTTAGGTGTACTGTCACTCTAGTGTACTATCCCTGTGGTGTACTGTCACTAGTGTACTATTGCTGTGGTGTACTGTCACTCTAGTGTACTATAACTGTGGTGTACTGTCACTGTAGTGTACTATCGCTGTGATGTACTGTCACTCTAGTGTACTATAGCTGTGGGGTACTATCCCTGTGGTGTACTGTCACTAGTGTACTATATCTGTGGTGTACTGTCACTCTAGTGTACTATAGCTGTGGTGTACTGTCACTCTAGTGTACTATAGCTGTGGTGTACTGTCACTGTAGTGTACTATCCCTGTGGTGTACTGTCACTAGTGTACTATAGCTGTGGTGTACTGTTACTCTAGTGTACTATAGCTGTGGTGTCCTGTCACTCTAGTGTACTATCGCTGTGGGGTACTGTCACTCTAGTGTACCATAGCTGTGGTGTACTGTCACTCTAGTGTACTATAGCTGTGGTGTACTGTCACTCTAGTGTACTATCCTTGTGGTGTTCTGTCACTAGTGTATTATAGCTGTGGTGTACTGTCACTCTAGTGTACTATAGCTGTGGTGTACTGTCACTCTAGTGTACTATAGCTGTGGTGTACTGTCACTCTAGTGTTCTATCCCTGTGGTGTACTGTCGCTAGTGTACTATAGCTGTGGTGTACTGTCACTCTAGTGTACTATAGCTGTGGTGTACTGTCACTCTAGTCTACTATAGCTGTGGTGTACTGTCACTCTAGTGTACTATCCCTGAGGTGTACTGTCACTAGTGTACTATTGCTGTGGTGTACTGTCACTCTAGTGTACTATAACTGTGGTGTACTGTCACTCTAGTGTACTATCGCTGTGATGTACTGTCACTCTAGTGTACTATAGCTGTGGGGTACTATCCCTGTGGTGTACTGTCACTAGTGTACTATAGCTGTGGTGTACTGTCACTCTAGTGTACTATAGCTGTGGTGTACTGTCACTCTAGTGTACTATAGCTGTGGTGTACTATCACTCTAGTGTACTATAGCTGTGGTGTACTGTCACTCTAGTGTACTATAGCTGTGGTGTACTGTCACTCTAGTGTACTATCCTTGTGGTGTACTGTCACTAGTGTATTATAGCTGTGGTGTACTGTCACTCTAGTGTACTATTCCTGTGGGGTACTGTCACTCTAGTGTACTATTCCTGTGGTGTACTATCACTAGTGTACTACAGCTGTGGTGTACTGTCACTCTAGTGTACTATAGCTGTGGTGTACTGTCACTCTAGTTTACTATAGCTGTGGTGTACTGTCACTCTAGTGTACTATCCCTGTGGTGCACTGTCGCTAGTGTACTATAGCTGTGGTGTACTGTCACTCTAGTGTACTATAGCTGTGGTGTACTGTCACTCTAGTGTACTATCCCTGTGGTGTACTGTCACTAGTGTACTATTGCTGTGGTGTACTGTCACTCTAGTGTACTATAACTGTGGTGTACTGTCACTCTAGTGTACTATCGCTGTGATGTACTGCCACTCTAGTGTACTATAGCTGTGGGGTACTATCCCTGTGGTGTAGTGTCACTAGTGTACTATATCTGTGGTGTACTGTCACTCTAGTGTACTATAGCTGTGGTGTACTGTCACTCTAGTGTACTATACCTGTGGTGTACTGTCACTCTAGTGTACTATCCCTGTGGTGTACTGTCACTAGTGTACCATAGCTGTGGTGTACTGTCACTCTAGTGTACTATAGCTGTGGTGTACTGTCACTCTAGTGTACTATCGCTGTGGGGTACTGTCACTCTAGTGTACTATCCTTGTGGTGTTCTGTCACTAGTGGATTATAGCTGTGGTGTACTGTCACTCTAGTGTACTATCCCTGTGGGGTACTGTCACTCTAGTGTACTATCCCTGTGGTGTACTATCACTAGTGTGCTACAGCTGTGGTGTACTGTCACTCTAGTGTACTATAGCTGTCGTGTACTGTCACTAGTGTACTATTGCTGTGGTGTACTGTCACTCTAGTGTACTATAACTGTGGTGTACTGTCACTCTAGTGTACTATCGCTGTGATGTACTGTCACTCTAGTGTACTATAGCTGTGGGGTACTATCCCTGTGGTGTACTGTCACTAGTGTACTATAGCTGTGGTGTACTGTCACTCTAGTGTACTATAGCTGTGGTGTACTGTCACTCTAGTGTACTATAGCTGTATTGCACTATCACTCTAGTGTACTATAGCTGTGGTGTACTGTCACTCTAGTGTACTATAGCTGTGGTGTACTGTCACTCTAGTGTACTATCGCTGTTGGGTACTGTCACTCTAGTGTACTATCGCTGTGGGGTACTGTCACTAGTCTACTATAGCTGTGGTGTACTGTCATTCTAGTGTACTATAGCTGTGGTGTACTGACACTCTAGTGTACTCTAGCTGTGGTGTACTGTCACTCTAGTGTACTATCCCTGTGGTGTACTGTTACTAGTGTACTATAGCTGTGGTGTACTGTCACTCTAGTGCACTATAGCTGTGGTGTACTGTCACTCTAGTGTACCATAGCTGTGGTGTACTGTCACTCTAGTGTACTATAGCTGTGGTGTACTGTCACTCTAGTGTACTATCCCTGTGGGGTACTGTCACTCTAGTGTACTATACCTGTTGTGTACTATCACTAGTGTACTATAGCTGTGGTGTACTGTCACTCTAGTGTACTATAGCTGTGGTGTACTGTCACTCTAGTGTACTATAGCTGTGGTGTACTGTCACTCTAGTGTACTATAGCTGTGGTGTACTGTCACTCTAGTGTACTATCCCTGTGGTGTACTGTCACTAGCGTACTATAGCTGTGGTGTACTGTCACTCTAGTGTACTATAGCTGTGGTGTACTGTCACTCTAGTGTACTATCGCTGTTGGGTACTGTCACTCTAGTGTACTATCCTTGTGGTGTACTATCACTAGTGTACTATAGCTGTGGTGTACTGTCACTCTAGTGCACTATAGCTGTGGTGTACTGTCACTCTAGTGTACCATAGCTGTGGTGTACTGTCACTCTAGTGTACTATAGCTGTGGTGTACTGTCACTCTAGTGTACTATCCCTGTGGGGTACTGTCACTCTAGTGTACTATAGCTGTTGTGTACTATCACTAGTGTACTATCCCTGTTGTGTACTATCACTAGTGTACTATAGCTGTGGTGTACTGTCACTCTAGTGTACTATAGCTGTGGTGTACTGTCACTCTAGTGTACTATAGCTGTGGTGTACTGTCACTCTAGTGTACTATCCCTGTGGTGTACTGTCACTAGCGTACTATAGCTGTGGTGTACTGTCACTCTAGTGTACTATAGCTGTGGTGTACTGTCACTCTAGTGTACTATCGCTGTTGGGTACTGTCACTCTAGTGTACTATCGCTGTGGGGTACTGTCACTAGTAGTGTTGAGCCACCCCCGTAGTGTTCGAGTTCGGTTCGGCTCGTCGAACACCCGTGTGTTCGCCGAACTGTTCGTCGAACTGTTCGTCGAACACCTTCGAACACCGTTAAAACCAATGGCAGGCAAACAAAAACACATAGAAACACATAGAAAACACCTTCAAAGGTGTCCAAAAGCTGACAAACTGCTCTGAAAACACAACTAACACATGGAAAAGTGACAAGTACATATAGTCATGCGAAAAGAAAAGAGGTGGAGGAGTAAAAGGAGGGGGAGACACAGATATAGGCATGTCATGCCCTTCTAAAATCCAAAAAGTGAGAAGCCGAAACGTTCAGTCCGCTCCTGCCCGTGCCACCTCCGTGTCGCCGGGTTTGTGCCAGAGCCGCGGTGAACCCTGACGGCCAGCCCCCCTCTCCCAATACTGGTGCCTGTCCGCTGGTGGGTCGAGCGAGCCCCCCTGTGGTGGAGGCAGCTCTAAGCTTTTTAATTTAAATTGTCTCTCTAATTTGAATGAATACACTTTAAATCCATTTACAAGGATCTATTGGAGGGCAAGTCTCATGCCAGCAGCCGCGTAATTCCAGATCCAGTAGCGTCCACTAAAGCTGCTGCAGTTAGAAAGCTTTTATAAGAATCGAGCTCGGCTGTCCACCGCAAGGCATCATACTGCCAGTCCCAGCCCCTATGCCTTGGGGTGCCTCCTGATGCTCTTCACTGAGTATTCCGTGGTCCCGAAGCATTTCCTTTGAAAAAATTAAGTGTCAAAACTACAGGTGGTGTAGCTTGCTTAATCCGCTGACTAGCAGACACTGCTACTAGGCACAAAGTATTTCCTGGGCTAGATGCAGTTAAAAATTTGTAATTAGATACTCTCGTTGGATGCTGAGAAAGCATTCCATAGAGTCTCCTGGCACGCCATATATGATTCTCTTAAAAAGCTTGGGGTAGGGGTCTAGGGGACCCTTTTATAGCCAAAATCACGGCCCTGTATCGCAATACGTCACCTAGGCTGAAGATAAATGGAACTGTATTACCCTGAGGACTCGGTTGCTACAGAGGTATTGCACCTCACCCAGAGGTGTGATATCTCACTCTCAGGTAAGGATGGAGTGTGGATCAGGACCCGACACCTGCATGCATTACACCCCATTGCCGTGGGGCAGGGCGACCAATATGCCCCTGAGATGGGCACGACAGTCCCTGTCCCTGGCTGGAGTGGGGGGAGGGAACACTGAGGAAGGGGAACCCTGTAGTGCAGGAGCAGGGAGGAAGCAGTTCCTGGGTGCATTGAGAAGGGAGTATAAAAGGTGGGCACCATCTTAGTTCAGTGCAGAGAAGTCTGAGCAGAAGTGGCAGGGAGCAGGGGCTCTGCATGAGCTCTGCTCCGGAGGCGGGCCTAGTAACAGAGGCCCAGGCCTGGAAGAGGGAGAAGGAAGGAAGAGGAGCGGAGAAGGCTCCAGGAACGAGGAACGAAGGGATCCCAGGGGTGCGGACGGGCGAGTTGCCACCGCACGCCCGAATCCACCTGCGTGGAGGGGTCAGGCCAAAGGGGGAGACCGGTCCCCGAAACTAGTGGAGGCAGGAAACGACCCTCAGCTAGAAACAGGAGGCTGTGACATTTTATGTGGCGCAGCCCCTCGCTACACCCGCTAGGAAGGCACCACATAGGGTCAGGGAAACTGGCGCCAAGTTTACCAAGAGGAGGCCCGAGGCAGCCGGACAGAAGGGTTGGTAAGAAAGGCCAGACAAAGGACACACAAAGGGGGTCCTGTGAAGCGCTCCAAAGTTATCTGGGAGTTGTCTGAGCCCCTCACCTGGTGAGCACAGTACGACGTGGGCAGCCGTTACCTGCAGACGTGGTCTGGATAATAAGAACTGTGAGTAAAGGCCCTGGACTGCATCACTGACTCCGTGTCGTTACTGCTGCTGCCCTGCACCATCACCCCCATCCTCCGCATACACTGCCCTGAGGCTATACTCCTCCCGTGGGGAGTTATGCTACGCTCTGCTGCACCCACAACACCAGCCTCAGCGGTCTGCCCTGGAGCGGCGGTTCACTCTGACCGCAATCCACGGGTGGCGTAGTCGGACATTTAAACATCAAAACCACATAAATAGTTCCGCCACTGGTTTGACCGCCCTGAGCCACGGAACCGGGTCGCCGCCACGGAGACTACAACCACCAGCATCCACCAAAAAGGGTCCGGCTCCAGGTGTCCCAAGGCCCAGGGGGCGCGTCAGAACATTTTCATCACCTTTCACAATCACCAATGGGACAAGGCAGGGATGTTCTCTGTCCCCTCTCTTATACATCCTAGTGACGGAGCACCTGCTCTCATCAATTCACCATAACCCCAATATTAGGTGGATTGAGGTGGGAGGCACCGAGTACAAGTGCTCTCTATTTGCTGATGATGTCCTAGTATATATCACTCAATCACATATATCCATCCATGCTGTTATGGCTGAAATAGATCACTTTGTTACATGGTCAAATTTTAAAATCAATGCAGCGAAGTCTGAGGCCCTCGATGTCTCCCTCCCCAAATCCATATAGGATTCCATCCAGTCCAACTTTCCCTTTGCCTGGCCCTCACAGGGTATCAAATACTTAGGAATTCCTATTCATAGAGACCTCTCCCATCTATGTTATCTTAATTTTGGGCCCTTTATTGAACAACTCCTTACAGACCACGGTTGGCAAGTTAAAACTGTAAGATTCACTACGTGAACCACTGGTGTTTTGTGGAAAAGCACATGTACACTGTGTTCCAAATTATTATGCAAAAAGTGTTTAGGAGTGATAAGGGAAGAATTTGTTTGTTTGTCAGTTAAACTCATTGATAGTGATGCGTGTCAGGGCTCTTTATATCACTGTAAGCAATTGCAGACACCTGTGCTAATTAGTTTGGCAGGTGTGTCCAATGAAAGGCAAGACTACTTAAGAAGGCTGTCTCACATTATTAAGCAGCCTACATTTTCTGCCAAAATGGGAAAGAAAAAGGATGTGTCGGCTGCTGAGAAGCAACAAATTGTGGAGTGTTTAGGTCAAGGCATGACTACAATCAACATTGTGCGATGATCAGGATGAAGTGTCTTGGCAATCAAGAAGTATGTAGCTGATTCACAGTACACACGTGTGCGTGCTGATAAGGGCAAATTGAGGACTCTTTCCTACAGGCAATTACGTCAGGTTAAAAGAGCAGCGGCAAAAAAGCCTTGTCATAGCAGCAGACAAGTTTTTGAAGCTGCTGGTGCCTCCAACGTCCCCCGAACAACAAGATGCAGGGTCCTTTATCCTGTCGACCTCCTCTATCCACTTCACACAACCAGAAACGGCTCCAGTGGGCCAAACATTACATGAAGACTGATTTCGAAACTGTTTTGTTCACGGATGAGTGCCGTGCAGCGCTCGATGGTCCAGATGGATGGAGTGGAGGATGGCTGGTTGATGGACACCCCACGCAAACACGGCTACAGCGCCAACAAGGAGGAGGTGGAGTAATGTTTTGGGCTGGAATCATGGGGAGAGAGATTGTCGGCCCCTTTAGGATCCCTGAAGGCGCTAAAGATGAACTCCATAATGTATGTGGATTTTCTCAAACAGCACTTCCTGCCATGGTTCAAGAAGAAGAACCGTGTATTTCACAGCAAGATCATTTTTTTGCATGATAATGCACCATCTCATGCTGCACATAAAACATCTGCATCTCTGGCTGATATGGGCATAAAAGGGGACAAACTTATGGTGTGACCCCCATGCTCCCCTGACCTCTACCCCATTCAGAACCTCTGGAGCATCATCAAAAGGAGTGTCTATGATGGCGGGAGGCAGTTCACATCTAAGCAACAGCTCTGGGAGGGTATTCTGTCCTCATGCAAAACAATTGAAGCAGAAACCATCCAAAACCTGACAAATTCAATGGACGAGAGAGTTCAGAAGCTCCTTTCGAACAAGGGGTCCTATGTGAAAATGTAACATCACCTAGAATAAAGTTTTGAGTTGAAAACTGTTTCATTTCAGTTTCTAATAACCTGCTAATGCTTATAATTTCAAAAATGACCATTTTTTTGGTCTTTATTAAAATGAAAAGGTTGATCGAAAAGTTTGGGGGATCTAAGAGTGTGGCAACCCAGTAGTCATGATTACTTCGAATTCTGACAATATGAGGGTCATGTTGCAGGTAGTGCAGCAAGAAGGCACTTATGTGTCTTGCGCATCTCGGAGCCCCAAAATTATTTTCCGGGCTAGATGCAGCTAAAAATTATTATTAATTTTAAATCTGGTGGAGCTTAGTATAGATGACCTAATAGAATCAGTGCTGCACACTGCTACAAAGCCCAAATTATTTTCCAGCCAAGATACAGATAAACATGATTAGTAATTTGAAAGCTTAAAACGGTTGGTAGGGTGATTTTAACCAATCATCCATCTTTTACTCTCCCCAGGATGACACAGGGGTAGAAAAGTCGTTTCGGATCCATGATTTGTTCATCTTTATGAACGTGAGTCTGTCTACATTATCAGTGGAGAGCCGCGTGCGCTTATCTGTCAGCACACAACCAGCAGTGCTGAACACACGTTCAGACAGAACGCTGGCTGCGGGGCATGACAAGATCTCCAAGGCGTAAGTGGCTAGCTCCGGCCATTTATCCAGATTGGAAGCCCAAAAAGAGCAAGGGTCCAGTGACACAGTCATGGCTTCAATGTTTACTTGGAGATACTCCTGTACCATCGTCTCTAGGCGTTGACTATGTGTCAGACTTCTTGTCTCCTGTGGCCTTGCAAAGGATGGGCTAAAAAAGTGGTGAAATGATTGCGCAAAATTGATGTTACCAGCAGATACTGTGGTTCTGTTATGGTTTGAGTGCTGAACACTTGACGGTCCCACGGTTTGCAAGTTGGAACTGTGAGATTCACTACGTGCACCACTGGTGTTTTGTGGAAAAGCACATGTAAGATTCTGCAACAGTCTCTGCTGATACTCCTGCATGCGTGCATCCCTTTCTATGGCAGGAATAATTTCTGCAAATTTACTTTTGTACCGGGGATGTAACAGTGTGGCAACCCAGTAGTCAGGATTATTTCTAATTCTCACAATTCGAGGGTCATGTTGCAGGTAGTGCAGCAAGAAGGCACTCATGTGTGTTGCGCATCCAGGAGCACCAAGTCCCTGTTGTGTTGGTGGTGAGGTAACAATCATGCTTCCTTCCTCTGTCCTCTCCCCCCAACCTCGCACAACAGAAATGTGATCAAGGTCTCCCTCATCTGATGAGTCTTCCATCAGTTCGTCCTCCACTTCTTCCTGGGCTCCTGCACCTTCCTCACTAGTTTGGCTGCTACCATGCGCCCTGGTAAAACCATCTCCCCCACCCTCACATGCCTGCCGCCTTGGTGCTGCCGACCGTCTGGACCTTGCAGATGTTAGCCCTTCCGCATACAACTCCTCCTCCTCTACTTCCTCCACCTCCTCTTGTGCCACCACCTGACTCCGAATTCTGTTTAACATGTGCTCCAGCATGTAAATCACCAGAATAGTCATGCTGATAATGGCATCGTCAGCACTAAACATCTTCGTCGCCATTTCAAAACTGTGCAGAAGGGTGCATAGGTCCCTGATTTGAGACCACTCCTCCAGCGTGATTTGCCCCACCTCTGGATCTCGTTGGCCCAGGCTATACGTCAGAACGTATTGCACCAGGGCTTGTCGGTGCTGCCACAGTCGCTGCAACATGTGCAGAGTTGAATTCCACCGGGTAGGCACATCGCATTTTAGCCGGTGAAGTGACAGGCCCAACGACTTCTGTAGAGATGTAAGTCGCTGAGCTGCGGGATGCGAACGGCGGAAGTGAGCACACAGCGACCGTGCCCTCTGCAGAAGGCCATCTAGTCTGGGATAGTGGGCTAAAAATTGCTGGACAACCAGGTTCAACACGTGAGCCATACAAGGCACGTGTGTGACATTGCCCCGGCGAAGGGCCGCACCCAGGTTTGCAGCATTGTCGCACATGGCCTTCCCTGGTTTCAGGTCCAGTGGAGACAACCATTCATGAAATTGGTTCTCCAGAGCTGACCACAACTCCTCAGCTGTGTGACTCACATTTCCCAGACATTTCAAAGTAAAAACCGCCTGATGACGTTGAGCCCTACTGCCAGCATAGTAAGGAGGTGTGCAGGATCCCTTCTGCGCAGTTAGAAAGCTTGTGGCATGACCAGACAGGCTTTGGGTGCAGGTGGAAGACCGAGAGGAGGTTGAGGAGGCAGAAGCAGTGGAGGAACTTTGACATAAAGAGGATTGACGCACAACTCGTGGGGACGGCAAGACTTGGACAGCAGCCCCTTGTCCTGCTGTCACCATAGTTACCCAGTGCCCAGTCAGCGACATGTAACGCCCCTGTCCATGCCTACTCGTCCAAGTGTCTGTGGTGAAATGCACCCTGTCACACACAGAGTTTCTCAAAGAAGCGGTGATGTTGTGTGCGACATGCTGGTGGAGCACAGGCACACCTTTCTTTGAGAAGTAGTGCCGACTGGGCATCTGGTACTGGGGCACTGCGACGGACATAAGGTCTCGAAAATCCTCTGTGTCCACCAGGCGGAAAGGCAGCATTTCTGTAGCCAAGAGCTTGCAGATGGTGAAATTCAACCTCTTAGCTTTCTCATGGCTAGGAGGAAATGGTCTTTTACTTGTCCACATCTGAGGGACCGAGGGCTGGCTATTGTGCTTAGACAGGGTTGATAAGGGTGTCCCCGGCAAACTGCCGGTCTGTGAGGAAGATGCAGGCGGACATGTTAGGTTGCCTTGATCCAAAGGTGGTGCTATTGATGTCAGACAGCGCTCAACACCAGCTGGTGTTACCACCTCCAAAGAAAATGATGACCTGCCAATCACGCTGGCTGTTGCGGGTAAAGAGGTGGCAGGTCTGCGCCCCAAAACAGGTGTGACTGCTGTCCCCCCAGTCACAGAGGATGAAGAGGCCGCGGATGCACAAGATATGGCAGACGGTGGTTGGCCCGGCCGGCTAGACCGCATTGTAGCACACTGAGCTTCCCACTGCAACTTATGCTTCATGTCCATGTGCCGGTTCATGCATGAAGTACTCAAACTATGTATTTTTTGGCCTCTACTTAGCTTTTGCTGACAAATGTTACAGATAACACGAGTTGGGTCATCTTTATCGATCTGAAAAAATGCCCAGGCTATGCAAGGCTTAGCACCCATGCGACCTGAAGAGCCACCACGACTTGTGGTGAGAGGCAGAGTTGTGTTTGAGGATGCAGTTGTTGACGTGCTTCCAGTACTACGTCTCTGTCCAGGAAGGCGCAACCTGACCTCGTCGTCACTAGCATCTTCCTCCACCTCCTCTGCTGACCTCATCTCTTGGCTGACTGTGGGTTGACAGTAAGTGGGATCTCCAACCTCATCATCATCACCCTGTGCGTTATCACACCCGTCGTCCTCAGAGCCAACCTGTTCCTGCCCTGACAAAAAACTAAAGTTGTCGCTCCAATCAGGTATTTGAGTCTCATCATCGTCTTCCTCATTGTCTCCACCAACAGGAGTTACAGTTTGGGAATGAGGGTCTACATTATGGTCAGAACCTTCTGCGTCTGGTCCTGGATCCGACTCATAAAGATTCTGGGCATCAGTGCAGATCATTTCCTCGTCTGGATTCACAGAAGCGCTGGAGTCGACCTCTGATTCCCAGGCTATAGTATGAGTAAACAGCTCTGCAGACTCAACCATCTGTTCTACCTCATACTCAGACGGGCAGCTGGAGATTTGGGAGCTGTGAGGAAGCAAGTGCGATTGGGGTGACACCTTTGAGGACTGGAGTATTTGTGATGTTGAAGTTGATGTGGAGGAGAGCCCACTTAAAGGAGCACTTGATATCCGTTGAAGCACCTGCTGTTTTTGTGCCTCATCTGGAATTTGTAGCGATTGGCGTGGCCGTAAGAAAGGGATCTTATCACATTGTCCGCTAAAAGAAGTAGACATTTTAGTTTGGCTGGAAGATGGTCTTTCTTCTGCAGATGTTACACCTACCCCACAGACACAACCTTTTTTCCCCTTTCCACCAGCAGCAGGCCTTTTTCCACTCATTTTGGTGGTTAACTAATTCACAACTCTGGAGTTGTTTGCACAAAAAAACAATGGATGGGAACCGAGCAGAGCTGAGTGGCCAAACTGTGGTATTAGGCCAAAACTATTGGCTGGGTTAGATGCAGAAAAAAATTATATTCAATTTGCAACCTGATGGAGGTCAGTATAGATGGACTAATAGAACAAGTCCCACACACAGCTAGAAGCCCAAATATTTTTTCAGAGGTAGATGCAGAAAAAAATATATTCAGTTTGCAACCTGATGGAGGTCAGTATAGATGGACTAATAGAGAAAGTCCCACACACTGCTAGAAGGCCAAATATTTTTTCAGAGCTAGATGCAGACAAAAAATTATTTTGAATTTGCAACCTGATGGAGGTCAGTATAGGTGGACTAATAGAACAAGTCCCACACTCTGCTAGAAGGCTAAATATTTTTTCAGAGCTAGATGCAGAAAAAAAATTATATTCAGTTTGCAACCTGATGGAGGTCAGTATAGATGGACTAATAGAGAAAGTCCCATACACTGCTAGAAGGCCAAATATTTTTTCAGAGCTAGATGCAGATAAAAATTATATTCAGTTTGCAACCTGATGGAGGTCAGTATAGATGGACTAATAGAGAAAGTCCCACACACTGCTAGACGCCCAAATATTTTTTCAGAGCTAGATGCAGATAAAAATTATATTCAGTTTGCAACCTGATGGAGGTCAGTATAGATGGACTAATAGAACAAGTCCCACACACAGCTAGAAGGCCAAATATTTTTTCAGAGCTAGATGTAGAAAAAAATTATATTCAATTTGCAACCTGATGGAGGTCTGTGTAGATGGATTAATAGAACAAGTCCCACACACAGCTAGAAGCCCAATATTTTTTCAGAGGTAGATGCAGAAAAAAATATATTCAGTTTGCAACCTGATGGAGGTCAGTATAGATGGACTAATACAACAAATCCCACACACAGCTAGAAGCCCAATATTTTTTCAGAGCTAGATGCAGAAAAAAATTATATTCAATTTGCAACCTGATGGAGGTCAGTATAGATGGAGTAATAGAACAAGTCCCACACACAGCTAGAAGCCCAAATATTTTTTCAGAGCTAGATGCAGATAAAAATTATTTTTAATTTGCAACCTGATGGAGGTCAGTATAGATGGACTAATAGAGAAAGTCTCACACACTGCTAGAAGGCCAAATATTTTTTCAGAGCTAGATGCAGACAAAAAATTATTTTGAATTTGCAGCGTGATGGAGGTCAGTATAGATGGACTAATAGAACAAGTCCCACACACAGCTAGAAGCCCAAATATTTTTTCAGAGGTAGATGCAGATGAAAATTATTTTTAATTTGCAACCTGATGGAGGTCAGTATAGATGGACTAATAGAGAAAGTCCCACACACTGCTAGAAGGCCAAATATTTTTTCAGAGCTAGATGCAGAAAAAAATTATATTCAATTTGCAACCTGATGGAGGTCTGTATAGATGGATTAATAGAACAAGTCCCACACACAGCTAGAAGCCCAATATTTTTCAGAGGTACATGCAGAAAAAATATATTCAGTTTGCAACCTGATGGAGGTCAGTATAGATGGACTAATACAACAAGTCCCACACACAGCTAGAAGCCCAATATTTTTTCAGAGCTAGATGCAGAAAAAAATTATATTCAATTTGCAACCTGATGGAGGTCAGTATAGATGGAGTAATAGAACAAGTCCCACACACAGCTAGAAGCCCAAATATTTTTTCAGAGCTAGATGCAGATAAAAATTATTTTTCATTTGCAACCTGATGGAGGTCAGTATAGATGGACTAATAGAGAAAGTCCCACACACTGCTAGAAGGCCAAATATTTTTTCAGAGCTAGATGCAGAAAAAAATTATATTCAGTTTGCAACCTGATGGAGGTCTGTATAGATGGATTAATAGAACAAGTCCCACACACAGCTAGAAGCCCAATATTTTTTCAGAGGTAGATGCAGGAAAAAATATATTCAGTTTGCAACCTGATGGAGGTCAGTATAGATGGACTAATACAACAAGTCCCACACACAGCTAGAAGCCCAATATTTTTTCAGAGCTAGATGCAGAAAAAAATTATATTCAATTTGCAACCTGATGGAGGTCAGTATAGATGGAGTAATAGAACAAGTCCCACACACAGCTAGAAGCCCAAATATTTTTTCAGAGGTAGATGCAGAAAAAAATTATATTCAGTTTGCAACGTGATGGAGGTCTGTATAGATGGATTAATAGAACAAGTCCCACACACAGCTACAAGCCCAATATTTTTTCAGAGGTAGATGCAGAAAAAAATATATTCAGTTTGCAACCTGATGGAGGTCAGTATAGATGGACTAATAGAGAAAGTCCCACACACTGCTAGAAGGCCAAATATTTTTTCAGAGCTAGATGCAGAAAAAAATTATATTCAATTTGCAACCTGATGGAGGTCAGTATAGATGGACTAATAGAATGATGCTATGCCCAAAAGATTTTACTTCACTAGGTGCAGTAAAAAAATTGGTATTCTATACACAGGTGGTATATCTTGCAACACAGATAGGCTACTCCACTGGCTAACACACTCTGTAATAGGCCAAAAAGGATTAGCTTTGCTAGATTCAGCCAAATGCTGTGAAAAAAACTTGCACAGCACTGACACAGACCTGCCTGGCAAAAACTGATAGGAACTGATGTAACCTAGTCCTGAAAAGGACTCCAATTACAATTAGTCTTTACTCCCACAACCTATCTATTTAAGAGCACAGACCTGCCTGATAAAAGTCGTAGGAAATGCTGTAACCTAGTCCTTAAAAGGACTGCAATCACAACTATTCCCTACTCCCAAGCTATCTGTAGATTTGTGCGAAAATTGGCTTGAAATTAACAAGGTATAGTGCACACAGCAACAGCGGTGCCGTCTAACACGCAGCTGCAGCAGTGAGAAAATGGTGGCGACGGGGAAAATGGCTTGGTCTTATAGGGCAAGGACATGTGACATACACTGCCAATGACACATGCCCTTGCTTGTGTGAAAAAAAGCACTTCGCTCCGTGTGTGCGCTGCTGATAGGCTGACAGATTGCACCTCCCCACTGTAAATGCGGGAAAGAGAAAAAAAAATGGAGATCTTCATTATTCCTGCAGAGATCCATCCCCTGCCCCTCCCCCCACCCCGCTGTACACTCAAACTGCGTATTAACATTAATTTTCATCATTACTGAGAAAAAAATCCAGTTATGATTTTGGTGCACGAACAGTTATCGAACATAACCTCGAACAGCTGAATTTTTCTCAAATCGTTCGTGTTCGCCGAACGGCTCGAACACCGCCCAAAACAGCTCGAATTTGAGATTGGCGAACAGTTCGAGTAAAACAACGCTCATCTCTAGTCACTAGTCTACTATAGCTGTGGTGTACTGTCACTCTAGTGTACTATAGCTGTGGTGTACTGACACTCTAGTGTACTCTAGCTGTGGTGTACTGTCAATCTAGTGTACTATCCCTGTGGTGTACTGCCACTAGTGTACTATAGCTGTGGTGTACTGTCCCTCTAGTGCACTATAGCTGTGGTGTACTGTCACTCTAGTGTACCATAGCTGTGGTGTACTGTCACTCTAGTGTACTATAGCTGTGGTGTACTGTCACTCTAGTGTACTATCCCTGTGGGGTACTGTCACTCTAGTGTACTATCCCTGTTGTGTACTATCACTAGTGTACTATAGCTGTGGTGTACTGTCACTCTAGTGTACTATAGCTGTGGTGTACTGTCACTCTAGTGTACTATCCCTGTGGTGTACTGTCACTAGTGTACTATAGCTGTGGTGTACTGTCACTCTAGTGTACTATAGCTGTGGTGTACTGTCACTCTAGTGTACTATCCCTGTGGTGTACTGTCACTAGTGTACTATAGCTGTGGTGTACTGTCACTCTAGTGTACTATAGCTGTTGTGTACTGTGACTCTAGTGTACTATCGCTGTGGGGTACTGTCACTCTAGTGTACTATCACTGTGGGGTACTATCCCTGTGGTGTACTGTCACTAGTGTACTATTGCTGTGGTGTACTGTCACTCTAGTGTACCATAGCTGTGGTGTACTGTCACTCTAGTGTACTATAGCTGTGGTGTACTGTCACTCTTGTGTACTATCCTTGTGGTGTACTGTCACTAGTGTATTATAGCTGTGGTGTACTGTCACTCTAGTGTACTATAGCTGTGGTGTACTGTCACTCTAGTGTACTATCGCTGTGGTGTACTATCACTCTAGTGTACTATCGCTGTGGGTTACTGTCACTCTAGTGTACTATCCCTGTGGTGTACTGTCACTAGTGTACTATAGCTGAGGTGTACTGTCACTCTAGTGTACTATAGCTGTGGTGTAATGTCACTCTAGTGTACTATAGCTGTGGTGTACTGTCACTCTAGTGTGCTATATCTGTGGTGTACTGTCACTCTAGTGTACTATAGCTGTGGTGTACTGTCACTCTAGTGTACTATAGCTGAGGTGTACTGTCACTAGTGTACTATAGCTGTGGTGTACTGTCACTCTAGTGTACTATCCCTGTGGTGTACTGTCACTAGTGTACTATAGCTGTGGTGTACTGTCACTCTAGTGTACTATAGCTGTGGTGTACTGTCACTCTAGTGTACTATAGCTGTGGTGTACTGTCACTCTAGTGTGCTATAGCTGTGGTGTACTGTCACTCTAGTGTACTATAGCTGTGGTGTACTGTCACTCTAGTGTACTATAGCTGTGGTGTACTGTCATTCTAGTGTACTATAGCTGTGGTGTACTGTCACTCTAGTGTACTATCCCTGTGGTGTACTGTCACTAGTGTACTATTGCTGTGGTGTACTGTCACTCTAGTGTACTATAGCTGTGGTGTACTGTGACTCTAGTGTACCATAGCTGTGGTGTACTGTCACTCTAGTGTACTATAGCTGTGGTGTACTGTCACTCTAGTGTACTATCCCTGTGGGGTACTGTCACTCTAGTGTACTATCCCTGTGGTGTACTATCACTAGTGTACTATAGCTGTGGTGTACTGTCACTCTAGTGTACTATATCTGTGGTGTACTGTCACTCTACTGTACTATAGCTGTGGTGTACTGTCACTCTAGTGTACTATCCCTGTGGTGTACTGTCACTAGTGTACTATAGCTGTGGTGTACTGTCACTCTAGTGTACTATAGCTGTGGTGTACTGTCACTCTAGTGTACTATCGCTGTGGGGTACTGTCACTCTAGTGTACTATCGCTGTGGGTTACTGTCACTCTAGTGTACTATCCCTGTGGTGTACTATCACTAGTGTACTATAGCTGTGGTGTACTGTCACTCTAGTGTACTATAGCTGTGGTGTACTGTCACTCTAGTGTACTATAGCTGTGGTGTACTGTCACTCTAGTGTACTATCCCTGTGGTGTACTGTCACTAGTGTACTACAGCTGTGGTGTACTGTCACTCTAGTGTACTATAGCTGTGGTGTACTGTCACTCTAGTGTACTATCGCTGTGGGGCACTGTCACTCTAGTGTACTATCACTGTGGGGTACTATCCCTGTGGTGTACTGTCACTAGTGTACTATTGCTGTGGTGTACTGTCACTCTAGTGTACCATAGCTGTGGTGTACTGTCACTCTAGTGTACCATAGCTGTGGTGTAATGTCACTCTAGTGTACTATAGCTGTGGTGTACTGTCACTCTAGTGTACTATCCTTGTGGTGTACTGTCACTAGTGTATTATAGCTGTGGTGTACTGTCACTCTAGTGTACTATAGCTGTGGTGTACTGTCACTCTAGTGTACTATCGCTGTGGGGTACTGTCACTCTAGGGTACTATCGCTGTGGGGTACTGTCACTCTAGTGTACTATCCCTGTGGTGTACTGTCACCAGTGTACTATAGCTGTGGT
Organism: Phyllobates terribilis; assembly: GCF_046119375.1. NCBI lineage: Eukaryota > Metazoa > Chordata > Amphibia > Anura > Dendrobatidae > Phyllobates > Phyllobates terribilis. The sequence goes on along the minus strand of NW_027362762.1, from coordinate 338,852,305 downwards.
GTACTGTCACTCTAGTGTACTATAGCTGTGGTGTACTGTCACTCTAGTGTACTATAGCTGTGGTGTACTGTCACTCTAGTGTGCTATAGCTGTGGTGTACTGTCACTCTAGTGTACTATAGCTGTGGTGTACTGTCACTCTAGTGTACTATAGCTGTGGTGTACTGTCACTCTAGTGTACTATAGCTGTGGTGTACTGTCACTCTAGTGTACTATCCCTGTGGTGAACTGTCACTAGTGTACTATAGCTGTGGTGTACTGTCACTCTAGTGTACTATAGCTGTGGTGTACTGTCACTCTAGTGTACTATCGCTGTGGGGTACTGTCACTCTAGTGTACTATCGCTGTGGGGTACTGTCACTAGTGTACTATAGCTGTGGTGTACTGTCACTCTAGTGTACTATAGCTGTGGTGTACTGTCACTCTAGTGTACTGTAGCTGTGGTGTACTGTCACTCTAGTGTACTATCCCTGTGGTGTACTGTCACTAGTGTACTATAGCTGTGGTGGACTGTCACTCTAGTGTACTATAGCTGTGGTGTACAGTCACTCTAGTGTACCATAGCTGTGGTGTACTGTCACTCTAGTGTATTATAGCTGTGGTGCACTGTCACTCTAGTGTACTATCCCTGTGGGGTATTGTCACTCTAGTGTACTATCCCTGTGGTCTACTATCACTAGTGTACTATAGCTGTGGTGTACTGTCACTCTAGTGTACTATAGCTGTGGTGTACTGTCACTCTAGTGTACTATAGCTGTGGTGTACTGTCACTCTAGTGTACTATCCCTGTGGTGTACAGTCACTAGTGTACTATAGCCGTGGTGTACTGTCACTCTAGTGTACTATAGCTGTGGTGTACTGTCACTCTAGTGTACTATCGCTGTGGGGTACTGTCACTCTAGTGTACTATCGCTGGGGGTTACTGTCACTCTAGTGTTCTATCCCTGTGGTGTACTGTCACTAGTGTACTATAGCTGTGGTGTACTGTCACTCTAGTGTACTATAGCTGTGGTGTACTGTCACTGTAGTGTACTATAGCTGTGGTGTACTGTCACTCTAGTGTACTATCCCTGTGGTGTACTGTCACTAGTGTACTATAGCTGTGGTGTACTGTCACTCTAGTGTACTATAGCTGTGGTGTACTGTCACTCTAGTGTACTATCGCTGTGGGGTACTGTCACTCTAGTGTACTATCACTGTGGGGTACTATCCCTGTGGTGTACTGTCACTAGTGTACTATTGCTGTGGTGTACTGTCACTCTAGTGTACTATAGCTGTGGTGTACTGTCACTCTAGTGTACCATAGCTGTGGTGTACTGTCACTCTAGTGTACTATAGCTGTGGTGTACTGTCACTCTTGTGTACTATCCTTGTGGTGTACTGTCACTAGTGTATTTTAGCTGTGGTGTACTGTCACTCTAGTGTACTATAGCTGTGGTGTACTGTCACTCTAGTGTACTATCGCTGTGGGGTACTGTCACTCTAGTGTAGTATCGCTGTGGGGTACTGTCACTCTAGTGTACTATCCCTGTGGTGTACTGTCACTAGTGTACTATAGCTGTGGTGTACTGTCACTCTAGTGTACTATAGCTGTGGTGTACTGTCACTCTAGTGTACTATAGCTGTGGTGTACTGTCACTCTAGTGTACTATCGCTGTGGGGTACTGTCACTCTAGTGTACTATTGGTGTGGTGTACTGTCACTCTAGTGTACTATAGCTGTGGTGTACTGTCACTCTAGTGTGCTATAGCTGTGGTGTACTGTCACTCTAGTGTACTATAGCTGTGGTGTACTGTCACTCTAGTGTACTATAGCTGTGGTGTACTGTCACTAGTGTACTATAGCTGTGGTGTACTGTCACTCTAGTGTACTATCCCTGTGGTGTACTGTCACTAGTGTACTATAGCTGTGGTGTACTGTCACTCTAGTGTACTATAGCTGTAGTGTACTGTCACTCTAGTGTACTATAGCTGTGGTGTACTGTCACTCTAGTGTGCTATAGCTGTGGTGTACTGTCACTCTAGTGTACTATAGCTGTGGTGTACTGTCACTCTAGTGTACTATAGCTGTGGTGTACTGTCACTCTAGTGTACTATAGCTGTGGTGTACTGTCACTCTAGTGTACTATCCCTGTGGTGTACTGTCACTAGTGTACTATAGCTGTGGTGTACAGTCACTCTAGTGTACTATAGCTGTGGTGTACTGTCACTCTAGTGTACTATCGCTGTGGGGTACTGTTACTCTAGTGTACTATCGCTGTGGCGTACTGTCACTCTAGTGTACTATCCCTGTGGTGTACTGTCACTAGTGTACTATAGCTGTGATGTACTGTCACCCTAGTGTACTATAGCTGTGGTGTACTGTCACTCTAGTGTACTATACCTGTGGGGTACTGTCACTAGTGTACTATAGCTCTGGTGTACTGTCACTCTAGTGTACTATAGCTGTGGTGTACTGTCACTCTAGTGTACTATCGCTGTGGGGTACTGTCACTCTAGTGTACTATCGCTGTGGGGTACTATCCCTGTGGTGTACTGTCACTAGTGTACTATAGCTGTGGTGTACTGTCACTCTAGTGTACTATAGCTGTGGTGTACTGTCACTCTAGTGTACTATCGCTGTGGGGTACTGTCACTCTAGTGTACTATCGCTGTGGTGTACTGTTACTGTAGTGTACTATCGCTGTGGGGTACTGTCACTCTAGTGTACTATTGGTGTGGTGTACTGTCACTCTAGTGTACTATCGCTGTGGTGTACTGTCACTCTAGTGTACTATCACTGTGGGGTACTGTCACTCTAGTGTACTATAGCTGTGTGGTACTATTATATAAATATTAGCTACCTTAACATCTTCATCAGAGCCTTCATTACAGATTCTGTCACTTGTCCAACCTAAAATAAATTTACAAAAGAATATTCTCACCACACGGAGCCCCACGAATTAGAGCAGGTTCGTAGACGTCTTTTTTAGTGTTGAGCAAATTTGTTCGGCATTTCAAATTCGGGTTCGTTTTCGGGGTTCCCGGTTTGTTCGCGCCAAAAAATCGCCTCCACCCACGAACATCCCTGATTTGCCGCGCTGTCACGCAGATAACAGCGTGATAACATCTGCGTGACAGCATGGCAAATTAGGGATGTTCGTGGGCGGAGCAGATTTTTTTGCCGCAAACAAGCCAGAACCCCGAACACGAACATGAATTTGAAATGCCGAACAAATTCGCTCAACACTAGTCTTGTTATCTGCATCTGTATTTTTTCTAAAGTCTGCAAATTGTCTTTTCAGAGAGGAAGATGACTACAACTCCAGTGCCACCTGTAGGAAGTAGCAATCCTAAAAGTCAATATCGACTCTCTAACGAGCCTTGTCACATGACTTGGGATAATAGCCAAAATCTCAATTTGCAGACACTGTGTTTCGGGGTGCTGCCCCTCATCAGTGCAAAGTATGAGATCTGGTTTGGCTGGGTGAAAGGCATCTGACCGGCATCCAAGGGGTAACGTTTCTCCTTGCGGAGAGTGACATGTCAAGACACTGTGTTCCAGGGTACTGCCCCTCGTCAGTGCAAAGTGTGATAACCCTTTAAAGAGGGTCAGGTACTGGTATTGTATAAAACTGAGCCTTAGACTACATTCAAATGCTCCATTAAATGCCTCTGCAAGGGTATATGCACACGACCTCTTTTAGATACAGGTGTACCTCAATAGCTTTGATATAAGACACTTCAGGAAAACGCCTGCTGTGATTATTTGTCGTCAATTTTAACTTTTTTTTAACTATATAAAAGATTGTGGCAGGTTCAAGTGGTCGTCAGAAGAATGGACTGGTCACTTTTACCTAAGTCATAGTTTTCCAAGCCTGAAGTGGTTAAAAGGAGCCAAAAAGACAGAACGTGTGCACAGCGAGTCATTTTGACATTATGCGCTTATGTTCATTATTTTTAATGTTTATTGAGCACTTCCGCCTGAAAAAGAAGTCGTGTGCACCTAGCCTAAGAAAGCAGAATATTTAAAGGGGGTCTCCGGGATTATAAAAAAAAGTGTTAGAATACTAAAACAATCATTACTTACCTATTCAATCTTCCTCCAGCATTGCCAGTCATGCAGCGATGGTTTCACATCCATCATTTACTGATGGTCCATCACTGGCCTCCGTGGTGACATTTACAGCAGGTGACCAGTGATAGGCGGCAGTGGTCACATGAAAGATAGCCATGATGTCATTGCTGAAGGAGTGTAGCTAGATGGGGCAACCAGGCATAGGCTGAGGCACTAATACATGCCACTTGGCTAATTAGACACAGGGCTAGGGCAACAAACTGAACCCTTGCCCTGGCAAAGGAAATCCTTGGCTCTACGAGTGACATAAGACAAATATACAGCTCCCGTATGCCGCCATACTACAGCCTTTAGGTTCGGTTCACTCTTTGTGTTCTGCCAGGGTTTTGGTACCCAGCACTATTCCTGCCATGAAAAAAAAACAGACACCTAATAGACCCATGATATAAATGGATGTATTCACATCTGTGTCGAGGGTTGTTAGGCTATGTTCACACTGAGTCTTTCAGGCGCACACATCCTATGAGGTTTTCTAGCAGAAACCACTTCGGGCCTCCGGATTCCCTGTTCTAAATTCAGTTACAGTTGACATATTAAAAAGCACAATGTGAAAGTCTTTTCTCTTGGTAAAACGATGGGCACTATTATAGGTCAATAAGCTTCTAGCGCGCCCCAGTTTTCCGCCACAAACGGAATAAGTCACCAAGTTTTTGACACCTAATCTGATAGCGTAATGTAGAGTCAGACACCAGGATTCCAGAGATGTCACTTACAACTAAAGCAAACATCCTAGTAACTGATACATTGCTGGAATCAGGGTATCTGCCCCTACATCATGCTGCTCTCATATGGGGTAGCAAAAACCTGGTGACAAATTTCCTTTAATTATGTTTTTCGGAAAATGTCCTTCAGAAAGCAGATGTGGACAAATCTTTTATATAGAGTATTATTATCAGGGAAAGGTTATGCCTGGCACTGGGGCTGTATCACATCTACGGGCAGTATTGGCACAGGTTATGCCTGGAACTGGGGCTGTATCACTTCTGTGGGCAGTATTGGCACAGGATATGCCTGGCACTGAGGATGTATCACATATACGGGCAGTATTGGCACAGGTTATGTTTGGCACTGGGGATGTGTCCCTTCTACGGGCAGTATTGGCACAGGTTATGCCTGGAACTGGGGCTGTATCACTTCTGTGGGCAGTATTGACACAGGTTATGCCTGGCACTGGGGATGTATCACATATATGGGCAGTATTGGCACAGGTTATGTTTGGCACTGGGGATGTATCCCTTCTACCGGCAGTATTGGCACAGGTTATGCCTGGAACTGGGGCTGTATCACTTCTGTGGGCAGTATTGGCACAGGTTATGCCTGGCACTGGGGATGTATCACATAACCTGTGCCAATACTGCCCGTATATGTGATACATCCCCAGTGCCAGGCATAACCTATGCCAATACTGCTCACAGAAGTGATACATCCCCAGTGCCATTCATAACCTGTGTCAATACTGCCCACAGAAGTCATATAAGCATTGTGCCAATTATAACCTGTGCCAATACTGCCTATAGAAGTGATACAACCCCAGTGCCAGGCATAACCTGTGCCAATACTGCCGGTAGAAGGGATACATCCCCAGTGCCAAACATAACCTGTGCCAATACTGCCCGTATATGTTTGGCACTGGGGATGTATCCCTTCTACCGGCAGTATTGGCACAGGTTATGCCTGGCACTGGGGTTGTATCACTTCTAAGGGCAGTATTGGCACAGGTTATAATTGGCACAATGCTTATATGACTTCTGTGGGCAGTATTGACACAGGTTATGAATGGCACTGGGGATGTATCACTTCTGTGGGCAGTATTGGCATAGGTTATGCCTGGCACTGTGGATGTATCACTTCTACGGGCAGTATTGGCACAGGTTATGCCTGGCACTGGGGTTGTATCACTTCTATGGACAGTATTGGCACAGGTTATAATTGGCACAATGCTTATATGACTTCTGTGGGCAGTATTGACACAGGTTATGAATGGCACTGGGGATGTATCACATATACGGGCAGTATTGGCACAGGTTATGCCTGGCACAGGGGCTCTATCACTTCTGTGGGCAGTATTGGCACAGATTATGCCTGGCACTGGGGCTGTATTACTTCTATGGGCATTATTGGCACAGGTTATGACCGGCATTGAGGTTGTATCACTTCTATGGGCAGTATTGGCACAGGTTATGAATGGCACTGGGGATGTATTACATATACGGGCAGTATTGGCACAGGTTATGCATGGCACTGGGAATGTATCACTTCTGTGGGCTGTGTTGGCACAGGTTATGCCTGGCACTGTGGATGTATCACATATACGGGCAGTATTGGCACAGGTTATGCCTGGCACTGGGGCTGTATCACTTCTGTGGGCAGTATTGGCACAGGTTATGTCTGGCACTGGGGTTGTATCACTTCTATGGGCAGTATTGGCACAGGTTATGACCGGCATTGGGGTTATATCACTTCTGTGGGCAGTATTGGCACAGGTTATGCCTGGCACTGGGGCTGTATCACTTCTGTGGGCAGTATTGGCACAGGTTATGATTGGCACTGGGGTTGTATGACTTCTACGGGCAGTATTGGCACAGGTTACGATTGGCACAATGCTTGTGTCACTTCTATGTGAAGTATTGGCACAGGTCATGACTGGCACTGGGGTTGTATCACTTCTACGGGCAGTATTGGCAACGGTTATGATTGGCACTGGGGCAGTATCACTTCTATGAGCAGTATTGGCACAGGTTACGATTGGCACAATGCTTGTATCACTTCTTTGTGCAGTATTAGCACAGGTTATGACTGGCACTGGGGTGGTATTACTTCCACGGGAAGTATTGGCACAGGTTATGATTGGCACAATGCTTATGTCACTTCTATGTGCAGTATTGGCATAGGTTATTCCTGGCACTGGGGTTGTATCACTTCTATGGGCATTATCGGCAAAGGTTATGATTGGCACTGGGGTTGTACCACTTCTATGGGCAGTATTGGCACAGGTCATAATTGGCACTGGGATTTTATCACTTCTACGGGCAGTATTGGCACAGGTTATGATTGGCACTGGGGTTGTATCACTTCTGTGGGCAGTATTGGCACAGGTTATAATTGGCACAATGCTTATGTTACGGGTCCGGGTGGTGGAACCTCTGTGCCAAGGTGCAAGGAGGGACCCAGAGGGGCGTGTCTAGTATCCACCCGAACTGACCCTGGTACGGCAGCTAACGACACCGTGACCAGGGAGGATCCGGGCTGAGGGACCAGGTGCTACTCTGGGGATGACCTTGTAAGAGAGCAGGTGGCTCCCACGGGTCAGATGGCTGGGACTGACCGGTATGGCGGATGGACACGGCAAGCAGGCGGAAGTCTCTGGTAGCCGACAGGTGGTCACAGTTCGAGAAAGCAGGGCAAGAAGCAGTCTTTAGGTTTACCAGGAAGGTGGTCACAGCAAGTGACGGCAAAGTCTCCAGGCAGGCTGGCAGGAAACAGGCAGGTGCTCCCAGGTGAGCGGGCAGACAGACGAGGCGGGTAACTGACAGGTAACTGGTGGGCGCTCCCAGGTGAGCGGGCTGACAGACACAGCAGGTAACAGGCAGGTAACTGGTGGACGCTCCCAGGTGAGCAGGCAGACAGACGAGAGAGGTAACAGGCAGGTAACTGGTGGACGCTCCCAGGTGAGCGGTCTGACAGACGAGGCAGGTAACAGGCAGGTAACTGGTGGACGCTCCCAGGTGAGCGGTCTGACAGACAGGGCAGGCGGATGCTCCCAGGTGAGCGGACAGATAGCCAAGGCAGGTAACAGGTGAGCGCACCAGGAGAGCAGGCTGGCAGGCTCGGCAGGTAATGGGCAGATAACAGGCCGGCAGGCAGGACGAGAAGTCAGGCTAGCAGCGGGACCTGAGGGCTGAAGCACAGGACGAGTGTGGATTAAAGCATCTGGCTGCAACTCGGTGGGGTTGCGAAGATTGGCGTCGCACTCAAACCTGGTTTGCTGTGGCTCGGCGGGGCTCACGAAGTTTAAAGCATCTGGCTGCAACTCGGCGGGGTTGCGAAGGTTGTCATCGCACTCAAATCCGATTTTGCTGTGGCTCGGCGGGGCCACGAAAATTTTTCCAGGGAGAGCGGTGTGTGAATAGTGTCCTGAGGAAATGCAGGAGCAGATAAAAATGGCTGTGAAAGGAGCAGCAACTGAGTCTGAAGCTATTGAGCGATTAGAGCGATTAAAGTGCCTGTTAAAACCGGAGCAGGTATTTGAGAAACGTCTACTGGACATGAAACTGGACATGGTGCAGGAACCACAGGAGCCGTGGGCACCGTATAGAATGGTGGCAGTGGACCATTCTATGAACTCTCCGGGGGGCGCCAGTGTTGTCCCAGAGTGCCCGGGGAGGTGGTAAGAGTAGTTGTGAACTAAGTCCTAAGACTATTGCTGATTTTTCTTGTAAAAATTCCCCTGCCGGTGTGGTTGTTAAAAAGGGGACGGAGTCTAAAAAAGGGGCGGTTGTTCAAAACAGCGTGGAGGATAGAAAATCAAAAAAAAATTACTGGTGGTGGGTTGGTACCTTCTAAAAATGACAATGTGACCGTTGATAACGGGGTAGCTCCAGTAGAAGGGGGTGACGTCAAAGTGGAAGGTGACCTGTTAGTCCACAACACCATGGGGAGTGAAACAGACCCCGTAGCTGACGGTGACACTACGAAAGTAGAAGGAGAGGTCAGTCAGGAGGGGCTAGACGAGGTGAGAAAGTCCCCATCTCGTAGATGGCGCAAGGGCCACAAAAAGGTTGCTCCTGTAGACTTGGTGAAAATGAAAATAAAGAGAATGTAGTACTGTGTGCCTTTGCTTTAAGTGTGGATCCTCCATTAGAGGTAGAAGAGGAGGTGACGTTGCCAGTAGCAACCTCCGGTACGGTACCGAGTCAGAAGGATCTGACAGCCCTGAAAGAGGAGGCGGCCAGTCGTGACCAAGAGCTGGAGCCTATCGGCCAGCAGGGTCAGAGTGATGTGCAGCAATTATGTGAAAACCTGGAGAACGTGTCCTCAGACCAGTTGATCCTGGAGTCTGAACAGCAGAAAATAGACCAGCTTATGAGGAACTGGCAGCGAGACGTAGAGCAAAGCCACACGGAAATTAACCAGTGGAAGGAAATGTTCTACGCAATTAAGGAGGATCGCCGCAAAATCAAGGAAGAGGTTTTGCAGTTGAAGCTTGAGAAGGAGGCGCGGCAGGATGGTGTTTCTGGATGTGTACAAATCCTAGAACGACTGCGCAAACAGCTCAACCAGGAGCTGTGTGACTCCAAGAAGGAGTGTGGTGAACGCAGTAGGGAACTGCAACAGAGGAAGAGAGATTATGAGGATCTCCTCAAGGTGAAGGAAAAACTAGAGGAGGATAAGGCGGGTGCAGAGCAAGTGCGCCAAGTGGTTGAGACCACTCTGCAAGACACCCGTGAGGAGAACGATGATCTCCGGGGAAAGACCCTAGATCTGGAAGCTCAGGTGAAGGAGCTACAGATGTCCTGTGATACTCTCCAGAAGGCGGAGACGTACCTTAAGGAAACAGTCAGTAAGATGGAAGCTGAGCGAGAGAAGATGGAGGAGTCCATCGGAAAAACCACAGACCAGGGCCAGGAGTTGACCGCTGGTGATGGGAGGTATGAAGCAGATACCTCCTCGAGTGATGTGGGCTCGGAGGGTTCGGTGGATGTCGGAGCCGAGATCAAGCAGCTCAAGGAGTTGCTACAAACCCAGTGGACGCAAGAGAAGCGTGAGAGACTGGCTATTGAGAGCCGAGTGAGCGCATTGGAGACGGAGAGGTCTGAGAGAGCTCTGCTGCTGGAAGAGCAGTTGAAGCAGGAAGAGCTTCAGAGACGGGCCACTGAGAGGCGCGTGGCGGAGCTAGAGGAAGAAGTTTGCGGGCTCAAAAGTCGCCTGACAAAGTATCACTCAGTGAACGAGGCCTTCTTGGAGAAGGAAAAGGGCGAACACGTTGCACTCACTCCCTTATACCATGAGAAGGTGGACCTGAGGAGAGCTAAGAGAGTGTTAACCACAGATAAATATGAGATGGAAGTGGTCAAGACGAAAATTCGTGAATTTGTAGCTGTGAGTCAGCTCAGGGGAAGCATACAGGGTGAAGAAGCTGGAGGTCAGTTGCCCCTGAAACCTGAGCTGGTTGATCGTCTGGAAACCACTGATGAGACCGAAACGTCTCGGTACAAGTGCCTTGTAGATGTACCCGAGGATTTGAAGGAAGAATGCACCAGTGAGTCCGTGCATGAGGAGTTTAAGAAGGCCGTGGGAGCCTGTAAGGTGTACCTGACCTCAGAAGCTAAACAGCTGGTTGTCCTGTCCACGACCGAAGTCACAGTGAAGAGGGTGGCTATCCTAAGTGACATGGACTGGCGATGTATTCGCACGAAGCGGTTTCTCCGGTTGAAGACGGAACAAGCCGTTAGACAACTGGAGTTGATGAGGAAAGCTCACAGTATGCGTGAAGAGGTCATCCGGGTGCCTCATGTTCTGGTGAGGAAGCTCGTTGGGAGAAATGGTCGAGCCATGCAGATGATGGTCAAAAAGTCTGGTGTGGGTAAAGTAAGCAGTCCACGTGATCGTCAGGACTGGATACCAGACGAAGACTGCATGGTATCATTCTCCGCTGTAGGAACAGAAAAAAGCCTGGAATATATGCGCATGCTGTTGGAGTACCGAGTGACCTACCTGCGAGAGGTAGAACAGTTGATGCTGTGGATAGACAGCATCATCTGAGTAGCAGAAGATGGCAGCCGTCTAGAAATTATGAGACCAGACAGAGAAAGGGCCCCCTAAATAACAGAACAGCTATAGCTGGAGTTAGGGACCTTTCAAGATGTCCTGAGAGTAGTGGGCGTGGGTTTAGAGGTAGTGAAACCTCCAGTAACTCAGGTTTGAGCAGCCCATATAAACGACCCAATAGAGGACGGGACATTACGGAGTCGAACCGGACCTTAAATACCAGGGCATGTGAGTCACACCGCTGTACGACTGACCGCTGGGAGCGGGGGAGACCTGACAAGGTTACGACTGACCGCTGGGAGCGGGGAAGACCTGACAAGGTTACAACTGACCGCTGGGAGCTGGGGAGCTCTGATAAGGTTACGACCCGGAAAAGTGACCTGACGAAGTCAGTGACAGTGACAAATGGTAGGTCCCTAAGGAATGGGCTAATGTCGTTGACTAATGTTCCAGGGGCTGAGTAGCACAATTGTAAAGTACATGGTCTCTATGTGAGCTGGGGGTTATAATGTCATTGTGTATATTATGTGTTCAACCCCACAAGTTTGAACAGAGCTGGGGGTTATAGTGGTTGTGTATATTATGTGTTCAACCCCACAAGTTTGAACAGAGGGGGGGATATGTAATGCAGCGACTTGCTGGCATTACGGTAATGGTCCAGGATGTGTTTTTCCTGACCATGTACCTTCCCCCTCAGGTGACTGGTCACATGACTGTGACATAGCACAGGTCCTGCACGCACAGAATGTCTGTCTGATCATATGACTGTGACATCAGCAAGGTCCTGTTAGTATGTGTGTGTGTGTGCACGAGATGCATATATAAACCCTGCTTGATGGGAGACAGGTGTGTTCTGTGAGAGGCATAAGGCCTGTTCCCCATGTGTGTGGGACACCGTTCGTGTGAGGCCTAGTGAGGCTGAGTGAAGCCTGGCAGCCTGAGAGGTCGAGACTGGATCCTGTGAGTGGATGCTAGTGGCCTTGGAAGGCAGAGGCTTGGTGAAGAGTCCTGAAAGGCAAAGCCTGGATCCTGTGTGGATGTCAGTGACCTTTGAGGGAACGACGGCTGGAGACCCCTACCTGGGAAGCCGCAAAGCCACAGTGGTGGCAAGCCTAATGGACTGCAGCAGCTAAACCCGGCAAAGGTAATACCCTGTGTTATATAGACATTGCTATAGTATTACCTTGCTGAAGGCTGTAACTTGGGCCAATTGAGCCTGTCTGCTACTTGAGAGACTCCCGGATGTTAAGTGTGTAAACATGCCGGTGATAAACTAAGAAGGACTGTGTGATATGCGGTTTATGAAGTGCAATAAACGGCTGAGCATTGTTTAAATACCGGAAGGACATTGCATGTGTGCTTAATTTACCCGGTGCAGCGAGTATCCCCCATTATGATGTCTAGCGCTGCCTTACAATATATATATATATATATATATATTTATCCCAAATAGTCATGCCCAATACCACATTTGATGAATTTCCCATAATAATATGCATATAATTATTCACCTACATGGTAATTCAATGTGAAATATTATATTTACAAAGGCCAAATAATTTTGCAGCTGTGTTTGAAAAAGTATCTTTAAAAACTTGTGGGCACCTAAGCTCCATAATAAATGAATACCTATATGTACATTTATATTACAGCGTCAAATAGGCTAAGTAATTTCCTTTTAAAGCTTCGTAATTCTGCATTCAATGGCACTGTAATAAGTCAGTATATGCTGTTTATTGTCTCTATATGACGGCTTTTCATTAATATTGAGAAAACAGTTTGAACTATTAATTTGAAAATATCAGCATTGATTTCCTGGACATATGCAGGGTTTATACGCGCAACGATGCTGAAACAGGCCTGTAAAGACTGGTTTAACAAAGTTTTGCTTTTTTTTTTCAAAATTGTGAAAACTGTCTGAAGCATTGACCTGAAAATAGCTTTTGTAACTTTATTGATATGTTTTGTGGTTGTACGTCAATGTTGCTGAAATAAGCAAATAAAGGCTGATTTAAGAGACTTTTGACTGTTTATCTTCAGTACTGAAAAAATGGCTTAAAGCTGACCAGTCATCACATTCAATGCCACCAAGCCGCAGCTATGGTGGCATAGCTGACAGGTCCAGCAGTGTGGACAGCACTCTATCCGCCTCCCTGGTGCCTGCTCTCTAAAATATTACACTTTATTCCCCTCGGCGGGCACCACTGGAAGCATGAAGTGTCTGTATCGGTCCGATGGAGTGTGAACAAATCTGCGCTATCTACAATGCACTGCGTCATCAGTTGCTGGGCAGGAATTTTTTTTACTGCCCAGCAACTGATGACGCGACACAGCGCAGGGCTCAAGCACTGATTGGTTCACACTCCAAAAAACACCAACAGGACCACTTCCTGATTCCCGTTACGCGTGCCAAGGGGGCAATAAAGTTTAGTATTTCAGTGAGGAGGCACCCAGGGAGGTGGACAAAGGTCTCTCCACACTGCTGGACCTGTCAACTATGCCACCATAGCTGCGGCTTGGTGGCATTGAATGTGATGACAGGTCCTCTTTAAAGCGTCGAGTTGAAAATAGCCTGTGTTTCCCTGGTGAAGTTTTATGCTTAGCTGCTCAATCATGCATAGCGTGTGCTGTCAACCAACAAACAGCTTACCCCACTTCCTGACATCAGCTGTATATATACACACATCTTTTGTCTGGTGTCAGTATATGCTGTGTACATGCATGGTGCGTGTCTACTGTGAAAGCTGACACACCTGCAAACGGCTATGACCAGAGATAACTGATTGTGGCTGTTTAACATACTGTGAATACTGAAAGTGCCATTTAAATGGTCTTGCAGAACCGCATACAACCGCAATTAGATTCATGGCCGTCCATAAAACTCACATGGCAGCCGGAGGTCTTGTTAAAGAGGAAGGATAGGTTCAACTTACCTGCCGGATTCGGACCCACGACGGCACGATTATCACATTTGGATTAGCTTCTCCTGGTCCCCGACGGCTCCTTCACCCTCTTCTTGGCCTGGTTAAGTCCCAACACAGCGCTCCATGCACCAGCAGAAAAGTCGGAGCGCTGAGCGGGACCATTTGTCCTTTTTGCTACTGTCAAACACAAATTCAAATCCAATAGACTTAAAGGGGTAGGACTAACTTCAAGATCCTCCCCTCATTATACAGAACACAGCAGCATATTACTTTTTGTAAAATGCTTCCTATATCCCTGTGGCCACTGGGGGGGCTGAAGCAGGACACTCCTGGAGCGATGCTATTTGCATCACCCAAGGATATGTCCTGTACTTCTATAACTGGGCTGGCCAGACATGAGCACTAGCGCATACTCTGGCCAGCATTCCTGGCTATAGCTCGCTACAGCGCATGTGTGTCTATAGCCATGGCTATAGCCACACATGCACCATGTGTGCCATGACCCCGAGCATTTATGGGAGTTGTAGTCTCCCATGAGCTCGGGTACACAGTCACGTTCCCCCTAGCGGTGGTCATCCACCCACCGTGTTCAGCGGGAGCGCGCGCCGGGACTTTTGAGGGTCACGCTGCGGTGGCGGGAGCTGGCACCACAGTGCGACCCGCATCATTAAGCTGCTGGGACGACTGGGCAGCCCTCCCCAGAAGTCTCAATAGTTGGGCCAAACCCTTTAAACGGACTGTTACCATTTGATCAACACAACATGCATAGCATTTTGAATGTGCAAAATAACTTATGACAGACAATGTTTTACTATGTCTCTTTAGTTCTCATCTGAAAAAAGATGTTCGTTTAACATTATATTTCATTTTTTCCCAGGTATGGCAATAAATGACTCGGCCACACAAACATATAAAAGTTATACAATATCTTGGAGATCATTCTGTAAATTTTCCAACCCCTCATGGAAATTCAAAATCTAACCGTTTTTTCATACCGTCCACTCCATCGCTATTAATAAAATGTAGACAACATTACTCCAGTGCTCCAAAAAACACATACTCAAAATTGCATAGTGAGGCATCTGCAGGAGGAGATGATGGAAGAGCAGCCGTGAATCGCCCAAGAAATCTAAAACAAGTACAGAATGTTCACTATTCAGAAATTATCAGACGCAAAATGGGTAAAGATGAAATTTTTAGTACAATACAGCTGGCAGAACAAACAGATTTTGTAAGACATGTCACAATATATCCATATCTTGTGGTGTTTGCGTGGTCAAAAGAGTTATTGGATTTTGGAAAAGAGTTAATAAAAAGTGCCTTACAAGACATCGAAATAGAACAAATGTTTGCCTATGACACCACCTTTAACCTTGGTGATTTCTACATGTCAACTTTTGTCATGAGAAATACAATGTTGGAGAAAAATCCAATATTTCCAGTAGCTTTTATGGTTCATGAAAGGAAGTTTCAAAAATACCATGAACTTTTCATTGGAGAACTTGTTAACCAGTTAAATCTAAAAGACATCAAAACTATTCCATTTGTGACTGATCGTGAAAAAGGAATTCTTAATGTTGTGAAGAAAGTGGCACAATCTATTTCACTTGTGTTATGTGAAAATCACATTTTGAGAGATATTGAATATTGGGTGAAGTCTGCTAGAGGAAAAAACGATGACATAAAGGTATTGAAGGATCATGTAGAACAGCTTAAAGATTCTGAAAGTGAAGAAGAATGGAGGAACAAATATGAAGAGTTCAAAATACTGTGGTCGCACTCGTTCGCTGAATATTTTGAACATAATTTGCATGAACACATATTCAAATTTGCAAGCAGGTTCTATACTAAGAAATTGCAGCATTTCAAGATAAAGGGTCAACAAATAATGTAAGTGAAAGCATGAACAAAACATTGAAAAACGCAACAGATTGGAAAGAATTGTCTTTGGACTGCCTTCTATTGTGCTTACTCCATTTACAATTGTTTTATGTTTATGAGTTCCAAAGGGCTTACTATATTCTAGGAATGTATCACTTGAAAGCAACATTCAAGAAATTGCAGAAAGTCCCCAATGAGTACACACAATTCCCATTATATGTACCAGTTGAGAAAATTTTTGAGAAGGTGAAATCAGAAAATTCCACAATTGTTCCCAGCCTTAAAAAAGAATCCACTAACAGAATGACACAGACAGCTATTGCAAACTTCTGCATTGAGAACAATTTAGTTTCTTTAAATGGGCAACTACAGGTGTTTATTGTTAAGAGTCCATTTAAAAATGATGTCCATTCAGTGTGCTTGTCACGAAAACCTCAATGTTCCTGTAATAGCTCTGGACTGTGTTTCCATTTAATTGCAGTCCAAAAGGCATGCGGAATTTTTATCCCAGATAATTTCACTTATAATCTTTCCACTTTGAGGAAACGACAACATCGGAAAGAGGGAAAATCAGGAGGTAAAAAGGCAAGAAAGAGAGATTATGACTATGAAACAGAGGCTGCACCAGATTCCGAGATGGCAACTCAGCCAAACTCAGCACAGCCAAATCTTAACCAAAAAAACCTAGAGGAGAATGTAGCAAATGAATCTCATGCAATCTTGATACCTACAGTCATGCAGTTAATAGATAATACTCAAGACCAGTCTGCCAGTTCACACAAACTAATTGATAACCAACCAGTTTCACCGTTTTCCTGTGAAAGTCTCACGCTTACAGAATTAACTGATGAGAATATTGAACTACAATCTCCAAAGTATGAAAGCACACCAAGAAAGTCTGATAGCTTTATAGATAGAAAGCCTTGGGATGAACCAGTAGACCTAATTGACAGTCTGACACTATGTCTAAAACCAAAGGCCTGGCTTGAAGGAGAAGTAATAGACAGTGCCATAATACAGTTGGTTAAGGAATCTGGAATTTCCAGTGGTTGTTTGGCTGTTCCTCCACATTTTTTCAATGCTGTTAGTAATGGAGGACACGCATCCTTTTTAAGATTTGCTGATTCCTTAGCACTTTTTAACTATGCCACTTTATACAGACGAGGTTTCCACTGGTTTTTGGCTTTAGCAGACCTAAAATCTAAAACAGTGACAATAATGGACTCTATGATCTCCGAATACAACATACACTGTGCTGTTCTCAAAAAAATTCTCTATGGCATCCACTCTCTATGTTCCTCAGTGGAGTTTTTTGAAGATTAATGGACTTTTATTGTGAGCGCCGACTGCCCAAAACAGAATAATTCATATGACTGTGGATTGCATGTCATACTAAATTCATATGTGATATGTATTGGTATTAACTATGTTCATTGCTTTGACAGCAATAATGTTAGAAGGTGGATACAGACCAAGATTATGGAAGTTAATTACTCACATTTCAGCTCCTAACAAACACCACAACAAAAAATTGTGGCTGAGAAAATGAAGACCTGCAGCCCATCAATGATCAAAATAATAGAAAAGGAAACAGAGCAGGAAATAAGTACTCTTGCATCCCGCTACAGCAATTCAGAAGGGTGGACATTTTGCAGGTCTTGCTATTGCACAGGTGACATTTACCATGAAGAAAAACAGATCCTGTGTGTAATGTGTCAAAATTGGTATCACCAGAAGTGTGCGGGACCGATGGGCCGACCACCAAAATATTTTCTATGTTTACAATGTAAAAGAAACTAGTGCAAAATGTTATTGCCATTTTGTTTACGGTGAGAGACTTGATATTTAAATAAAAACTTTATATTTTAATGTGGACTTACTTTTTAAAGAGTAACTGTCCTTTTTACTAACTTTTCATTTTCAGGTCCGCACTGTCCTCCCGATCCTCCTCAGTCCAGCGGTGCCAGGTCTCCTCGAGCTCCTTCACCCGCTTCTGACCCGCTGAAGATCTCGGATCCTGTATCAGCGCTGAACAAGCTGTGTCACGTGACATGGAAGTGCCAGCGCTGATACAGTGATCCTGATTGGCTGGCTGCAAACTGCTGCGAGCAGCCAGCCAATCAGGCACACGGTCTCAGTGCTGCGCTCCGATTTTTCTCAATTGTTGGAGCGCAGTGCTGAGACCGGACTCCGGAGCTGCGGCGGGTCAGAAGCGGTGAAGGAGCATGAGGAGACCCAGCATCGTGGGTCCAAAAAGCATCTGGAGGACGGCGCGGAGCTGAAAATGACAGGTAAGTAAAAAGTACACTGACTCTTTAAACAGATCAAAAACAAGGAAGATTGATATTTTTAGCCTGGAATCCAGAATTTTACAAGTAATTTGTATTTTATGGGCGCTTTAGACTTTCACTATTTTCCAAAAGTGCCCATAAAATACAGTAAAGAGTGCATAAAGGCTCTGAATTGGCATAATGTGTGTTCTGTACATCAGGAACGAATGTGCTGAACATAGGACTTTTTGATGGTGGCACAGCTAAACTGTGCAATCAGGGAGGCAGTGAGGGCAGAGGGAGAAGGGTGGGTAGGTCTGCCCACCACCAATCCCTATTGCAGTGGAGAGGGAGGATGATGTCTGTGACCTATGTCAGGCAGACATCATCCTCCCTTGATGTCCACCCCTCCACATGAGTGTTCCGGCAGAGGTCAGAATTCTCTTGAAGAAGTAGAAGGAAATATGCCACGCACTGAACCCGGGTTTCTGACGCACAGCAGAGGATGATAGTTGCAGCACAGAAGCAGACACCTACAAAAAAAAATCTGCCCTGTATAGCGGGGAACAATATGAAAGTTTCCATTCCCATTCAAGTGAACCTGGATGGAAAACAGGCAAATAAGATTCAATTATGCCGTGCCTACTGACTAAGAAGCAATACCAAGTCCTATATCAGACATGTGAACGTAAGCAGGATAATTTATTGCTCCATGAAAGCTATTTTGTTATATTTGTTATGATGGCCTTCGTATTAACCTAGAGACCAGTATACACTAAAAGACATGTTCCATTTCCAATTTTTTTTGTTAAGATAAAACCTATTATTTTATTAAAAGTTGTTTAAAAAAATTTCTATGTATCTCCATTAAAAGTTATTGATGTCAACAAACCAAAGTAACCAATAAAACCCTCCAAAAGATCCAACATCCTATAAAGAACAATGTGTTGAGAATAATATAGGTATGTAAGCAAGAAGTATGGTGCAAGACTGCTCATCACTCTGACATGGCCAGCCTATCTAATAAGGAGGTGGGAACACTGGGTCAAAGAGCTATGATGCCAGGGCTCACATCTCCCAGGGGTGGGAGAAGTCAATGGACATGTAATCCTGTCAGATGCAAATAGGTTACAGGATCTGTATATCCATGGCATTCTGACCATAACCCCATATAGAATAATAAATATACCCATATTCTTACCGGAAGTTAATGAAATGTTTCAACATGTGAATTCATCATATTTTACCAATAATCACATTGTACACATATTCTTACCGGGAATTGATCGAATATGACACTGAGCATGTGTATTTGTAACGGGTCTGGGAGGTGGAACCTCTGAGCAACTATACAAGGGGGCAGTCCTTGTAAGGAAGCGTGTGGCTCCCAGGAAAGACGGGCAGGTAGTCACGGCAAGTGACAGGGACAGTCTCTGGGTAGAAGGGCAGGTAGTCACGGCAAGTGACAGGGACAGTCTCTGGGTAGAAGGGCAGGTAGTCATGGCAAGTGACAGGGTCAGTCTCTGGGTAGAAGGGCAGGTAGTCACGGCAAGTGACAGGGACAGTCTCTGGGTAGAAGGGCAGCGGGCTGGTGGCTGGTGAGCACTCCCAGGTGAGCGGGCGAGAGTCTCTGTACAGGCAGATGGTCACGGCAAGTGACGGCAGAGCCTCCAGGTAGGCTAGCAGGCAGGTAGCAGGTGAGCGCTCCCAGGTGAGCGGGCAAGAGTCTCTGGACAGGCAGGTGGTCACGGCAAGTGACGGCAGAGCCTCCAGGTAGGCTAGCAGGCAGGTAACAGGTGAGCGCTCCCAGGTGAGCGGGCAGGCTGGTGCATAGACAGACTGACAGGTGTCGGAGGGCAGACCGTTGGACCGCAGGCTTGCAAGCAGGTAAGCGGATATCAGGCAGGTATCAAGCAGGAATCTGGCAGGTGACTGGCAGGTAACAGGCAGGAATCAGGCAGGTGACTGGCAGGTAACAAGCAGGAATCTGGCAGGTGACTGGCAGGTAACTGGTAACGGGACCTGAGGGCTGAAGCAGAGTGAAGGCTTTGCAACAACATTGCTCGGGCACCTCCATTTTGGAGGAGGTGCCTTATATATGGGAGGTCCTCCGGCAATTGGCCGGGGACTCCTTAGGACGGCGCGCGCGGTCCCTATAAGAGAGGGGGAGCGCGCGCGCGCCCTAAGCACACTGCCGGGGAAGGAGCGCGTGCCGGAAGCAGCGGGGAGAGAAGCGCTGGAGGACGCCGCGCCAGGAGCGGGGAGGTGAGAGGGACGGCGTCTCTGCCTAGTACGGGGCAGAGACGCCGATGCTACAGTACCCCCCCCTTTAGGCCCCCTCTTTTTTTGGCCAGAAAGAAATTTTTCAAGGAGAAGCGGGGCGTTGATGTTCTCCCTGGGTTCCCAAGTTCTCTCCTCAGGACCAAACCCCTTCCAATCTACCAGAAAAAAGGTCTTTCCTCTTACCCTCTTGGAGGCCAGAATACTCTCTACCTCAAAGACGTCATGAGCGGAAACCGGAGCAGGAGGGGCACCTGGATTATTGGAAAAAGAGTTAAAGACAACGGGTTTGAGGAGAGATACGTGGAAGGAGTTGGGAATCCGTAGGGTGGCCGGGAGTTTTAATTTGTAGGCCACAGGGTTAATTTGCCTGAGGACTTCGAATGGACCGATGAATCGAGGGCCCAACTTGAAGGAGGGTACTTTGAGCCGCACTTGTTTGGACGAGAGCCAAACCTTGTCTCCCGGACGGAATTGAGGCGGATCCAGACGTCTCTTATCAGCATATCTCTTCATCCGCTCAGAGGACAGAAGAAGAGCGGACCTTGTACTCTCCCAAATAGTAGAAAATTCGCTGACAATAGACTCTGCAGTCTGGGTTGTCCACAGAAACGGAGACAGGAAGTGGAATCCGGGGATGTTGGCCACCGACTATAAAGAACGGGGATTTGGAAGAGGATTCGCTGTCATGGTTATTGTAAGAGAACTCGGCCCATGGTAGGAGATCCACCCAGTCCGAATGGTGTGCATTAACGAAGTGCCGGAGGTAACTGGTCAGGATCTGATTGATCCGCTCCACTTGACCATTGGACTGTGGGTGGTAAGCGGAGGAGAAGTCCAGGGTGATGTCTAGCAGCTTACATGTGGCTCTCCAGAAGCGTGAGGTGAACTGAACCCCACGATCCGACACGATGTGGAGGGGCAGGCCATGGAGACGGAAGATGTGGCTGATAAAGTCTTTAGCCAGCTCGGGTGCAGATGGGAGACGAGGCAGGGGAATGAAGTGGGCCATCTTAGAAAAGCGGTCAGCGACAACCCAAATGACTGTACAACCGGCAGAAATAGGAAGATCGGTGATAAAGTCCATAGCAATGTGCTGCCAAGGAGCAGCAGGTACGGGAAGGGGCAGGAGATGGCCGGCAGGTAGATGTCTGGGAACTTTGTTACGGGCACAGGATGAGCAGGTCGCGACGAAGTCTACCACGTCCTTATGCAGGGTAGGCCACCAGTAATGCCGGGTAATGAGTTGAAAGGTCTTCTTTTGGCCAGCATGGCCAGCTAGCTTAGAAGAATGTCCCCAGCGAAGAACCCTCTCCCGATCTGGTACAGCTACAAACGTCTTACCGGGTGGGAGACGAGTCAGATCCAAGGGGGCCACATTCATCACCTTGGAGGAGTCGATGATGTGCGTAGGCTCCTCCTCTTGATCGGAGGACAGGAAGGACCGGGACAAGGCATCAGCTTTGACGTTCTTGTCCGCCGGACGGAAATGAAGAATGAAGTCGAAGCGGGCAAAAAACGACCACCGGGCCTGGCGAGGATTGAGTCTCTGGGCATTTTGGAGATATGCCAGGTTTTTGTAATCCGTGTAGATAATTACCAGGTAGAGAGCCCCTTCAAGCAGATAGCGCCACTCCCCCAGTGCCAATTTGATGGCTAACAATTCACGGTCTCCTATGGAGTAGTTGCGCTCAGACGAGGAGAAGATTTTGGAGAAGAAGCCGCAGGTTACCATTCTCCCGGTAGAAGATTTTTGGGTGAGTACCGCTCCGGCTCCGATGGAGGAGGCATCAACCTCCAGGTAGAATTGTTTATTACAGTCCGGACGGTGCAGGACGGGAGCAGAGGCGAAGGCTTTCTTTAAGGAAAGGAAGGCCTCCTCGGCTTCAGGCGACCATGTTCTGGGATTAGCCCCCTTACGGGTAAGTGCAGATATGGGAGCAGTCCGAGACGAGAAGTGTGGGATGAAAAGACGATAGTAATTAGCGAAGTCCAGGAATCGCTGTATCGCCTTCAAACCTTCAGGACGAGGCCATTTTAGAACGGTAGAGAGCTTCTCGGGATCCATTTGCAGACCTGTCTGGGAGATGACAAAGCCTAAGAACGGTAGGGAGGTCTGGTCGAAGAGGCACTTCTCGTATTTGGCATAGAGGTGGTTCTGCCGAAGCCTAAGCAGGACCTGACGAACATCCCTTCGGTGTGTGGGGAGATCCGGAGAGAAGACCAAGATATCGTCCAGGTATACCACTACGCAGGAGTACAGGAGGTCGCGGAAGATGTCGTTGACTAGTTCTTGAAAGACAGCGGGAGCATTACAGAGACCGAAGGGCATCACAAGGTACTCATAATGACCGTCCCGGGTATTGAATGCCGTCTTCCACTCGTCTCCTTGACCGATACGGACCAGGTTATATGCTCCTCGTAGATCCAGCTTGGAGAAGATCCTGGCGCCCTTGAGACGGTCAAACAATTCGGAGATGAGCAGCAGGGGGTATTTGTTTTTTACTGTGATGAGATTGAGTCCTCTGTAGTCAATACAGGGACGTAGCGAGCCGTCTTTCTTTTTGACAAAGAAGAATCCGGCTCCAGCCGGTGAGATAGATTTTCGGATAAATCCCCTAGCCAGATTCTCTTCAATGTACTCAGACATGGCCCGGGTCTCGACTGCAGACAACGGGTAGATACGCCCACGGGGAGGAGTGGTGCCAGGTACCAGGTCGATCGGGCAGTCATATGGCCTATGGGGTGGCAACGTCTCTGCTTCCTTCTTACCGAAGACGTCCGCATAGGGCCAGTAAGGAGCCGGGAGACCTGGTAAATTAGCTGGAGTAGGCGGAGGGCGAGCTGGGCGGACCGGAACCAGGCAGGTCCTATGGCAGTCTGGACCCCATCGGAGTACTTCACCGGATCGCCAGTTCAATACGGGTTCGTGTGTCTGGAGCCAAGGTAGACCTAGCAACAGGGAGTGAGAAAGTCCGGACAGCACATGGAATGAGATTTCCTCAGAGTGCAGCATTCCCACCTGCAGGGTTATGGGTTCAGTGACGAGCAGGATGGTCTCCGAGAGAAGTCTTCCATCCACGGAGGCGACTGATAATGGTTCAGCCAAGGACTTGGTGGGAATACGGTATCTCTCTACCAGAGACTGGGAGATGAGGTTTCTAGCAGCTCCAGAATCCAGGTGGGCGAGTTCAAAGTGACGGTTTTCTCCCCAAGCAATAGAGACCGGTAAAGTCAGAGATGGAGAGGGCTTACTTTTGTCTAGGACGACCTCTCCGAGCGGTCCTAGACACTGGCGTTTCCCGGCTTTTCCGAGCAGGAACGGATGAAGTGCTCCCTACTGCCACAATAGAAACAGCTTCCCTCGGCTCGGCGAGATTCTTGGCGAGATCTGACCATCTTGGTCTGGTCGATCTGCATAGGTTCAGGCGAGAGCGCCCGCGGAGTGACTGGTTGAGAGGCAGGTCTCAGGGAAGTAGGAGCAGAGCAAGAAAAGTCTTTCTCCCAGGCAGTCTCTTTGGCACGTTCTTGGAACCGGATGCCAATCCGGGTAGCTAGTGACACCAGGTCATCCAGAGTGGTAGGAATGTCCCGACCAGCTAACTCGTCCTTAATCCGACCGGAAAGACCCTCCCAGAAGACAGACACCAGAGCCTCATTTTCCCAGGCAAGTTCAGAAGCGAGGGTGCGGAACCATATGGCATATTGGCCCACGGAGAGACTCCCTTGGCGGAGACGTAGCAGAGAGGAGGCAGAAGAGGTTTTCCGTCCAGGTTCATCGAAGACTTTCCGGAAAGCAGCGAGGAAAGACGGCAGGTCGGACACCAGGGGATCCCCTCTCTCCCACAGGGGATTTAGCCATGCCAGTGCCTCCCCAGTGAGATGGGACATGATGAAGGCCACCTTGGCCCGGTCGGAGATGAACTGGTATGCCAATAGCTCAAAGTGCAGGGTGCACTGGTTTATGAAACCCCGAGCTAAAGTAGGTTCGCCGGCAAAGCGTGGAGGTGCCAGAAGCCGAGGTCCATAGTCGGGTACCATGAAGGGACTGGATTGCGGTACCGCAGGAATGGGCACGGCTGGACCAAAGGTAGACATAGACGAGTCACACAATGCGCCTAGACGAGAGTTAACGGACCGTAGATAGGACAGTACCACCTCCTGCTGAGTTTTCTGACGTAAGACTTCCTGGTGCAGATCAGAGATCTGGGGGCCACCGGGTTCCATGGCCCGAGCAAACTGTAACGGGTCTGGGAGGTGGAAGCTCTGAGCAACTATACAAGGGGGCAGTCCTTGTAAGGAAGCGGGTGGCTCCCAGGGAAGACGGGCAGGTAGTCACGGCAAGTGACAGGGACAGTCTCTGGGTAGAAGGGCAGGTAGTCACGGCAAGTGACAGGGACAGTCTCTGGGTAGAAGGGCAGGTAGTCACGGCAAGTGACAGGGACAGTCTCTGGGTAGAAGGGCAGGTAGTCACGGCAAGTGACAGGGACAGTCTCTGGGTAGAAGGGCAGCGGGCTGGTGGCTGGTGAGCGCTCCCAGGTGAGCGGGCGAGAGTCTCTGGACAGGCAGGTGGTCACGGCAAGTGACGGCAGAACCTCCAGGTAGACTAGCAGACAAGTAGCGGGTGGACGCTCCCAGGTGAGCGGGCAAGAGTCTCTGGACAGGCAGGTGGTCACGGCAAGTGACGGCAGAGCCTCCAGGTAGGCTAGCAGGCAGGTAGCAGGTGAGCGCTCCCAGGTGAGCGGGCAAGAGTCTCTGGACAGGCAGGTGGTCACGGCAAGTGACGGCAGAGCCTCCAGGTAGGCTAGCAGGCAGGTAACAGGTGAGCGCTCCCAGGTGAGCGGGCAGGCTGGTCCATAGACAGACTGACAGGTGTCGGAGGGCAGACCGTTGGACCGCAGGCTTGCAAGCAGGTAAGCGGATATCAGGCAGGTATCAAGCAGGAATCTGGCAGGCGACTGGCAGGTAACAGGCAGGAATCAGGCAGGTGACTGGCAGGTAACAAGCAGGAATCTGGCAGGTGACTGGCAGGTAACTGGTAACGGGACCTGAGGGCTGAAGCAGAGTGAAGGCTTTGCAACAACATTGCTCGGGCACCTCCATTTTGGAGGAGGTGCCTTATATATGGGAGGTCCTCCGGCAATTGGCCGGGGACTCCTTAGGACGGCGCGCGCGGTCCCTATAAGAGAGGGGGAGCGCGCGCGCGCCCTAAGCACACTGCCGGGGAAGGAGCGCGTGCCGGAAGCAGCGGGGAGAGAAGCGCTGGAGGACGCCGCGCCAGGAGCGGGGAGGTGAGAGGGACGGCGTCTCTGCCTAGTACGGGGCAGAGACGCCGATGCTACAGTATTCATGATATATCACCTATAATACCCACAAAGAACAATTATACACATATTCCTAGCAGAAGTAAATCATATATGTTACTGGGCATGTCTATTCATTGTATTTCAACCATAATTCCCAGTAAAAATATTTATACCCTGTGAAAACTTCAGTCTCGGGATCGCCGCCTAGCGTCTCCAGGCGGATAGCACTCTTCAATTAAAGGCACTTCACATGGGTTTTAAAGGTAATTCTGGTTTATTTCAACAGAAAATGATACGGCTCAGTTACAGCACTGTTCAAACACTTTTGGGCCCCATGCTCCAATAATTTTCCTTGCCCACAGGCCTCTCTCGCCTGCATGGGACCCTTCAGACTTCCGGGTCCGACTCCCTCCTGGAGCAATGCATGACACTGCTGTGAGGGCATAGGGCCAACAAATAACCCTCCCAACAGTGTCCAAATTTCCCCACCCAATAGATTGACCCCTATGCTGCTGGGATGGGTGTCCATATGGCCTCCTAGCAGCCAACAACTATCATTACTGTGGTCAACCTGCCACAACTCATATTCTTTTTGAAAATTGTTCACATATGTATTCCTGATATGTTACCCAAAATCCCCATATAGAATACGAATTATACCAATATTCCTATCAGAAGAACAAGAAATATGTTACTGGATATGTGTATTTGTGATATTTCACCCATAATCCCCATACAGAACAATAGTTGTACACATATTCCTATTGAATGTAGATTAAATATGTTCCTGGGCATGTGCATTTGTGATATTTCACCCATAATCCCCATACAGAACAATAGTTATACCCATATTCCTATGAGAAGTAGATGAAGTATGTTCCTGGGCATGTGTATTTGTGATATTTCACCCATAATCCCCATACAGAACAATAGTTATACCCATATTCCTATGAGAAGTAGATGAAATATGTTCCTGGGCATGTGTATTTGTGATATTTCACCCATAATCCCCATACAGAACTATAGTTATACCCATATTCCTATGAGAAGTAGATGAAGTATGTTCCTAGGCATGTGTATTTGTGATATTTCACCCATAATCCCCATACAGAACAATAGTTATACCCATATTCCTATTGAATGTAGATGAAATATGTTCCTGGGCATGTGTATTTGTGATATTTCACCCATAATCCCCATACAGAACAATAGTTATACCCATATTCCTATTGAATGTAGATGAAATATGTTCCTGGGCATGTGTATTTGTGATATTTTAGCCATAATCCCCATAGAGAACAATAATTATACCTATATTCCTATGAGATGTTGATGAGATATATCACCAGGCGTGTGTAACCCCGATATTCTACACATAATCCTAAATAGTTACAATCTTTTTTCCCTGGTTCTATTATTAAACTTTAATCCAGCCGTGTGGATGTTCTGATTCATTTTAGTATTTCCATTGAATTCCCTCTGATTTCTTTCTATATTACAGGTCAAGAGTTAAAAACTGCAGCTTCTTCTAATCCAGTATCAAGGCCAGAAGTCATTTCCTGGTCAGCATTTGAAAAATGAGCTGCCATCTAGTGGTCGAGTCTAGCATTGCAGCCCATCATCCCATCATCCCAATATGCACTTTAGTACGTCCCATTGATGGGTGGTGGCAGTGGCGTACCGCCAATGGCGGCAGACCACGCGACTGCTATGGGGCCCGTGAGCCGCGGGGGCCCCATAGCAGTCCAGGGGTGGACATACCGCCGCCGGTGCAGCAGCGCCGGGTCCCCACCATGCAGCTGCACCAAGGGGCCTGCAAGGTGCAGCTGCTCCCTGCACATGGCGATCAGGGAGCGATCCCTGCAGCTCCGCTGCTGTCAGGAGAATAGCAGCGGAGCTGGAGGGTTCATTCTCTGCTTCCTCCCTGACACAGGCGCGCGCAGCTTGATGACGTCATCATGCAGTGCGCGCCTGGGTCAGGAAGAAAGCTGCCAGCAACCAGGAGGATGCAGCTGCAGGGGAGTAAGCTGAGGTAAGTTGTTGTTTTTTTTTTTTTACTGAAATGCTGGGGAGGGGGCTGGGAAGAGCAATAATGGGGCTGATGGGACTGGGGAGAGAAATATTGGGGCTGGGGAGAGGGCTGATGGGGCTGGGGAGAGGAATAATGGGGTTGATGGGGCTGGGGAGAGCAATAATGGGGTTGATGGGGCTGGGGAGAGGAATAATGGGGTTGATGGGGCTGGGCAGAGCAATAATGAGTCTGAGGGGGCTGGGGAGAGGAGTGATGGGGCTTGGGATAGGAATAATGGGACTAATGGGGCTGGGAAGAGCAATAATGGGGCTGGGAAGAGCAATAATGGGGCTAGGGAGAGGAATGATGGGGTTGAAGGGGCTGGGGAGAGGAATAATGGGATGGTGGGGCTAGGGAAAGCAATGATGGGGCTGGGGAGAGGAATGATGGGGCTGGGGAGAGCAATGATGGGGATGGTGGGGCTGGGGAGAGCAATGATGGGATGGTGGGGCTGGGGTGAGCAATAATGGGGCTGGGGAGAGGAATAATGGAGTTGATGGGGCTGGGGAGAGGAATGATGGGGCTGGGGAGAGCAATAATGGGGCTGATGGGGCTAGGAAGAGCAATAATGGGGCTGATGGGGCTGGGGAGAGCAATAATGGGGTTGATGGGGCTGGGAAGAGCAATAATGGGGCTGATGGGGCTGGGGAGAGGAATGATGGGGCTGGAAAGAGCAATAATGGGGCTGATAGGGCTGGGGAGAGCAATGATGGGGATGGTAGGGAAGGGGATAGCAATGACGTGTTGCTGGGAGAGAGCAATTATGGGGGTGCTGGGAGTGAGCAATGATGGGGGTGCTGGGACAAAGCAATGGTGGGGGGCAGGGAGAGAGCAATTATGTGGGGCTGGGAGAGAGCAATGATGGAGGTGCTGGGACAGAGTAATGATGGGGGTGCTGAGAGGAAATGATGGGGGTGCTGGGAGAGCGCAATGATGGGGGTGCTGGGAGAAAGCAATGATGGGAGTGCTGGGAGAAGCAATGATGGAGGTGCTGGGACAGAGCAATGATGGGGGGCTGGGAGAGAGCAATGATGGAGGTGCTGGGACAGAGCAATGATGGGGGTGCTGGGACAGAGCAATGATGGAGGCTGGGAGAGAGCAATGATGGGGTGGTGGGACAGAGTAATGATGGGAGTGCTGGGAGAGAGCAATGGTGGGGGTGCTGGAAGAGAGCAACGATGAGGGGGCTGGGACAGAGCAATGACAGGGGTGCTGGGACAGAGCAATCACGGGGGTGCTGGGAGAGAGTAATGATGGGGGTGCTGAGAGAGAGCAATGATGGAGGTGGTGGGAGAGAGCAATGACGGGGGTGCTGGGAGAGAGCAATGACTAGGGTGCTGGGAGAGAGCAATGATGGGGGTGCTGGGAGAGAGCAATTATGGGGGTTTCACTTTGCTTGTACTGTGAAGCCTTGTATGTTTTCCGTGTGCACACAGCCTTACAGTTAATTGGGGAGAGTCATAGAGACTGAATAATTTATATTATTGGCCGGTGCAGATTATAGTTAATGGGCGGCACAGTGCTGCTTATCACTTTATATTTTGATTACTAAGTGGCTAATAGTATATTAATGGGGGGGGTTACATATCTGTATTCGAGGACACAGAGCGGGGGAGACATATGTATGCATACAATATGTGACCTTGTTATTTTCTAGGTTGGAGGTCATCGTGACAAGACGAGTCGTGGCTGGGAGATGTCGACATGAAGGTCTGACCAGATGGAGAAGGAGCAGCAGAAACCGGCTCTGATCATATGACACGTCAGCGGTAAGAGCCAGGATGTAAATATTATTCTGTATCTGCACTGTGTGACTTGGAGAGATAATGTTATCTGTAAAATCCCTTAGGCTGTACTCTCACATTTGTGTGAAATGTCCGTGTGCTGCCAGATCTTTTTATCGGATGGTCCACGGACTCGTACAGTTTTATAGATCCATTCACACATCCATGAAAATCACGTATCTGAGAATGAGATCTAAGAGGGTCAGAGAATGTCCTGTTCTGATCCGATTTTGAGGATTAGAATAGGACATGCTCAATGCGTCAGTAAAACAGGGCAGCACACCGACATGGCACACAGATGCAGGAATGTAGCCTTATTATGTATAGCACAGTCCCTTAGTACATAGTGTACTCACTTATTATTTATAGCGCCATTCTTAGTTATATAGTTTCCTCTTTTATTATGTATAGCGCCGTCCCTTATTATGTACCATCCTCTCTAGCGGCTAACAGTTGGGGGATCATACTGTGTTGGGGTCAGCATACTTTACCCTGGGAGTTGAGGTGGGGTACAGTAGGGTCATTATACTGTGCATGTGGAGGAATTCACCATGGGGGTTTCATACTGTGGGGGGCCCTTTTATTGGCATAACACTTTATGGGGCAATGAAAGAGAGATATAGGACGTCAGCATGAGGAAAATTACTATGTAAAGGATGGAAAGTTGTGAGATCTGATCTTTGGTGACCCCGACAATTATTTAATTTTTTTTTTTTTTGGGGGGGGGGTCAATTAGAGCTTCTGCTATGGGGCCCCATGATTCCTATGTACGCCCCTGGGTGGTGGATCTCTTATGACCATCACTGTGAATTGGTCCTTACTCTGGAGCTGGGGCTTTTTGTTTTTAATGTCCGTTTATGAAATGTATCCATTAGTGTTAGTAATAATAAAACACTAATATTGATTACTAGATGGTGGCCCGATTCTAACGCATCGGGTATTCTAGCATATGTCTCCCCACCCTCCTTTATAATGCCCCATGCAGGAAGTCACATCCCCCGTATATAATACCCCATGCATATAATACCCCATGCAGGATGTCACATCCCCCATATATAATGCCCCATGCAGGATGTCACATCCCCTGTATATAATACCCCATGCAGGATGTCACATCCCCCTATATAATGCCCCATGCAGGAAGTCACATCCCTCCTATATAATACCCAATGCAGGATGTCACCTCTCCCCCATATAATGCCCCATGTAGGATGTCACCTCTCCCCCCCATATAATGGCCCATGCAGGATGTCACCTCTCCCCCCATATAATGCCCCATGCAGGCTGTCACATCCCCCTATATAATACCCCATGCAGGATGTCCCATCCCCTATGGCCCCATACAAAAAAAAACAAAAACAATACTCACCTCACTGCTTCTCTGGACTCCAGCGTAGCCGGCATCTTCACGCTGTGAGCGGTCAGGAGAGAGCGCGGTGTAAAGACGTCACCGCGCCCTCTGACCTGAGACGTCACAGAGCTGCAGCGGAAGACACAGGAGCTGCTGCGCAGGCACGGGGAGGGGTAAGTATGACGCCCGGTGCCGGGGTCCTGATCGAGCGGGGGGAGGGACGGGATGAGAGAGGGGAGGGGAGAGGAGGGGAGGGGTAAGTATGACGCGGGGTGCCGGGGTCCTGATCGAGCGGGGGGAAGGACAGGAGGAGAGGAGAGGAGAGGAGGGGAGGGGAGGGGCGTCACTCTTGTCCTCGGGAGATAAGCGGCCGTAGCCGCTGATCTTCTGACGATAGCCGCATGTAGGTCAGCGGCACCTGCGGTCGGGGGACTTATGCTGCGAGCAGCCGGCTGCATCGCCGCTGACCTCCGTGCCACACGAGCCGCTAATGTCCGCCATGTTTTTCTGAAATGCCGTGTCGCTGATTGGCCGCGGCCGGACCAATCAGCGACCCGGGATTTCCAGGACAGACAGACAGACAGACGGGATAAGACAATTATATAGATAGATCTATATATATAATCGTCTTATCCCGTCTGTCTGTCCAGGAAATCCCGCGTTGCTCATTGGTCCGCCAGCGGCCAATCAGCGCCGCGGGATTTCTGAAAAAAGATGGCGGCCGTTAGCGGCTCATCTGCGGGACGGAGCTCAGCGGCGATGCAGCCGGGAGATGACCGGCGCGAGGCGCTCATCTCCCGGCCGGCAACAGCAGAAGGAACCCGACCGCCGGACCCATCTGCGGGACAGAGATGCAGCCGGGAGATGAGCGGCGCGAGGCGCTCATCTCCCGGCCGGTAGCAGCGGATGGACCGCTGGCGCCGCTGACCTCCATGCGGAACGGAGGACTGGGGAGCGGCGCTGCGGGTCGGGATACTTCTCCTGCGAGCGCCCGCTCATGTCCCGGGTTCTCGCAGCGGAAGTAGCCGCAGAGGCAGCGCCGCTCCCCGGTCCTCACCAAGACGATTCGATGATTGGTCGCGGTCTTCGGACCCGACCAATCACTGATCTTAGCGCAAAAGTTAAACATCGCTGTGCTGATTGGTCGCCGACACTGCCCGCGACCAATCACCGATTTGGGCGCCACATTTAAATATCGGCCGCGAACAATCAGCACAGCGGGGTTTAAATCTGGAGCCAAGATCGGTGATTGGTCGCGGCCGATATTTATATTTGCCGCCCAAATCGGTGATTGGTCGCGGGCAGTGTCGGCGACCAATCAGCAAAGTAGTGGTTAACTTTAGCCGCAAGATCAGTGATTGGTCGCGGGCCAAGACCGCGACCAATCACCGATTTGTGCGGCACATTTAAATAGCGGCCGCGACCAATTGGATGTCAGCGCCGCTCCCCGGTCCTCCATTCACGCCCTAGCCGCATAGATGTCAGCGGCGCTGCCTGTGCGGATACTTCCGCTGCGAGAACCCGGGACTTGAGAGGGCGCTCGCAGCAGAAGTATCCCGACCCGCAGCGCCGCTCCCCGGTCCTCCCTTCACACCCTAGCCGCTGATGTCCCCACAGTATCCGCATGGTGTTTACAAAGATCCGGACATTTGTGTTAAAAATCGCTGATTGGTTGCTGGCGGTGCCCGCGACCAATCACCGATTTGGGTGCCAAATTTAAATATCGGCCGCGACCAATCACCGATCTTGGCTCCACATTTAAACACCGCTGTACTGATTGGTCGCGGCCGCTATTTAAATTTGGCGCCCAAATCGGTGATTGGTCGCGGGCAGCGGCCGCGACCAATCAGCAGAGCGGTGTTTAACTTTAGCGCCAAGATCACTGATTGGTCGCGTGCGGAGAGCGCGACCAATCAGCGAATCATATTGGTGAGGAGCGGGGAGCGGAATCGTATTAGTGAGGACCGGGGAGCGCCGCTGCCTGTGCGGCTACTTCCACTGCGAGAAACCTAGAGATGAGCGACTGCTCGCAGCAGAGGTATCCCGACCCGCAGCGCCGCTCCCCGGTCCTCCCTTCACACCCTAGCCGCTGATGTCCCCACAGTATCCGCATGGTGTTACAAAGATCCGGACATTTGTGTCCGCGACCAATCACCGATTTGGGCGCCAAAATTAAATATCGGCCGCGACCAATCAGCACAGCGGTGTTTAAATCTGGAGCCAAGATCGGTGATTGGTCGCGTCCGATATTTAAATTTGGCGCCCAAATTGGTGATTGGTCGCGGCCAGCGACCAATCAGCGATTTTTAACACAAATGTCCGGATATTTGTAACACCATGCGGTTACTGTGGGGACATCAGCGGCTAGGGTGTGAAGGGAGGACCGGGGAGCGGCGCTGCCTGTGCGGATATTTCTGCTGCGAGAACCAGGGACATGGGCGAGCGCTCGCAGCAGAAGTATCCGGACATTTGTGTTAAAAATCGCTGATTGGTCGCGGGCGCTGGCCGCGACCAATCACCAATTTGGGCGCCAAATTTAAATATCGGACGCGACCAATCATCGATCTTGGCTCCAGATTTAAACACCGCTGTACTGATTGGTCGCAGACGCTATTTAAATGTGCCGCCAAAATCGGTGATAGGTTGCGCCCAGCGTCGGCGACCAATCAGCACAGTGGTGTTTAAATGTGGAGCCAAGATCGGTGATTGGTTGCGGACGATATTTAAATTTGGCGCCCAAATCGGTGATTGGTCGCGGGCAGCGCCAGCGACCAATCAGCGATTTTTAACACAAATGTCCGGACCTTTGTAACACCATGCGGATACTGTGGGGACATCAGCGGCTAGGGTGTGAAGGGAGGACCGGGGAGCGGCGCTGCGGGTCGGGATACTTCTGCTGCGAGCAGTCGCTCATGTCCCGGGTTCTCGCAGCGGAAGTAGCCGCACAGGCAGCGGCGCTCCCCGGTCCTCACTAATACGATTCCGCTCCCCGCTCCTCACCAATACGATTCGCTGATTGGTCGCGCTCTCCGCACGCGACCAATCAGTGATCTTGGCGTTAAAGTTAAACACCGCTCTGCTGATTGAATCACCGATTTGGGCGCCACATTTAAATAGCGGCCGCGACCAATCACCGATCTTGCCGCCACATTTAAACACTGCTGTGCTAATTGGTCGCGGACGCCAGCCGCGACCAATCAGCGAGATTGGCGCCAAATTTAAACAACGCTCTGCTGATTGGTTGAGGCCGCCGGCCGCGACTAATCAGCGATTTTGGCGCCAAATTTAAACCCTCTGCTGATTGGTTGAGGCCGCCGACCAATCAGCGATTTTGGCACCAAATTTAAACACCGCTCTGCTGATTGGCCGCGGCCGGCGACCAATCAGCGATTTTGCGCCAAATTTAAACCCCGCTCTGCATCGCTCTGCTGATTGGTCGCGGTCGCCGGCCGCGACCAATCAGCAGTATTGTCGCCAAATTTAAACACCTCTTTGCTGATTGGTCGCGGTGGTGACTAATCAGCGATTTTGGTGCCAAATTTAAACACGCTCTCCTGTCCTCACTAACACAGTTCGCTGATTGGTCTCGACCGCCGCCCGCTACCAATCAGCGAATTTGGTGCAAAATTTAAACACCGCTCTGCTGATTGTTCGCGACTGGCGGCTGCGACCAATCAGCGAGATTGGCGCCAAATTTAAATACCGCTCTGCTGATTCGTCGCGGCCGCCATCCCCGACCAATCAGTGAGATTGGCGCCAAATTTAAACAACGCTCTGCTGATTGGTCGCGGCCGCCATCCGCGACCAATCAGCGAGATTGGCGCCAAATTTAAACAACGCTCAGCTGATTGGTTGAGGCTGGCGACCGCGACCAATCAGCAGAGCGGGGTTTAAATTTGGCCCCAAAATCGCTAATTAGTCACGGCTGACGGCCGCGACCAATCAGCAGATCGTTGTTTAAATTTTGCGCCAAAATCGCTGATTGGTCGCGGCCAGCGGCCTCGACCAATCAGCGATTTTGGCGCCAAATTTAAACCCCGCTCTGCATCGCTCTGGTGATTGGTCGCGGTCGGCGGCCGCGACCAATCAGCAGTATTGGCGCCAAATTTAAACACCGCTCTGCTGATTGTTCGCGACTAATCAGCGATTTTGGTGCCAAATTTAAACACGCTCTCCAGTCCTCACTAACACGGTTCACTGATTGGTAGCGGCCGCCGCCCGTGACCAATCACCGATATTGCCGCCAAATTTAAACACCGCTGTGCTGATTGGTCGCGGTTGCCGAACACGACCAATCAGCGATTTTGGCGCCAAATTTAAACACCGTTCTGCTGATTGCGCCCGGTCGGCCACATACATATTCTAGAATACCCGATGCGTTAGAATCGGGCCACCATCTAGTGTTTTAATATAAGAATACATTTGTGATCTATAGAGATGGATGAGCACTTTTCTGTGCACATACTGCTTTATGGGATTTCTGTGCGGCTAGCTTAGTATTTACAGCTCCGGATTGTAGAGTTGTGGTTAATGTCAGGCTTGTTTTATTCCTCCTATTACATGAGGTTCGGGGATAAGGGGCTCACTCAATACGGAACAGGGAGCGCGATCATCTTGTAACCTGAGGGGCGCTGGTAACTCATCATTGTCCTAAAGTTGAGGGCTGTAGGTCCTGTCTATATGATACAACCCATAATAATAAAACACACTCGTGTAGACAACACAAACTAAAGGGGAGAAAAGAGTTCTGATCCTCAGAATATTGTGAGGTAAAAATATAAAAATGAGAGTTTTACGGCAAAAGTGAGGCTGCACGAGCCCTCCTCCGTGACGTCACCACGCACTGGTGTATTCTTAGAGAAGCTGTCAGGAGCGCGCGGCTTCCTTTCTAATCATGCACCACTGCGCATGCTCTGCCTGCGCCCTGCCCGAACCATAGAGAGAAACTGCGGTTCAACTTCCGCCTCCCTTTCTGGCCTGTTACCGTGATGATTAAAGGTTAGCCTAAAGTCTATGGTATCGTGCCGCGATGCACGTTGGGATACCCCCGCCCTCCTCGCCGGTCCTCCCAATTTGCGCTGCCCGAGGTCCGTGTCTTGTAGCAAGATGGCGGAGTTGGGTTCGGGGTGACCAGACAAGAAGAGAAAGAAGCCGCCAGTGAGCTGCATAGTTGTCCGTGACACTGTGTGACAGCCCCCAACCCGTCCGCCATAGTGTACCCGCACAGCCTCATGTCAGAGTGACAGGCAGTGCTCGGTGCGTGCTCATTCATCGGCGACTATCGGAGCTGTCAGACACGTATCACGACTCTGTGCATGGCGCGGCCGGCCGGCCTGCTGGACTAGTCGTGTGCCTACTGGATTGTGTCGGGTTCTCGCATGAGTTCCCCGGACCAAAGGCGGCGGCAGCAGCAGGAGAGAGAGGGAGCCCCGGAGCCTGAGGAGAGGAGCATACACACCCCCTGCAGCAGCGGCAGCCCGGCTCACAGCCCCGGGGGAGACAGGTCAGAGGGGGAAGGGATCCAGTGCAGCCCGGATCACGGCCCCGGGGGAGACGGGTCAGAGGGGGAAGGGATCCAGTGCAGCCCGGATCACGGCCCCGGGGGAGACGGGTCAGAGGGGGAAGGGATCCAGTGCAGCCTGGATCACAGCCCCGGGGGAGACGGGTCAGAGGGGGAAGGGATCCAGTGCAGCCCGGATCACGGCCCCCGGGGGAGACGGGTCAGAGGGGGAAGAGATCCAGTGCAGCCCGGATCACGGCCCCGGGGGAGACGGGTCAGAGGGGGAAGGGATCCAGTGCAGCCCGGATCGCGGCCCCGGGGGAGACGGGTCAGAGGGGGAAGGGATCCAGTGCAGCCCGGATCGCGGCCCCCGGGAAGACGGGTCAGAGGTGGGGAAGGGATCCAGTGCAGCCCGGATGACGGCCCCGGGGGAGACGGGTCAGAGGTGGGGAAGGGATCCAGTGCAGCCCGGATGACGGCCCCGGGGGAGACGGGTCAGAGGTGGGGAAGGGATCCAGTGCAGCCCGGATGACGGCCCCGGGGGAGACGGGTCAGAGGTGGGGAAGGGATCCAGTGCAGCCCGGATCACGGCCCCCGGGAAGACGGGTCAGAGGTGGGGAAGGGATCCAGTGCAGCCCGGATGACGGCCCCGGGGGAGACGGGTCAGAGGTGGGGAAGGGATCCAGTGCAGCCCGGATCACGGCCCCCGGGAAGACGGGTCAGAGGTGGGGAAGGGATCCAGTGCAGCCCGGATCACGGCCCCCGGGAAGACGGGTCAGAGGTGGGGAAGGGATCCAGTGCAGCCCGGATCACGGCCCCCGGGAAGACGGGTCAGAGGTGGGGAAGGGATCCAGTGCAGCCCGGATGACGGCCCCCGGGAAGACGGGTCAGAGGTGGGGAAGGGATCCAGTGCAGCCCGGATGACGGCCCCCGGGAAGACGGGTCAGAGGTGGGGAAGGGATCCAGTGCAGCCCGGATGACGGCCCCGGGGGAGACGGGTCAGAGGTGGGGAAGGGATCCAGTGCAGCCCGGATGACGGCCCCGGGGGAGACGGGTCAGAGGTGGGGAAGGGATCCAGTGCAGCCCGGATGACGGCCCCGGGGGAGACGGGTCAGAGGTGGGGAAGGGATCCAGTGCAGCCCGGATGACGGCCCCGGGGGAGACGGGTCAGAGGTGGGGAAGGGATCCAGTGCAGCCCGGATGACGGCCCCGGGGGAGACGGGTCAGAGGTGGGGAAGGGATCCAGTGCAGCCCGGATGACGGCCCCGGGGGAGACGGGTCAGAGGTGGGGAAGGGATCCAGTGCAGCCCGGATGACGGCCCCGGGGGAGACGGGTCAGAGGTGGGGAAGGGATCCAGTGCAGCCCGGATCACAACCATGATTGGGGGGGGGCGTGAGGGAGATGAAGGGATCCAGTGCACTTGATCACAGCTCCCGGGAAGCCGGGTCAGAGGGAAGAAGAGATTCATGTGCTGCTCGGTTCATAGCCCTGGAAGAGTCAAGTTAAGGGAATGGGATCCAGTGCAGCCTGGATCTCAGACCTGGGGGAGACAGTTCAGTGATAAAAAAGGGATCCAGTGCTGCCCAGATCAGAGCACTGGGGGTGAGAGGTTGGGGAGGGAGGGGGATCCTGTGCAATTTTGCTTCTGTGAGGCCCATCTGCAGGTGGCTGGCAGTATGGGGAATTCTATGGATACTTTTAATATATGGTGATTTAGTGCAGCAGACAGTATGTAATATGCACTGTTTTGTTTAGATTATCATTGTGGCCCTGTACCTGTAGGGCCAATGTAAAAGAAAAAAAAGACAAAGCATATAATTGACAGTTTATAGGATCTTCGTCTCATCTTGCTTTGTGTCTTCCGTGTTGCTAGAAATACAGGAACAGAGAGTGATCAGAATAAAAAGTGTGCCATCTGTATGTCTTTTCAAAAGTAATATTTTTGTTCTTTGCAATGGATGCTTCATTTTCCGAAACACTGTTTTGTTTTTGTTTTTTTTAATACAAATGACCCCTTTATGTCTGCATTTTACCTGAAATGACTTAAAGGGAAAAATAAATGGTAAGCAATTAAAGGGGTCGTCCACTACTATTTAAAATACACCACTGTGTTTTTATGATGAAAAGAAGCTTCTTTGTAATTACCTCCCTCTGCTGTTTCTGTCTGTGAGAGGCGCTATCACTGGCCGCTCACAGGCAGCACTTGACCCCCGCTGACGTCACGTCAAGTGAGGCTTGGGTTGTGGGTGGGGTTATTCCCGCGTCACACCCTGCATCCACCGCTCGCTTTCCTAAGGAATGGGGAGAGGGAGATTGCGCGGTGGATGCCAGCTGTGACGCGCGGGGTAACCCCGCCCACAACCCAGCAGCCACCGGTAGAACGCGGAAGAGGGACCCCCGGCTGCATCCGGAATCATGACGTGATGTCAGAGCCGGCTGCAGCCGGAGTTCACGTGATGCCTGTGAGCGGCCAGTGATAGCGCCGCTCACAGGCAGAAACTGCAAAAGAAGGTAATTAGAAAGAGGCTACATTTCATCATAAAAACACATTGGGCTATTTTGAATATTAGTGGACGACCCCTTTACGGTTGGTGATAAATGGTGACTTTTAACACTGCACAGTATGTCACTGCTACTTCACAGCAGGGCTGTGGAGTCAGTAAGCCCAACCTCCGACTCCTCAGTTTCCCTGACTCCGACTCCACAGCACGGCCTCACTACTGAGCATGTACATAAAGTGCAGCACAGATTCATCTCAACTAAAACCCTAGATCCTTAGATCAGGAACAGAACAGACATTTATGGAAACATTTACAGCACATCCTGCATTGTACTACTGTACCCAATTTATTCTATATTTTTGTAGTCTGAGTCGGTCCATTTTGTACCGGCTCTGCTTCACAGCACAGTATGAGTGAGAGGCGTCTGAATGGATTTTTTGCCACTTGCTGATCATGGTGCCTTGCTCGACGCAATACTTGTATTGCGTTGTCAGTGATTATATAGTATTATTTGGCTTAAAGCTGCCATATTTCCCCAGCCTTAATTTTTGTCGCCATATATTTTTCAGTTCATTATTTCATTGGTCTTCGAAAAGCTCTATTTTTTTCGTTGACATAGGCTTATGAGCACTTGTTTTTTTATATAGTGAATTAAAAGACGCTAGATGTTGTGTTGAAAAAAAAATACTATTTTATGGTGGAGTGAGAAAGTTGCAGTTGTGTTCTTGGGTTTCTTTTCACTGTACAGTAAAAATAACATGTTTGCTGTATTCTACGGGGCTGTATTATTACTGCTCCACCTGTTTTATAAGGGTTGTTCTTGCACTGCTCCCTTCCAACCCTGATAGTTTGCAATTGGCAGAGCACATGAGCGGCCAGCAGCTATCATGAATATGTCCTGCCAGGCATTTGTCAATGGGACACCATCACCCTCCTCCCGTGTGGAAGTGAGCGGTGCTGGAACTATCCTTTAGTATGTTTTTTTCATATTTTTCACTGCATATTTGCTTACTTAAAATCTGTTGCGTTTCACAGCACATATAGCAGAATTGTTTTTTACAAATCTCATACACATTTTCCTGAAAATATATAAAGTATAAATTAACCAGTTCTCTGGATTTGAAATCCATAGCGTATCAATTTGTCATACAGAGGTCATCGGATATTTCACCATTTCTGATCACTGCGTCATCTTTTCTCTGTCCATATCGGAGATGCCTTGTCATTGAGCTGCAGTTCTGAAAAGTACAGTCCTTAGGCTATGTTGCCATTTAACATTTTTCCTGTGGACCTCCTGCAATGCAGGACCTGCAGCAGTGTTGCGGTGGATAGCCGCGCGGAGAAACCCGCATAGTTCACCCTTTGCATTTCAAAGTGTGAACCTTTCCCCCATATCCGCAGCATAAATTGTCATTTTGCGGATCTCAAATCCACAGTAACGACAGTGCATTTATTTTTTAATTAAGTTGGCATGCACTGCAGATTTCCACGACCACAGAAAAACCATAATTACACATGGATTTTACCGCAAGGTCAGTTATTAGCAAATTGCTAAGCTCATTGGCTGCCGGGCTCCTAAGGGGTCACTTACACTGGCTGGTTATCATGAACAAGAATTCCTAGGGATGCTCCATTACCTGTAATCCGCCTGTCTAAATATGTGGCCAGTCACTTGATGAGCAAGGAAAATACTTGTTGGTTTCTTTAAATGATGCTTAAAGGGACTCTGTCAGCACAGAATGACTGTTCAAACTAAGTGCTCGATGCTTCACTGTAGGGCCAATCGTTCATATACACCTTCCCACCTGCTTGTTTTCCTTCTATCTCTACCCTTCTCTTCTTTGACAGCTCTGGCTTAATAGAGCCAGAGAAGAGCGGTAATAGATGGTAAACGAGCAGGTGTGAAGATGTATATAAGTGACTGGCCCCGCCATGAAGCACTGACCAGCGGGACTTAGTTTGAACAGTCATTCTGTGCTAACAGTCCATTTAAAAACCTTCGCTCTCAGTAGCGCATATCCTGATTTAAATCAGGATAGGTGCTGGCGAGAACAATGGTGTTAACAATCATTCTGTGCGCGTGGAAGTGTGTGCAGCCTGTCTAAAGATGCTGTTAAATGACCGCTGATTGCCTCCTATGTAGCCGATCAACGGGGTTTACCAGCCACAGGTCAGCCAGTATAAATGCACTCTTCAGTTTTGCCCTATGATATTTTAAATTGCTGATATATAAAACTGATGCCATGTTGATGTCGTACAGAAGTCAAAAACTGACCTACTATTGACAATATGCATGAATTTTTTCATTTTTATTTTTTTGGATTAAATATAAAACTTTTTTCATATGTTTGTTTGAACCTGACCTTGGGGCCTAATTCATCAAAGCTTTTACACCAAATTCTGTTGCAAAAAGCTTTGACAGTTGCAAAAATTGGCACAATGCAAGGCTGCGCTAAAATTGTGACTTTTTTGCGATTTCATGCCATTTTTACGTAGCGCCGACAAAGTGGGCATAGTTTAAGTGTGCCGAGGGATTGGAAACCCCCTCTCGACAAATACGTCACGTGGTGTTTGCTGCAAAACAAAACTTACTCCAATCAGTGACTGGAGTAAGATTTGTGCAGTGGTGCTCATGGAAGCACACGCCACTTCTCAGACCCTCCTGATTGACTCCAGCAAGCCTCCTCATCAAGACCTGTGTGAAATCCAACAGTCTTGATGAATTGGGGCCTTATTCTGTAAATTTAATCGTCAATTTAGACGAATAGATAATGGTGAACACATGTTGGAATGAGTGCTCGTTCCTGAGAATTGGCCAGTGTAAACTTTCTGGCGATCACGTGAGCAATACGCAATGCATATGGCTTTTTTTGCTTTCTCCCTGCACTTAAGACGTGAGACATTAATGTGATTGTGGCTGCAATAGTAACATGCCATACATATTGATCTTACCATTTACTGTGGTGGCTGGTTGCACCCTTCATATGTTAAGTGTAGTGTGTCATCCCCGTGGAGAGGTGAAGAAAGACCGACTGGAGATGCAAACTGAGTAACGTTTTATGTTTAAAAGGGTTATTCTGATTTTGTACATTTATGGCCTATAAGTAGGACTGGCCAATGGTACCTGCATCAATCTCAAGAACGGGACTTTGTTGCAGGCTGCTGTCAGTGGAGATGTGATTGGAATTCCCATTCATTTGTATGACAATTGTGACCACACTGTGGGGCCCTGTTCACTAGATGGATGGTTGGGAACTGCATCTACTATACATTTTTGGCATATCCTATGGATGTGCCATAAACGTACAAAAAGGGAATACCCCTTTAATTGATTTATGTGCTCTACTAGATATTAAAATCTGCCATGTCTGGACTTTTTTAAATAGCCATCTCTGCACAAAGTAGCTGTCTCCTTGCATATGATGACCACGACATATGCTTAAACAGTTATACAGCTTAGTCTTGGCATATTTACCCATCTTCTACTGTGTATTTGTAATAGTATGTGTGTATAAGGGAGATTATTTTCTTAAATATAAAATATCTCTATTATGAGGGATGTAATTGCTGCCCCTAGTCCACCAGGGCAAAAAGTCAGTGCGACATTTCTGTTATACGTACCTAGCAGATTCCATACACTTGCATTGCTTAATAACCTCTCCAGTTTGGATCTTCACGTCACATTGTAGATTTTGCTTTCTGGCTAGTGTTTGCATATCCCTGGTAGGTATGCCAGGCCGGCCTCTTATGGGCCATGAGCTGTCACTTAGTCTGCAGCGGGTGCTGTGAAACATCTGTATCAGTTTACTGCAGAGGATTGTGAGTGTGCAGTGGGCTCCTGATATAGCACCTAATGTTTTCAGTCAGTTGGGGGGTCTGCAGCTCTCTAAGGCTGCTTCTCAGTAAATGAAGCTACATAAAGCTGCTAGTTCAGTTGACCTGAGCTAGCTCATGTTCTTTGGTTGATTATAATCTGAGCATGTGTAGGGGAAAGGGGTAGATGATTGTAAAACCTGCTTCATCATTTGTAGTTTCCTTATTGACCCAAAATTGCAATAATCTGTCTTCCACTTAGGTGGTACACTGTCAGTGTAGACATTTCTGCAGCAGTTCCTTAATATGTCTATTACTGTACATTATAAGTATACACCTTCCCCTATGCACAGTAGGCTGAATACTTACTGTGGCCTGTAGTCAACTACTGGGCTCCAGGCCATGGACTGCAGCTCCTCTAAGGACTCGTGTCCTGGTAACAGACAACAAATACACACACAGTACAGTCTGATCCTGCAGTCACTCACTTCTGTTTCCTCCGTGTTGCTAACCTACCAAATCGATGTTGGCATTAAGTAGGTGACCAGTGGATGGAAATTTGATGTGAATTCTGCACCTAGTCCACCAGGGCTAAAAGACAATGAGACCTTGCTATGTTAGACATGTTGCTTATTCCATACATTTGCATTGCTTAAAATAACCCCTCCAATTTGGATCTTCACATCCTGTTATAGATCCTGCTTTCTTAATGGGACTCTGCCAGTGCATAATGGCTGTTGAAACCAAGTACAAGCGCTTGGTACATTATGGTGCAGCCAAACATTTATATACACCTTTCCACCTGGTTTCCATCTATCGCCACACTTCTCTGACCCTTTGAAGCCAGAGCTGTCAATCAAAGAAGAGGTGGGTGGAGAAAGGGAAAGCAAGTCGGTATGAAGGTGTATTTATGATTGGCCCACTCTATGATGCACAGAGCTGCGGGACTTAGTTTGAAGAGCCGTGACCGATCAGCTGATGACCACTGTAGGAACATTCACAAGAATGTTCCCACGGTCTCTAGCTCACCGGGGCTCATCAGCTGATGAACCCCAGTGACCTCCTGTATACTGACGGGGTGATTTTACACCCCTGTCAGTATACAGTGCTGTATTCTACAGCTGTGACATCAGTGATTGCTGATGTCACTGCTGTAGAAGTGACCCAGATCGTCGCGGGACACTTGGCGTTACGTGGACTGCCTCATTGATGGCGGACAGGTGAGGGATACGGTTGTTTTTTATTTTATGTTTTTTGCAGATCGAGGCCTTCGTGGAGGTGTGTAAGAAAAAAAAATTGTAGAACAGTGTTTATTTTATTAAAATAATTTATTCTGGCCGTGTCTTTTATTGAAAAAGCGGCGACCATTTTACCACGCGGTTACTAACCTGGGCCTCACATCCGCCAATACAAGGCTGACGTGAACCCCAACCCCGTTACCCCACTGCCACCGCTACAGGGCAGTGGAAGAGCGAGGCTAAGCACCAGATTTGGCGCATCTTATGGATGCGCCATTTCTGGGGCTGCTGAGGGGTGATATTAATTGCCGCGGAGGGGGCTAGTATCCATGGCCCCTTCCATGGCTATTAATATAAGCCCGCAGCTGTCTAGTTTAGCCTTTGCTAGCTATATTTTATAGGGGGACCCCACGTCAATTCTTTTCTGGGATCCCCCTGTAATCTAGCGAGTAAAGGATAAACAAACAGCTGTGGGCTGACATCAATAGCCAGGGAACATTGTTGGCTAATGGCCCCTTCCGCAGCTACTAATATCAGCCCCCAGTGGTCGGCTTTCCCTCTGCAGGTTATAAAAATGATGCAGGATCCCACACCATTTTTTTTTTTTTTTTTAAATTTTAGGCTCTGCCCATAATTCAGACGTATCACCGCTTTGGACGCAAATTTTTCCTGCGTCCAAAACGTTGCATTCTATTGAACGCGGGTAAATCCACATGTGTTCACTGAACCATGCGTATTTACCACATTCAATACATTCTGGTGGTCAAATTTCTGTTGTGAAGATTAGCGACTCCGCAAGAGAATTTGACATGCTGCGGTCCTTAAAGACGCGCCACATGTCAGTGTCCACAAGTGATTCGCAGCCTCTGATGCACGCATAGTAGACGTGGGACTTCTTGAGATCCCATCCACTATGCTATAACATCTGAACGCTGCGGGTTTGACGCAGCGTTAAACCTGCAGCGGCTCCT
This sequence comes from Phyllobates terribilis, assembly GCF_046119375.1. Classification (NCBI taxonomy): domain Eukaryota; kingdom Metazoa; phylum Chordata; class Amphibia; order Anura; family Dendrobatidae; genus Phyllobates; species Phyllobates terribilis. The sequence continues at coordinate 338,807,531 of NW_027362762.1, read as the reverse complement.
GATCGTGGCCACGTACCCAAACTCGCCCACAGCTTATCAATATCTGTAGCGGACACGCCAGTCTACGCTGCATATTTTGACTGATTGAATTGTTATTATATGCGATAGATTCACATGTACTGACAACAAAAGTGTGGTATTAAAACACTGCGTTTTAGATGCAATGTGAATACATTGTGTCCAAAGAGCTGCTGAGTGCTGATCGGGGGGAAGTAGCGGCTAACGAACTAGCTTTGAGATGTTATTTAATGGCCAGGGAAAATGTTTGCCTAATGGCACCTTCCCAGGCTGAAATTAGCATCTCACAGCAGTCGCCTAAATTACATGAATAGAAATGCTAATGAGAGATTGGGTGAATGGGACTAGCTGACACCCAGCTCCTTTGTTGGGTGGTGTCATTCAGACCTTTTCATGACCAAACTTTAATTAAAGTAAAGAAACACACAGACACGGTGTAAACACTTTATTTGAAATACAATAGACCCATTCTTTAATCATTTAAATGAACCAATATACTCACCCCAGTTCTGATGGTAATCCAAGGGCTTAAGCGATGTCCTACCAAATAACTTTATTTAGCTCCAAAAATCATTCCTTGATGCTCAAAAATGCATGTAAATCCGCATGTGGTTTTTTTTCTGCCAGGGAGAGGCAAAAACATTCAGGAAATTTCTGCTTCAAATCCTGAATGTGTGCACATACCCTTATGCCCACATTCATAGATTGATATCCATAGTGAATTCACATTGAAGCATTAATTGTTCTTGAGGGATTAGCGTTTCTTTAATTTACAGCTCGTTGCCCTGGAGACTGATAGACAGCAGAACATGCACAGTGCTTACAAGCTTTTTTATTCCAGGTTTGTAAGTATGGTTTTGAAGCTACCCAGGATCACTAGAGCGAGTTGTGTACCTCTCAAACCTGCCCATCTTCAGCGCAGTGCTTACAAGATAGACAGCAGCTGTGTTCGATCTCCTAGGCATTGAGCTATAAACAAAAGGAAAGTACGGTAATATCTCAAGAACACTCCCAATCCCCCATTTATCCCTTTATTAATACAGTACAATGAGGTAGCAATTAATTTGAGTTTTGGTGATCTGTGGCCCCAGCTGTTAGTGGTGTAAAATGGACTCTTCTCTTAGTTTATTAGCAACCTCTGTTATTGGAGGCGGCTGCATATAAGTTTTCTTCTTTCTTGAGCAGAGCTAAATTGTAACCTTCATGTAATGTATCATCCTTGAGATATGTTCACACATGTAAACGCTGCAGTTTTTCTGTCCCAAAAATCATATGGAAAATCCAGTGTATTGAAATTGACATACCCTGCAGATTACATCATGTCAATACTTTCTGTGCATTTCACTCTTTGCAATGTGAATCTGCAGCAGACCCACAACAAAATTTGCAATACAGTCAAATTTAGCTGTGGATCCGCAATAGATTGCTTTCCACCACATGTGGATGTAATTTTCAGGGAGAATGTGCCTGGAATACTTGTGGGGTGATGCTAATGCTTCCCTAGAGAACTGTTTTAACTCATGTATAGGAGTCCTTTTGTAAAAGTTATTCCTAACATTGCCAATCCACAAGTTAGTTGATATATTGCTGATCAGTGGGGTCTGACCCCCTGCTCAGTCCAGGCTCACACCTCTGTATATTCTCTCAGTTATGCTAATGACACTCTGCTCAGACCCCTGAGTTAGAGCTGAGTGTCCAATTAGCATGATCCCACATTCTCTCATGAGAGAATCGCAGCTCAGGTATGGAGAACTTAATTTCTCCATTATCTGAGTCCACGGACGTCGGACAGCACTTGGATTAAATTTGAGTGAAGTCCGATGTTTCACACACCCGTAAACTTATGTGGGTGCCGATCTGCACTGCCTCAAAGAATAACATTTGTCCGATAAACCGTCAGATAGTACTCGGCCATGTTATACGCTCATGTGAGCATGCCCTTATCTCCAGAATTGTCCCGTCAGATTGTATTCTTTCATTCTCTGTGACTGTCAGAGGTGGCCATGTACTGTACTCCATTATCTCCAGCCGTCCTACAGAGAATGAATGGAGCGCCATGCATAAGCTTTCACTGCTTCATTCTGAAGAGGCGTTTCTGAGCCCCCCTTTCTTGGGACTATTGAGGTCCCAGTGGTTGTGTACTGAGATTATCTGATAACTTTTATTATTGGGAATAAACCATTGATGGGTGTGTATAAAGTTAGCAAAAAATCTATCACCTATCCTTTATGCAGGTGGTGGTATTCTGACAGTCCCATAATTTAAGGTGTATTGGAGTATACAGTATGTTGTATTTTTTTCTTATGTGGAGGTGCTGGTTTTTCTGAACATCTTAGTAAAGTACATCTAAATATCTGATGTCTGTTTTACAGATCACCAGGAGATCCTAATTCAGAAAACCTAGAAAATAGCCGAATGTAAGTATGATGGGACTTCACAATAAAATATGTACTGTATGGACATGAGACCTGATTACTACAAATTACAAACCTATCTGGTGTTGTGCCTTAATGTGCTTCCCATTCAGTTCTGATCACATGATTGTGTTAGACAAGACTGCTAAATGGAAAATTACACTTGAGAAACCCAGTTGGCCACGCTCAGGGTAAAGTTTTCTTAGGACAGTCATTCACTTGTATGGCTCACTTATCAGCTGAGCCCAAATCCCCTGTAATCGCCACTATGGACCACATTGCCTGCTCTAGACAGACACTATACGTTTGCGTCCCCAGGTAGCTGATGACACCAGCCCGTTACTGCTCTTACGCTTATCTATTTGTCATACTCATACGCATTTTACTAACAAGTGTACCTCCCCCTTTTTTTTTTTTTTAAATGGTATGCCCAACCTAAAATGTATTTTTCAATGATCACACACTTTCTATGCCCTTCTTGCATAAAAATGTGTAAATGAAACGTGAGCACTCTGTGGGAGTCTGTTTGGGATTTTCCCAGTGGCCTGAACTATAGATACAATTTCTGACAGCTGGTCTATTACTTATGTCTGTCAGTGTCAAAATCTGACAATTTTGGGGAAATTATCAGTCTTTTTTATTTTCTTTGCAATGACCAACAAGTGGCCAAGCGTATTACTATAAACTACATATCGCCCAACAGAAAATCAAACCGCTCAATCTAAAAGCAGATTATATGTGATTATTCTGACATGTGCACCCTGTGATACATTACACTGTTGAAATCCCGCACTTGTTCTGCCCATTGTCAGCTCCGTGTATGATATGAGCCTGCCGCTGCATCACATGCTGCTTCCTTTTGGAATTTCTGCCGCTAGCGGGAAAGGTTTTATGATTGACAGAAGACATGTTGGTAATTGCATTAAATCTGTAGATGTAGAGCTATGGACTACATATTGTCTGCGCATGCCTTTTTGGCAAGTGCGTAGTTTAAGGGGAACCTGTCATCAGGTTTTCCCAATATAAACCATGGCCACCGCCTTTAATGCCTCTTTTACAGCAGTCTAGCAAGCTGTATGTAACCCATACTACATAGCTCAAAAATTCCTCCTAAATCCCCAGTGCAATCTAGTGGACATTGATGCCTCCTATCCCCTCGCAATCGCCGTCCTTCCCTGCTTCATGTGGCTGATGCGTCCTTTATCATCCACACAGTGTTCGCCAATGCCACACCTGCGCAGGCGTACTCCTCTGGTCATCAGCGCTCTTTGACCTTTCCCGGTGCATTCGCTTTACAGTACTTTGCTCTGCCCAGCACTCAACAATTGAGAAAAATACAATCGCGCAAAACAACTTTTCAACAGATATATTCATCAGTTAGCATTTCATTTGGCTAAGGTTATGTGCACTTTGTTTTTGCCACAAGTTTGTGGCTTTCGTCTGACGCCCTGAAAATTGAGATTCACGTGGATGTCCCACCGGAGCCATTCGCTAGTGTCTTTTGTTCTTCTTATAGCATCTGTTATGGCCTTGTCCGTCTTTTTTAGGACTTCCGTCTGAAATGGCTCAAGCGTGATGTGATCCTGGCTTGAAAAGTCTTGATTATGACCTTAAAGAGGAGCTTTTCTTCTGTCCCCCCTCCATTCCAAAGTTATGTCCACTGATAATTGAGATGAAAATTTTCCCTTCAACCAACTGGGCATATACCCCAGATCTTTTCTGTGGGTTCGGCAGTGATTTGATTGGTCAGCATGAGAGGGGAAAAGGCGAACACCTACAGAGATGTTCTGTAGTATACGCCCAGTTGGTTAAAGGGAAAACGCGCACATTTTGTTACTGAGGGGGCATACCTTGGAATAGAGGGGCAAAGAGGAAAATGAATAACTGTTCCAGAATTAATGCAGCAGTGCCAAGTGGAGGAGGTACTCGATGAAATAGTCCAGTGAAAGGTCTACTTTTAGACCCAAATACTCACTTATGGGCACGTTTACAGGAAATATTCACATCTGATTTTCTGTCCAGATGGAAAGTCCACTACATGTTACTGTAGCAGCGTTGTGGATAACTTTAAGAAATCTTTTGAATGCTGCGAATAACATATATGATATCAGCAACAGAATTTGCAGCAATATTTATGCTGTATTTATCTATATTTTTTTTTCAAATGAAAAACTAAATCAGAAGCGGAGGAACACTCACATCTTTTCTCTGCAGCCAAAATAACAAGTGTCACCATAATTGCACTTTAAACAGGGGAAATAAAGCTTTTTCTCAGTTGTTGTTTTTTTTAATTCCTAATTCTGTACAGTGTCAATGCCACTATTTTAGTGTTCCCCTGTGCACTGGCTCTACAAGAATCTGTAGCACTTTGCATGTGATGGAAATTCTTCAAGCGTCTACTCTTTGCCTGGCTTTTGCTTGTCCAATTTCACATGCATTCAGCTATGTTAAGCATGAGAGTCCTGCATGCAGACGCTATGGGGATGTTGGCATCAAGAAGACTCCAAACATTAAAGTAAGCAAGCACGTGCTTTCAGAGGCTGTGTATTTATAGCAGGAACTCCTGGCCCGTGTCCATGCCTCTAGACGTTCCTAAGCTTACTTTAAAGGGGACTCTAGCTGTGTGTTAGCTTTGGAAATGTGCACAGTTTTACTTATAGCACCACTGGAATGCCTTGGCTGTAGGTCATATTAATATTTAGCTCCGCCAAAATGTAAGCTACGCAAATAAGCAATGTCATCAGTGTGAATATGGAGCCCTGAAGTGTGCGAGTCCAAGAACCATTTGGTGAAACTCCCAACTTCCCCAATACACTAATAGTTGAAGGCTTCATGTAAGATAAGTCTCAGCAATCTGTAAATTAATAAATAAATGATTTATTGTTACATGTTTTGATATCAAAATGCATAATAATATCCTGTAAATTAAGATCACACACTATATGGGAGAAGTTAAAAAAAAAAATAAGGGCGCAGTGAATCGCTTGTTCCATAGCAATCAAAGAGACTTCTTCTCAAAGATCTACTGCAGTCTATAGTTGCTACAATCAACTTATCTGATCCTTTGGCCATGTTTGAGGCAGCTACCCCTGTGTCCATTACTCAGCTTATACATGACATATGTTGGTTTTAGAGGCAACCTTTCAGCAGATTTATGCTGCCCTACAGACTGGGTTGCCCCTTATAAAGCATTGCTTGGAATACCTTTGGGGTCCCAACCGGTCCTGAGAATGAAGTGATCACATCCCTACTGAGTCCATCCTCTGGTTTAGTGAGTCCTTTTCTAAGCATTTGTTGCACAGAAAACCTGGCTGCACCCTTTGCAGGATTGCAGCATAACCCAAATCAAGTTAATGGGACTGGCTGCTGTTCTATGTACAGCCCTGTGACTGAGATCACTAAAATGCAAGGAAAACTTAGAAGGGGGCACAGCTCTAACCCAGCGCCCCTTTATGCTCCAAAAATATGAAGTTCTTGATTTTAAACATTTGTCAGTCTTGCAGTGAAGGACAATACTTCCTACAGATGGCAGCACTATAAAATATGGAAAAGGATGATGCATACAGATTACATTAAAGGACAAAGATGATTTTTTTTATGAAAATGTTTGCTTTAATAATAACTGGTCATTATAAAAGATGACCAACTTCAAGACCTTTTAACGGTATATTGGTACTACTACTAAAGATTAGTGTTGATTTAGTAAGAAAAATGGTTAAAAGGGTGGTCTGGGCAGAGTATCACACTTTGCCTTGGGGACTGGTTATGTAAAAAAAATATCGTCCTCAATCTTACTCAGTCGCTTAGTGGACGGCACAGAGATGGGAAGCGGTAATGTCACCAGCTGTCGGACCGCTGTGGCCTGTGATTGGCTGCAGCATCAGATGTTTTATGATGACACACTGCTGAATGTTACCTGACGGCCGCCATGGTCCGGTGGCTTGTGGAACAGTGACTGCGCTGCTTCCGGTCTCTCCACAGATCCCGGAGTGGCTTGTGCTTGATCCAGGAAGGTTCCAGTAGGGGAGGATGGCTGACTATATGTTTTACATGTTTAGTCCCCTGGGCAAAGTTTTATTTTGCCTGGACAAATCCTTGGACATTTACGTGAAAAATGTTTTTGTGTATTCTGTTTTATATGCAGTAAGTGTTGAATTTTCTAGAAGATAATTTCTGTTGCTGCTAATGTGTGCTGTATATTCCCCATACACACCAGCTACTATAATAGTGGAGTATACACTACAATACAATTGCTACTGACTTTACATTTCTACTGATTCCTGTCTAGGACAGCACATGGCTTTTATGTATCATTGATAGTTTATTTCAGGAATTGCCCCATGCTACCTTAATTCTTTTCTACGCAAGTTAAAGGGGTCTTGGGTCGAATGCTCAATTCCACTCTCTTGCCCATGTACACAGCCACTCAATTCAAGTCTCTGGCGTTTATGAAGTCAATTGTGTGTAAAGCTTTGCTTTGTCAGTGCCATTAACTTTGAATAGAGTGGCAGTGTGCATACCACTCCATTCTCATCTTCCTTGCTACTGTCCCCCACTGAGGGATGAAGTTGGGGGTGCAATAGGATCCGAACCTATCCAGCGGAATACTGGCATACCCCTTTACCCATTTTGAAATAATTACCAATGTCATACATGTCTGTCTTGTATTATCTGTTTTATGTTAAACTTTTTACACAAAAATTCTTTAATGTGATGGAAAGCTCAGATTGTTTCTTTCAGTTGGAGCTGTACTATTACTTTACTGTATTTTTATTTTCCCCAAAGAATAAAAAAAAAATTGAGCTGCCTCAGGCTTTAGTAGTTTGAGTATATATGTTGAGTCCATGTGACAGCACTCCATTTTCTTACAAGGTTAACCAGTCATAATCCTTTTTTAAAGAATCTGTCACCAGGTTTATTCTGCCCATCTGAGAAAAGCAAAAACTAGGGACAGAGACCCTGATTCTTGCAGGTTATGTAATTGGCTACATGCTGTAGTTCTGATAAAATCACTGTTTTATCTGCTGCAACTCTTCAGTGATGAGCTTCTGTTACGTAGTTCTTGATATAAATAAGCTTTATGTATCAGTGCCAACCACCACTGATTGGCAGCTTTTTGCCTGTGCACCATGTAGGCAGAAAGCTGCCAATTAGTTATGTGCGGCCATAGACAGCTCATCATTGAGAAGACTAGAAGAGCTGCAGCTGATGAGTGATTTTAACAAAACTACAGCAAGAAGCCCAGTAAATACAAATATAATTGGTTGAGGCAAGGTGTCCCTGAGCTGCCAGAGCACAGCCAGTGTTGTCTGGAGCAGAGAGAACAAAATCTTTTCCTACAAGAGGCCTCGTATAACTTCAGATGTTCGCAGTGTTTAGCAATAAGTTTTACAAGAGTCCTAAAACTTCTGTTACTTTACTATTATTTGGAAGCAAACTTTCATATTTTATATAAATGTAGTCATTTAATGGTTTCCAAGATATAAATATGAAGTTTCCCAAGAACCTAGTTTTTTTTTTTTTTTATATATATACAGTACAGACCAAAAGTTTGGACACACATTCTCATTTAAAGAATTTTCTGTATTTTCATGACTTTGAAAATTGTACATTCACACTGAAGGCATCAAAACTATGAATTAACACATGTGGAATTATATACTTAACAAAAAAGTGTGAAACAACTGAAAATATGTCTTATATTCTAGGTTCTTCAAAGTAGCCACCTTTTGCTTTGATGACTGCTTTGCACACTCTTGGCATTCTCTTGATGAGCTTCAAGAGGTAGTCACCGGAAATGGTTTTCACTTCACAGGTGTGCCCTGTCAGGTTTAATAAGTGGGATTTCTTGCCTTATAAATGGGGTTGGGACCATCAGTTGTGTTGTGCAGAAGTCAAGTGGATACACAGCTGATAGTCCTACTGAATAGACTGTTAGCTGCTTTTTTCTTGCCATAATACAAATTCTAAGTAAAGAAAAATGAGTGGCCATCATTACTTTAAGAAATAAAGGTCAGTCAGTCCGAAAAATTGGGCAAACTTTGAAAGTGTCCCCAAGTGCAGTTGCAAAAACCATCAAGCGCTACAGAGAAACTGGCTCACATGAGGACCGCCCCAGGAAAGGAAGACCAAGAGTCACCTCTGCTTCTGAGGATAAGTTTATCCGAGTCACCAGCCTCAGAAATCGCAGGTTAACAGCAGCTCAGATTAGAGTCCAGGTCAATGCCACACAGAGTTCTAGCAGCAGACACATCTCTACAACTGTTAAGAGAAGACTTTGTGCAGCAGGCCATCATGGTAAAATAGCTGCTAGGAAACCACTGCTAAAGACAGGCAACAAGCAGAAGAGACTTGGTTGGGCTAAAGAACACAAGGAATGGACATTAGACCAGTGGAAATCTGTGCTTTGGTCTGATGAGTCCAAATTTGAGATCTTTGGTTCCAACCACCGTGTCTTTGTGCGACGCAGAAAAGGTGAACGGATGGACTCTACATGCCTGGTTCCCACCGTGAAGCATGGAGGAGGAGGTGTGATGGTGTGGGGGTGCTTTGCTGGTGACACTGTTGGGGATTTATTCAAAATTGAAGGCATACTGAACCAGCATGGCTCCCACAGCATCTTGCAGTGGCATGCTATTCCATCCGGTTTGCGTTTAGTTGGACCATCGTTTATTTTTCAACAGGACAATGACCCCAAACACACCTCCAGGCTGTGTAAGGGCTAGTTGACCAAGAAGGAGAGTGATGGGGTGCTACGCCAGATGACCTGGCCTCCAGTCACCAGACCTGAACCCAATCAAGATGGTTTGGGGTGAGCTGGACCGCAGAGTGAAGGCAAAAGGGCCAACAAGTGCTAAGCATCTCTGGGAACTCCTTCAAGATGTTGGAAGACCATTTCCGGTGACTACCTCTTGAAGCTCATCAAGAGTGTGCAAAGCAGTCATCAAGGCAAAAGGTGGCTACTTTGAAGAACCTAGAATATAAGACATATTTTCAGTTGATTCACACTTTTTTGTTACGTATATAATTCCACATGTGTTATTTCATAGTTTTGATGCCTTCAGTGTGAATGTACAATTTTTGTAGTCATGAAAATACAGAAAAATCTTTAAATGAGAATGTGTGTCCAAACTTTTGGTCTGTACTGTACATAATGGAGTGTTTCTGTATTTAGAGGAGATGTCCAGCCCAGTGCAAATTTTCCAAAACCTATCAGTGTCATATGCAACATTGAGAGGAGCTGATGAGAAGCCAGTCAGCACGTGACTACAGATAATAAAATCCCATACTTGTGGTCATTTAAGGACTGGTTGGACTGGCAAGCAGAGCTCAGTCTTAACAGTATATGTGTTGCACACGATTGAGATTATGCACAGCTGGAATTCTACAAGCGCTTGCTGAAAACTTGCACTGGGCTGGACAACCTCTTAAAATCTATTCGGCCCTTTTCAGTTAGGCTTTCCCAGTCTACCACAGAACTATATGGATGGCTAGGTTGTGTGTGCCTAGTGGCGTAACCAGGAGATCCTTATGATTTATGATATTTACATTTATTATTTCATGGTCTATTAATAGCTAACCTGTTAATAGGTATAAAATGTAATAGATGGTGTTGAAATTCATTGATTTCAACATTTTGTTAATACTTATGTGCCAGACTAACCAGGCCTGACTACTAATTTGGATGAGCTTTGTATATGAAAGCTGTACTAATCCACATGCCTGTTTGAATGTTTGCTACAGGAAGCGAGCAGCTGCAAAGCATCTAATAGAACGCTACTACCACCAGTTAACTGAGGGCTGTGGAAATGATTCCTGCACGAATGAGTTTTGTGCTTCCTGTCCCACTTTTCTCCGTATGGATAACAATGCAGCAGCCATTAAGGCCCTCGACTTATATAAGGTTAATGCAAAACTCTGTGATCCTCATCCCTCCAAGAAAGGAACAAGCTCATCTTATCTAGAAAACAACTCCAAAAGTGCCCATAACAACCAGTGCTCGGAAAGAAAGATGAACAAGAAGGAAGTCCACGGACCCAGGGATGACTTCAAAGGTAAACCTTAATCATGTATCCCAAATATGTGCTTGGTACCTATTGTGTATTACCAAAATGGTCTACAATTACCGGAATGTATATGTAACTTGGGGAGAAGGAACACTGACCTGCAATCATATTAGTACTCTTGATGTTTAAGCCCTGATGGAAGACATAAAGCTGATTTGTCATCAGATTTCACAATGCAAACTCTCTACATTAATATAGATCTTAAAGTAAGTTTTTCATGGACACAGACTTGAATGAGTGAGTTTGATCTTTGACTAGGATAAAAAAAAACTTGACATTTCACAGACCATCTTGTTCTATTAAAATGTATGCAGTTGGTTTTGTTAAATACATGGACGGCTTTACTCTTCCATGATTTTTGTTCATAGCAGACAGGGTTCCCTCCAATGACTTCCATCTAACCTATATGGTATATGGAGAAGGGTTGATTGTGTAAGAGATCTACACGTGACAGTTTCATATAAATAATTTTGGCCAGGATGGGAAAGTCTAAATCTTTTCAAATCGCTTTATTATGGCATTTGTCTAAATTCCTTTAAAATACCCCAAATATAATAATTTGCATGTAAATGACCTCCAACTCCTGCATTTCCCCAGTCTGTTGGCCTACTTTCAACTGCTTTATCAGAATATACTCATTTGGAGTACTAATGCTTGCAGTGAGAGGGTCAGCAGTTGTCTTCCTTTGTGTATTCTGCTTATCAGAACAATGGCCTGCAGCAGGCTTGGTAGACCCTCACTGCCCCCTGTATAGTAAGTATACTGTAATGGAAGTACTGGATTTACTTCCACAAGCGTCCTGTTCTCATCAGGTCCCCTCCCAGTAATACAAATGTATGTATTGGTTTAACTTCGTATACTCTGTGTATCTACAGTACTGTGCAAAAGTTTTAGGCAGATGTGGAAATAATATTGCAAAGTAAGAATGTTTCCAGAAATCGAACTGTTAATAGGTTTATCTTTATCAATTAACCAAATTAAAGTGAACAATAAAAAGAGAAATCAAAACAATAATTGGTGTGGTCACCCTTTGCCTTCAAAGCAGAATCAATTCTTGTAGGCACACTTGCACAAAGTCATGAATTTTTTAAGATTGTAGTCTGGTGTATGAGTAACCAATTATACCAAACAGGTGATAATGTTCATTTTCATAAGTGGGTTGAAACAAACAGCTGTGTAAGAGGCTTATAAATGGATGAGGAACAGCCAGACTTTGCTACAAAGGTGAGGTTGTGGAAGACGGTTTCATGTCAGAGTCATACACAAATGCTAAATATAATGGTTGGGTATAATGGTTAAGTGAGGGTGCTGCAGTGGTAGTGGAAAGCCACCCCCTTGTAAAAGAAACTAACCACGGCACACCAAGGGATGCAATCAGAAAATATGTAGTTTTATTATTGTTACTGCTTATCGTATGTGTATAATGGCCAACATATGGTCACCTTGGTCAGCATGTTCTGATACCAATGCATCTGAAGGCAGGCAAGTATACTGGAGAAAAACAGGGTTTTGGAAGCTACTAAATGCATTTTTGTTTAAAGGGAATAAAGACATCCCTTTAATAAAATGATTTGCAAAGCTTTACAAATTTTCTTTCTGGGCAACAGTATTAAAAATAAATAATAAATTAAAGTTTAGCTACCGTCTAATCAATATAGAGCATCTTTCTTGTTTCTAAGAATAACACTAATAGAAAGGCCCATAAAAAGCAATGTTTTCCTGACACAAACTGCCAGTTTGCGATGGTCAATCTATAATTTGTATGTTGTCAAGAAAGCTTAGTTTTAAAGACATCGGTTTCCCTCAAGTTATCAGAATAAAAGATAAATGATTAAAATTATTGAAAATATGCCGCACAAAAAATCATACACTTCATCAGATACATTTTTGTTATCCTTAAAGTGAATTTATAATCAAAAAATGACCTATTTTTCAATGAGTTCTGTTAAATGTATTTTTTTTCTCTAATTTTTTTTTATTGTAACAAAGAAACTTAAAGTTGCAATAATAATATATGTGAATAAAAAAAGCATATCCTACATTTGAACATTTAGAATTATGGCAGATAGTTGAAATGTTCAGAAAAGACTTGGACTTGAGATGTAAAAAAGAAAAAAAAAAAGTTCTGCCAAAATATATAATGTCTATCACTGAGTGCTGAAACGGCAACCAAATGTTTGAAAGTATAGCAAACGAGGGGGTAAAATAAAATAAAAACCTGATTGTTTGCACTTCCAAAGTGAAGACAATGTACAGTAGTTAGTAAATTGTACTTTGTGAAATGGGGTTGTTATAATAATTGTAGGGTCTAATTTGATGGAATCAGGTGAAGGAGTTATACTTTGGAGTGACAAAGTAATTGCATCATATCAAGTTGCCTCCAAGGGGACGAGACTCTAAAAGTCATTTCAACCACCCACCTTATCACGTCTTCTAGCCTACAAATTTGGTTGACTTTTCCATCCCCTGAGATTTGGTGGGACATAGTTTGTAACCAATGGAATGGTATTAAGCATTTAGCTGCAGCCAACAGGTGCGTGACTAGGAAATTTTTTTTTAGGGTCTAAAACATTTTGATGGGCTTGAAAGGGCGACCATGTGTCTGGGTGATTTTGGGGACACAATTTTTTCTCTAGTAAGTTGGATAGTATTCCAGAAGGGTTTTATTAATGGACAATTCCCCCAAATGTGAGCTAAGCATTCAGCATCTTTCCGACATCTTTAGCTTGGTTTGTTGTTTGATAGGCCCCCAATAGAGTAATTATAGTTTCCTGTAGCATCTTGTCAGCAACTTTTTTAAAGGAGTTGTCGACTACTAGGACAACCACATCTTGATCAAAATGTTTGACCTCGGTAAAATAAAAAAGCTTATACTCCCCTCCCGGGGCTCTCGTGCAGTTATGACATGTGGTGCCCGGCGCCCAATCGGCGCTGGCGTCCCTGTCCCAGTCTTCGAACAAATTGACCATGAAGAGGAAGTCAGGCCTGCAGCTGATCTGACTTCCTTTTCATGTTCAATTCGCTGATTGGGCGCCGGTCTCACGTGTCATAACCGCACGAGAGCACCAGGACCACGAGTGCCGACACTGCTGCAACGGCGCCGGCACGGGAGGGGAGTATAAGCTTTTTTTATTTTATCGGGGCCAAACCTTTTGATCAAGAGGGTGTTGTCCTAGTAGTGGACAACCCCTTTAATTAAATGATTTTCTTGAATTTTAATCTGTTAAATATATTAGTTATGCAAATTGCCTCTTGAGAGAGGAAGAAGACTTGAACTCTATTGAAAGCAGCAATCTTAAAAGTCACTATCAACCCTTAAATAAGTCTTGCCATATGACTTAAAATAAAAGCCAAGCCAGAATCTGTTTAAAGACAGTGTTTCAGGGTATTGCCCCTTCAGTGCAAAGTATGAGATCTGATTTGGCTGTAAGAGAGGCTTCTTAGTGGGATCTAAAGGGCAACGTCTCTTTGTAGAGAGTGACATGCCTAGCCTGGCATGCCAATGTGAGGAGGCTTATAAGCCTTGCAATGCTCAGTTGGGAAATTAAATATGCAAAAAATGGAAATATTTGTCATGATTTTTTTCAACAAAATTAGAAATTTTGCAATTTTCACAATAGCCACTGTCATTCCAGGAAAAGTTAACAGCAGTTTTCTTATCCCAGGCAGGAATACAATAACATATAACACCTGTATACACAGCTGATAACACAGGATCCATCAATCACAATTGGTAATTTCACAGCTCCCCCTCTCTTCACAATGACCTTTTCAAAGGCACTCACGCTTCAATGCAAAATATGTGGTGGAAGTCAGTCTCTTTCTGCTAATGTACATGTGTTTTCCTGAATGAACCGTAAGAGACTGAGGCTAAGTGCCCATGATGCTGAAATGCTCCTGATTTTTTCTGCATCTCCCTGGCAGGAAAAATGCATGCATATTTTACATACGTTTTTCCTGCCAGGTAGAAGCGTTTTTCAAGCGTTTTTGCATGCATTTTCGCATGTGAGTTATCAAGCGCTTTCCAAGCGATTTTAGCATCACTTGGAAACTTGCTTGACAACTTGGTCACACTATATAAATCCATGCAACCGTCATGGATTTATATAGTGTGACCAAGTTAATAGTTAAAAAAATAAATAAATAAAAATAAGAAAAAAAAAAAATAAAAAAACCATTATACTTGCCTTCTGATGGCCCCTGGTCTCCTTCTCCGGTGCGTCCGGTGTCTTGGGCAGCTCGCAGTGGTGTAAAAGGACCTTCCATGATGTCATTTAGTCATGTGACAGGTCACGCGACCGCCGACGTCGGCTGTCGCATGACTAAATGACATCATGGAAGGTCCTTTTACACCATCGCGAGCCACCGGAGAGAAGACCGCAGGCCATCAGAAGGTGAGTATAATGTTTATTTTAAATTCTTTTTTTTAACAGATACTATGGTACCCGGGTCTGGATGAGAGTCTCCTCTTCTCCAGACTCTGGTACCATCCGCACATTGAATCGCTTAATATCTGCATGTGCACATATAGTCATGCGGATGTTATGCAATTCAATGCAAGTCAATGGCGGCAATTATCCCGCGTTTCCGCAAAAATAATGGACATGCTGCGGATTTTTCCGCAGTGATAATCCGCAGCGGAAATTTCCGCAACATGTGCATAGCACATGCGGATTATCATTGGGGCCCATGGGGCACGTATTTCCAAGCGTTTAAGTGTTTTGACTGCGGAAATTCCGCGGCAAAAACGCATAGTGGGCACGCAGCCTAAGCTTATGTTCACACACCATGGTTTTTTTGGCGTCAATGTTCTGAAGCAAAACCTGATCTTCAAGGGCATTTTGTTCAGAATTTTTCTTGCAGTTTTGATGCCTTTTTGGTGCTTTTTTTCACTGTCCTTTTGTCTCTTTTTATGCATGTGCATAAAGTTCTGTGGAAAAAAAGAACCCTATTCTATTTTGGCATCAAAAATGCTGATACAAATTTTGATGCGTTTTTTTCAGCCTTTTTTCACCACCCATTACTTTTTTGGTGGAAAAACACTGAGAAAATGCTGAAAGTAACATGGTCTATTTTCCAAAAAACCAAGCAAAGCACAAAATCCTGAACAAAAAAAAGCCATGATGTGTGAACAGAGAATTCTGGTTTCTCCTAGTTTGCTGGTACTGCAAAAGGCAGCTGAAAATTTGCATTAAAAACTGCATCAAAAAACTCTGAAAAAACAAAATGTGTGAACATAGCCTTAAACAGCCACAGTGCTACATTTCTTCTTTTTAATTTTGCTACCGATCCTGATATGAAAAAAAAAACACTGATGCAAAAACCTGATTTAACCCTAGAACGCATGACCATAAAAATATACACTTTCACATACCTGGGGCCTTTTAGGCCCGTGTGCAAATAACATGGAATAACTCAAACAAAAATGACAACTATATACCTGAGGAATACCTAGAGTTTCAAAATTCTAACTAAAGTAATCTTGCAGAAAATAGAAAACAATTAACAGGGCGGGTCTGCGAGGCCCCAGGTATGCGTTCTAGGGTTAAACAATAGGTAATTTTCTGATGACAAATTTCCTTTTAACCGCTTCCCAACCGCCCACTGTATATAAACGTCGGCGCTGCTTGGGCTCCGTGCAGCGCCGACGTTTATAAACGGTCGGTGGTCCCCCAAAGCTCAGGATCCCCAGGGTCCTGCTGGCGTTGCGGTTCAGATCAGTAGCAGTGACAGGGGACATCATCGGGACCCTTAGAACTTGCTAACAAAAAAAAATTTTGGTTCCAAAATTGTGCTGATGCAAAGTAGACATGTGGGAAATGTTATTTATTAACTATTTTGTGTGACATATCTCTCTGATTTAAGGGCATGAAAATTCAAAGTTTGAAAATTGCAAAATTTTCGCCAAATTTCTGATTTTTTTTTCACAAATAAACGCAAGTGATATCGAAGGAATTCTAACACTATCATGAAGATATCATACAAGATGTCGCAAAAAAGCAATCTCAGATCAGGGGGATCCGTTAAAGTTCCAGAGTAATTACCTCTTAAAGTGACAGTGGTCAGAATTGAAAAAATTGGTCTGGTCACGAAGGCGATAACAGGCTCTGACGCGAAGGGGTTAAAGGGATCTCTAAGCTGCATAAATCGGGAATAGGCTTCCTAATTGCAGATATCTATGTTTCACTCAAACTGTGCAGCCGTTTAGTTTAAGGAAAGTTTAATCAAGAGCCGGGAATAGGGAGCTAAGTCATCGGGAGGGGTACCTCCACAGCTCTGTATGATTGACCTCTGTTTCTATGCACACATAAAAAGACACCATTCAGTCAGGCAAAGATGCGCTGGCAGGAAACGGAGGGCACCTGGCCTAATGACTACTTTCTCTTTCTTGACAATGCTCTTCATATTTAGAAGTAAGATGCATGTGACAGTGGTGGGGAGAAGACAGTAGGGACCCATCGCTGTGACGAGTCGTCTTGTTCCTAGCTCTTGATAAAACTGTTAAACAGCTGATAATCATTAACCAACTGTTAAATCCTGAAATATCTACAGTGAGCGAGCCTGTCTCCCATCCATGCTGCCTGTGGTTTGGTCACTATGAATCATTGACAGGTTTCCTGTAAAAGGGTTATCTGGGACTTTGGTGCTTTTTGGCTACTGGGTTAAGAACTTACCAGCAGGTAGTTGCGAACAACCTGGCTGTCTTGCCCAGCAACAATCTAATCTGGCTCAAAACGGGCACGAACTGCTCCTGCCGGTGATTGTTCTGCTTCCACTGATGTCATGTTGACAGAGCAGTGCCTTCTATTCTGGTCTGCTATGTAAAATGGGGTGTTACTGCCAACGTCATTCTGATAAGTGGCGTGGAGCTGGCTGTCAAACTAGAGAGCTGCCTGTCAATCAGCATGATGTCGACATAGCAGACCAGAAGAGAAGGCACTGCTTGATGTGAAGTCAAATGAAACTGGAGAATTGCCGCCTGAGCCGGAATGTAGTCGCAGGGCAGGCAGTTTATAACTACCTATCTGCAGAGCCAAAAAAACTCCAAAGATGGATAACCCCTTTTAAAGGGGGTTTTCTGAGACTTAAACATTGGTCTGTTCTTGGGTAAGCCATCAATAATAGATCAGTGATCATCTGACTTTCAAGAATACTCTGGCAGCTCAAGTACTTCCTTTTGGTTTTTGATTTCTTTTTTCTGTTTGCTGAATTATCTTAATGTTGTTCTCTCTCTTTTTTTAGATGTGACTTTCCTCTCTGAAGAGAAGGTGTATGAAATTCTTGAACTATGTAGAGAACGGGAGGATTACTCTCCTCTTATTCGGGTTATTGGGAAAGTGTTTTCTAGTGCTGACGCCTTGGTTCAGAGCTTCCGCAAAGCAAAACAGCATACAAAGGAAGAGCTGAAATCATTGCAGGAAAAGGATGAGGATAAAGATGAAGATGAGAAGGAAAAAGCGGCTTCATCTGCTGCTGCTATGGAAGAGGATTCTGCAGCTTCATCCTCCAGACTAAACGATGGTACACAGGGAGATAACAATATACCGAAATTAGGCCCAGAAGAAGTGTCACTAGATATCGAAGCAGTTAGACGGGTCTATCACAGGTTACTTTCTAATGAGAAAATAGAAACTGCCTTTCTTAATGCACTTGTGTACTTATCTCCCAATGTCGAATGTGACTTAACGTATCATAATGTATATTCAAGGGACCCCAACTATCTGAATTTGTTTATTATAGTCATGGAAAATTGTAATCTCCATAGCCCCGAGTACCTGGAAATGGCTCTACCATTGTTCTGCAAAGCTATGAGCAAATTGCCTTTGCCGGCACAAGCAAAGTTGATCCGACTGTGGTCAAAATATAGTGCTGAGCAGATCAGAAGAATGATGGAAACGTTTCAGCAACTAATTACCTACAAAGTGATAAGCAACGAATTCAACAATCGCAACTTGGTGAACGACGACGACGCCATTGTGGCTGCAACAAAATGCCTGAAAATGGTTTACTATGCAAATGTTGTCGGAGGAGAGATAGAGACAGATCACAATGAAGATGAAGACGAAGAACCCATCCCAGAATCTAGCGAGTTAACCCTCCAGGAGCTCTTGGGAGAGGAGAGAAGAAATAAGAAGGGGCCTCGAGTAGATCCCCTTGAAACTGAACTTGGTGTAAAAACCATTGACTGCAGGAAACCCCTCATCCCTTTTGAAGAATTTGTTAATGAACCACTCAATGATGTTCTTGAAATGGACAAGGACTATACTTTCTTTAAAGTAGAAACTGAAAATAAATTCTCTTTTATGACGTGTCCCTTTATCCTGAATGCTGTAACAAAGAATCTGGGACTGTATTATGACAACAGAATCCGCATGTATAGTGAGCGAAGAATCACAGTGCTTTACAGTCTCGTTCAGGGGCAGCAACTCAACCCATACTTAAGGCTCAAGGTTCGAAGAGATCACATCATTGATGATGCTTTAGTTAGGGTAAGTTTTACTCAATAATTTAGATACTTATGTATCCACCCTATTGATTGTCATTTAGTTTACGGTTGCGTTTTTTTACTATATTTTGTGAACCCTCAGACTTTACTTTGCTATGGGGTATGTGTTCATTGTTGCCGATATACAGTGATAGGTTACATGAACTATGCAATAAGATGTTCATACACATATATAGTAATCTGCGCAGTAACCTCAATTGTGAAACTTGGGCTTCATTAAAGTGCACCTGTCAGCAGGATTGTGCTTAGTAAACTACATACACTGTCAGGTAGGGGCCATTACACGGAGTAAAATGATACCTTTGATGATGAAATCCGTCCAGTGATTCTTTTATAATCTTGATTTTAATTTCTGACCTAATGATATGCATATGCTCTGGTGCTCTCATTATGTATTCATGTATGCCTATCTCTGCCTTGTGACAGGTTACTGTGCTTTCAGTGACCTGCCTACTATTTTACATACTGACTTTGTAATTTCTGTGTCACATTGAAATTTACATTCCCAAAATGGCCGTGGTCGCCTGCGCATGCGCAGTACCATATCTCATTTGCCAATGGGTGCTACTGCGTATAGGCGGGTGCCATTTTGCTTTTCTAAAAATAATTTGGGTGCAGCATTATGGTGCCGTGCATGCGCAGTAGCATCTATCAGCAACTGCGGATGCCATTTTTCTAGAGGAAAAAGAAATTTGCCTGTAGCAATATGGCCCCTGCTGCCTGCACTTGCTCAGTAGCATTTCTCGGCAACCAAAAGATGCTACTGCGCGTGCCACGGCGGCCATATTGGGGGATGTAAATTTTCACTTTTGAACAGAAATTACAAAGGCATTATTTAAAACAGTAGGCAGGTCACTGAAAGCACAGAGACCTGTCACAAGGCACAGACAGGAATACATAATGAGAGCACATGCATACCATTATGGCAGAACTGAAACTAAAGATTATAAAAGAATCACTGGACGGATTTCATCATCAAAGGTATCATTTCACTCAGTGTAATGGCGCCCACCTGACAGTATATGTAGTTTACTAAGCACAATTCTGCTGACAGGTGCGCTTTAAAGGAAATCTGTCAGTAGGATAAACCCTCCTACGTGCCCATATAGATGGCTTAGGTCATATTAAGCTGAATAAAGTGATACCTGGATATCTTCGATCTGATGATATATTTCAGATCCACATTTTCTTAATATTTTAAATGAGCTTTTAAGATATGGGCTGGACACTGATCTGTATGAGAATCTGCCTCCAGAGTTTATTTGCGCAACTAAAAAGGTAAGTTACAAGTATGAGACATGTAAATAATAAACAGTAGAACTGAACTTTGTCTCATTACAAACTCATTTTCTGTAGCGCTCACAGCTCTGCTTTTTTTCCAACACTGGCCGCCAGTGAGATGGAAGCTGAAGCTGAGAGGAACCTGCAGATGTGTCAGGTATAATCACACACAGCTCTGTAGTGAGATCAGGAGAGCAGAGAGCGGACATCACACATCACACTGGTAAAGCCCCGTTTATTTAAAATCTCTGGAGGCAAAGTCTCGTGCAGATCGGTGTCCGGCCTATAGCCTGGAACAGCTCATTTACACATAAGACATTGGATCTCAGATGTCAAGGTATCATGTTATTCAGCTTCCTATGACCTACATGCCCATGTAGACTGCTTAGGAAAATTGATCCTGCTGACAGATTCCCTTTTAAGATGCCAGCTTCTACTGCCTGCTACAGGTAGTGAGAAGGAAACCACAGTAGTTAGTCCACCATCTAATGTAAACCTAACAGTCAGCACCCTACATTTTCTGACTATTCTCCATGTTGACTTTTTGAGATAATATCACATGCTTGCAATTTGTAGGTCCATGATTTTGATATACTTTATACACCTTTAGGGGTGAGCAGTATACTTTTTCACATTGCGAAGTATATGAATATATCTCTATTTTAGCACGATGCATTGAGGCTAAGGCCGACTTAACACATCCGTGTTTCATGGTCCAAGTATGGGCTGCAGTTGTACAGGCTGGCCGCAAGTCTGACCTGACCTCAACAGTTTCCTATCTGCATGTGTACACATATACATATGTGTGTGCAAATATAAATGTATCAAATTAGATTTTTTTTCAGGAGACTTGCTGTCAATACATTGGGGTCCCTAATCATTCTGTGATTCACACAGTGTGAAACCGACCTTATAATGTGTAAGGTTGCATGCTGGACCCCAAATTGAACTTATACCAATCTGCTGTTAATGGCATCTAGGATGTTTACTTACTGGCACTGAAACCACACTGTCCTTAGTTGGGAAGTAAGAGGTTATAGTGGAGTTCTAGACCAATGGCATACATTAGGCTATATTGCTTTATAAATGTAAAGTAAGTGACACCGGTCACTTGGGGCCCCAATTCATCAAGATCGTTGATTTTCTCGCCTTTCTTAAGGTGGGGGTGTGTTGGAGTCAGTGTCTCCTGATTCATGATGTCGTACACGCCTCTTCATGAATCAGAAGAGTGTATGCCTTGCCAGAAATCTTACTACAGTCAGGGACTGAAGTGAGATTTCCAGCGTAGGGGAACGCCTGAGCTCCTCTTGAGTTAGACCAGCTGTGGCATCACGTCCCTGTCCCTCCCCAGTTTCGCCCATTTTGAGAAACTGGAGTGAAAACGCAACTCAGAGTTGTACCAGATTTGTGCAACTTTTCAAAGTTTTTATGCCACTTTTTGGGCATAAAAGCTTAGAATTGGGGCCTTGGTGTTCAGACTTCCTCTTCCAGCAAGGGGTTGGGAGGAGTGTCCGGTGACTGCTGCAGCCAATCAACAGCTGATGGTTGGCTTCATCTATCACGTTATATCTAAACCAGAAAAAGGGCTATGACTGTGGACAGACTACCCCTTTGTGTGTGTACATAGATTTATTTTGTGGCACACTATATGGCTTGGCTTTGAGACTGGGTAATGACATGGAGTTGCAATGTTAGCTCTGTAAGGTACAGTTTTTGGTAGGATGCATTCTTTATTTTGATATGTTGTTAATAGCTCTATTATTCACTGTGTTAAGCTGAAAATTTGTTAGGTCCAGCAGTTTTGATGGAATCTGCCATAAAATGTATAATGTTTGTGGTAAGTTTATGAACTCCTTTTATACAGGCTGAGTGCAATAATTTCCATACTGGTCAGATTGCTTAGCCATTACGTTGGTTGTAAATGGTTATTTTTTAAAATGATGGATAACGACTATCCAATTAGGAGGAGGCAGATCAGCTATTGACAGAAAAATCTCTTGGATGCTGAAATTATTTTGAAGTCAATTGATTTGGAAAAAAATTGTTGTATTGTGTCTGTGTGGTAAGCTCAACTACGTCAAAGCGAGCTGTAACAAAGCCAAAGATAAGAGCTGGAGACATGCTGCCAGCTATTCTCTCAAATTCCACCATTAACATACAACCATGGACTCCACTCAGCAGGTTTGCTCAACCTAATCAGTTTCTATGGGCTATTTAACTGAGGTCGCTGGATCTAAAAATTGAGGCAGCTGCACCTGTGTTCAAGTGGAGAATGAATAGAGAGGTGGCCGTATGTCCTCTCCTTTCACTTCTAATGCAGATCATACTTTCTGATGGCCACCTCCCCATTCATTCTCTACAGGATGTGGCAGCCTGCCTCATCAGGAAGGTCAGGAGCCCTCATTAGTCACAAAGGAATCATTTACAGCCATGCTGCTGTGTGTAAACACTGCTGTGAAAATACCTATCACAGCGCCCCCAAGTGTTTTTTCAATTCACACTCAGTACTTCCACCTAATGTGTCTAGTTGATGATGGTCACACACGCTCAGTAGCTCGGTCACACACGCTCAGTAGCTCTGTCACACCCACCTGTATCCTCGTACACACTGGTCGTGGTGTGATTCCTGCTATAGTGCAGGCTGTCGACAAGTGGTTTCTTCAAACCACCACTGATTGATAAGAAACATTAGACACATTCTGAAAGGGAATCCAAAGAACATGAGCAATCTATAGATTACACACAGGAATTTATTTATTTTTTTTTTTATCTAAATGTAGATGTTTTGTATGAAAAACATGAAAGCCCAGGAGCACTTAAGCTTCATTTGCATATTAAAACAGCGATTTATTTATTTTTTTTTCCTTTTAGTTAGGAAACTGTAGATTGCATAAATAAAGAGGTGTATGACATTAACATTCAGGGAGTAATATGACCATGTAAACAGTTTTTTGGGGAGGGGTGTAGAATAGGTCTAACAGATTTCCTTTAATGACCATATTTTTAGCTCCGCTTTTAGTCTCCCATTATGTTACTTATTCACCACAGGGAGCCTGCAGACAGTAGGGACTTTGGTTAGTAATCGTAATATTGCTTCATTGGAAGTAGGTTAACCTTTGTTACTGCAGATAAGACAGACAAAAAGCCTAATTGTTACACAACCGCACACCGACAGAACCAGATTTATAATGAATTAAATGAGAATTTTAATATTTTTTTTAATAATAGTAATGCTTTATAAGACGTTCTATAGTGTTGTTAATTTAAATGCTAAAGATCAACCTTTGCACAGAAGAATCCAATAATTAAATTGTGATTTGTAACCTTAAATGTGGGTCTACATTAAACATTAAAGTCAGGGAATTTCACCTAGGTGTGGTATAATGCGCGCATATAGCGGGGCTGTCTAATCTTATGCAGGAGCGCACCACTCCCCTGCCTCCCAGCTCCTTGTTTGTCCGGGGCAGTTCTCTCCGGCTTGAGTGACCGTTCAGGCCTGTGGCTTTATCGTGCTGCTGGCCTAAAAGGGAGAGAGAGCAGCTTTGCCTATCCATCATCAGGGCAGGGACTCAGAATCTGGCCAGATCAGGACTTAAATGGGTACTCCTGGGAGATGATAAATTATTCTAATGACCCAGTCTTCATAAACAGTAAAGATAACTTGACCAGTGCTGTTTGTAACCCTCTGAGTACCTGTAATACCGTGTAACACTGGAGCAGCACCTCACTTCTCCCTCTCCCTTTTTGGGACGTTATGTCACAGATCAGGAGGCGGGGCTTCTAGTAGCAGCCAGCCCCCTGATGATGTCTCCTTGTCTACAGGGTTACTAGTAGGGAGCAGGCCACGCCCCCTCACCTCAGACTGAAGTGGAGGAGACATTATCAGGGGGTTGGCTGCTGCTACTAGAAGCAGGGAGCAGGCCACACCTCCTGATCTGTGATGTAATGTGCCAGAAGGGGGAGAGGGAGCAGCTCCAGTATCACACGGAATTACAGGTACTCAGAGGGTTAGAAACAGCACTATCCATGTTATTTTTATTGTTATGAAGGCTGGGCCATTAGAATATTTTTTTATCTCCCCAGAGTACCCCTTTAACATCACACTCCAATCATCCAGCCTGTTGTACCCGGTGCCGGTCATTCACCGCTCCTGCCAGAGATTCAGATGCTCCCTGTCAACAGAGCAGCAGTTTCTCTTCCTGTTGACAGGGCGGGACTACTGGTGTCCTGCTGACTGACAGATGTCTTCCCCAGTTAGGCAGCTAAGAACCAGCTGTCAATTAGCATGACACCAGTATATCTGGCCTGTCAACTGCGAGCCGTGTTGTCGTGACGTCAGTGGAGAGCGGCACTGGGCAAAGCAGGAAGGTAGGTATAGCAACTACCTGCCAGTTAGTGCTTAGGTACTTTTTTTTATTTTTTTTTTAAAGTCCCGGATATATGCTTTAACAATTTAAATTAAAAAAAATCCTATTCTTGAGAACTGAGAAGATTTTATATCGCGAAGTTGATTTTTTACAATTGCTTTGCAATTTTAACCATTGAAGGTAGTCTGTCACCCCCCCTAATACTTTTTAGACTAACTATACAGTGATGTAGGGGACTTCATCCCTATAAAAATCATACTATGGCTGTGCTTGTTACTGGTACACTGCTTGTGGATATGTTTTAATCTTTATGTAAATGAGGGCTCTACAGTGCACCCATGGCATGGCTATGAGCTGGTTGCACCGTTACGCCGCCTCACTTTGTGTTTTGTGGACTACCCTAGTTTGTCATGCATAGTGCTCACTCCTAGAGAGTACACTGCCCCTAATATGTGCGGTTGCGCACAAGGTGGCTGGGCATGTGCACCTCACTCTGCATTTCTTGGTGTACAGGTTTCACCAGCAGAACCATGAAGGAGAATGTTCCCAGCCACTGTGTGCGCTCGTGGCCATCTCAGCCAGTAACAGGCGTGCATGCTGTGTAGGGTTCGCTGTAGGACTGAGTGCTGTCCACCACAAACTAGGGCAGCCCCCAAAACGCAAATTGAGGGGACATAATTTCATCCAGCTCATGGCCACACCATGGGTGTGACAAGTGAGTGCAGGTTAATCTGACTGCACAAAGGTTATATTAGTTACTTGCGTGCATCATTAACACAAATTTGGAGAAATTGGCCATTAAATAGCTAAACTGTTATGTAAACGGGGAACATGCTAACAATAATGAAACTGTATGTGCACAGTCGATCATACAACAGATCCGCATGTACTGCCGAAGCTGGCTCCATGTTAGGCCGGTTTCACACGTCCGGATATTTCCGGTACCGGAGATATCCATGTCCCGTGTGTCCATATGTGTTTCACGTGTTGCATCTGTGTGCCGCATCAGGATCGCGCATACCGGCGCCTGGGCATCAGCACTACAGGTAGCGCTGTTCCCAAGAGCTGGGTGCTGAATACTGCACTCATCATGGTTCCCTGCCGGCACTGTGATGAGAACCAGCAAGGACAATGATGAGGGTAGTGGTAGTTTGCTCCCCCAGTGTAAAAATAAGAATAAAGTAATAAAATCCTTATACTCGCCTATGTGTCCCCCGCTGTTATCCATGCGACCGCTGGCGCCGGGGAGAATGAGCTGCTCCAGGTAGCGGCTCCGGAGCTGAGCTCAGTAGCGGAGTCCTGTCAGTCATTGAGTTCAGTTCCGGAGCAGCTCATTTTCCCCGGCTCCTCGGCGTCAGTGGTCACATGGATTACAGCTGGAGACACTTGGGTGAGTATAAGGATTTTATTATTTTATTCTTATTTTAACACAGGGACACTGCGGGAGCAAACACTACTACCCTAATCATTGTCCCTGCTGGTGCTGATCGCAGCGCCGGCAGGAACCATGATGATTGCAGTGTTCGGCACCCGGCGCTTGGGAACTGTAGCGCTGATTCCCGGGGTGCCAGTACGTGTCATCCGTGTGGTACGTTTTGCGGACCATGTATCCATAAAAAAAAACGGGCATGTCAGGTTGTGGAGTACACGGTCCGTGAAAGCACACTGACATGTGCACAGACCCATTGATTTTAATGGGTCTGTGTGTGTCAGTGTCTTCGGTATGTGTGGAAACTGTCACCAATCGTACCTGAGATACTGACTTTGTGTACCCAGCTGCAGCATGTCTAGTCCTGTTCAGGTGACCTAAATAGGACTAGACATGCTGCAGCTGGGCATTGGCAGAGCCACAACGAACTGTAGGGAGCTGTGTCTGGGTGAACACCCCGATATTGAATTGATCAGCAGAGAATAGGCCATCATTTTTACAGTTCTAGAAAATTTGTTTAGAATAATCTGACTCCATGACTATAAAGAGAACTCCTTTATGCCTATTAGCATTTTAGGTAGAAAAAATCCAATAGGAGTGTTTTTCTTTAGTAATAAATGACTTGTCCGTCTGGTCCTATGATGAAGGATATAACGTGAAGTGCATTGTTTTTCCTTAAATTGCCGGTTCCCTGCCTTCAGCTAGAGATGATTGCTATGGAAAACCCAGCAGACCTGAAGAAGCAGTTGTATGTGGAGTTTGAGGGTGAGCAGGGAGTGGACGAAGGAGGAGTTTCCAAAGAGTTTTTCCAACTGGTTGTTGAGGAAATCTTTAACCCTGATATAGGTAAGCCTTATAATTTGTGTAAATGACACTTGTTGACCCTTTTTTTTTTTTTTTCTTTCGGTTAACAGATTTCCATAAATCCTAAGAAGCATTGCTTGAAATTGCATAATTATAAATCCTACCTAGTAAGGCTAGCAAATAGTTAAAGGAAGTCGGCCACTATCTCATGTTAGTGCAGCTTACTCACTGACCAGCACTTCTGTCCATAGAATGGCTGCTGGTGGAGGAGCATGGGACCAGACCTGTCCTCAGCCTCCTCCAAGTATAAAGCACCACACATGGCAAAGCTGCTTTTCTATTGGAGGAGGCTGAGGACAGGTCTGGTCACATGACCCTCCACCAGCAACCATTGTATAGACATGTTTGAGAAACGCCAGAAAAATTACACGTTCAGAGTATTCTGCATAAAAAAAAATAACTCCTGACCCCAAAAATCATTTTAACATATGTCCGCTCTAAAGCTAACCACTCTATTTTGGTCTGCAATCTTCATTTCTATATACATTTGTTCTGATCTCCTAATATGCAGTTTGCAGCCTGCTCCGAATTTCAGATTTTCCTCTTGTGAAAGCCTCTCGCCCAATAATACAAGCTGGATATCCAGGATAGCTGTGTATCCAGGGTACTGCTCTTCAGTTTCACAGCTTCTATCCTGCACTCACTGCCTTTTCATGTGTTTTGCTCTTTGTTTTGCCTTTTTTCTCTGATTTTCATAAGACTTCAGATACTTTCTCCCCTCTCCACTGCAGATCTGTGTATAATTCTCCTCTCTGCTGCTATTTCTTTCACTGACAGAAGGGAGGGCCAATTTGTGAGAGCCGTCAGGAGAGGGAGCTCCTGAGGGACTTGTATCAGTTTTGCAAAGCACTCGGATAGGTGAAGGACTTGGCCATTCTGCAGTTGCAAAATGGTAGAAATTATTTAATGAATAATATTTAGAAAGTTGCTTAACTTTACACTTTAGAAAGCAAATGAACAATAATAACTTTGTGTAAAGGTGTACTTGGCTTTTAATGTAACATCTGGCTGTACAAAAAGTCCACATTTTTCTGAAAAAAAAAATATCAGAGCTTTTTAGAAGCACTGTGTATTTCTCCTTATAGAGGGCTCCCCATATACACACTATAAACTAGTGTATTTCTTTTTCCTTTACATTATATGATGTGCGGCACTAAATGACCGCCGATCAGCATCATGGTTACTGTCAACTGTTCGATAGCCTGTTTACACAAGCAGACCGCTCTTAGCAATGCGCACTGAACAATCTGTGATCACTCCGTGCGAATAGGCTGCCATTGTTCCCAGCAGAGCAAGTCCTGTATACACAGGACGATGCGCTGCCGAAAATGATGATCTTTTGTGCAGCACAGATCATTTCACCTGACAAACGTCATGTTACTTGTTCACTGGGTGATCCTTAGCCTTAGAAAGCAAGATTCTCATGAGCGAGCATTCCTAGTAAATCTGGTTCATGATCATGCAGTGTAAAAGGACCCTTATTCTATGCAGTGTTCATTATGTTCTATGTTCGCCAGTTTTTCTCTTCGTGTGATCAGGACTTTGTTGCATTGTATAAGTGTTCAGTGAATATCTCTTTATTTGCAGGCATGTTTACCTACGATGAGTCTACAAGACTCTTCTGGTTCAATCCATCTTCATTTGAAACTGAAGGACAGTTTACGCTAATTGGAATTGTACTAGGCCTTGCAATTTACAATAATTGCATTTTAGATGTGCATTTTCCAATGGTTGTGTATAGAAAGCTGATGGGGAAAAAAGGAACGTTTCGTGATTTGGCCGATTCTCACCCTGTAAGTATGGGGATAAGTTCTTTAGTGTCTCGTACCCCAAAAATTTTTTTTCCCCATGGTAATTAATAGAATTTAAGCTATGTAGAAACTGACAATAAATGTAATTTGTGTACATTTTTTTGTTTGCTGCCGAGTCGAGTGAGAATAACTATTTGAGCCTATAACTGTGAATGTTATTTTTAGAGGGATTTTCCACTTTAAAATTGTAATTGAGTTCAGATTAAGTCTCTTAAATGAAATATGCCGTTTTCTGCCTTGCTGTAAGTAACATGGGATAATCTGCGTGAGCGGAGGATTAGCTTCCGAGTGTCATCACATTTTCTTCAAGCTAAGAAATTGTGTGTAATTAAAAGACATGTCTTGCAGATCCTGTACCAAAGTTTAAAAGATCTATTGGCGTACGAGGGCAACGTGGAAGATGACATGATGATGACGTTTCAGATATCTCAGACTGACCTCTTTGGGAATCCTCTGATGCATGACTTAAAAGAGAATGGAGATAAAATCCCCATTACAAATGAAAACAGGAAGGTAATGCGTTTTGGACTTTTAGTATTCTACAGTATTGTTCCTGCTACTCGTATGTCCCAAACTAGATTGACTGCACAAGTCAATCCCTAATGAAAGGGAAAGATTTCTGTATATATTACAGCAGTGCATGTGGCATCTGTCTATTACCCCCATGAGCCCCAAAGCACATGTGTTCAGGATGCAAAAAGCTTTCAACCTGTTTCTTTTTTTCTGGCACTCCATGGCATTTTTCCACAATAATTTTTTATTTTTTTTTGCATTGTGTAAAATTGAATTATTTTTTCTTGCCTTTACGATTTGTGTGATTTTTGTGATGGTTTCATCACAATTTAAAAAAAAACATGCGGGTGCAAAAAATTGTCAAGTCAGCTTTATGAAAATCGCCTATAAGAAATACTTGCCCATAACAACCAATCACAGCGCAGCTAGAATTTTTGATGACAAGACACAGAATAAGCATAGCTGTGATCTACTTGCTACAGGTAACATAGATGAGCCTCCCTCATTATTGTGATAAAACAAGGCATCAAACTGCAAAAGATAAAACCTGAAAACCTACATATAAAACCACAGGCTTTTTGTGTCTGAAGTTACCTTTAGGTTGTGTGCCCAAGATGCGTTTTTTTAAGCGTTTCCGCAGCGGCAAAAACGCTGCAGAAACGCTTAAAAAACGCATGGTAGAAGGCCTGACATGTTCCCCAATGATAATCCGCATGTGCTGTGCACATGCTGCGGAAATTTCCGCTGCGGATTATCATTGCGGAAAAAAATGCAGCACTATCAATTATTTTGCGGAAGTGCTGCGTTTTCGCCTACATTGACTTGCATTAGATCGCATGGATTACGCATCACTGTATATGTAGATGCACATTCCATGCGTTCTAATGTGCGGATGGTACCCAGGTCTAGAGGAGAGGAGACTCTCCTCCGGACCTGGGTACCATTGAAAACTGTAAAAAAAGAAAAAGAATAAAATAAAAAATATATACTTACCTTCTGGCGGTGCGCTCCTCCTTGCTTGCCAGAAGTTCGCGATGGACTGAAGGACCTGCGCTGACGTCATAGTCATGTGATGGGTCACGCGACGCTGACGTCGGCAGGTCCTTCAGTTACCGCTGCCGGCAAAGGAGAACGGAGTGAAGCAGGACACTGGGGGCCATCGGAAGGTAAGTATATATTTTTTTATTTTTTACCATTCTCTCGGGTCACACTATATAAATCCATGCCGTTTGCATGGATTTATATAGTGTGACCAAGTTGTCAAGCACTTTCCAAGTGATGCTAAAATCGCTTGGAAAGCGCTTGTCAACCCGCATGCGAAAATGCAAGTGAAGAACGCTACACTTCCGCTTGTCCCTGGCAGGAAAACGCATGTACAATCCGCATGCGTTTTTTCCTGCCAGGGAGATGCAGAAACGCTCAGGAAAAAATCCTGAGCATTTCTGCATCGTGGGCACATAGCCTTAAAGTCGCATGTGAGAATTTTCTTCTAAATTAGAAAATTCCCATTGACGGCATCTTCCATATGCTCATAGCACTGGACTCCCATTAACCCCTTCATGACCTTGGACGTATCCATATGTCCAGGTTGGCAAGTACTTAACAACTTTGGACGTATGGATATGTCCTATTTTTAATGCGGCACTGATTCTCACAGCAGGGCACCGGTAGTCTTCGTCACCAATCATAGACTGGAGCCCCGTAACGCCAGCATCCCTTGCCCCAGCACTGATTGGTGTGATCGACTTCATTGTCCGATTGCACTAATCAGAGTGCACAGACTGTCTGACCCCCACAATGACTGCTCTGCCAGGGCTGTGGAGTCGCTAAGCCGAACCATTGACTCCTCAATTTCCCTGACTTCCGACTCCACAACACGGCCTCACTACTGACCATGTACATAAAGTGCTGCACAGATTCATCTCCAATAAAGGCCGAGACCCATAAATCAGAAAGAGAACAGACATTTATAGGACATTTCATAACTTTCCCAAATTCTTATGAAAACATTTACAACACATACTGCATTATAGTACTGTAACAATTTTATATATTGTCTGAGTCACTCCATTTCATTCCGACTCCACCAAAATGGACTCCGACTCCACAGCCCTGAGCTCTGCACTTCCCCATTCTAGCTTCGAACGTGTGCAGAGCGGTCATAATGCTGTTGTAGCACTGTGCTGGGCCTTGTGGTGCCACATACTTTCTAAATCCTGTGCCATCACTGCTGGTGTTGCGATTCCTGAAAGAAGACGTTCCTGATCCCTGATTTTTCCTAACCTGACCCAATCCCCATTTTCTCCAATAACCCCCCCACGACAGCACCAAAGGAGGATGTCACCCCACCCTAATAAAGACAGGAAACACAAAGAGGTCAAATAGCAGCTCCCTCATCCTCCCTCCAATGTTTTTTCCTGTCCCTATTGGGATGAAGAGGTCATCCAGGGTGCTCTGTGCTGGCGGCAGACACCTTACATACCTTTTTAGCCGGGCAACTGGGACCGAGCGGTATTCTCCTCCTCCCCATATGCTGCTCCCGTTTCCTCCGGGAGTCGGGACCCCCATCCCCACAGAGTCCGCGCCTACGGGTAAGGTCCGGTGGGTGTCGGGCTGGAGGCCCCCTCAAGCTCTCCGGCCCAGCTCCTCCTCCTCTCAGGCGGCCTCCGGCGATCTCCATAGCTGGAGAGACGCACGCCGGATCCCGGAAGTGACGCGGACCCCCGGATAACGTCACTTCCGGTCTGCTTTCCACCCTGAAACGCAGGGACCTACAAACGGCCGGAAAGGGATGGGGGACGCCGAAACAGGGTCCCTTAGGTTACTTCTGGTCCGTTTAGGGCATACATAGTTTAAAAAAAAAAAAAGAGAGAAACTGCAGGTGATCGCAGGCTTCCTGCTTCACAATTGGACCAAGGGAGAGGAGCTTTCCCACCCCCCCTCCCCAGGGAAAGAGGGAGAGCGCTGAGTCCAGTCGCCTATATAAGAGCCTTGGACAGAAGACATCTTAAGGTAGGACCTAATCTGTTTTTGTATTTTATACACTGGATGGTCAGGAATCTATCTTCTCCAGGTCTGCGGAGCCCAGCACAATTCTAGTCCCAGTAAGTCTGGCACTGGGGGTCCTTTCCTAGGTGCAGGTTAGAATTGATACATTAATTACCCGTCTCCCTTTTTTTTTTTTTTTTTTTTAGAGGGACAAGGATCCTGCACCCGGAAATAAGTCTAGCCGGAAGTGTGCTATATGTGCAAAAAAGCTATCTTCTGCAAACTAAAAATATTTATGCCAAAAATGTACGGAGAAAATTATTAGGGAAGAGCAGCCGTCCCTCATATACTAAATCAAGGGGATAGTCCGTCAAGAGGTTCAATCTTCATTGGCCTCCTTTTCCAATCCACTTCTGATTCACCTCCAAAGGCTAAGAAGAGTAAGATTTCCCTGGAAGGAAAAAGAGACTCGGACTCCCAGGACGAGATATCCCTTCCAGAAGACCTCATAGAGGAAGGTGAACTTAGCCCAGCAGAGGAAGGTCTGGAAAATAAGCAGTATTATTTCTCAATTTATGGAAGACCTCCTCACAGCAGTAAGAAGAACGATGGAGGTGGAAGAAGAGAAGCCCACTAGATCAGTCCAGGAAGAGATGTTCGGTGGTCTCCGTTCGAAGAAAAAGATGGTGTTCCCAATACATAAGAACATTCAGGACCTAATCCTGGACGAATGGGAAAATCCTGAAAGCCGACTGAATACACCAACAGAGTTGAAAGACAGGTTTCCGGTAGATGAAGAAACCTTAAAATGTTGGACCGAGATACCTAAGGTCGATATTCAGGTGGCAAGAGTTGCTAAAAAGACAATACTGCCATTCGAGGATTCGTCGCAACTGAAGGATCCTCTGGACCGCAAGATGGATAGCCTTCTCTGGAAATCCTGGGAAACATCAGCAGCCCTTCTGAACACTAACGTAGTCTCCATGTGTGTTTCACGATCCATGTCGAGGTGGCTCAACCAACTTGAAGAGCATCTGGCTATGGGCACATCCAGAGAAGAGATACAAGCTTCCCTACCTTTACTGCAAAAGGCCACCGACTTTCTGGCAGATGCCTCAGCGGAATCTGTGAGAGTAACCGCTACGGCAGCAGTCCTATCAAATTCCACAAGGCGAGCACTATGGCTAAAATCGTGGAACGGTGATGTGGCCTCCAAAATAAAACTGTTCCATTCCCTTTAGAGAAGAATATATGTTTGGCCAGGCCCTTGACGACCTCCTGGAGAAGGCGGCTGCTAAAAAGAAATCCTTGCCAGAACCCAGACACTACAAAAAGACCCCCTTCCACCCCCCTCAGGAGCAGAATCCTCAGTACAAGGGGAAAGGGAAGTCTGGTTGATGGAGCTACCCCAAAGGGGGGAAAGATAGGAATATTTTTTTCTCAAAAGGACAGCGACCGCAAAAGCGGTGACACCAGAGCAGTAGGGGGACGAATCACGAAATACCTTCCCCAATGGCAGAAGATTTGCTCCAGTCAATGGATCTTGAAAGCAGTTCAAGAAGGGGTGAAGATCGAACTCTCCTCATATCCACCAGGGAAAGTAAGAATAACTCGTCTAACCTCCCCGAGATAAAAAACCGCCCTGATGTCCGACCTAAGAAACCTGCTATCCTTGGGGGCTATTTCATCAGTCCCAAAAACAGAAAGACACACAGGCCACTATTCACGCCTGTTTATGATAAAAAAAAAATGGCAATTACAGAATAATAATAAATCTGAAACCCTTAAATCAATACATCATTTACCGAAGATTCAAAATGGAGTCCATCAAATCAGCAGTTCCCTTGATAGGACAAGAATATGTGATGGCAACCATTGACTTACAGGACGCATACTACTACGTCCCCATACATCCATCATACCGAAAATTTCTAAGATTCGCGGTGGTGCAGGAGGATCAGACGTTACATTTCCAGTTCAACGTATTGCCGTTTGGAATATCCTCCGCACCAAGAATATTTGCCAAAATTATGTCAGAGGTAGTGGCTTCTATCAGAAAGGAGAAAATCTGCATCGTTCCCTACCTCGACGACTTCTTACTAGTAGGTCCCTCGGTGGCATCACTCCAGGAAGATCTGCAAAGGACAATCCAGATCCTGACCACCCTAGGGTGGTTGATAAATCATCAAAAATCAGACCTGGTCCCTGCCACTGAAAAAACGTTCCTGGGTGTTCTATTAGACTCCGCCAGACAAACCTCCTTCCTACCAAGGGACAACCAGATACTTTAGAGATCCAAGATAACGAATCTGAAGATCCGGAACAAGGTGACCCTAAGATTTACCATGTCAGCCCTCGGCTCCATGACAGCCTGCATCCAATCCGTAGCCTGGGCTCAAGCGCACACCAGGGTATTGCAAACATATATTCTCGCACAGTGGGACGGATCCCCAGACTCCCTAAACAAGAAGATCATGATCCCTCATTATGTGAAGACATCCCTGTCATGGTGGCTCAGTCCAGGAAACCTAAAAACAGGGGTTCCATGGACTCAGTTTCCTCTGATAAGTCACGGTAGACGCCAGCAAGATAGGATGGGGAGCCGCCGTCGCCAAACCCCCTTCGAAGGGGTCTGGACAGAAGAGACCAGCAGACAATCCTCCAACTTCCAGTGGAGGAGGCACTCAAAATATTGGCTCCAATCATTGCGGGCAAACACGTAAAAGTCTATTCAGACAACATGACTACCGTAGCTCACCTGTCCCACCAAGGGAGTACAAGGTACGAGAATCTAAAAAGTATCTCAGCAAAAATATTCTTCTGGGCGGAAAGACATCTTCGTTCCTTATCAGGTCTGCGTGTAAAAGGCTCAGACAACATCCAGGCCGATTTTCTGAGCAGAAGGAATATCCATCCGGGGGAATGGGAACTGAACTCAGACGTTTTCCACATGCTGTCCAGACGATGGGGTCGTCCGGAAGTGGACCTCTTTTCAAGGCGCCAAAATACCAAGGCAGAAAAATACTTCTCCCTAGATCCAGACGACGTATGCCTGGGGATAGATGCATTCGCTCACCCGTGGCGTTTCCATCTAGCTTATGCTTTTCCCCCAATTCCTTTGCTACCCAAGACCTTACAGAATTAAGGACCGAGGAGGTCAAGATAATCTTGATAGCCCCACTTTGGTCCAAAAGTAGCTGGTTCTGTGCACTAAACAGCCTAAGCATAGAAGGACCCCTCATTCTGCCAACATTCAAAAACCTTCTCCATCAGGGTCCAATACTTCATCCAGATCCAGAGAACCTCCATCTAGCGGCCTGGCTTCTGAGTTCACAATCCTGAAAGCCAAAGGACTCTCAGACCGAGTAATTCATACACTACAAAGAAGTAGGAAACAAATAACAAACTCAATAAAAAGCAAACAAACTCAATAAAAAGCAAAATATGGAAGACCTTCCTAACATGGTATAAACCAAATATGCCAGATCTTCGGCATCCTAACATGACCCAGATCTTGGATTTCCTACAAGAGGGGCTGGAAAAAGGCCTTAGACCCAGCACCCTCAAGGTACAGATCGCATATAGTCCTTAAAGGTCTGACACGACCACCGTTTGAACCTTTGACTTCAATAGAGCTGGATAAATTAGCCTGGAAAACAACTTTTTTAGTAGCAATTACCACGATCAGGAGAGTGGGAGAAATATAGGCCTTCTCAGTGAATGAACCCGTATTTGAGAATTCTGGATGATAGGATTATTCTACAACTGGACCCATCTTTCTTACCAAAAGTGGTCTCAGACTTTCATAGATCACAGGATATAATCCTGCCCTCCTTCTGTCAGAACCCAAAAAATAAAAGAGAGAAAGAATGCCATTCTTTGGCGGGTCGTTCTTCACTACCTCCAAAAAACGGAGGCCTGGAGGAAGGATCAGAACCTCTTTATTCAGCCATCTGGTCAGAACAGAGGAAAGAAAGTCTCAAAAGGTACCATCGCTATTTGGATCAAGAAAGCAATTGTAGAATCATATCAGATCCAAAATCTCTCACTGCCAGAGAAGCTGAAAGCACACTCTACTAGAGCCATGTCCGTCTCCTGGGCAGAGAAGGCTAACGCTTCCTTCGAGCAGATAAGTAGAGCAGCTACATGGTCCTCGGTTCATACCTTCACCAACCATTACAAACTTTAATTTAATGTCCATTAAAGACTTGGCCTTTGGGCGGAAAGTACTTCAGGCCATTGTCCCTCCCTAAACATGAGTCTTTGGTACTCCTCCTTTTGGTGCTGTCGTGGGGAGTTATTGGAGAAAATAGAATTAGACTTACCGGTAATTCGGTTTCTAATAACCCTCCACGAGAGCACTGGTAATTCCCTCCCTGGCTTGGTTAGCCAAAAAAATCATTTAATTTGAATAAGAATAAATATAATTTGAAACATCCATACTTGTGTGGTCCTTTATAAAAACACTGGAGGGAGGGGCTATTTGACTTCTTTGTGTTTCCTGTCTCTATTGGGGTGGGATGACATCCTTCTTTGGTGCTGTTGTGGAGGGTTATTATAAACCGAATTACCGGTAAGTCTAATTCTATTTTTCACCCCCCTCCCCTTCTGCCGCAGAGCGCTGATTAGTACTCAATCGCTTGATTTTCAGGTTTTTTGTTGTTCGTGTGTCCTGCAGCTGCCGAACTCTGATCAGTGACATAAATCACTGATCGGCACCCGAGCTCACTGTTTTCCAGGACTTTTCTTTGTTCCAGTCTGTTTTTTCTCCTTCCCTTTGCGCATCACTTCTATGCGTGTGTCCTGCAGCTGCTGATCAGACGCACATCACTGATAAGCATCTGGCTCGCTTTTGGCAAGGATTTTTGCACCACATCTGTGTGCGTCCTACAGCCGCTGAGCGCTGATCGGTGATTAACATCACTGATTGGCCTCCGGTGGTTTATTGTTTTTTTTCTTTATGTGAAAAAATAAAAATAATTTAGATTAGTTGATAGGACTAAATTAAGGACAGTAAAAATATACTGCAGTATTTTATTTATTTTTTTTACTGAATTTAGTCAGGGTTAGAGTCAGTTGTGGGCACTCCGTAATCTTCTTTTTTTTTTTTCAATGACCTCTATTTTGTAAATTTGTTTTTTATTTTACCAAATTTTTCGATTCTCTTTATTTTATTTTTATCTTTTTTTTTTCTAGATTTTTTTTCACTTATAAATAAAAAAAAAGTTTACACCAAACACACACACCTACCTGAATAAAATTTGGTATACGCACAAACATACATGAAAAAATGTCCTGCTCATCCCAATTGCTGTATTCAGCAGAGGAGGCATACGCTTTCCTTGCCTCCGACACTGATAGTAAGGGAGAGTATGTCACCTTCCTTTATTTTTCATACTCCGCCTCTTCTTCAAGTGATACCGAACCACCATGCAGACACCCCAGGACAGAAACTGAACCAGTGCTCACCGTTACTGACCCTGTTTGCACCTCACACCCCTAAGATTGAGCCACAGATTCCTGATTTTGTGGCGCAATCAGGAATCAAATTTGACACCACCGGCACGCTGCGCTACTCTCGAATGCCAACATGATGCACGCTGCGCTACTCTCGAATGCCAACATGATGCACGCTGCGCTACTCTCGAATGCCAACATGATGCACGCTGCGCTACTCTCGTATGCCAACATGATGCGCGCTGCGCTACTCTCGTATGCCAACCTGATGCGCGCTGCGCTACTCTCGTATGCCAGCCTGATGCGCGCTGCGCTACTATCGTATGCCAGCCTGATGCGCGCTGCGCTACTATCGTATGCCAGCCTGATTCGCGCTGCGCTACTCTCGTATGCCAGCCTGATGCGTGCTACGCTACTCTCGTATGCCAGCCTGATGCGTGCTGCGCTACTCTCGTATGCCAGCCTGATGCGCGCTGCGCTACTCTCGTATGCCAACCTGATGCGCGCTGCGCTACTCTTGTATGCCAGCCTGATGCGCGCTGCGCTACTCTCGTATGCCAGCCTGATGCGCGCTGCGCTACTCTCGTATGCCAGCCTGATGCGCGCTGCGCTACTCTCGTATGCCAGCCTGATGCGCGCTGCGCTACTCTCGTATGCCAGCCTGATGCGCGCTGCACTACTCTCATATGCCAGCCTGACGCACGCTGCGCTACTCTCGTATGCCAGCCTGACGCGCGCAGCGCTACTCTCGTATGCCAGCCTGACGCGCGCAGCGCTACTCTCGTATGCCAGCCTGACGCGCGCAGCGCTACTCTCGTATGCCAGCCTGACGCGCGCAGCGCTACTCTCGTATGCCAGCCTGACGCGCGCAGCGCTACTCTCGTATGCCAGCCTGACGCGCGCAGCGCTACTCTCGTATGCCAGCCTGACGCGCGCAGCGCTACTCGCGCATGCCAGCCTGACGCGCGCTGCGCTACTCGCGCATGCCAGCCTGACGCGCGCTGCGCTACTCGCGCATGCCAGCCTGACGCGCGCTGCGCTACTCGCCCATGCCAGCCTGACGCGCGCTGCGCTACTCGCCCATGCCAGCCTGACGCGCGCTGCGCTACTCGTCCATGCCAGCCTGACGCGCGCTGCGCTACTCGCCCACGCCAGCCTGACGCGCGCTGCGCTACTCGCGCCTGCCAGCCTGATGCGCGCTATGCTACTTACATGTGTGTCTACATTATAAAATTCACATACCAGGAAACAGTAGATCAATTCCAAGGGTCTCTTGTTGGGGGTTTCCAGTGTTTAGGCACATGAGGGGCTCTCCAAATGCGACATAATGCCCACAGAATTCCAAAACGTCACTCCTTCCCTTCCGATCACTGCCATGCATCCAAACAGTATTCGCCCCTCCCCCCACATATGGAGTATAGGCGTACTCTGGAGAAGTTGCATAACATTTTTTGGGGTCCATTTTCGCCTGTTACCCTTGTGAAAATTTTAAAAAAATTGGGTCTAAAGTTAAATTTTTGTGAAAGTTAAATGTTTTTTTTTTCCTTCCACTTTGCTTCAATTCCTGTGAAGCACTTAAAGAGTTAATAAACTTCTTGAATGTGGTTTTGAGCACCTTAAGGGGTGCAGTTTTTTGAATGGTGTCACTTTTGGTTATTTTCTGTCTTATAAGCCCCTCAGTCACTTCAAATGTGATGTGGTCCCTAAAAAAAAATACAAATAAAAAAAATTGGTTTTGTAAATTTTGTTGGACAGATGAAAAATTGCTAGTCAACTTTTAACCCTTCTAACTTCCTAATAAAAAAAATTGTTTGAAAAATTGTGCTGATGTAAAGTAGACATGTGGGAGATGTTATTTATTAACTATTATGTGTGACATAATTCTCTGGTTTAAGGGCATAAAAATTGTAAATTTGCAAAACTCTCTCCAAATTTCCAATTTTTTTTCACATATGCAAATCATATTGAACAAATTTTACCACTATCATGAAGTACAATGTGCCACGGAAAAACTTTCTCAGAATCAGTGGGATTCGGTGAAGATTCCAGAGTTATTACCACATAAAGTGAAAGTGGTCAGAATTGTAAAAATTTGGCCTGGTCATGAAGATGAAAACAGGCAGCTCGGGGGTGAAGGAGTTAAAGGGAACTTGTCACCAGAAAGAAAACTGTTAACCTGCCGATATGGGGATAATCTGCTGGTTAATAGCGTTATTAACCTGCCCGGCGCCTGCACTTAGCCGAACACTGCGGGGAGAAAATTAACTTTATTCCCCAAAACAGTGTTCTGGTTTCAGTCATGGGGACGGCACTGGCGCTGGTTAAGTCACCACTCTGTAATGACACCCTACGCACTGACTGACAGCCGGCCATAATGCAGAGCCAGTGTCAGTCATTTCCGGGAGTGCGGTTACAGCCGCCGCTGTGTATACTTAGAGCGATGACTGAACCAGCGCCGCCCCCGTGACTGACCGTAACGCTGCTGTGGGGAATAAAGTTACATTTCTCCCCGCAGCATTCAGCTAAGGGCAGTCACCGGGCAGGTTAATAATACTATTAACCCCATATCTGCTGGTTATTAGCGTTTTTTTCTGGTGATGGGCTCCCTTTAAGATGAGAGCAGCCAGGTTCACTGGATATGGTTTAGGAATTTATCAAATGTTCTATGTAATGTTGTCAGGCGTGCACATCTTTCATGGTTTCTTACTTTATTCAGATGTCTTCTGTGTTTTTTTTTATTCCAGGAGTTTGTCAGTCTCTATACAGATTACATTTTAAATAAATCTGTGGAGAAACAGTTTAAGGCTTTCAGGAGGGGATTTCATATGGTCACCAATGAATCCCCACTCAAGTATCTGTTTAGGCCAGAGGAAATAGAATTGCTCATCTGTGGAAGTAGGGTAAGTCATTTCTGTCTATAACACGGCCTTTTATTGCTCATTCTTGACCAGGACTGTTACTTATTTAAGCATTTTCTCCACAGAACTTAGACTTCCAAGCTCTTAAGGAAACTACAGAATATGACGGGGGCTACACCAGAGATTCTCTCATTATTAGGTAGGACATTGCAGTTTAGTGAGAGACCAATATACAATGTAACCTTTTCTGGAGCAAAATGAATGTGAACATCCTTTTATTATGCTTCATTGCACTGGTTTTTGCATTGTTTTTCCTTTTCAGGGAGTTCTGGGATATAGTACATTCATTTACCGATGAGCAAAAAAGATTGTTCTTACAGTTTACAACTGGCACAGATAGAGCGCCTGTGGGTGGACTAGGAAAACTAAAGATGATAATAGCCAAAAATGGCCCTGACACAGACCGGTAAGCCCTTGTAACTCCTGTAATTGTTGTATCTTAGATCATGATTTCGGGTTTTTTAAGAGTTCATGCAATCTTAGAGGGTTACTCTCAAGTTTGAATGTCGTCTTCCATCCAATGGATAGAGGGTATCACTTACCTATCGCTGGGGGTCCAACCTCTGGGACCGCTGCCAAACCCGAGAATCGAGGCTCAGAAGAACCTCATGTGAATGGTGCGGTGGTCCATAATGGACACTGTTGCTCCATTAATCCGATGGATAGGGGATAACTTTCAAGTTGATGCACTTGTTCACATTTGCATGTTTGCTTAGGTTGATATATACTCGCCACATTCAAATCATAGCCACAACGATCCACTGCCTGTGCAACTCTTTACAAAGTTTAGTACTTTGTCATTTTACTCTGGATAGCTCTGATCCTGTCTGTCCAACCCCTTAAGCGCTGTGGTTGCTTTTCTTGCTTGCGCCTAAGAAGTTTGACAGCGTGAGAAGGCTCACTCTTTCTATTGCTATTTCCTAAAAAGAAAATATTTATTATTTGAAATTCAACCCCCACCCTAGCAAACTGACGTGGATGACCTATACTTCGCAGTATCCTCTGACCAAACAATCCCTTTAAGGCCATAAAAATAGCATACTCTTTTAGAGCCTTAACTTTTGAAGTTTCGTGATACCACATGTTCTGACCTATAATAGTCACTTGTGAAATATGGTATTGGAGTGAAACCCTAGTGCTTAAAGGGAATCGGTCACCATGTTTTTGTTATCCCATCTGATGTCATCAATGAATATGGACAGAGACCCGGATTCAAGCGATGTAGCACTTACTGGGCTGCTTTCTGCAGTTGCGATTAAACCAATGTTTTATCTGCTGCAGCTTTACCAGTTCTCTGAATGCTCAGCCATGTATAACCTCACCCACAGCACTGATTTGATGCCTTTTGTGTGAACTGTCCATAAGCTGAAAGCTGCCAATCAGTGGTGGGGACGGGCTTATACAGAGCTCCTGAATATGGAGGACAATAGGGCAGCAGGTTTACTAGCCCTCTAGTGATAATTTCCTGCTGATGAAACAGTCATTTTATCAAAACTACTGAAAACAGCCCGGTAAGTGGCATATTGCAGGAATCAGGGTCTCTGCCCCTACATTATGCTGCTCTCACATGAGGTGGCAAAAATGTAGTCTCTTTAAATGTGACTGTTTGAGCTCATCATAGAGTTCTTTGTACCTAAAATAAACTTCATCTCCAGAAGTGGGAGCTTTGAATTGGAGGTTTCTAGATTCAGAAACTTACAGCACAAGAGCTAAAGTTTTCATGGTGTTTTTATTCCTTTGATGAACTAGTGGTCTTTTGTCACCATTTTTAATGGGGCTCTACTCAAGCCAGACATCTAGCCTTATGCCTGAAATAAACAAGAATAACCAGCAGCTCCCCAACACTGCAAACTTAAGCTTCACACGTCTACATTTCACTGTAGATATGACATTTTGATACAATGTAAAGTAGTCAGCTTGTATAACAGTGTAAGTTTGGTGCCGTTTAACTCAACATTCAGCCATTAATGTCTAAACCGCTGGCAACAGAAGGGAGTACACCCCTAAGCGAAAATGGACAAATTGTGCTCTGTCAATATTTTGTGTGCCCACCATTATTTTCAACATTTTGCCTAGTTGGCTTTAATTCTGGATTTTATGATAAGGCATAGGTAGTGATAACATGCGATAGGTGGTCCGCGGCCACAAATACATGATAATGAGAATTGGTCGGATAACCACATAGTGGAAAAGCAAAATTGCAGATTATAATATCTGACCCTACTCTGCTGCCTGTACTTATGTAATTATTTAAATATTCACTATCCTCAGGAGAGTTATATACTTTAATAAAAGTTAAGTTTTAAGGGCTTCTGTTTGGGGTTCTAGTTGCCAACTAGGCAAAATGTTGATAAAGTTATTACCCCTACGCTGTCTTTAGTTGAACAGTGTTGGTCACCATTATTTTCAAGCACGGCCTTAACTCTCTTGGGCATGGAATTCACTAGAACTTCACAGGTTGCCACTGGAATCCTCTTTCCATGACGACATCACATAGCTGGTGGATGTTACAGACCTTCCTCCACCTTCCATTTGAGGATGCCCTACAGATGCTCAATAGGGTTTAGGTCTGGAGACTGCTTGGCCAGTTAAGCACCTTTTACCCTCATTTTCTTTAGCAAGGCAGTGGTCGTCTTGGAGGTGTTTGGGGTCGTTTTCATCTTGTTATACTGCCGTGTAGTCCAGTTTCTGAAGCGAGAGGAACATGCCCTGCTTCAGAATATCACAGTAAGGCTATGGCCCCACTAACGGTGTTTCGTCAGTATTCGGTCAGTATTTTCCTCAGTACTCCTCAGTATTTGTAAGCCAAAACCAGGAGTGGGTTAAAAATGCAGAATTAGTGCACTTGTTTCTATTATACTCATCCTCTGATTGTCCCTCACCCGATTTTGGCTTACAAATACTGAGAAAAAAAACTGACTGAATACTGACGAAATACGAATAGTGGCCTAACTGTTGGAACTCATGGTTCCCTCAATGAGCTGTAACTCCCCACAGCCGGCAGCACTCATGCAGCCTCAAACCATGACACTCCCACCACCATGCTTTGACTGTAGGCAAGACACAGTTGTCTTTGTACTCCTCATCTGGTTGCCGACACACATGCTCGACACCATCTGAACTAAATAAGTTTATCAAACCACAGTATTACATGCCATCAGTCTGCTTGTCTTCAGCAAACTGTTTGCGGCCTTTCTTGTGCATCGTCTTTAGAAGAGGCTTCTTTCTGGGACAACGTGCCATGCAGACCAATTTGATCCAGTGTGTGGTGTATGATCTGAGCACTGCCAGGCTGACTCCCCACACCCCTTTAAACTCTCCAGCGATGCTGGCAGCACTCTTATGTCTATTTTGAAAAGACAACATCTGGATATGACGCTGAGCTCGTGCACTCAACTTCTTTGGTCGACCA
Source organism: Phyllobates terribilis (assembly GCF_046119375.1). NCBI lineage: Eukaryota > Metazoa > Chordata > Amphibia > Anura > Dendrobatidae > Phyllobates > Phyllobates terribilis. The sequence continues at coordinate 338,763,487 of NW_027362762.1, read as the reverse complement.
TGGCGAGGTCAGTTCTGGGTGGAACCTGTCTTGTTAAACTGCTGTATGGTCTTGGCCACCATGCTGCAGCTCAGTGTCAGTGTGTTGGTAATCTTCTTATAGCCTAGGCCATCTTTATGTAGAGCAACAATTGTTTTTTACAGATCCTTAGAGAGTTCTTTGCCATAAAGTACCATGTTGAACTTCCAGTGACCAGTTTGAGAGCCATAACACCAAATTTAACACACCGGCTTCCCATTCACACCTGAGACCTTGTGACACTGAGTCACATGTCATCGGGGAGGGAAATGGCTAAATGGGCACTATGTTGCCATTTTCACTTAGGGGTGTACTCACTTTTGTTGCCAGCCGTTTAGACATTAAAGGGAATCTGTCACCCCCTGGCATACAGGTGATAGAAATGTAAATCTATACCTACCTGTATGCCCATATTAGAGGTCAGATAGGTGCCAGGAGGTGATTGATTCCCTTTAATGCCTGAGTTATTTAGAGGGCACACCAAATGTACACTGTTATACAAGCTTTACATTGACTACTTTACATTGTATCAAAGTGTCATATCTTCAGTGTTGAAAAGATATAATAAAATATTAACAAAAATGTGAGTGTTGTACTCATTTTTGTGATATACTGTATGCAGACTGCAACTTCTGGAACAGCCCTGCTTCTCATAATTCAGAATCGGTCATATTTAAAGGGGTATTCCCATCTCCAAGATCCTATCCCAATATGTAGTAGGTGTAATAATAATAATAATAATATTAGCAAATACTTACAATTAGAAATGTAGTATAGGTTTTTCTGATTCGCTGTCTCTCTTTCCTCATGTGCAGGCATTGCAGGACCTTAGGTATCCATGGTTACGTCCACTGATAAAGTGACAGCTGCTAGTGGTCGTAACCGTGGATACCTAAGGTCCTGTATTGCTTGCACATGAGGTAAGTGGCCAATCAAAAATACTATACCACGTTTCTAATTGGAGGTATTTGCTAATATTATTATTATTATTATTACTACACAAACTACATATTGGGATAGGATCTTGGAGATGGGAATAGCCCTTTAAGGCTGTTGAGTTCAGGACAGGAGAAAAGCAGCTGATCTGGAAGTCATGACTGTGAAGTAAATGGGTTGCTAGAAGGTAATCATGGGTGCCTGCCTCTTTAACCCATTTACGACTTTAGACGTAAAAGTATGTCCATGGTCGCATCCCCCTCTGTGGCGTGGGCTCCGGCGCTGAGCCCGCTCTTTTCCGAGGACATGCCAGCTGATCTGATCAGCTGTCATGTGCCCCTAACAGCCGTGGGTGGAATCGCATTCCACCCACGGCTGTTAACATGTTAAACGCCGCTGTCAAACTCCGACAGCGGCAATTAATATGCACACGCTGGAAGTGCGTCATAAGACCCTCCCATTGGTGTGCCTGTCACATGATCGCGTGTCACCGATGGGTTGGAATGACAACCCGGGGTCTGCAGGAGACCCCTGTGATTGTCATAGCCAATCTGCTATGAGCACCACCCAGCGGTTGGCTCATAGGAGATGAGCACTTTTGCTACACATAGCAGAGCTGAATCCCTGCTATCTGTAACACAGGCAATCGGACAATCGCAGCTTTCTAGTCTCCCATGGAGACTATTGAAGCCAGTGAAAAAAATGTTTGTTTTTTTAAAAATATAAAAGTTCAAATCACCCCCCCCCCCTTTCACCCCATTTAAAATAAAACAATTAACAATCCAAAAATACACATATTTGGTATTGCCGCGTTCAGAATCGCCCAATCTATCAATATTAAAAGAAAAAAAAGTAATCCGATCGGTAAACAGCGTAACCAGATCAGACTTAAGGTTTTTTGGTCGCCGTATTATTTCATTAAAATGCTATACGCTTGATCAAAACATCATATCTACCCCAAAATGGAATTAATAAAAACAGCTTGGCGCACAAAAATAAGTCCTCACCCAGCCCCAGATCACATGGAATTGCACTTTTTTTGCAATTTCACCGCACTTGGAATTTTTTCCCGTTTTCCAGTACACGATATGGTAAAACCAATGGTGTCATTCAAAAGTACAACTCGTCCTGCAAAAAATAAGCCCTCACATGGCCATATTGATATCAGGGCTGTGAAGTCAGTAAGCTTAACCTCCGACTCCACGACTCAGACTCCCTCATACATGGCTCATGTTTAACCCCTTTACAGCCTGTGCCGTATTAGTACGCACAGGCTGTAACCCCATGGTTCAGTGAGGGCTCCGGCGCTGAGCCCGCACTGAACCGGGCACATGTCAGCTGATTATTACAGCTGACATTTGCCTGCAACAGCCGCAGGTGGAATCGCGATCCACCCCCGGCTGTTAACATGTTAAATGCCTCTGTCAATCTCTGACAGCGCCATTTAACATCGCCGCGCCGGGAGCGCGTCACTTACCCCGCCCATCGGTGACCCCGTCACGTGATCGCGGGTCACCGATGGGTGGGCATGACAACACTGGGTCTGCAGCAGACTCCAGTGGTTGTCATGAGCAGATCGCTATGAGCGCCACCTAGTGGTCAGTGCTCATAGCACAGGAGCATTTCTGCTCCATAGAGGTGATCTGCTGATCACCTCTATGTAGCAGAGGCTATCGGACTGCTGCTTCTAGTCTCCTATGGAGACTATAGAAGCAAGCAAAAAGTGAAGAAAAAAATGTTTTTAAAAAAATATATAAAAGTTTAAATCGCCCCCCTTTTGCCCCATTCAAAATATAATAATAATAAAAAAAAAAAAACACATGCACATATTTTGTATCGCCGCATTCAGAATCGCCCGATCTATCAATATAAAAAAAGAATTAATACGATCGGTAAACAGCGTAACGAGAAAAAAATTCTAAACGCCAGAATTACGTTTTTTGGTCGCCGCAACATTGCAATAATGGGGGATCAAAACATCGGATCTACCCCAAAATAGTATCAATAAAAACGTCGGCTCAGTGCGCAAAAAATAAGCCCTCACCCGGCCCCAGATCCCGAAAAATGGAGACGCTACAGGTCTTGGAAAATGGTGCCATTTTTTTTTTTTTTCTTTTTTTTTACCAAACTTTGGAATTTTTTTTCGCCACTTAAATAAAAAAGAACCTATACATGTTTTGTATCTACGAACTCGTAATGACCTGGAGAATAATAATGGCAGGTCCGTTTTAGCATTCAGTGAATGTGGTAAAAAAAAAAAAAAAAAAATCTGTGGGATTGCGCTTTTTTTGCAATTTCACCGCTCTTGGAATTTTTTTCCCTTTTTCCCGTACATGATATGGTAAAACTAGTAATGGCGTTGAAAAGTAGAACTCGTCCCGCAAAAAATAAGCCCTCACACTTCCATATTGACCAAAAAATAAAAACGCTATGGCTCTGGGTTGCAAAGGGGTTAAGTGATAAATTTACTGTAGCACAGATTCATCTCAGCTAAAAGTCTAAACCCTCAGATCAGGAATAGGACAGACATTTATAGGACATTTCATAACTTTCCCAAAAATATTCCTCACAAACTGCACTGAACTACTGTACCCAATTTATTATATATTTTAGGAGTTGAAGTCAGTCCATTTTATTCGGACTCCACAGCCCTGATTGATATGGCTTTGTGAAGGAGAGCAAAAAACTAAAATGGAAAAACCCAAGGTGGTAAAGGGGTTAAAGAAGCTCTGCCATGAAGTTGTTGTTTTTTTTTTTTTTTATTACTAAATCTGTGTGTATGTAATGTGTGTGTCAATATACGGTACTCTCCTACCACCGCCCTCTCCAGGATCCACCACCATCCTACTCTGACATCACCACTCTACAGACTCTGTCACACTGTGATCTGTATGACCTGGAAGTGGCTTTTATAATGTAAGTCTATAGAGGAGGAGTGGAATGGCGCTGGAAACCGGAAAAGGCGGTGGTATGTGCCTATCATCACATACACACTACATTTACATAAAAAAAAAACCCTTCATGGGAGGGCTTCTCTAAGTGCAAGTGGGCAGCTGGAAGTTCTAGTTAATGTGGAGGTTACGTCATCAGGTTTAGGTAGATTTCTCATTCCAGCAGATCTTCTAAAATGTTCCATGAAGTTGCTTCTGTGACTTCTCAGCTGGTGTCCTTCTGGGTTCTTAAAAAAAAAAAAACTGCATGAATCCATAGTTAAATATTCACCAAAATAATGTTACAACTGTCCTTAACCTGTTTCTCTGTTTCCCTGCAGGTTACCCACATCTCACACATGCTTTAATGTCCTTTTACTTCCGGAGTACTTAAGTAAAGAGAAACTGAAAGAGAGATTATTAAAGGCTATTACATATGCCAAGGGATTCGGCATGCTGTAAAATAAAAAGGCAAAGGAAGCTTAACAAAAGGGATAACAATCAGTAACATTGAAGTCCCTGTCCACAAAGGCCATAAGATAGTCAGCTACATGTAGTCAACTGTGTGTCTGCCTCCCTCCTCCACTGGGACACTGGGCTGGAACAGCAGATTTCTGCTGCTTATATGAACAAAGTCTTTCTCCCTCCCCCTCGTGTGAAAGTGTTGTACAATCTTTCACATGTATGTACAGAGAGGATTTCCTAAATATTTATTTTAAGGGTTAAATCACTTTTGCTTGTGTTCAATACTGCTTGAATTTGAACCTACTTGAGTCTTTGACGACCGATACTCTGATGAAAAATGTTATCATTTACCGGAATAACTTTCAAGACTTTCAAGTTACTGCTTCGGTTTATGCCCCATATCTTAAATCATGAACTGTTTTTTCTTTTTGTTTGTTTTGTTTTATGTCCCTTTTGACTTTTCATTTGTTTTTATTTTACAGTTTACTTCTAAAACTTGAAATTATGGAAACAGTGTGATGCAATTACTGCTGTTCTAGCCCCAAATTGTTTGTGACAGAAAAAAAAATATGTAGTCAATAAAGATGGAAGGGAGTACGTGGAATGTTATACTACAGCCTTGCAGCCTTTTAATTTAGCCACAGCACAAAAAAAAAATCTACAAATTAAAGATAAAAAAAAAAAAAATCAGTTCACAATTTGTTGTCTTCACGTCTTGTAAGGTATACGGTGTTTCATTAGGAAATCTTTTATTGGGGTCTGTGAAGAGGGGAATAGAATTTAGCACTGTTCTTAATATATATATATATTTTTTTTTTTTAACTTTTGTGTTTACTGACAAGTGCATTTTCAGCCAAACTATATATGGTGGGTCGCCTAAAGGAAAAAAAATTAACGTTTGCACCCCAAATAACAAAAATAAAAATAAGCTTGTGAAAGTGCACTTACAGGAAGAGTATGAATTGCATATTAAATAAACCTTTTAAATTGACAATCCAAGGTCTTCCCTCTACATTCTCCGTATCCTATTTTCTTATAACTTTTTATTTTCCGTCCCCAAGGCACATGTTCGATCCCTGCTGATGATGCAGCAGCATTGCTCATCTCCCTGAAAACAAAACACACAACCTCAGTTCAGGCCAGTCTCCTGCAGTGATATACACAATTTGCAACCTTTTTTTTTTTTTTTTTTATATATATATATAAAAATTCCCCAATCTGGAATTGGTTGTAATTGTAGGGAACATCAAAAATCCTATATACAACTGTATTTTATTTTTTTCATGAACTTCTGCGTGTATTGTTGTTTTCTCATGTTGCAATATGAAATAAAGGGATTATCCATTTTTAACAAACTACATAATTGGTATATCATTTAGAATGGTAGGTTTGTACACATGTTGAGCTGAGCATTTGCTTTAAGAATGCTGTTAAAGGTAATGTATTTTGCATGATAGAGTAGCTTGTTATCTTTTTATGCAAATTGGGGCATATTTAGCAAGTTACACATGCCATCATTTGGCGTAATTTGTGCTAAGAAACTGTGATGTGCAATGTACTTAAAATTTATTTTAGACACTTTTTACAGCTTGGTAAAAAGACTTGTTGGGAAAGGGCATGGCTTATGGTGCAGCCCAATGCAGCAAAGTAAGCCAAGTAGTTGATGCTGTAAAGTTGGACTACACAGTCTTAAATTGCGGCAAATGTCATCCAAATCCTTAAAATGACAATCTTCTTGCAAAAAGCACAGTTCTTCTGTATATTGCACATGTTACATAGGCAGACAATTTCTCTACTTATTGTAAGAATGATTAATAAAAGGAGGCACATGTTCATTAGTTTGTAATCCTGCTTATGCATAGACCCAAACTTCAAAAGTGATCAATGAATTTTTATCATTCAATAACTGCCATCATAACCAGAATACAGTTGAGGTTGTCTCATGAAAACAAGTTATCGCCTATCACTGGGTCATCTGGTCAGATGAGACTAAATTAAAACTTTTTGGACTAAATGCAAAATGCTCTGTGTGGCGGAAAATGAACTTGTCACCCTGAAAACACAGTGCCCATCGTCTAGCATGGTGGGAGCATGATCCTCTTGGGATCCTTTTCTTCAACAAGAACAGGGAACCTGGTCACAGTTGATGGGAAGAAGGAGTTAAATTCAGGGCAATCCTGGAGGAAAACCTGTTAGAGGCTGCAAAAAACTTAATTGTTGCGTTGGTTCACCTTCCAGCAGGACAATGACCCTAAACATACTACCAGAGCTACAATGGAATGGTTTAGATCAAAGCATATTCATGTGTATGAGTCACAGTCCAGACTGAAATCCCATTGAGAAACTGTGGCAAGACTTGAAAATTGCTGTTCAGATGCTCTCCAGCTCACGGAGCTAGAGCTAGTTTTGCAAAGAAGAACAGGTAAAAATTTCAGCATCTAGATGTGCAAAGCTGGTTGAGACATACCTCAATAAGGTGGTCTTATAAAGTGTATTGACTCAGGGGTGCTGAATACAAATGCACTTCACAATTTTCAGACCTAAACTTACATTTTTAAACTACTTAGAAAACCATGTATCATTTTCCTTTTACCCTTCTCAAATATTTTCTACTTTGTGTTGGTATATTACATAAAATCCAAATAAAATACATTTAAGTTTGTGGGTGTAAAATGGATAAGTTCACTGGGTAGGAATACTTTTTCAAGGCACTGCATTTACTTCATTACCTTCCAATTGAATAAATGAGTCGAGTCCTTATTTTTTTTAAAAACTGGTTATCATTTCTGAAGCAGAAAATTGATCAGTACAATAACCACAAATTTCAATAATAAACTGATTATTTTATGTCAATTCAGCAGGTTTTTTTAAATGGAAAAATAGCTTTTTTTTTCCATTAAAGAAAAACTGGAAACTGAAATAGAATGAACACATCCATTATTTAATATTGAAGTTTATGGAAAATGCTGATTATGGGACGTCGTTTGAAGTTCCGAAGAGATGCGACGAAGCTGTTGGGTGTAAGCGTCACTTTATGAAGTTTGTAAACCTCTTCTCTGACTAGTGTGTAAAGCATTGTGGGCTTCTGTGTCTGCAGATTCTACATTGAGCACAATCCCTAGAGGTCATTGTAATCAATACGCATTTAGAAACCAGATCTACATCTTCATGAATAAAAAAGAACCACTGTAATAGATGACAAATGCACTAAAACTTTAAGAAAAATGTATTTATTCCATCATTTGATAGAGCTCAAACAAATAGTCCCACCATTTTTTCATTTAAATTAGTGCTACAATATAATCCCAGGCAGAACTCTATGTGCACAGTAAAATAACATTTCTATAAACTCTTATAGTTTAAAACTCTGGAGTAAGTAAAGAGTACAGCAAGCTGAATCACTCATACATGCATGCTTTTTTTTCCCCCTTGATTTAATCGAGCTGTTGCCTAAAATTTTCAGAGATTTAGAGAATTCTGGTTAATAAACTCAATTCAAAGGCTGGAAAAGCTGTGATGAGAGGGAAAGAATCTTCTTTGGTAAGTTGTTAGACCACAGCTACATAAATGCATTGAAAGGTAAAATTCATTATTATATTAGTCTCTTGTTTATTTCTGCACCTTGGTTTCAGCAACTACGAAAGCCACATCACAGTGCTAAAATGTTCACACTCCAGACACAATTTATAATCCTGGCCTGTTGGGTTCCACAGAGGTGTTCATAATTTTGACAAAATCTGTGACAGAGATTCCAAACTCACCTAGGAACAAAGACTAAGATAAGTGACTTGTTTATAGTCAATCTAATTTTGACAGTACTCATCCTCAAAATGTCTTAATCAGCAGAATACTGTGTAAAGTGTAATTGACATACTAGAGTGCTACATCGTACTGAAACCTTACATCACAACTGCAGACCATAACTTTAGAATAGCCATTCATGTGGCCCCTTTTTTTTCAAAGAGATATGGTATTTTATTTAAAACAGTTGTCTACTTCATACAAACATGTTGGCACATTGTGTCCCTGATGCTTCATATCACAAAGCTGTAAGCATAAAGCTGAATTCGGACAACTGTGTATCACTGTCCAAGTTCAGACCAAGAGGCAGAGTCTGACTGCAGCTCTCCTGACCTGAACTTGATAGCCTCGTATACGTATATGAAGCTGTCAAGTTCGAGTCAAGACATCCGTGATAAGTCTCTGCATTTTGGTCTGTACTTAGACTGTGATATGTGAATGTCTGAATTTGACCTAAAAATGTTTATTTCATCAAGAATTTGAGGCTTTCGGATGTACTACGCTGATCCTCTAAAGACCTTCTCTCCTCCACACTTATACGCTCCTCATCCAATTGCCTCCAAGATTTCTCCTGAGTGTCCCCCATCCTCTGGAATTCTGTGCCTCAACACGTCCAATTATCCGCCACATTCAGAACTTTCAGACGGAACTTGAAAAGCCATCTCTTCAAGAACACCTACAGCCAGAAATGACCCCCTGCCACCTCACCACCACCGGAGCTGCTGCGAATCCCCCAACTTGTTGTCTCCTCCTCCATTACCCTATAGACTGTAAGCCCACAAGAGAAGGGTCCTTTCCCCAATGTACCAGTCTTTCATTGTTAGTTTGTTCTCCGTAATCTGTGTTTTGTATGTAACCCTTTCTCGTGTACATCACAATGGAATAATTGGTGCTCTAAAAATACTATAGAACAGGTAGAAGTTTATGGATGTGGAACTACAATGCGCTACAGCTCATTAATATAAAGTAGATACGATAAAATAATACTAAATTTGTACTATAGGAATTAAGATGGAGACTTATTCACATCTCTATTATGAAACATTTTTTTAATTAATGTCTTCACCTTTCCAGTAGCATGTCATACATTAGTAAGGCTGATGGCATGGTCCCCAGATCTGCCATATATGAGAGCTTTCTTGTCCTTTGCGAAGACAGGTTGCAAATAGGGTTCTTGTCAATTTTGCATTGACATACATAGTACACTAATACTAAAGTATTGCCTTGCATTAGGTAAGCAAACAAATAATTACGTGTTAAAATCCCACAGTGGGAGGAATGAGAATTTGATACATCTTACATGCATTTGGCATTGCCATCATTCTACCTTCTACAGTAAAAAGTTAACAAATGTTACACAAGTTAAACATTTTTAAATAATTCCCAAAAGTACAAGTGAATTTTTTTCCAATTTCAACCACCTAAAGAAATTAAGAAAACTTATTAACACATATGTACCCTTAAATGGTGAGAATAAATAATACAACGTAATCAACAAACAACCATAGTACAACTACGTCACTGAAAAAAAGGAAAAGCTTTGGCTTTTAGGCGATAAAAAAATACATCCTTAAAGCCCATTTTTGTCTGTGTCCTTAAGGGGTTAAACATTTTTCATTATATATAAAATGTTACTTTGTCACTAAGTTCCAATGCTGAATTGCTGTAATTAGCCCAATGTGCATTTACGAATCATTTTATGTTACAATGAATCCTGAATAGTTGTACATAATAGTAACACAAAATGTAAAAGCGCCCATAGAATTATAGCAAAGTCTTCCATACATACAGGGAGGGCAGAATCAGGAAAACTGTTACCCAGTGCTAATTGCTGCCTATTGTCCGATATTATAGGACAGTATACAACTTTAAGATTTCCTTATAATTACATAAATGGATCCCGTAATAAACAATTGTATATTGCAGGGGTCAGCAACCTGTGGCTCTCAGGGCATGCTGGCATTTGTACTTTTACAACAGTTAGATTGGCAGAGGTTGCTGAGCCCTGAACTATTGTAACATTCAACCTGTACATCCACATGTAAGTACAAATGTGATACCTTACAGTCTGCCATTACTTCTAGAATCTTCCAGAAACCGCAAATAATTATTGTGCACACCATAAAACTAAAACATGACTGACTATTTAGTGGAAATGTATGGGTTGTTATTGATCCAGTTTCTTATGGAATAATTTTCTTTTGTGAGAACTAGATTATACTGTTCCATGAAAAGAATATCTGTAGGAACATCTTTTCGAGTAAAATTTGTATCAAGTTTCTTCAAAGTAACACTTCGGTGATGAAGCTCTTCTCCAGTTGGTAGCCATTGGCTGTCTTCCCTTTCGTCATCCTTCCATGTGAGACGATAAATCTCTTTTTTTGCTTTCCCATCCAACATTCTCTGAGAATAGTAATCTTTTAATGTTGGGTCATTCTGCTGCAGACATTTTACTTTCTCAATAAATGTTTCTACCTTACTTGAAAACACTTCTGTATCTTCTGTTACTTTCTCTTTGGTGATTGAGGAGCTTGGCAACTGGATTCCACCATTGTTCAGCAAGAAACTTGTAGATTTTGGCCTTTTTCTCACTAGATTTCCATTATTTAGGGGAATTTTCATGTCCGCTTTTTGTTTTTCAGCTATAGATTTAAGGACCTCTTTATCTGTAATGTTTTCTTCACCCAAACTTCCTAAATGTTGAGACTGAACAGCTGAATCCATATTCTTAGGTATAAATTTACTTGTTTCAAAAAATGTGACTTGTGAGTGACAAGATAGTGATTGTCGTCTTGCTGGTGCAGAACGGTACCTTTGAGAATTAGGGTAGTTTTTCCTACCTGAAAGTTTCCGAATGTTATGACTGTGGTTGGTATCAGTTCTGTAGATTTTCCCATTCTCAGACATCCAAGAGTTTGGTTTACATGGTGCAGACACTGCTCTCGGTGGTTTCCCATTTTGTAGAATTGCCCTCACAGCCTTCTCTGTGTCATCATTCACCGTAGTATTAAAACTAGAGAACATTGTACTTGCCAAGTGTTTCATTAGTTCTTTATTTCCCATTATCCTGGCATGTGCCAACTCTGATCTTCTAAGCTTCAGTGTAAAATGATTATATAAAAGTTTTTGGTCAAGTGTCAATGAGTCAGCTGCTTGTTTCTTCATTAGATCCAATGAGAAAATTTTCTTCTTAAGAAGGCTTTCTTCTTTTGAATTGAAGGATATAGTGAGGGGAGATTTCTCAGCTTCTTTTAATTTCTTCTCTGTCATTTTTGATCAGTGACTGAAGGAGATGGTGATTTTTCTTCACCGAGCAATTTCCTTGACCCAGTAGTTGCTGAGAGCTCGAAGCTTTATAGAGTTATGTTGTTGTAAAGGTTGTTAAGGAAGTTCCGTAAGTAGCTGGACAAGACACAGGTGATTGCATTGCACCAGAAATCCCTGGACTCATAAGAGCATACTATTGAGCTGCTATATTTGTAACACCTTCTTGAACAATGTAAAACATGCTGTCAAGCAAGAAATACTTTGTTGTTGGCAACGCAACTGTTGGTATGCTGCAGTGTCAAGATATAAAATATGTTTTATTACATTACCAGTATATTTGCTCAGCAAACATGAGATACACCGATATGTTTATAAAGTCATGAGAGCATTGATCTAGAACAGACGTGTCAAACTGTGGCTCGCGGGTCAAATCTGGCCCTCAGGGTGATTATATTTGGCCTGGGACACCATATGGAGGACTATTTGGGGCCATTATTCTGTATGGAGGACGATGTGGGGCCCATTATACTGTGTGGAGGGCTTTATGGGGATCACAGTTGGGGCATCACACTGTGTAGGGGATCACCATGCTTTGCCAGGGGAGTTGAAGTGGGGTACAGTAGGGTCATCATATCGTGCGTGTCGAGTGTATTGTGGAATTCACTGTGGGGGTATCATACTGTGTTTGGGGGGCAGTTTTGTTGGCATCATACTTTGTGGGGGGCAATGAAAGGGCAATCTAGTGGCTTCAGTAGTAGTAAAATTGCATTTTAAGAACTGCAAATTATGAGTGATATTCTTCTGTGACCTTGCTGAATATTAAGTGTTTTTTTTTTGGAAGGAGCAGGGCCCAATTAGAACTTCTGCTATTGGACACCATGATTTATTTGTACGCACCTGCCCGCGCGGAAATACCCAATGCTACTGTCTTGTGGTCTGTCTCTTAATATTTATTAATTAAAATGTACTTTGTATGTGAGACAACTCTTTTAAGTTTGTTTCCATATTAGATAATAAAGTTGTTTTTTTTAATTAAATATCAAGGTTGGTTCTCGACTTTGTCCAAGCTTTTAATTTTGGCGCTGTGTGTATTTGAGTTTGGCATCCCTGGTCTAGAAGAACCTGGTACTGACCTTGCTCCACTAAACTGATGGTGAAAATGTTACATTTTAGAGCTCCTGTGCATGTGCATTTAAAATCCACCGTGGTACCAGAGGACTCCTGAGGGTACTGTGAAACCATCGGCACAAGTACAATTATACGTGAGAAGTACTCGGACCAAATATCGACCCATTACAGTGCCAATGGGCCAATTTTCAGGTGCTATATTCAGTTTATGATGTGAAAAGTGCATCATATTACTTTGGTGTAATTAACGGAAGAGTCTTCTCCATTGAAAAGTCAATGGTGCTGTAAATAAACAGCACTTTACTTTGATGAAAAATCATGCAGTGTTTACTGGTGAAACAGACAAGTTTTAGATCAGTCATCTGAACATAGCCTTAATTTCACAGTAAATCCACCAAGAGATGGTTGAATAAAGAAAAATGGATAGTTGTTGAATGGTCAAATAAAAACTTGAATATAAATGTAATCAAGTTTGTTAAAGGGGAATGCAACAGTATTTGTATGCAAGAAACCCCTAAAAAAAAAGTCTATAGAGTAGGAAGATAAATGTTTCTGTGAATTGAAACATCAGTGCAATGATTAACAAATAAAGTAGAACTTTGTAGCACTATAGCATGCAAACATGAAATACATTAAATTTGAATTGCATTACTGCTCTAGAAAATAGGAAAAAACAGAGATAGCTAATTGGCCAATTCATGTGTACCCGGCAGCCATGATAAGGCGATTCTCTCTGCTGGGACCAATGCTAATGTGATTCCTCACATGGGCTGATAGCCTACATTTATATTGGAATACTGCTATCAGCCCATGTGAGGAATCACATTAGGATAGGTCCCATTTGTGGTTATTGAAACCTGTATTAAATTATGCCATGAGCTCACTGGCTAAGTAGTATACCTGTGACTAGCTGGTGGAGGAGATAGAGTGTAATAGCGGCTATAAGTGCTGAGATATATGGGAGAGCACAAGGGGAGTGCGCACTGATGTAGGGAAAAGAGGAGGGAATCTGCGTCCCAGCTGGGGAGCGCATTACTACGGGTCTGGTTTTAAATATCCTTGTAGTAACCAGCAGCATGCCGGGCGGAAAATGTGAGATTTGTAGTATTAGCTGTGCATGCGCAGACTACCGACGGGACAGATCTAGTAGACATTTGGTATTTTCTCGCAGGCCAAATATAATTACACTGCGGGCCAGATTTGGCCCACGGGCCTGAGTTTGACATGAATGCTCTATTGGGTGTTAGAACCATAATATTCATTTATTTTTTAAATATATATTAAATATATGCTGAGGTAGAAAGCATGACATTGCTGACACTAGTGATTGGCTGCAGCACGTGTTGTAGGTGGAACGTTATTATATATTGTAATTTTTTGCAGAAATTGTTGGCTTGTCTTTTACCTATTTTCATTATTTTTTATTTTATAGCACACTCTAGATTGTGGTGCTACATAAAGATTATCATTATTATATACACCATAAAGTCATAATATTAAAACCGCTGACAGGTGATGTGAATAACATTATTTACCTTGGTAAAATGGCATCGGATGTGTGGTTGAATATATTAGGCAAGTAGTAGCATAGTCCATGTGAAAAATAAAATATAGCAAATGGTATTCTGGTCTAAGGACCAAAATAGTGCATCCAAGGCAGTTCATACACCCTTACATAAGGCAAACACACAGTCTCCTATGTAACCACTCACATTCACTCTTTGTATGAAAAATTGGGCCAATCATATCCGCAGCCATATGAATCCAGCTGTAGAAGCAGGAGAAATGTACGAGGGTAAAGATCTAAGTGGCATTTTTATAGCTGAGTGATTGCTAGTCTTTTGGGATTTTTCCATTCTGTGCTAGTACCAACATCTGGTCTAAGGTGAACAACTGGTGATCTGCAACAGGTCAAGGGATGCCGAAAGGCTCATGTGTATGAGGAGCAAAGTCTAGCCGGTTGAGTAGAATCCCAGAAGAGTCTCTGTACAAAAAATTGCTAAAACAAATGCTGTCTATGATAGAATTGTGTCAGAACACACAGTGCTTCACAGCTTGCCACTTATGAAGCTGTGTAGCCACACACTGGTCACAGTACCTACCGTATTTTTTGGACTATAAGACGCACTTTTTTCCTCCCAACATTTTGGAGGAAAGTGGGGAGTGCGTCTTATAGATGGCTGTATAGTCCGGCTATGGATTGTGGTGTGTGTGGGGGGAGCGACAGTGGCGGAGGAATGGGGCACAGGAGGCAGGAGCCGCCGGCTGCGGCTGACACTGTGCCCGCTTCTAAAGAAAATGAATATTCATTCCCTGCGCCCATGGGTTTGTGGAGTAGGGAATCTTTTTCCTTAATAGCGCACACAGTGTCAGCTGCCGGCAGCAACTGGGCGATCATGTGCGCCCCCTATTAAAGAGAATGAGTATTCATTGCTCACCACGCCCATGGGAGTGTAAAGCAGTGAATATTCATTCACTTTAATAGCCGGAGGCTGTGGCTGACACTGTGCCCGCTATTAAGGAGAATGAATGTTCACTGCTCCCCACGCCCATAGTCCGGGAGTGGGGAGCAGTGAATATTCCGACAGTTGACCTCAGCATGTGAGGGCGCATGGCAGTGACATCATGTTCTACTTACATGGTGAGATCAGCAGCTGGCATCAAAGCAGGACACAGCGCTGAAGCAGAGGGGAGGTGAGTAGAATCGTTTTTTTTATGTGTACAGCATGATGTGGGTGGAGGTGCCATGCATACCAGGATAGGGGTGAAGGTGCCATGCATACCAGGATGGAGATGCGGCGGTCATACATACCAGTATGGGGGTGCAATGCATACCAGGATGAGGGACCATGTATACCAGGATAGGGATGGGGGCATATATATACCAGGATGGGGATATTAGTACAGAATTGAGGGATATAGCCCTATGACAGTGTCAGCAGCAGACCCCCTTCCCCATAACATTGCATCATGACCATATTTTTTACTTCAAATTTTTTTCCTATTTTCCTCCTTTAAAACCTAGGTGCGTCTTATGGTCCAGTGCGTCTCAGTCTGAAAAATACAGTATATTGATTCCTGTCTATTGATAAAAGCACTGAAAATGGGCATGAGTAGTTATTATAGTTAATACATTTTACAATAAGGCTTATTGTAACATATTCTTAGAAGTAGCAGCTAATCAAAACCATACAATTTGCTACTTTTTTTGTAAAGTTTATAAAAAACAGTAACTAATATTCCTTCTTTTAATGAGCCCTTTTACCTTGATCAACAACTTCCAACACAATATGATGCCCCCACAGTCCTCCCACATTGTATGATATCTCCACACATCCCTTCAAATAGTGTAATGTCCCCACACAGCCCCTCAAACAGCATGATGTTTCCACAAAGCCCTCCAAACACAGTATGATGTCCTCACAAAGCCCCCCTCAAAGTATGATGTCCCCACAAAGACTCACATGCAGTATGATGTCCTCACACAGCCCCCAGGCAGTATGATGTCTCCACAAAGTCCCCCCACACTCTACAGATGGAGCCTCATAGAATGAAAGCGATTGTTGTCCATTATTCACAAACCACACGTCAGACAGGACATTATCTTTTATTTGTGGGGAGCCAGGGTGTGGGAGAGCAGCCCCTCACCCACGACAACCGCCCTATGCCTCTTGCATGATGTCCCCACAAAGCCCACCATGCAGAATGATGTCTCCACAGTTTACCACAAGTACTAGCACTTTAACCCCTTAATGACCGGAGTATTACCCATTTTTGCGTTTTTGTTTTTTGCTCCCCTTCTTTCCAGAGCCAGAACTTTTTTCTTTTTTGGTCAATGTGGCAAAAAAAATGCAATTCCACAGTTGTTTGTTTTTTTTACTACGTTAACTGAATGCTAAAACTGACCTGCCATTATTATTCTCCAGGTCATTTCAAGTTTGTCGACACCAAACATATATAGGTTCTTTTTTATTTAAGTGGTGAAAAAAAAATTCCAAAGTTTGCTAAAAAAAAAAAGGCGCCATTTTCCAAGACCCGTAGCATCTCCATTTTTCGGGATCTTGGGCCGGGTGAGGGCTTATTTTTTGCGCGCCAGGCTGTCATTTTTATTGATACCATTTTGGGGTAGATCCAATGTTTTGATCGCCCGTTATTGCATTTTATTGCAATGTAGTGACGACCAAAAAAACGTAATTCTGGCGTTTGGAATTTTTTTCTTGTTACGCCGTTTACCGATCGGATTAATTCTTTTTTTATATTGAGAGATCGGGCAATTCTGAACGTGGCAATACCAAATATGTGTATGTGGGGTTTATTTTTTAGTATTTTATTTTGAATGGGACAAAAGGGGGGTGATTTAAAGTTTTATATTTTTTAAAAATATATATATACTTTTAAAAACATTTTTTTTACACTTTTTGCATGCTTCTATAGTCTCCATAGGAGACTAGAAGCAGCAGCTGTCTGATCGCCTCTGCGACATAGAGGCAATGAACAGATCGCCTATATGTAGTAGAAATGCTCATTTGCTATGAGCGCCGAGCACTGGGTGGCGCTCATAGCGATCATGACATGACAACCACAGGGGTCTGCTGTAGACCCCGGGTTGTCATGCCAACCCATCAGTGACCCGCGAACACGTGATGGGGTCACGATGGGCGGGGCCTAGGACGCGCTTCCCGGAAGCGTGAGTTAAATGCCACTGTCAGAGATTGACAGCGGCATTTAACTGGTTGACAGCCGCGGGTGGATCGTGATTTATACAGCTGACATATGCCTGGTTCAGTGCGGGCTCAGCGCCGAAGCCCCCGCTGAACCAGCCTCTCCGACGTGGTGCGTACTATTACTGACCACGTCGGAAAGGGGTTAAAAAATAAAACTACTCACCTCTCCCCAGACTGGGCTGAGTACTGAGCTGAGTACTGAGCTCTGCACAACAGATTGCACCTGGTGCGCTTTCAGATGCACAGGCTCCTTGGTGGGAGAGGGAGTTGATGACTTCCCGTTATATCATTGTGTTCCCAAGGATGCAGATACTGGTGAAATTAATACACCAGGCAGGGTGGGCCATGTGCTGAAGGATGTGACAATTTTTAGTCCTCCAGGCTACATTTTGACCATGGCTGATTTAGGATGTACTTAGGTACAAAGACAAGCTAGTGGAGGTAATGGGATGCACTGGGTAGTTTTCTGCTGGTAATTGGTCCTGGAATTCATGAGGATGTTACTTTAACACACCACCTATCTAAATATTGGTGCAGACCAAGTACACCCTTCTATGGCAATGGGGGTAGCTGAGACCCTGGAGAATATGATCAGGGACTATTTTTACGGTCCCCTGACACGTGATCTCCGTTGTTCACGGAATAACGGCAATCACAGAAAAAAAAGTGTGCCTGCTTTTTACAGTCAGTTCTCCTCTGACATGATATATATGTCACAGGAGAGAGAAATTAAGCCCCCCAAGCCCACCTGGTGTCTCCGCCATCCTCTGATCACCCCCTGTATCTTCCCCCTGCCTCCAGCATGCACCCGCCGAGATCTGTCGGCCGGAGCCCGGCAACAACAAGGAATTTTCCCTATTGGTTCATTTTGATCGCTGTGATAAACCATATCACAGTGATCAAATAAAAAAAAATAATAAATCAAACCCTCTTTTGTCCCCCCTCTAGGTAAATAAAAATGATAAAATAAAAAAAATATTAGGGTTGGGTAGGGTTGGGATTGGGTTAGGGTTAGGATTAGGGTTGTGTTAGGGTTAGGATTAGGGTTGGGGCTATGTTAAGGTTACGGTTAGAGTTGTGTTAGGGTTAGGATTAGGGTTGGGGTTGTGTTAGGGTTAGGGTTGCATTAGGGTTACGGTTAGGGTTGTGTTAGGGTTGGGGTTAGGGTTGTGTTGGGGTTGGGTTTTTTTCAAAAGTAAAGGGAAAAAAAAGATGACGATATGGTGACTAGTGTTGAGCCCAAGTGCTGGCTACTTGAGTTTGCATCGGGTCCTCGGGTATGCACTGAGTATCGCGGATGCTCGAGTGACATGCTCGAGTCCTTGCCCCACATGTTTCACAGTTGTTATACAGCCAAAAAAAAAACACGCCGGGATTGCCTGCCATACACGAGCAATCCCTGTATGTTTTTTAGGGGTGTCTAACAACCGTGAAATATGCAGGCTGGGGACTCGAGCATATCACTTGAGCACCCACAATACTCGGTGCATACTCAAGCACACAATGCAAACTCAAGTAGCTCACTTGCGCTCAACACTAATGACAACATATTCAATATGATGACCTAATGTTATCAAATTCTGGGTTCAAAATGTTCACTATACCCCTCGATAAAATACTTGAGGGGTGTAGTTTACAAGATGGGGTCACTTGTGGGGGGTTTCCACTGTCTAGGCCCATCAGGGGCTCTCCAAAAGCGACATGGCGTCCGCTCTCGATTCCAGACAATTTTGCTTTCAAAAAGTGACACAGTGCTCCTTCCCACCAAACACTGCCGTGTGTCCAAGCAGTGGTTTTCCCCCATTTATGGGGTATTGGCTTAATCAGGAGAAATGGTGCAATTTCTTCTGTTACCCTAATGAAAATGCAAAATTGGGGGCTGAAAAACATTTTGTGGGAAAAATGTGAAAATTTTATTTTTACGGTTCAATGTTATAAACTTCTGTGAAGCACCTTGGGGGTTCAAGGTGCTCACCACACATCTAGATAAGTTCCTTGAGGGGTCTAGTTTCCAAAATTGTGTCACTTGTGGGGGGTTTCCACTGTTTAGGCACATCAGCAGCTCCCCAAGCTCGACATGGCGTCCGCTAATTATTCAAGCAATTTTTACATTCAAAAAGTTAAATGGCGCTCCTTCCCTTCCGAACCCTGCCATGAGCCCAAATAGTGTTTTTCTCCCACATATGGGGTGTTGGCGTACTCAGGAGAAATTGCAAAACAAATTTTATGGCCCATTTTCTCTTATTACCCTTGAGAAAATTAAAAATTTGGGGCCTGAAGTAAAATTTGTGTGAAAAAAAGTTAAATGTTCATTTTTTTCCTTCCATGTTGCTTCAGTTCCTGTGAAGCACATGAAGGATTAATAAACTTCTTGAATGTGGTTTTGAGCACCTTGAGGGGTGTAGTTTTTTGACTGGTGTCACTTTTGGGTATTTTCTGTTATGTAGACCCCTCAAAGTCACTTCAAATGTGATGTGGTCCCTAAGAAAAAATGGTTTTGTAAATTTCGTTGGAAAAATTAGAAATCACTGGTCAACTTTTAACCCTTATAATTTCCTAACAAAAAAAATTTGTTACAAAATTGTGCTGATGTAAAGTAGACATGTGGGAAATGTTGTTTATTAACTATTTTGTGTGACATATCTCTCTGATTTAAGGGCATGAAAATTCTAATTTTGAAAATTGCTAAATTTTCAAAATTTGTCAAATTTCCGTTTTTCACAAATAAACGCAAGTCATATCGAAGAAATTTTACCACTATCATGAAGTACAATATGTCACGAAAAAATAGTCTCAGAATCAGTGGGATCCGTTGAAGCATTCCAGAGTTATTACCTCAAAAAGTGGCAGTGGTTAGAATTGTAAAATTTGGCCTGGTCATTAAGTACATAATTGGCTCCATCCTTAAGGGGTTCTTATAGGTTTCCCCTTTTAGCAGGATAATGCACCCTGTCACATTGAAAAAAAAGTTCATTAATTGATTGAGGAATATGACGATTAGTTCAAGGTGTTGACTTGTGCTTCAGATCTCAATCTGTTGAGCGTCTGTAGGATGAACTGATAAAATAAATCTAAGCCATGGAGGTCCAAATTCACATTTTTCTAGACGTAAATATACTGTTTGTGTATTGGTGTCAGACAGCACATGAGGTCTTTTGGAATTCCTTGTTTCAATGGGTCAAAGCTTTTACGGCAGCATGAGGAGGGCCTACATGATATTTGGCAGGTCTGTCTACCTTGTGTCCATCACTGAAGCAAGCAAATTGTGTATTAAAATAAAAAAGTATTATGGTATAAAGATTTTTGGGGAATGTTTCTAAGATTCAAAGTGAATGAATCAAATTATAGTAGTGTTTTTTTCTAGTGAAGGAAGAATAATTAAAGAAATGTTTAACTTCCTATTTTATTCCAGTATAGTTCCTTTTAACCCCTTAGTGACAGAGCCAATTTTGACCTTAATGACCACTCCAAATTTTTGAAATCCGACCAGTGTCACTTTATTTGATAATAACTCTGGAACGCTTAAATGGATCCTAGTGATTCTGAGAGAGTTTTTTCGTGACATATTGATACAGGAAAAATATATATTTTTGTACCTTGTTAGCCAGTAGATAGAAAAATAATTTGATTTGAGAGTCCTCAGTGGTTGATACCTTTTAATGGCTAACTGAAAAGATGGTAACAAGTTGCAAGCTTTCGAGAGTACGCCGGTCTCTTCATCAGGCTAGCATTACACAAAATCTGAAGAGTCACATATTTATACACAATAAGACACAGAAATAATGCAATAGATGAGACAGGTGATGGAAAGCAGAGTTATTATGGGAGAGATAAACAGTTCTGGCTATAAATATTTTAGCAGTTAATAGATAAGGAGTGTGAAGGTTTTATTGTCCTGTGACTAGGTCCAGTGTTATGATGGCCTCACAAGTCTGAGGGGAACATTCCTTAGTTGATGTAGAATGACATAAATCCATGCAACACATTCATTTCTGCTCTGAAAGTGTCAAAGGTCACCATCAGTTTGTATTCCGAGACTCTCCTTTCTCTCTGAGATTTGAAGTTACCTTTTAATATTAGTCATTTCATGTCTTTGATGCTGTGATCAGGGGAACTAAAATGCTTGGCTACAGGTAGATCTATTCTTTTTTCTTTTATTGTGTGGTGATGATCATTCATCCTTGTCCTAAGTTTTTGCCCTGTCTCCCCTACATAAAGACCCCCAGCTGGACATTTGGTACATATAATTAAGTACACTACATTAGATGTGATACAGATGAAAGTACTTGGGATCTTGTAGTCCTGATGTGAATTGGGGATCTTTATCTTGTCTGTGGTCATTATAAACGGACAGGTTTTCCATTTTTTCTGGTTGCAAGGAAAAGTACTTGTAGCTGGTGGAGATGACAAGGAGTTTCTGACAATGAGGCTTCTTAGATTTGGGGGCTGCCTGAAACACAGAAGTGGGGGTTCTGGAAATATGGATTGTAATCGGGCATCTTTTTGTAGTAAGGGTTGTTTCTGTGCTGCTCTCCTTAGTGCCTCCAGATTTGGATTGTAGGTGACTACAAGAGGCACCCGGTTGCTTTCTTGTTTGGCTTTGTAATGTAGGAGATGATTTCTTGATATTCTGGTGGCTCTTGTAATTTGGTTCTCAATTGTTCTTGGATGGTAGCCCTGATTCAAAAAGGTCTTTCTGAGGCCATCAAGGTGTTAGTCTCCATAGGGTTGGAACATATCCGATTATATCTGATGGCTTGGCTGTAGACAATGGATTTTTTTATGTGTTTTGGATGGAAACTGTCCCATTTAAGGTATGTAGGACGGTTGACTGGTTTCCGGTACAAGGATGTCTCTATTTCATTGTTCTGTAGCTTGATGATGGTGTCCAAAAAGTTAATTTCAGTATAGGAGTAGTTGAGTGTTAGGTTGATGGTGGGATGAAATCGATTAAAGTGTTCATGGAACGTCTTCATGCTCTTAAATCAGAGAGACATGTCACACAAAATAGTTAATAAATAACATTTACCACATGTCTGCTTTACATCAGCACAATTTTTGAAGCAAAAATTTTTTTTGTTAAAGTTAGAAGGGCTAAAAGTTGACCAGCGATTTCTAATTTTTCCAACAAAATTTACAAAACCTTTTTTTTAGGGACCACATCACATTTGAAGTGACTTTGAGGATCCTTTATGACAGAAAATACCCAAAAGTGACACCATTCTAAAAACTGCACCCCTAAAGGTGCTCAAAACCACATTCAAGAAGTTTAGTAACCCTTCAGGTGCTTCATATGAATTTTTGGAAACAATGAACATTTAACTTTTTTCACAAAAATGTTACTTTATACCCCAATTTTTTTATTTTCACAAGGGTAACAGGGAAAAAGTGGACCCCAAAATTTGTTGTGGAATTTCTCCTGAGCCAATACCCCATATGTGGGGTGTAAGGTGGCGGTGTTCACACCGTTCAGTAACTGAGGCAGTGACCCAAGCAAGTCCAACATAAGCAGCTTTTATTCAGCATACTCACGGGTAAACAGAAAAGTCCTCCGGTTCGCAGCCGGGTTAACACAAGTCCATAACAACAGTTGCCGGGGGCAACGGCCGCACCGGGTCACTCAGAGCCTGATGGGTGTAGAGCCTTCCCAGGCGTGGGTTCAGCTACTCACAGGTCAACGCTGAACCTTGAACTTGGCCTCTCAGGTTCCGGGATCGGCGTTGAGGCCATTTCCCGCAGGGCAGCAATCTGTTGAAGCAGCAGTTCATTTGTTTTTTTGCTGCTGCTGGTACAGTAGCAGCTGCTGCTGATTGCGCTGCTGTTCCCACTCCTGCTGTTGCCGCTGAGACTGCAGCTGCTGCTGCTGGGTGAGTACCAACTGCTTTAACATCTCCTCCATTTTGTCCACGGGGTGGGGCCGAAAGGTGGGAGGCCGGAGTGTTGGTCATGCAGCTGCCGGTGGGGTGTGCCTCAGTTACAATGCCCACATTCTCCACCAAGCTCTAAGGCGGCAGTGTTCACACCGTGCAGTAACTGAGGCAGTGACCCAAGCAAGTCCAACATAAGCAGCTTTTATTCAGCAGACTCACGGGTAAACAGAGAAGTCCTCTGTTTCGCAGCCGGGTTAACACAAGTCTATAACAACGGTTGCCGGGGGCAACGGCCACGCCAGACCGCTCAGAACCTGATGGGTGCAGAGCCTTCCCAGGCGTGGGTTCAGCTGCACACAGGCCCGCCGAGCTTTCCTGCTATGCTCCTAACAGGTCCCAACACTGAACAACACTAACCCTTAGTGCAGGGTTTTTAAAGGACCTGTGGCAAGAGCCACTGGAAAACCAGGTTGGAGGGAGGAGGCCGCCCCACTGCCTTCCTGTAGCCTCCTCCAAGAAATGAAGGCCCTGCCAGGTTTTACTCACTCTGCCTTAGCCAGATAGTCTGACCAGATCAATGCTCTCCTTCATTCCTGCATTGCAGCCGCAGCTGTGTCTGTGACTGCCATGCACTCCAACAGGTTTAATAGGTCTCTGTACACATTCTGGGGGATATATAAAGTCCCTCGTATACGATCCCAGTCACTGCCTCAAACTTGTGGGGTTGAACATTTGTCACCATGCAGGGTTCCCGGGACAGGGCATCCACGTTTGCCTGCGACTTTCCAGGGCGTTGTTCTACAGAGAAACTGAAATTTTGCAGTGACAAAAACCACATGGTGACTCCTGCATTCCTCTCCTTGGCGTTCCTCATCCATACCAAGGGTGAGTGGTCTGTCACCAAGCGGAACTGACGCCAGAGTAAATAATAACGTAGCGATTCCAAGGCCCACTTAATAGCCAAACACTCCTTCTCTACCACGCTATAGTTTTTCTCTGCCGGGATAAGCTTTCTACTCAAGTAGGTGACCGGGTGCTCTTCACCATTCACTTTTTGTGACAATACCGCCCCTAGGTCTATCTCCGAAGCATCTGTCTGTACAATGAAGGTTTCCTTGAAGTTGGGGTTGATGAGGACCGGCTGTCCACACAGGGCCAATTTCATGGACTGAAAGGCTTCTTCTGCCTGAGGGTTCCACCGAACCATTACCAATTTTTTTCCTTTCAAGAGATTGGTCAAGACCGCCATTCTCCCAGCAAAATTAGGTATAAACCTGCGGTAATACCCAAGGATGACAAGGAACACGCTCACCTGCTTTGTACTTGACTTTTTAGGCCAGTTTTTTATGGCCTCAACAATTCCTCGGCCAATCATGTACCCCAAATAACGGGCTTCCTCTAGCCCTATCGTACATTTTTTTGGGTTTGCCGTTAACCCCGTGGCTCTGAGAGAATCCAGCACCGCTTGTACCTGGGATAAGTGTATATGCCAGTCGGTGCAAAAGATGATAATATCATCTAGATATGCGGACACGTACTCCTGATGAGGCTTGAGCACTATGTCCATCAGCCTCTGGAATGTAGCCGGGACCCCATGTAACCCAAAAGGTAAGACCACATAGTGATATAGACCGTCCGGAGTTATGAAAGAAGTCTTTTCCTTCGCCGATTCCGTGAGAGGTACCTGCCAGTAACCCTTGGTGAGATCGAGTGTGGTAAAGTACTGGGCCTGCCCCAGTCTCTCAATCAGCTCATCCACCCTGAGCATTGGATAAAGGTCAAACTTCGACACTTAATTTTATTTCCAGAAATCGTTACAGAAGCGTAACGATCCGTCTGGTTTCGGGATCAGTACAATGAGGCTAGCCCACTCACTCCGTGATTCCTCGATGACGCCTAACCGGAGCATTTGTTCTACCTCAGCCGTGATGGCTTGCCTCCGGGCTTCGGGTACCCGGTACGGTCTCATTCGTACCCTTACCCCAGGTTCGGTGACAATGTCATATTGAAGAACCGTAGTCCTACCCAGTAGCTCTGAGAACACGTCGATATTCTGCTGTACCAGCGAGCGAGCCTCTCGTCGCTGCTGTTTAGTGAAAACATAACATCCTCTTCCCCGGACGCATCCCTGGCTGAAGGTGGAGAACTCTCTGACGGCATGCCCGAAGTGACGTCTGTAACTAAACACTCTCGATCTTTCCAAGGTTTTAGCAGGTTTACATGATAAAGCTGCTCCGGTTTCCTCCTTCCGGGCTGATACACCCGGTAATTTACCTCCCCCACCTTTTCTCGAACTTCATATGACCCTTACCACTTGGCCATGAGCTTACTCTCGGCTGTGGGTACAAGTACTAACACCTTATTGCCCTTGTTAAAAGCCCTGACCGTGACTCTTTTATTATATGTGCGCCTCTGTGCTGCCTGGGCATCTAACAGATGTTCTTTCACGATAGGCATGACCGCCGCGATCCGGTCCTGCATACTAGCCACATGTTCAATTATACTCCTATGTGGAGTTGGCTCTTGTTCCCACGTCTCTTTGGCTACGTCCAACAGACCCCTAGGGTGTCTGCCATACAAATAACTCAAAGGGACAGAACCCTGTGGTAGTCTGGGGTACCTCACGGACGGCGAACATCAAATAGGGTAGCAACATGTCCCAATCCCTTCCGTCCTTAGAAACCACCTTTTTTAACATGGACTTGAGGGTTTTATTGAACCATTCTACTAGCCCGTCTGTTTGAGGGTGGTACACCGAGGTATGCAATTGTTTTATTTTTAGCAGTTTGCACAGCTCCCTCGTCACCTTGGACATAAAAGGGGTCCCTTGATCCGTCAGGATCTACTTAGGTAGCCCAAGGCGACAGAACATGGAAAACAGCTCCTGCCCAATCAGTTTCGCCGAGGTGTGGCGTAGCAGTATAGCCTCCATGTACCGGGTGGCATAGTCGACGACCACAAGTATATGTTGGTGGCCACGAGCGGATTTTTCAATGGGCCCTACCAATTCCATTGCAATCCATTCAAAAGCTACCTCTATCACTGGCAGAGGTACCAATAGGCTACGGAAGCTTGCGGTGGGTGTGGTCAGCTGACATCCGGGACAGGATTCGCAGTACTTTTGGACCTCTGCGTAAATCCTCGGCCAAAAGAACCGGTGCAAGATTCACTCTTGCGTCTTTTTAACCCCTAAGTGTCCACCCAGCAGGTATGTGTGTGCCATCTCCAAAACCGCCCGACGGTACGACTGAGGTACCAATAACTGTTCCATGACCTCATCCCTCATTTTATCTACCCTATAGAGCGACTCACCGTTGACCACCATGCGTGGAAACACAGTATCTGCACTGGGCTCTTGAGCTACACCATTTACCTCTGACACCCTTTCCCGCGCCCGAGTCAGGGTGGGATCCTGTAGCTGAGCTGTCCCAAACGTGCCCTGGGACACTTCCAGCTCTGGGATCGATGGGGTCTCCTCGACCTCTCCTGCCAGCACCTCAAGGGGAAACCTATCGGGGTCACATTCTGTCCCTAGTTTGGACACCCTTACGGCAGGTACCCCTGACTCGGGTTCTTCGGGTACAGCTCCCGTAATAAATTTTACCGGGGGAGAGTGTTTTTTGTTTTTCCACAGAGTCCAGAACAGGGGCAAGTCTCTTCCCAACACAGTCCGATAGGGAAGAGTTTTTACCTCTCCCACCACTTGTTTAGTGTCCCCACATGGCGTGGACAGAACTACCTCCGCGGTTGGGTATTCTCAGAGGTCCCCATGGATACACACAACCCCGACTGTCCGTCCACTGGGGTTGTCTCCTGCCACCTGCGACTCATGTACCAAAGTCACTAGGCTCCCCAAGTCTAAGAGGGCCTCCGTTGGGTACCCATTAACCAGTACCTGCCACAGTTGGGGTTCGCTGTCTGTGAACCGGGGTACACGGTCTGGGTGTAGACTGAGACCCGGTGGTTATACCCGCAGTCCATGGGTTCTGTAGTCAGGGGGCAGTTAGCAACCACATGTCCCGGCCCCTGACACCGCCAGCACCTAATGGCAGAGGCACTGTTAGTTCTTGTGACCGTTTGGGAGGGAACCGGTCTCCTGCTACTCTCACTCTGGGGTACCCCTTTAGCACGGGTACAGTGCTGACTGTCCTCAGCAGAGGGACGCGACCCCTTTTCCGGTTCCTGGGTTGGCAGGGTCCGTCGTGACAGCCGCGAGGGGGCAGTGTCCCGTATAAAGTCCTGAGTTGCCACATACCGCTCGATCAGGCTGACCACCTGGTCGAGGGTGCCGGGGTCCCCTTACCCCACCCAACGTTGGATAGCAGTCGGCAGAGTCCTCACCAGCCGGTCGACCACCACCATCTCCACCATCTGGGCTGGAGTCAAAGTCTCAGGCTGGAGCCACCTCTTTACCAGCTGCAGAAGGTCCTAAGCCTGAGACCGGGCGGGTCGGGTCTCCACAAAGGCCCATGAAAATACGCGCTAAGCCCTCACATATGTATTGACCCCCAGTCGGGCAAGGATCTTACCTTTGACCCTGCGGTAGTCCCGGGCGTCCTCCTGACTGAGGTCGAAGTAGGCCTTCTGGGCATCACCAACCAAAAACGGAGCCACCACTTCTGCCCACTGGCCGGCTGGTAGGTTTTCCCGCTCTGCTGTGCGTTCATATATGGTCAGGAAGGCTTCCACGTCGCCTCCGGGCCCATCTTCCTCAACGCTGAGCGAACCTTGTCCCGGGCCACTCGACGTTCCGGGATCGGTGTTGTGGCCGTTTCCTGCAGGGCGGCAATCTGTTGCAGCAGCAGTTCATTTGTTTTTTGCTGCTGCTGGTACAGTAGCTGCTGCTGATGATGATTGTGCTGCTGTTCCCGCTCCTGCTGTTGCCGCTGAGACTGCAGCTGCTGCTGCTGGGTGAGTACCAACTGCTTTAACAGCTCCTCCACTTTGTCCACGGGGTGGGGCCGAAAGGTGGCAGGCCAGAGTGTTGGTCATGCAGCTGCCTGTGGGGTATGCCTCAGTCACAATGCCCATATTCTCCACCAGGCTGTAAGGTGGCGGTGTTCACACCGTGCAGTAACTGAGGCAGTGACCCAAGCAAGTCCAACATAAGCAGCTTTTATTCAGCAGACTCACGGATAAACAGAAAAGTCCTCCGGTTCGCAGCCGGGTTAACACAAGTCTATAACAACGGTTGCCGGGGGCAACGGCCGCGCCGTACCGCTCAGAACCTGACGGGTGCAGAGCCTTCCCAAGTGTGGGTTCAGCTACACACAGGCCCGCCGAGCTTTCCTGCTATACTCCTAGCAGGTCCCAACACTGAACAACACTAACCCTTATTGCAGGGTTTTTAAAGGACCTGTGGCAAGAGCCACTGGAAAACCCGGGTTGGAGGGAGGAGGCCACCCCACTGCCTTCCTGCAGCCTCCTCCAGGAAATGAAGGCCCTGCCGGGTTTTACTTAATCTGCCTTAGCCAGATAGTCTGACCAGATCAATGCTCACCTTCATTCCTGCATTGCAGCCGCAGCTGTATCTGTGACTGCCATGCACTCCAACAGGTTTAATAGGTCTCTGTACACATTCTGGGGGATATATAATGTCCCTCGTATATGATCCCAGTCACTGTCTCACAGGGGGCAAAACACTGCTTGGGCGCACGGCAGGGCTCGGAAGGAAGGAGCGCCATTTGACTTTTTGAATGTAAAATTTGCTTGAATAATTAGCGGACGCCATGTTGCGTTTGGAGAGCCCCTGATGTGCCTAAACAGTGGAAACCTCCCACAAGTGACACCATTTTGGAAACTAGACCCCTCTGGGAACTTATCTAGATGTATGGTGAGCACCCTGAACCCCCAGGTGCTTCACAGAAGTTTATAACATGGAGCCGCAAAAATAAAAAATCAAACTTTTTCCACAAAATTGATGATTTTGCCCCAAATTTTTTATTTTCACAACAATAAGAGGAGAAATCTGACCCCAAAAACTTTTGTGCAATTTCTCCTGAGTACGCCGATATCCCATATGTGGGGAAAATACACTGTTTGGGCGTACAGCAGGGTTCAGAAGGGATGGAGCACTGTGTGACTTTTTGAATGCAAAATTGGCTTGTATTGAGAGCAGACCCCATGTCGCATTTGAAGAGCCCCTGATGCACTTAAATAATGGAAACCCCCCACAATCGACCCCATTTTGGAAACTAGACCCCTCAAGGATTTTATCACAGTGATGCCCCATATGTCGTCAGAAGTTACTGTTAGGCCACATATCTGGGCTGAGAAGGAAGGAGCTGTATTTGGATTTTGGAACACAGAGTTTGCTAGAATAATTGTGGGTGACATTTGCAGAGCCCCTAAGGTGCAGAAAAACCCCAAAGGTGACTGTATTGCAGAAATTGCACCTCTCAATGAATTAATCTATGGCTTCAGTGACTATTTTGCAACATTCACGCCAGGCTTTTTTTCTGGAGAATAGCAAATATGCCAGTTTAGTGCCCATACATTGTGCCCCCATATATTGTAGTGCCCCCATATATTGTAGTGCCCCCAAACAGGTGCCTGTTTGTTAGGTAATCCCTGCATGTGTTGCTTTTGTCTACCGCCACAAAACATGCTACCGCGAGGGCTCGAGCATTTCAACAGAGCACTACAAGATACTCGGACAACACTCGAGCATTCTGGGATAACACCTTATCCAACCACGCTCGTTCAGCACTACTAGCAACCCATCAGCAACCTGCAACTGCATCACGGGTGTGAAGGGAGCAGGTGACTGCATGCACCGGCCATCGTGCTATCTAAATGCCGCTGTCAGTGATTGACAAGGGCACTTAAATACTCATAACAGCAGCAATCAAGGCGAGCTCTGAACACTGCTGTTGCAGGCAGATGCCGGCTATGTAACACAGCCTACATGTGCCTGGTATGGAGCAGGCTCAGCTCCTGAACCCGCTTCATACAAGCACATCCCTATGGTGACAGTTATGAAAAGGTTAGTGTGAGGAGTTGTCCACTTACTAAAGACTATGATACTTTTCCAGCATGGACCACCATTTTCATCAATATTATTATTGTGTGCTATTAGTGATTTACTTGTTATGTTTTATATAGTTCTGCTTACTTGTCAGTATGTAAGATTCACTTGTAGAATGTCCAGCATTCCACTAATCTCAGCTTTATCTCAGGAGTCCATTGTTTCAACAGCCAATAATCTCATAGGTGAGTGTAGATTGAGACACAGTGGAGCCATCACCACAGGGGGTCTTACAGGCAGTCTCAGATGAAGGCTTCTAGAATATTCTTCATTGTTTTAGCGAACAGTAAATGCTTAAGGGGAAGGGTGTCAGCACTTCTGAGCTTGGAGGGGGCTGACCCCAGGGAAGTAAAGGAGAGACATGTTTTAGGTTTTGGAGTTGGTGGAAGGATGCCGGAGGGTTAGGATCTGTGGCTGTGGACCTGGAGCTGATGGATGGATGGCTTACAAAGTGTTGAAGATCTGTTATCAACTAAAGTGGATAAACGTGCCTTCAGTTGTGGATATGTCATTTGGATTTAAACTTTATTGAAGGACTGCTACTACTGGATATCTGTGCTTTCATCATTTTATCAGTCATCTGGAGGATCATGGACTGTGGCTACAGACAATACTGGCTGGAGATACGAAATCTGTGGGCCAACCAAAAGTTGGGAGACAGTGGGTATCACCTGATACAAAGCCAGGGGAACTACTGATCCCAGATTGAGAACTTAAGGACTGAGAGAACTGTATTTTGGCCATTTACTTGGAATTGCTGCATTACCATGAAGGTGATTAATAAAATATAGTTGCATTGTTAACCTGCCTAGGTGATTACTTACAACCCGCAACCTCAGATCTTTACAAGTGGTGGCAAGCAGGTGGGATCACCTATCTCTGGACAGCATACCAGGTAAAGTTACTGAGAGGTGACTTGGCAGAAGAGATGGCAGACTTCATCTACAAGAGGCTCAAGAAGGAGGAGCTGAGAGCCCTTTGCTCTGAGAGAGAACTAGAGTGGTTGCCGGAGGACAATCGGGCGACCCTAAGCAACACTTGGACGATTGGGACCAGGAACAACCACATGAGGAGGTCAGTTCAGACGTGAATGAGGGACAACAGCCCAGGGCTGTAATCCAGATGGTGGAGGATCAACCGACTGAGTTGATGCGGATGCTGGACGCGCTAGGAGAGTGGGCCACGGAGATGGAGCGGGCGGCAGCGTTAAACAAATTTCTGGGTGTGCATGTAGCACTACCCCCACCTGTCCCATCGCAGATGACAGTGGATAATAGGAGAGAGGGGCCTGCATCTTTAAGGTACCAGGATATACCACAGTTTAATGAGGACACCTCAGATATTGATGAACATCTCCAGTTATTTGAGAACCTCTGTCTGCTGCATGAGGTGTCAATCGGTGTCTGGCCCAGATTTTTGAGCATTGGCCTGACCGGAAAAGCAAGAGAGGCTTTTAATAACTTGTCTTCTGGGGATCAGAGATGTTACTCTACCATTCGCAGCGCATTACTAGAGAGGTATGCCATAATGCCGGAAACCTACCGGAGGAAGTTTCGGGAGACTGACAAGCCCGCTGCACACACGCATCGGGAGTTTGCTAACACACTACTTACAGCATGCACTCAGTAGATAGAAGGACTAAGGGCTCGGGAAGCAGAACATGTAAAGGATATACTCATGCTGGAACAATTTATGTCAAAGCTCCCAGGTAATTTAAAAGAATGGGTGGCAGATAGAAAACCACTCAGCCTGGATGAGGCTGCAAGATTGGCTGATGATTGGTCTGCTAATCGACCAGGGCAACGTGGAAGTACAGCACAAGTGAGTCAGGAACAGGATCTTACAGGGAGGCCATCGAGACCCATGGACCGGCCAGATAAGGAATTGCAGGGATTTTGGACTTCACAAAGCGGGGGAGGTTTCCCAAGCCCCCAAGTACGGCCTGTGTTGGGGCAAGGAGGGCTAAACTGTCATAACTGTGTACGCATGGGACATTTTGCCAGGGAATGCTGGGAGCATTCTAGCCCACATCACAACCTAGGAGGAGGATTGGTGTGCCACTGGGCCAATGTTGTAACCGGAAGCCAAGGACCAGTTCTCACTGCTTCAGCCGAGAGGGAGCGGCACTATCTGAAGACTAACCACCCACCTGTGGTGAGTAATGCACAAAATACAATAACTGCTACCATGAAGGAATGTGACCTGGGGAGGGAAATTACATCAGGGAGGAGGGCCAGGGACTTCGGGAGACTGGTTCTACGATCACTCTGGTCAGACCAGATATTGTCCCCCCAGAACACTATTTATCAGGCCGCCAAGTGACCATCCCTCTAACTGGGTGTCAGCACTCTGGGGTTGGTCGCAATGGATACAAGTTTGGTTCTCATTGGGCACGTGGCGAGTTTCCCAGGACAAACCGGGGATCAGGGGGGGGGATATGGAGGACCCCACGGAAAGGACAGACCCCTGATCCAGCGAACTAAATACAGAGTCCTCGTATTAGGGCTTCCCCCATCAAGAAGTTGGCAGGCTCTGAAAGACCATATGAGAGAAGCTGGAGATGTCTATTACACTGACGTATATCAGGGTGGAATGGGGACGGTGGAGTATATTCGCAAGGGCGACATGGAATATGCTTTGAGAAAACTGGATGATACAAAGTTTCGTTCTCATAAGGGCAAGACCTCTTAAATTTGTGTTCATGCTGAAAAAGTGGGGGAGGTATGTGAGGAGCTGCCCACTTACTAAAGACTATGATACTTTTCCAGCATGGACCACCATTTTCATCAATATTATTATTGCGTGTTATTAGTGATTTACTTGTTATGTTTTATATAGTTCTGCTTACTTGTCAGTATGTAAGATTCACTTGTAGAATGTCCAGCATTCCACTAATCTCAGCTTTATCTCAGGAGTCCATTGTTTCAACAGCGAATAATCTCATTAGGTGAGTGTAGATTGAGACACAGGCGTCGTCACCACAGGGGGTCTTACAGGCAGTCTCAGATGAAGGCTTCTAGAATATTCTTCATTGTTTTAGTGAAAAGTAAATGCTTAAGGGGAAGGGTGTCAGCACTTCTGAGCTGGGAGGGGGCTGACCCCAGGGAAGTAAAGGAGAGACATGTTTAATTTTTGGAGTTGGTGGAAGGATGCTGGAGGGTTAGGATCTGTGGCTGTGGACCTGGAGCTGATGGATGGATGGCTTACGGAGTGTTGAAGATCTGTTATCAACTAAAGTAGATAAATGTGCCTTCAGTTGTGGATATGTCAATTGGATTTAAACTTTATTGAAGGACTGCTGCTACTGGATATCTGTGCTTTCATCGTTTTATCTGTCATCTGGAAGATCATGGACTCTGGCTACAGACAATACTGGCTGGAGATACGAAATCTGTGGGCCAACCAAAAGTTGGGAGACAGTGGGTATCGCCTGATACAAAGCCAGGGGAACTACTGATCCCAGGTTGATAACTTAAGGACTGAGAGAACTGTATTTTGGCCATTTACTTGGAATTGCTGCATTACCATGGAGGTGATTAATAAAATATTGTTGCATTGTTAACCTGCCTAGGTGATTACTTACAACCCACAACCTCAGATCTCTACAGTTAGCAAATTTCACTTGTCTGTTCCTAAATGTGGAAAGACAAATGGAATTCCCTAACACATGTGAAAGAGTCTTAATAGATTTAGTAAAGGTGCCCCAAGCATAGGAATGTTCTTGCACACCACAATGCACAGTTACATACACGCACCTTACAAAAATACTATTATTCCAGATACGCAGACGCGCACAAACACGCAGACGCACACAAACACATCAGTACATGAATACATCATCTGAACCACCATCAATTGTAGTGTCAGGTCAGCCCCATATATCTTTGTATCGCATGAACCTACAACTCACAGTATGTAATTAACAATAGAGATACTGGGAGTTGTTGTTACCAGTAGTTATCAGACTGTGGACCATACAGGAACCACAGTACTGATGAGACATAGTCAGTATCATAAATAAACATTTACATCCAGGTATCTTATCTGAGACGTCTTCTCTGATTGGAGTCGTTCTCTCTCTTTTCGTCTACATCTTGTCCAGACCCCTTGAGGACTTTTGTCATCCACAGCTCGTTTCTGCAGACTTCCATCTTCTCCGGTCTTCTGCAGCACATCCCAACACGATGCCCTTAAAGATAGCAGTGTCATTATAATGCTCCTGAATAAAAATATCTGCCCTACGCTGAGCCCCTGAATAAACTTAACTCTTACAATGCTCCCTGCACAAAATATGACCCCCACACTGCCCATCTTATGGTGCATGCTCTCCACACTGCCCCCTCCTTACCATACTGGGCTCCCTCGTCACACTGTCCTCTCACATGGTGTCCCCTCTATACTGCCCAGTCTCTGTACTGTGCCCCTTCATCATGCTCCCCCTCCTCAGCATAGTGTTCCCTCCTTGCTGAGCCCTCACACTGTTCCCCCCATACTGCCGCATCTCTCTACCTTCCCCCACACTACCTAGTCTCTGTTCTGTGTCACATAACACTTTTCTTCCTCCATACTGTCTCCTTAGACTATTCCCCCACTCTCCATACTGTCTCCATACATCACCCCTCCTTAGACTATTCCCCCACTCTCCATACTGTCTCCTAAAATTTCTCTCCCATCTCTCCTCAAGTATAATAAATCTTCGGAAGAGCACACAGACATGCATAAAGACACACACAAACATGCAGAAGCCCGCTTACACACACAAAAACAAGCGCACACACAGACACACTCTAAGGCTTCTTTCACACGTCAGTGTTTCCGGTACATGTGGTGACAGTTTCCACACATACCAGAGACACTTACATATGTAGACCCATTCAAATGAATGGGTCTGTGCACACCTCAGTGTGTTTTCTCTTTCCACAGACCATGTGTCCGCGGGCAAAACATGCTGACATGTCTGTTTTTTACCCACTGCGCGGGCCGCAAAACGTCCCACACTGATGACACACGGATGACAGTGCTGTTCCCAAGCGCCGGGTGCTGAACACTGCCCTCATCATTGTTCCCTGTCGGCCCTGCGATCAGCACCAGCAGGGACAGTGATGAGGGTAGTAGTCTGCTCCCGCAGTGTCCAACTTTAAAAATAAGAATAAAATTAAAAAATCCTTATACTCACCTCTCCTAAGTGTCCCCCGCTGTATTCCATGCAACCACTCACGCCGAGGAGAATGACTCCTGCAGAAGTCATTCTCCTTGGCGTGAGTGGTTGCATGGAATACAGCGGGGGACACTTAGGAGAGGTGAGTATAAGGATTACACTCTCATCATTGACCCTGCTGGTGCTGATCGCAGCGCCGGCTAGGAACCTTATGAGTGCAGCATTCAGCACCCGTTGCTTGGGAACAGCGCTAACTGTACCGCTGATTCCCAGGCGCTGGTACATGTGCTCCTTGTGTGGCACACGTGTGCCACACAGGTGGACACTGATATCTCCGGTACTGGTTTCTCCAGTTCCGTAAATATCAGGACATGAGAAAGAGCCTTAATATACACAAACAGATACGCATACTCACAGAAATGGGGACACGTACATATGCAGGCAAGCACACACAGAAATGCACATGCAGTCATACACAGACACACTCAGACAATCACACACACAAAAATACAGTCACGCAGGGAAGCACGCACACATGTGAAGACACATATACACACGTAGACACGCACACACAGAGACATGCAGGCACTCAAATACATACACACAAATGCACACGTAAACACAGACACGCACAGAAATGCATATGCAGACACACACACATGCAGGCATAAACACACACACACAGGCAGGCATATATACACACATACATCAAGGCTTATATAGACACACACATCAAGCCATATATACACGCACATCCAGATCCAGGCATATATACACACACACATCCAGGCATATACACATACACATCAAGGCATATATACACACACACATCCAGGCATATATACACTGCTCAAAAAAATAAAGGGAACACTTAAACAACAGAATATAACTCCAAGTAAATCAAACTTCTGTGAAATCAAACTGTCCACTTAGGAAGCAACACTGATTGACAATCAATTTCACATGCTGTTGTGCAAATGGAATAGACAATATATGGAAATTATTGGCAATTATCAAGACACCCTCAATAAAGGAGTGGTTCTGCAGGTGGGGACCACAGACCACATCTCAGTACCAATGCTTTCTGGCTGATGTTTTGGTCACTTTTGAATGTTGGTTGTGCTTTCACACTCGTAGCATGAGACGGACTCTACAACCTACCAAAGTTGCAGCTCATCCAGGATGGCACATCAATGCGAGCTGTAGCAAGATGGTTTGCTGTATCTGTCAGCGTAGTGTCCAGAGGCTGGAGGCGCTACCAGGAGACAGGCCAGTACACCAGGAGATGTGGAGGGGGCCATAGGAGGGCAAATACCCAGCAGCAGGACCGCTACCTCCACCTTTGTGCAAGGAGGAACAGGAGGAGCACTGCCAGAGCCCTGCAAAATGACCTCCAGCAGGCCACAAATGTGCATGTGTCTGCACAAACCGTTAGAAACCGACTCCATGAGGGTGGTATGAGGACCCGACGTCCACAGATGGGGGTTGTGCTCACAGCCCAACAAAGTGCAGGACGCTTTGAATTTGCCTCAGAACACCAGGATTGGCAAAGTGGCCACTGGCGCCCTGTGCTCTTCACAGATGAAAGCAGGTTCACACTGAGCACATGAGACAGACGTGACAGAGCCTGGAGACGCTGTGGAGAGCAATCTGCTGCCTGCAACATCCTTCAGCATGACCGGTTTGGCAGTGGGTCAGTAGTGGTGTGGGGTGGCATTTCTTTGGAGGGCCACACAGCCCTCCATGTGCTCGCCAAAGGTAGCCTGACTGCCATTAGGTACCGAGATGAGATCCTCAGACCCCTTGTGAGACCATATGCTGGTGCCGTTGGCCCTGGGTTCCTCCTAATGCAGGACAATGCCAAACCTCATGTGGCTGGAGTGTGTCAGCAGTTCCTGCAAGACGAAGGCATTGAAGCTAAGGACTGGCCCGCCCGTTCCCCAGACCTGAATCCGATTGAGCACATCTGGGACATCATGTCTCCCTCCATCCACCAACATCACGTTGCACCACAGACTGTCCAGGACTTGGCAGATGCTTTAGTCCAGGTCTGGGAGGAGATCCCACAGGAGACCATCTGCAACCTCATCAGGAGCATGCCCAGGCATTGTAGGGAGGTCATACAGGCACGTGGAGGCCACACACAATACTGAGCCTCATTTTGACTTGTTTTAAGGACATTACATCAAAGTTGGATCAGCCTGTAGTGTGTTTTTCCACTTTAATTTTGGGGGTGACTCCAAATCCAGGCCTCCATTGGTTAATAAATTTGATTTCCATTGATGATTTTTGTGTGATTTTGTTGTCAGCACATTCAACTTTGTGCAGAACAAAGTATTCAATGAGAATTTTTCATTCATTCAGATCTAGGATGTGTTATTTGAGTGTTCCCTTTATTTTTTGAGCAGTGTACATACACACACGCACATCCAGGCATTTATACACACAAACACACGTGCAGACATATAAACACACACAGCCCCTGCTCTCCTGCTCCCAGGCCCCGTCCGCTACTGTCCTGGGCATCGCGGCGGTGAAAGTGTGTGCGCGCGCCCTTAAAGTGCCCGCGACCATTCCCCCCCCCTTTTTTTTAAATTCTCCCCTGACTCCAACACTGTCTTCTCTGCAGGGGGCCTGGGGCCCATCGGGAATTTCCCTGGCACACCGCCAGCCTGTGCTCAGATCAGAATTCACTCTCGTACACTCTCGTGCCTGGATCCTGCCGATGCTTTGGAGTGCCGTCCCTTCAGCTGATAAGCGCTGCGATGTGCTGTTTGTTATTAGAAAGCATATCAGCATATCAGGGATTGTCAACTGAAGGGACAGCACTTCAAAGCATGATCTGAGCTTGGTCATGCTTGGTATAGGCTGACTCTGCCAATGCTTTGAAGTGCCATCCCATCAACTGACAAGCCCTGTGATATAATTTCTAATAACAAGCAGCACATTGCAGCGCTTGTGAACTGAAGGCACGGCACTCCAAAGCAACAGCAGGATGCAAGCAGAGGAGGAGAGTGATGTCGGATCTGAGCATGCGTACTCAGACTGCTGTCACTCACAGAGGTGCCCTCCCCCACCCCCACACACCAATGATGTGCGCTGCTCTGTACATCTGATTCTGGTTTCCAGACTGAAAGTAGCGGAGACAGAATCACAACAGAAGACTAGATGGCCCACATAGAGATGAGCTTACAGAAGCAGTGTAGGTAATAAGAGTATATTAAAAAACTGATAGAAAGAGCCAGGACATATAAAAGAGGGTGAAATTAGTAGTGGAAACCCTCTTTTTATGGCTAAGGAAGATTTATGAGATGTAAACATGACATTCAGTATTTACTTATATTACCACAAAAATTTAGGAAAAAAATCACATATTCAATCACACTTTATTACTAAACGGTTGCATAAACAGTCCTATTTTAGAGAAGTCTGAATGCAACCTAAGAGCATAGTATTTTAACAAATACATTAATATTTTTTACCAAAGGCATTTTAGTAATGATTTGAGTATATTTACTTGTGTAAAAAGCCCTTTAATATTGTTATAAATACATATACATAAATATACATACTTTTTATATTTGAAAAATCAGCACACAAATCAGTCAAAGAATGTAGGGCGTATAAATCAGATCGCAATGCATGGACTGGCCGGTGGCTCTCTCGATCTGAGAGTGACAGCTTCATATATTTCTATGCAGCTGTCACATTTGGGAGAGCCACAGCCAGTCCAAGTAATGCAGTCTGATCTCAGTCCGATTTATACGGCTGTCTGACTGGTCCCATA
Organism: Phyllobates terribilis; assembly: GCF_046119375.1. Taxonomy (NCBI): domain Eukaryota; kingdom Metazoa; phylum Chordata; class Amphibia; order Anura; family Dendrobatidae; genus Phyllobates; species Phyllobates terribilis. The sequence continues at coordinate 338,724,376 of NW_027362762.1, read as the reverse complement.
GTCATATGGTACCTACTTCAAATACAGCATGATCTCATATGAACCTTGAAGAACATTCAATGAATTACATTATAATTATTATATATGACTTCTGACCAAATTGCCAAATTACTACCAAATAAGGATGCAGACAATTTTTGTGCCGTTTAATTTCTCCTCTCCTTTTAAAAGAGCCATAGCTTTTGTATTTTTCCATCAACATAGACATATGAGGGCTTCTTTTTTTTTGCAGGGCGAGTTACAAGTGCATCTCTCTAAATTAGAATATCATCAAAACGTTAATTTATTTCAATTCTTCAATACAAAAAGTGAAACTCATATATTATATAGAGTCATTACAAACAGAGTGATCTATTTCAAGTTTTTATTTCTGTTAATGTTGATGATTATGGCTTGAAATAAATCACTCTATTTGTAATGACTCAATATAATATATTAGTTTCACTTTTTGTATTGAAGGACTGAAATAAATTACCTTTTTGATGGTATTCTAATTTATTGAGATGCACCTGTATAGTTGTGCATGACACCATTCAGTTTACTATATAATGTCCAGGGAAAATGGGAAATAAATTGTGAGGTTTATGAGAAAAATGTTGAAATTCCGCCATTGTTTTTTCGGATTCATTTGTATGTTGCCAATTATGAATCATAATTGCATTTCAACATTATTCTTCAGGTCAGTACAATTTCTCCAATCGTAAAGGTATAATGTTTTTTTTTACTATTTTAGTGGTTGATAAAAAAAATTCTGGACTTTGTAAAAAAAAATTTTGTTTATGTTGCCTTTTTCTGAGAGCCGAAACTTCTCTATTTTTTGTCAATGAAGAGCTGGAATTTTGAATAATATACATATAATGTTTTGATTGCTTTTTATTGCATTTTTGTTGGAGATGCAGCAACAAAAAAATAGCAATTCTGGCATTTAGGTTATGTTCATACTAGGCGTTTTTTCAGCGTTTTTTTAATGCCTTTTTTAATGCAAATTTTCAGCTCTGTTTACAGTACCCAAGTCTATGAGTTTTCTGAAATCTCATGCACACAGCTTGGTTTTTTTGTCTTCAGTATTTTGTGCTTTGCATGTTTTTTTGCACAATAGGGCATGTCTCTTCTTTTAGCGTTTTTTCAGCGTTTTTCACCCACTGAAAGCAATGGGTAGTTGAAAAAACACTGAAAAATGAAGGTGTTAGGTTTTTAGTGGAAAAAAAAGCAAGTGCCGCAGTATGTGAAACCCATTTATTCTTGTGATTTTCCCAAGTTTGAACCATCTTGTCTTGATCAACTGAGATGGCAGTTAGGATTAGTACAGTTTAATTAAATTAGTGATGTGTACACAAGGTGTGAGATTGAACAACACCCCACCAACTCAAGGGCTGACCAAAGTATGAAAGTAAACAGTATCTTACAACTTCAATGCTCTGCCAACGTCTTAGGTAAACTATTCTTGAACAATTCACCTCCCATCACTGTTACATTTGTAATTCTGGTTAATATGGTTTCACATATGTCTTGCATTGGTGACCTATGTTCATGCTTCTGTGGTGGAAGCAAAGCTGAACTTTGGGATTATGAAAAACACACCAAAACCGCAGCAAAAAACGCACCAAAACCTGCGGTTTTGATGCTGCTTCTCTTCTGCCACGGAAGCAGACTTTCCTGCAGAAAAAATGCACCAAAAACGCCCAGTGTGAACATAGCTTTTTGGAAGGGGTGATACTATATATGTAAACTTTTTCATTTTTTACATTTCTTTATTTTTAAAGGGGATGATTCAAATTGCACTACATACTGCAATGTATAGTAAAAATCATGATCTTCTATGAAGCCCAGAATGTGGCTGGCCTTCATAGGAGAACCATAATAGCAGCGATCAGGGCCTCCAGCTGATACGGCACAGACAGGATTGTAGCGCTTAAGTTCCGCTGTCAGTGACTGACAGTGACATTTAAGTAGTTAACAGCAGCGATCAGCACTAGAACCAATTACTGCTTTTAGTGACAAATTGCAACTTTCTAATATTGCTGAGCCCACTCCAGACAACCATGATGTACATATTCATCATGGTGTGTTAAGAGGTTAAAACTGACTTTTACTGGATGGGGTCATATGCCTGAGATAGTTTCTAGCTGGTTTCTCAATGTTTCATAAATATATGACACTTTTAATATGTTTCCAACTGTTTGCTTTTCGCAGCTACTTAAGCTCTGTTCACACTAGTATTGGGTGTTTTCTGACAGATTTCACCAATTGTTTGATGGTCAGAATAGTATAAAATGCTGCTGTATTCAATTTAGTATAGATTGAAAGAAAGATAGTAATGATTTACAACTTATAATGGATCATAATGTATCACAATAGATCCATCATAATTAGGATGAACCTTGTAAAACCACAAACCATCACGCCATTGTGAACTGACAATAAGTAGGATAATAGGTTTACATGCCAAATTTTTCTTTGCTAAGCAGTCTTTGGTGTTAAGTATAGTGTTTAGTAGAGCAAGAGTAAATACTAAAAAATGCCACCATTGGGTTACAGGGAATCTGTCACCAAGTTTTTGTTATGAAATCTGAGAGCAGCATGATGTAGGAGCTGTGACCCTGATTCCAGCTATGTGTCACTTTCTGGTCTGCATGCTGTGATTTTGATACAAGCACTGTTTTATCGGCTGCAGATCTAGCAGTGATCTGAATACTGAGCCCTGTATAACCCAGCCCACATCACTGATTGGCAGCTTCCTGTGTACACTGTACATTAGCAGAAAGCTGCTAATCAGTGGTGTGGGCGTGGTTGCACAGAGCCATTGACTAGGAGACATGAGACGCCTAGTGATAATCTCTGGCTGATAAAACACTGATTTTATTGAAACAATAACACACAGCCTAGTAAGTTACACATAACTGGAATCAGTCTCTCAGCCCATTCATCATGCTGCTCTCGGATTACAGAACAAAAACCGGATTATAGATTCCCTTTAATACCCATCTCATTTTAATGGCTTCCTTTAAAATGTATGTGTTCATCTTTGAGTAAAATAGCAGTTATAGGTGACAAAATATTCCCAAAATATTATCATATGTGTGGTGTACCAAGAGTAATATCAATTTATTAAAAATGTTAAAAAAGTAGTGGTGTCTGTGACTATTCAGTCCTACAACAAATACCATTGGAACAGTAATGATAAATCTGTACACCATGTTATTGTCTAAAGAAGTCTCAAAGCTCTTGTTTTACAAAAATATCTTATTGAAGAAAATATGTAAAAAATGTTTTACCCTGTATAAGCTCAAAAATGACTAACCTTGCCAAAATAAGAAATTCTATGCAATTGAAATATAAATAATGTATAAAACAATGTCCACTTCAACAATTAAAAGCTCAATGCATTAGTTTATTTCTCTTTGTCTTCTGCCTTGCCGGGTTCTGCTGCACTGTCTGCTCCTTCAGACAAGTTGTCAGTGCCTAAATTCTTATCTTGAATCGTCTTTTCAACTTTAGTGAGTCTTTGCTTCAGTTTTAGTTGTGTGGAATTGTAATCAGCTAGTAATCTGGCAAATCTTGTCTGTAAACTGTCAAAAGCAGTTTCCATCTTGTCCACCTTTTCTTGTATATCCTTTGGATCAGCCCCAGCCTTTGCGGCCTCCTCGTCAATTAGTCCATCTTTCATTAAGATCTGTTTCCCTTTTTCTTCAAGTACTGTCTTCGCCTCTGGGTACTCTGTGAGAGCCTCCATTAAATCATCCTTGGATAAACAGAACAAATCAGAATAACCAATACTTCGAATATTAGCTGTCCTTCTGTTCCCCGATTTGCTTCCTTTGATGTTGAGTATGCTGATTTCTCCAAAGTAACTACCATCACTTAGGACTACAAACTGTGTTATACCATCATCTGCCACCACAGCAAGCTTACCTTCCTTAATAATATACATTTCCCGTCCGATGTCTCCTTTTCGACAAATATAATCACCAGGGCTGAACACTTGAGGCCTTAGCTTCAGGACTAACTCCACCAGCAATCCAGCCTCGCAGTCTTGAAAGATTCTAACCTTCTTTAAAGTGTCCAAGTGGACGTTAATTGCAATCTCTGCTTTCAGTTTGTCTGGAAGATTTTTTAGGACTTCTTTTTCATCCATTGTTTTCTTATTTGTCCATAGATAGTCAAACCACTTTATTACCCTGGCTTCTAGATCTTTTGATACATTACGAAACTGCATATATTGCTTTATAGAGTCAATCTTGGACTGAAAGTCTGCTCTTGATGCGTTCATATTTGAAATCATAGATCCCACATTACCAACAATGGTGGCAAATATCAGAACACCAATTAAGAAGTCAAATACCACAAAGATGTATTCTATATCTTTGACTGGAGGAGGTGTCTCCCCAATAGTGGTAAGAGTGAGAGTTGACCAGTAAAGACTGTAGATATATTTCCGTGCAAGACGGCCATATTCTGGATGAGAAATATTAGGGTAGACCCATGTGTCATTTCCAAATCCAATGGCTTTAGAAATTGCAAAGTAAATACATGCATTCCAGTGTATGATGATTAAAATGTAAAGAACAAGGATTCCAATTCGGAACATATTCGGGTAATTGGTTCTAGTTTCAGTGCGATCGAAGAACTCAAACATCCTAGCAAAACGTAACAGACGGTTGAAGCGTAGTTCTGGATAAATAAATCCCACTTTAAAGTAGGCCAAGTCAGTTGGCAAAAGTGATAACATGTCAAATTTAAACTGCAAAGTCTTTGTGTAAAATTCCTTTAACTTCTTAGTATCTTTCACTAGTAAGCCTTGCTCAAGGAAACCTGAAAAACATAAGTTTATGTATCTTAAAATATTTGTACTATATTTTATGTACTAGAAACATTGTCAACTACTGTATGCACAATAAAGAAATCTAATTCCGTTTTTTAATGTTCTCAAGAAATCAGTCTGCCATTCCACTATGGACTCAATCTGTTGATGCCTTGTTTTAGATCCTGTTAAAAAGGGATCATATTTTTGTTGGGTAAATTTTCCATTAAAAAGAACTCAACATGAAACAAAATTGTGGGAAATTATGGAAGATTTTGCTAAATGAAATTCTCACTGCACAATCAGTAACAATCCTGAAAAGAAAGAAGAATTGGAAGAGACCAAGATGGATGAACACAAAACTTAAACAGTTGCTAAAAAGGAAAAAAGAAATGTATATCAAATGGCAAGAGAGTGGCATCTCTAAAGAAGAATATAATGCTGTCTCCAGGGAATGGATGGCAAGTGTTAGAAGAGCTAAAGCCAGTGATAAGGGGAAGTGAGGCTTGCAAGGGAGACCAAAAGCAATAAAAAAGGATTTGGGGGGTATGTCAAAAGCAAAAGAAAAGTCAAAGATGCTATAGGATTTTCACAGCCTGAAAAGGGTGAAATGGTCAAGAATGATGTTGAGAAGGCCAAACTTTTAAATTCCTATTTTCCATCTATGTTCGCTAAGAAAGCAAATGTAATATCAACTAAACTTCATAGTGCTATCGAAGGAATAAAATAATAAACACTAGATATAAACAGAAAAATAGTGAGGGAACATGAAAACGAAATGAAATCTCCTGATCCAGATGGATTACATCCTAAGGTACTGAAAGAGATAGCAGAGGAAATTGCAGAACCACTAGCCAGTATAGCATCTACCGGTGCCTCCGCATCGTTCCCCCCCTCCCACTATGCGGGGATGCCGGCTTACTCACTGCCCTGGCCGCCGACTTACACACTGCCTCGGCCACAGCAGCTTCCTCGGAAGCTGTCTCCACCTCCTCTGTGTGCACCGCACTGTGTACCGACGGCGCACCTAGGACATGTGTGTGCGTGCTCCCCTGCTCTTAAAGGGGCAGCGTGCGCACATGGCAAAATGACCCCAGCTGACAGCTGGGACGTATTCTGTTTAGGTAATCACCTGCAAGGTGTCTCCCAGCTGTATGTAAGGGAGGTGCCTGAGCAACCTCTAAAGTTTTCAGTGTTAGGTAGTTGGTGTGTGCAACTATATGTTGCCAGGTTCCTGTCTCTTGTTTGTTAATGTATCCCGTATCCTGTGCCCTGCTAGTCCAGTATAGTTAGTCCATGTTTCTGTGACTGCTTCGGCGGTGTTTGTACCCTGAAACAGCATCGGCGGTACCAGTCTGCACAGTCTGAACCTGTCCCAGATGCCGTCCTGTCTGCACAGTCTGAACCTGTTTGTGTGGCCGTCCTGTCTGCACAGTCTGAACTTGTTCCAGAAGCCGTCCTGTCTGCACAGTCTGAACTTATCCGAAGACGCCGTCCTGCCCGGTCTAAGAATCTGAATTAACGTTGTTGAACTTTGGGGTCAGCTGCTACTGACAAACGCGCCCTGGAGTGGCACCTGGCAGTTACCTGCTGCACAAGCCTGACCTCACCACTAGAGACTCGAGTGAACACCAAGGTAGCTGTATACTCATGCCCCTTCAGGTTAAGTCCAGTCTGTGGCACAGTGGGTTCACGAACCACGTGCACCACCTAGAAGCGTAACAGCCAGAATCTTTGAAATATCCTGGAAACAGGAGAAGTCCCAGAAGATTGGAGAAGGACAAATGGTGCCCCTACCTTCAAAAAAGTAAAAAATAATGATCCAGGAAATTACAGGCTAGTGAGCCATACTTCTATACCAGGAAAGATCTTTGAACAAATTATTGAACAGCATGTATGTAAGTGTAGCGCCCCGAGGGTTCGGTCGCTACAGAGGTATTGCATCTCACCCAGAGGTGTGATATCTCACTTCCAGGTAAGGATGGAGTGTGGCTCAGGACACTAATACCCACATGCACTACACCGCATTTCCGGGGGACAGGGCGACAATGCTCCCAAGAGTAAGCACAACTGCCCCTGTCCCTGGCTGGAGTGGGGGGAGGGAACACCTAGAAAGGGGGAACCCGGTAGTGTGTGGGCGGGGAGAGTACATTCTGGGTGCACTGAAAAGTAGGAGTATATAAGGTGGGCACCATCTTAGAGTCAGGGAGAAGAGAGGGGAGAGCAGGGAGAGAAGAAGGCAGAGAGCAGGGGCTCTGCGCGGGCTCTGCTCCGCAGGCAGACCAAGTCTCAAGGCCTGAGCCTGGAGAGAGAAAACTGAAGGAGAGAAACAGAGGAGGCTCCAGGGAGTCAAGGGACCCCAGGGGTGCGGACCGGCCAGTCGCCATCGTACGCCCGCCACTACCAGAGTAGGGGGGGTCAGGCCAAGAAAGGGAACCGGATCCCTCATCTAGTGGAGGAGAGCAACTACCCTCAGCTAGTAACCGGAGGCCGTGGCATTGCATGTGTTATGGCCCCTCACTACACCCGTTAGGAAGGCACCATATAGGGCCCAGGGAAACGGAACATACGTTTGCCCGCCAAGGTCCGAGGCAGTTGGACAGAAACGTGGTCAATTGTGGGGTACGACGGGCCAGGGAAAGGACACACGAAGGGGGTCCTGAAAAGCATTCCAAAGGTACCTGGGAGTTGGCCGAGCCCCTCACCTGGTGAGCACAGTACGACGTGGGCAGCCATTACCTGCAGTAGTGGCTTGGAGTGTAAAACTGAGTAAAGACTCTGAACTGCATCACTGGACTCTTGAGTCATTACTGTTGTTCCCACGCACCATCACTCCCACCATCTGCACTCACTGCATTGAGGCTATACTCCTCCCGTGGGGAGTTATATTACCCTCTGCTGCACACACAACATCAGCCTCAGCGGTCTGCCCCGCAGCGGCGGTTCTCAGTGACCGCATTCCACGGGTGACGTAGTCGGACATTTAAACATTAAAAACCGCAAGTAAACAGATCCGCCACTGGTTTGACCACCCTGAGCCACGGGACTGGGTCGCCGCCACAGAGACTACAACCCCTGACATTACACAGAGACCCGGCTCCGGGTATTCCCCCACACACGGCCCAGGGGGAGCCTCAACTTTGGCGTAGTCGGCAGGATCGAAACCAACCCGTTATCATCGGGTATTGTGTGCCTAGAGACTGTTTCATTGTATTGATTGTGGCGCCTGCCCCAGAAGAACGGACGCCATTATGTGCGCACCAAAAGACAACAAGAAGCCACCTCCCATCGTGGGCCAGGTCCCAGAATGGCGCCAAAGACAGAGCCCACCCCCAACAGCCATGAGTGCGCCTATAGAGATGTCAATCAACATGGGGGGGCTGCCCCTGAGAGTAACTGTCAGCAGATTGCCCCGGAACCACCCCCAACAGGGGCGGAAGGGAAAGAAAACCAAAGGGCAAGGTGTGGTTTGGATCAGTCTTGGTGGACCACACCCGGAGATGGCGAAGAGCGCCAGCCCCGGTACCCTCATGAGTGGCCTGCTGCAGGCCGAAGTGGCTCCGTACAGCCTCGCAGAGCTGATGGCCCAGCTCCCCGGAGAGGACCCTGACTTCCTCCGGGCTGGGCTGGAGGATTTGGACAGGAGAATGGTCCAGGCACAGAGGGAGGCCATCGCGGGGTGGAAAGAAGAGATGGACCGGCGGGTCGCGACCCGGCAGCAAGTGACGCTGCAAGCACCCGACAGCGTGCCTGCCCCTGAGGATGGAGAAAAACCACCGGAGGCTGAGAGCAGCGCTACCACGGGAGCAGGTAAGGGGGACGCCCCTGTTACCAGCCCTGGCGCCACTAACCTGCCCCTGGACCCTGTCGTGGAGCCGATCGCCCCCGAAGTCGCTGCACCTCCTCCGCTCCCGCCGCCTACACCTAGGCCCCAAGCCCCGAGCATAGCTGCCAGACCACGTCCCACGCCATGCCCCTTGATCCCGGGTGCGGCTGGACGCGGCCCGCCCCAAGCCTGGTCGCAAGGCTTGATGCCCCCGGGTGCCTTCCACCAACTAGCGCCCCTGGTCCCAACGTTACCACCCCTGGGCATGGAATTGTATAGTCAGCTTACCGATCCTGATGGGGAGCCGGTCCCCCTGCTACACGGATGGGTTCGCCCTTGCCACCGGAGGGACCCGTCCGCGGAGGCAAAAGTCCCGCTTCCTCCGCTCCTGCCCGCTCCGCAGCCAATCACCATTCCCCAACTCCCGGATGAAGAGGTCCAAATACAGTGGGATCAGACTGGGGAGGACTTGATGGGGTTCTCGCAAGAGACGCGGGCGGACGCAGCCCGTAGGCGAGAGTTCTGCCACCGAGAGATAGCGCAGCTGGAGAAGAAGCAGGTGCGGCGCCAAAAGCAGGAGCAGCTACAGGCCCGGAGCGCGGAGGAAAAGACCCGAACCTGCCGAGCCCCCCTAGGCTGTACGCGGTCCCAAAGTCTCCGGGATTGTGGTCAGGTTCCACCAGGAGAAGGGGTGGGGGTTCATTCGGGACCCGACCACAAACATAGACCTCTTTGTTAACCGGAGGGATGTGGAAAGTCGCCTGCCCGTGGGTCATCCGAAACGGAATCTGTTCCCGGGGGATCAGGTGTGGTACACCCGACATCGAGGCCTGCGAGGGTGGTACGCCCTCAACGTCCAGCGGGTGGAAGAGGAGCGCTACCTTGAATCCTACTACATGGAGGACCCGGATGGGTCTGAAGAGTACAAGGAGGAGGAACGTCCACAAGGGGGACGCCGCTACTAGAAAGCGGCAGCAGAAACTGTAAATAGTTACCCGTCAGGGTGGAAGAGGAAGAGTCATGCCCGTTTGCGGATTATAAAAAAAAAGTTCACCCGGTTCGGGATTGTTGGCAGTTCGTTTGTTAAAGTTACCCGAAAAGGGTCAGTGAACTATCCGGCTGAGGACTGGGAGCAGCCAACCCTTTCTATCCGGCTGAGGACTGGGAGCAGCCAACCCTTGTAAATAGCTGCACTTCTTAAGGTGCCCCCTATTGGTTTTATAAACTCATACCTCAACAGACACCTGAAGGTGTTTGAAAGTTTACACTTAGTAAAATTGCACCTTGTAGGGTGACATGGACACCTGGTCGCGGCAAGGACTGTGGCCTGTTAAAGAGACTTCGCCGTTGAAATATTGCTGATAATGTTTTATATTTTCTACTTAAAAATGTTTTATATGTGACAAATGTGTTTATGCAAGTGAAAAGAGTTTTATAATGTCTTATGCATGTGAAGAAAGTATTATAATATTTTTGAAAAGAGAAAAGTTTTATGACAAGTAACGATAAAAAAAAAACAAAAAAAAAAACTTTAATTCTGCATGTCTTGAAATCAATTGTCTTTTGCTCTGTTCCAGCCCGCGGACGTGCTGTGATTTACCAGGGGGGAATGTAGAGCCCCGAGGGTTCGGTCGCTACAGAGGTATTGCATCTCACCCAGAGGTGTGATATCTCACTTCCAGGTAAGGATGGAGTGTGGCTCAGGACCCTAACACCCACATGCACTACACCACATTTCCGGGGGACAGGGCGACAATGCTCCCAAGAGTGAGCACAACTGCCCCTGTCCCTGGCTGGAGTGGGGGGAGGGAACACCTAGAAAGGGGGAACCCGGTAGTGTGTGGGCGGGGAGAGTAGATTCTCGGTGCACTGAAAAGTAGGAGTATATAAGGTGGGCACCATCTTAGAGTCAGGGAGAAGAGAGGGGAGAGCAGGGAGAGAATAAGGCAAGGAGCAGGGGCTCTGCGCGGGTTCTGCTCTGCAGGCAGGCCAAGTCTCAAGGCCTGAGCCTGGAGAGAGAAAACTGAAGGAGAGAAACGGAGGAGGCTCCAGTAGTGGAGTGAAGGGACCCCAGGGGTGCGGACCGGCCAGTCGCCACCGTACACCCGCCACTACCAGAGTAGGGGGGTCAGGCCAAGAAAGGGAACCGGATCGCTCATCTAGTGGAGGAGAGCAACTACTCTCAGCTAGTAACCGGAGGCCGTGGCATTGCACATGTTACGGCCCCTCACTACACCCGTTAGGAAGGCACCATATAGGGCCCAGGGAAACGGAACATACGTTTGCCTGCCAAGGTCCAAGGCAGCTGGACAGAAACGTGGTCAATTGTGGGGTACGACGGGCCAGGGAAAGGACACACGAAGGGGGTCCTGAAAAGCATTCCAAAGGTACCTGGGAGTTGGCCGAGCCCCTCACCAGGTGAGCACAGTACGAAGTGGGCAGTTATTACCTGCAGAAGTGGCTTGGAGTGTAAAACTGTGAGTAAAGACCCTGGACTGCATCACTGGACTCTGAGTCATTACTGTTGCTCCCACGCACCATCACTTCCACCATCTGCACTCACTGCCCTGAGGCTATACTCCTCCCGTGGGGAGTTATACTACCCTCTGCTGCGCACACAACATCAGCCTCAGTGGTCTGCCCCGCAGCGGCGGTTCTCAGTGACCACATTCCACGGGTGGCGTAGTCGGACATTTAAACATTAAAAACCGCAAGTAAACAGATCTTCCACTGGTTTGACCACCCTGAGCCAAGGGACCGGGTCGCCGCCACAGAGACTACAACCTCTGACATTACACAGAGACCCGGCTCCGGGTATTCCCCCACACACGGCCCAGTGGGCGCGTCATAAGTACTTGTATAAGAATACAGTAATTAACCAGAGCCAGCATGGGTTTTTAGCAAACAATGCCCTACTCATCTAATTTCCTTTATTGATGGAACCGCTGACTGGGTGGATCAGGGAAATGTGGTAGATATAATATATCTCGATTTTAGCAAAACATTTGATAAAGTGTCTCATACTAACCTTATTGAAAAAATGACCAAGTATGGGATTGACAAGGGTACGGTTAGGTGGATTCATAATTGGCTCAGTGATCGTACTCAAAGAGTGGTAATAAATGGTTGCACATCCAATTGGATGAGAGTTTCAAGTGAGGTACCACAAGGCTCTGTCCTGGCTCTAGTATTTTTCAACATTTTTTTTTATAAATGATCTAGATAAGGGAACTGAAGGTAAAGTAATCAAATTTGCAGATGATGCAAAGTTAGGAGGGATAGCTAACACTAGGGAAGACTGAGAAAAGATTCAGAAGGATCTAGATAAGCTTGAACAATGGGCAGGGACTAATAGAATGGTATTTAACAGGGAGAATGAAAGATTCTATATCTGGGCAAGAAAAATGAAAATTACATCTACAGAATGGGAGGAATAGAGCTAAGCAACAGCATGTGTGAAAAAGACTTGGGTGCACTAATAGATCACAGACTGCACGAGTCCACAGTGTGATTCAGCAGCAAAAATGGCAAACACACTTCTGGGCTGTATTATGAGAAGCATAGAGTCTAGATCACATGAAGTAATTATCCTCCTCTATTCCTCCTTGGTCAGACCTCATCTGGAATACTATGTCCAGTTCTGGGCTCCACATTTTAAAAAAGACATAGAAAAACTGCAGCAAGTTCAGAGAAGAGCTACCAGGAAGGTGAGCAGACAGCAACTATATCCTACGAGGAATGGTTAAAGGAGTTGGGAATGTTTAGCTTGCAAAAAAGAATGCTAGAAGGAGACTTAATAGCTGTCTACAAATATCTGATGGGATGTCACCATATAGAGAGATCATCCTTATTCTCATTTGCACATGGAAACACGAAAAGCAATGGAATTGGGAATGTTTAGCTTGCAAAAGAGAATGCTAGGAGGAGACTCAATAGCTGTCTACAAATATGTGAAGGGATGTCACCATATAGAGAGACCATCCTTATTCTCATTTGCACATGGAAACATGAAATGCACTGGAATGAAACTGAAAGGGAGAAGATACAGATTAGATATTAGAAAAAACTTTTTGCCAGTGAGGGTAATCAATGAGTGGAACAGGCTGCCACGAGAGGTGGCGAGTTCTCCTTCAATGGAAGTCTTCAAACAGAGGCTGGGCAGACATCACTCTGAGATGGTGTGGTGAATCCTGCATTGAGAAGGGGATTGGACACGATGACCCTGGAGGTCCCTTCCAACTCTAACATTCTATGATTCTATGCATTTTTTGCCCTGTTTATTTGAATGTATTTAGTAACATAAACATATATATAAGTCAACAGCAACAAGATAAGATTCCAATTGCTGTCTGTCTTGAAAGTAGATTTCTTACTAATCTTGAAAATAAAAACAATGCCATTCAACAAGATGCAAAAATGTGAACAAAGCCTACCAATATAAAATCTAGATAGCTGTTGGCTGAACAATGGTTTGGCCAATTGATGAGCCAACAGCTATCTCTCTCGACTGCTCCTGAATACACAGTTCCCTAAAAGAGAGCATCTGCGTGACTCCTCTGGCGATGGCTTATCTTACTGAGAACAAAAGTATTAACACTCTGAAATTGGACATGCCATATCCTTATCTCCTTCGTCATCATCTGTTATCATTATTGGGCTATTTTATACTCAAACTTCCTGTCATTCCAGGAAGAAGTTACATCTTTATCATCAGAAGCAGAGTTACAATGACAGATAACAACATTATACAAAGCTGATAACACAGGATGAACCAATAACAATAGGTAACTTCACAGCTGACCCTGTTATCCTCTCCTTCATAATGACCTTTTTACACGCCCATTAGATGCTTCAGTACAAAAGATAGGATCAGAGTCTGTTCATTGTGGTTAAAATGTATGTGTTGTTTCCTGAAATTGGTAGCCTAGCCAGCGTAGATATTGAAAGATTTCTACAAAAAAAATTACATTTAGCCCAAAAATATGATTTATACAATAGTTAATTTTCCCCTTAAACAGGGCAGAGAAAAGAAAACTGGATAATTTTTTGCGTCCTGTTCCATGATGGTAAATTTGCCCAACAAAAAAACTGTACTTTTCAGCAAACTTGATTAAAAAACATGGTGTGAGCATAGCTATATTTCTCCTACACATTTATAAAAAAGAACAAAAGGAACCTTGAGTAAAAATGACATAACAAAAAGAGAAATTTTATTAGGTCAATTTATAAAAACTTACATGAATACATACATGATACATACAGTACAGACCAAAAATTTGGACACACCTTCTCATTTAAAGATTTTTCTGTATTTTCATGACTATGAAAATTGTACATTCACACTGAAGGCATCAAAACTATGAATTAACACATGTGGAATTATATACTTAACAAAAAAGTGTGAAACAACTGAAAATATGTCTTATATTCTAGGTTCTTCAAAGTAGCCACCTTTGGCTTTGATGACTGCTTTGCACACTCTTGGCATTCTCTTGATGAGCTTCAAGAGGTAGTCAACGGATAGTTGGTGAAAAGAAAATTACAATGAACAGCATGCAACTTGAATTTTCAGGGTTGAATGGAGGCATGTTTTAGGATTGTAAAAGTGGTCACATACACACAGTGGTGTTTAGGGGAATCGGTTGTTAAAATTACAGTCGGTTTGCCAAATTAGCAAGAAGCAGTGTCAAATCCAGTACTGAAGACTTGGAGACTGCACATTCAGTAGAAATGTATTTCAGGGCACAAAGTCAGGATGGGGGACATAGGGACCCACGATGGAAGACATAAGGCCCAGGATGGGGGACATTATTAAATAAAGAGGTCAAGGATGGGGGACGTTACAGGAAGGTTCCATGATAGGGGACATTAATACAGGAAGTGGCTCAGGATGATAAACATTATTACAAGAAGGGCCCAAGATGGGGGACATTTTTAAATAAAGGGTCCCAGGATGGGGGACTTTATTACAGGAAGGGGCTGGGAAGGGGGATATTATTAAATAAAATGGGCAAGGATGGGGGACATTATTAAATAAATGGTTTCCAGGATTGGGGAGATTATTAAATAAAGTGGCCCAGTACAGAGGACATTGCAGCAAGGTGCCAGGATGGGAGACATTATTAATAAAAGGGGCAAGGATGAGAGACATTGTTAAATAAATGGTGTCCAGGATAGAGGACATTATTAAATAAAGTGGCCCAGGATGGGGGACATTATTATAGTAGGGAGTCTAGGATATAGGACATTATTACAGGAAGGGGCCAGAATGTTGGAAATTATAACAGAAAGGGGCCAGGACAGAGGACATTATTACAGGATGGGGGACACTATTACAGGAAGGGGGCTAGGATGGAAGACATTATTACAGGAAGGGTCCAGGATGGGAGACATTATTACAGGAAGGGGCTCAGGATGGGGAACATTATTGCAAGAAGGGGCCCAGGATGGAAGACATTATGACAGAAAGGGCCCAGGATGGGGGACATTATTATAGAAATGAGCCAGGATGGATGACGTAATTACTGTATCGGGGCCAGAATGTGGAACATACATTTTTAGTTTATGGTGGCAAGTGGGAGGCAAAATTACTGTAGGGAACAATTAGGGGACATTATTACTGCTGTAATATATTTTACTTTTGAGGATATTGTTTTCTATGGGGGGAAAAAGAGAGGTCCTGTTACTGTGCAAGGTGGCACTATGTCACTTGTTTCTTCATCTAGTGCAGTGTAGAAGTCTGGCAAACAGTGGGGAATGTGATCTAGAAGAAATCAGCTACATAGTGGCTTGCAAAAGTATTCACCTCCCTTGGCTTTTTACCTATTTTGTTATATTACAACCTGTGTTTAAATATTTTTGTAATCCGATGTGTGTGTTATGCATCAGCACTAAATAGTCTAAGTTAGTGAAGTGAAGTGTGAAAAATATAGACATACAGTAAATTAAATGTATGGGATCAAATAACTAAAAATTGGCATGTGCATATGTATTCACCCCTTTTGCAATGAAGCCTCTAAAAATTTCTGGTGCAAGCAATTACCTTCATAAGTCACATGCTTAGTGAAAGGAAGTTCACCTCTGTGTAATCTAAGTATCACATGGTCTGTCAGTATATACACACCTTTTGTGAAAGGCCACAGAGGCTGCAACACCATTAAGCAAGAGGCATCAATAACTAAACAACACCATGAAAACCAAGGCAATCTCTAAACAAGTCAGGGACAAAGCTGTTGAGAAGTACAAGTCAGGGTTGGGGCACCATCAAATTCAATATCATCAAATGGAAAGAACATGGTACCTGCCAAGAGAGGGCCGCCCACCAAAACTCTCAGCCCGGGCAAGTAGGGCATTAATCAGAGAAGCAGCATAGAGACCAAAGGTAACCCTGAAGGAGCTGCAGAGTTCCCAAGCAAAGACTGGAGTATCTGTCCATACAACCACAAAAAGCCGTACACTCCATAGAGGTGGTCTTTATGGAAGAGCAGGCAGAAAAAAGCCTTTACTTACACACAAAAATTGTAAGGCTCATTTTGAGTTTTGCCAAAGACATGTGGGAGACTCCCCAAATGTATGGAGGAAGGTGCCATGGTCAGATGAGGCAAAATTGAACTTTTTGGCCACCAAGATAAAGGCTATGTCTGGCGCCGAACCAACTCATCTCATCATCCCATACCCACAGTGAAACATGGTGGTAGCAGCATCATGCTGTGGGATGTTTTTCGGTAACAGGGATAGAGAAAATGGTCAGAGCCGAGGGGAAGATAGATGGTGCGAAATACAGGGATATTCTTGAGCAAAACCTGTTTGTCTGTCAGTGATTTAAGACTGCGACGAAGGTTCACCTTCCAACAAGACAATGACCCAAAGCATACTGCTAAAGCAACATTCGAGTGGTTTAAGGGGAAACGTGTAAATGTTTTGGAGAAGCTTAGTAAAAGCCCAGACCTTAATTCGATTGAGAATCTGTGGTCAGACTTGAAGATTGCTGTTCACCAGATGAAACCATCTAACTTGAAGGGGCTGGAGCAGTTATGCCTTGAGGAATGGACAAAAATTCCAGTGGCAAGATGTGGAAAGCTCATAGAGACTTATCCAAAGCGACTTGCAGCTGTAATTGCCGCAAAAAGAGGCTCTACTGACTTAAGGGGGTGAATAGTTATGTACACTGAAGTTTTCAGTTATTTTGTCCTATTTGTTGTTTGCTTCACAATACAAAGAAAACCGAATGTTCACAGTTGTAGGCATGTTCTTTACATGAACTGATGCAAACCCTAAAAAAAACAGTAAAATTCCAGGTTTTGAGATAGCAAAACATAAAAAATGCCAAGGGGCATTTTTTGTGCATATTTGGGATGTGGCTGCTGAGGCCAGATATTATGTGCAGCAGACAGTTGAGGTGACAAATGGAAAAGAGATTATCTTTTCAAATTTGAGCAGGTTCCTTTAGTTCTAATCTTCAAAACTTGTAGAAAACCCTTTAATGCTATATACCATACTAAGAATTGATTGACAGTGTGTCTCGAACAACGTGAACTTGACAGAAGTCAATGAGACTATAAATGAAGGTATAGGTGAGGTAAGAAGGGTAAAGCACTTTTACTTTTAGCTACCATTACTTGTATTTTGTGATTGAGAAAAGTGTGCGTGAAAATGAGTGTGGCTATCAAAATGGGTGTTACATTCAAATGGGCATGATTTTTAAATGGGTGTGGTTTCCTAACACAAACAGGGAACCAGTTTTTAAAAATTTGAATCTTACCTCTGGCTATATAGGGCATAAAGCTGATGTAATGAAAGAGGAGAATAATGTTAGAGGGTCAGCTGGGGATCAAAAAGTGGAAATGTACAAACAGGAATAGTGGATTTCAAATGCGCTGCCCATTCCAAAATCCGAGGACAAAGTAATTAAAAATGGAAAGTGTTTTATTGTCAACGCCTTTCAAAGTCAATAATGACTCCTTCCTCAGGACAACCACATGTGAAGTGGCAAAGTTAAATACAAGCAGTAAATACATAAAAAATTTAAATAAGGGCGCCAAACACAAAGGAGTGGGGAAACAGATCACATGTGCTATCAAAATATATTTAAAACATTCCATATAACATTGTTAACTTTCATTTCAATTCAATAATTAAAAAATATATAAGAATATGAAAAAAAAACATGTCTCATTATGTGTCATTTGCATTAAATGTTTCTCTAGAGTGATGTGCTATCACTAAGCTAGTCTTTTTTCTCTCCTTTTTTTCCATATTCTTATGCAATTTTAATTATTGAATTGAAATAAAAAGTGACAATGTTATTTGGAATGTTTTTAATATATCTTGATGCAGAAAGATAGCACATGTGATCTGTTTCCCCATCCCTTTGTGTTTGGTGCCCTTATTTGAATTTTTTCATGTATTTAACCATATGTACAGTATGGAACCTTGCCACTTCACATGTGGTTGGTCCTGAGTAGGGATGGGGGACCTGTGGATGGGTTTGACCGAATTTTATAAAAAAGTTTGGTTCGGGTACCAGAACGGTACCCGAACTTGACCCTGAACCCGAACCCCATTCAATTGAATGGGGAACCCAAACATCCACTGGCTCTGACCGGCGGTAACCTTACTGAAGTCTTTGCCGGTCACAGCTGCTAGTTATTGTGATTTCCACGCTGTCACACAGACAACAGCGTGTGAGCCAGTGGCTGTGACCGGCAGTGAAAAGGTTACTGCTGGTCAGGTGCCAACTGATGACTATTACTGTCATCAGCGTCGCCTGCTCTTGCTGATAGTAGTGAGAGCGGGCGACACTGATGAGAGTATTCACCAGCCAGTGCCTGTGCATAGCGGTAGCTTTACTGCTATCCACAGACGCCGGAGACAAAGAAAATGGACGTGGAATCGGGATTACTTCGTGGGATCATTTCATTAGTGTGGGGGAGTCTTTATTTAAATACATTTTTTTTCTGTGTGTGTATTTATTTATTTTTACTACTGGGTTAGTAATGGGGGTGTCTGACTGACACCTCTCCATTACTAGCCCCAAAAACAATTACCCCAATTGCCACAGCACCAGGTCAATTGGGAGGAGCTGAGGCTAAGTGCCAGAGTTGGTGCATCAAATATGATGCGCCACTTTTGGGATGGCTGTAGGCTGATATTTGTAGGTTGGGAATGGCCTAATAACCATGGGCATTCCCAGTCTGAGAATATCAGCCCTCAGCTGTCTGCTTTACCTTAGCTGGTTGTTAAAAATAGGGGACCCCACGCCGTGTTTTTTTTTCATTTATTTATTACTAATAAATGAATAAATAAATAAATGAAAAATACTAATAAATTAATAAATAAATGAAACGTGGGGTCCCATCTATTTTTAATAACAATCCAAGGGAAAGCAGAAAGCTGTGAATTGGTCTTATTCTTCTCGGAAGGGGACAATATCCATGGACCTTCCCAACGTATTAATATCAGCTTAGAGCTGTCTGCTTTTCCTTTGCTGATTATTAAAAATGGGGGACCCTAAAAAAAAGACGTGGGGTCCCCCCTATTTTTAATAACCAGCTAAGGCAAAGCAGTTGGGGGTTGATATTAATAGGCTGGGAAGGGCCGTAGATATTTTTCTTTTCCCAGCCTAATAATATCAGTCCTCAGCCGCCCCAGAAATCGCACATCCATTGGGTGCGCCAATTCTGGCGCTTAGCCTCGGCTATTCTCGATTGTCCTGGTGCGGTGACAATCAGGGCAATGGGATTGTGGAGTTGATGTTAGCTGTGTAATGTCCGCTGACATCAAGCCCATGGGTTAGTAATGGAGAGGCGCCTACAAAACACCCCCATTACTAACCCAGTAGTTAAAAGACATGAACACACACAGAGAAAAATATTTTAATTATAAAAGCACTCCCCAGCAATTACCCTCTTTTACCCATTTATTAAAAAAAAATTAAAATCCACAGGGCCCGCCGTAATCGGTAATATGGAGGTCTCACGACAATCCTAGCCTTCTTCATCCAGACTGGAGCAGCACCTGGCTTTCTACACGAGACCCAGCTGATGTGAACTGAGGTGACATCAGTAAGGTTATTTCAGTTCACAGCTGCCGGTTTTCACAAGGGCAGGGCCGCTGTGAACTGAGGTAACCTTACTGACGTCACCTCAGTTCACAGCTGCCGACTCTCATGGGGGCAGCGCCACTGTGAACTGAGGTAACCTTACTGATGTCACCTCAGTTCACAGAGGCCGGTTTTCATGAGGACAGCACGAGTGCTGGACTAATGAGTGCCAGAGTGCCAAGTGCCAGACTTGTGGTCGCTCATTATTCTGGCATTCGCGCTGCCCTCGTGAGACCCAACCGCTGTGAATGGAGATAACCTTACTGACGTCATCTCAGTTTACAACAGGGATGTCAAACTCAAACACACAGAGGGCCAAAATTAAAAACTTGGACAAAGTCGCGGGCCAACTACTAAACAGTATAATGGGTCCCACAAAGTTTTCCATACAAAATAATGGGCCCCACATAGTCCTCCATACAGAATAATGGGCCCCACATACTTCTCCATACCGAATAATGGGCCCGACATAGTCCTCCATACAGTATTATAAGCACCATATAGTCCTCCCTACAGAATAATGGCCCCATCTAGGGATGGTGGTTCTGGTGTTGCGAGCCAAATAAAACCACCCTGAGGGCCAGATTTGGCACATGGGCCAGAGTTTGACATATATGGTTTACAGCATTCGAGTCTCGCGTAGTACAGCATCAGACCCAGCAGTGGCTGCTGCTCCAGTCAATGGAGCTGCGATCATCATGGGACCTCCATATTATGAATTACTATGGACCCTGTGGATTATTGTTTTTTTCTGTGATTTTTTTTAATAAATGGGGGAAAGAGGGAAATTGTTGGGGAGTTTTTTTTCAAATATAGATTTTTTTTCAGTTTGTTTTCTTCTCTTTTGACTTACTGGGTTAATAATGGGGTGTCTGATAGATGCCTCTCCATTACTAACCTGTGGACTTGATGTCAATGGACATTACCCAGCTGACATAAACCCCACAATCCCATTACCCTGATTGCCACCAGGGCAATCGGGAAGAGCCAAGGCTAAGAGCCAGAATTGGCGCATCTAATGGATGTGCCATTTCTGGGAGGGCTGAGGGCTGGTCTTTTTAGGCTAGGAAGGGGCCAATATCCATGTACCTTCCCAGCCTATTAATATCAGCCCTCAGCTGTCTGCTTTGCCTTAGCTGGTTATTAAAAATAGGGGGACCCCACATCATTTTCTTTAGGGTCCCCCATTTTTAATGACCAGCAAAGGCAAAGCAGACAGCTGGGGACTGATATTAATTGGCTGGGAAACTCCATGGATATTGGCCCCTTCCTAGAAAAATAAGATCAGCTCATAGATGTCTGCTTTCCCTTGGCTGTTTATTAAAAATAGGGGGAACCCCACATAATTTTTTGTACTTATTTATTAGTATTTTTCATTTATTAGTAATAAATAAATAATTTAAAAAAATGATGTGGGGTCCCCCCTATTTTTGATAACCAGCCAAAGTAAAGCAGACTGCTGGGGGCTGATATTCTCACGTTGGGAAGGTCCATGGATATTTGGCCCTTCCCAGCCTACAAATAGCAGCCTGCAGCAGCCCAAGAAAAGGTGCATCCATTAGATGCGACAATTCTGGTGCTTTGCCTGGCTCTTCCTGCTTGCCCTGGTGCAGTAATATGGAGTAATATTTTGAGGTTGATGTCAGCTGTGTAATGTCTGCTGACATCAAGCCCAAATGTTAGTAATAGGGTGGCGTCTATTAGACATCCCCATTATTATCCCGGTAATTGAATAGTTAAAAAATACAGATACACAGGAAAAAAATACTTTATTTGAATAAAGACTCTCCCATACTCCCTCGTTTACCCATTTATTAATTAAAATAAATCCAGGAAGTTACGATGGTAATATAATAGTGAAATGTCCCATGATGCCCATCAAATCCTATGGAGTCTCGTTGTGATAAAGTTCTCAGAACGCGAATTCATAGTTCACTCGTAGTCAATGGCAGGCACGGAAATTCTCATGCTCCAGCCTGCCGCTGACCATGAGTAACACTATTGACTCTCATTCTCAGAACATTCTCAGAGCGAGGCTCAATAGGGTTACTCGAGGTCAGCGGCAGGCACAAGTGTGAGAATTTCCGCTGATCGCGAGTGAACTATGAACCTGCACTTGTTATCAAGAATAGAGGGACCCCACATCTTATTTTTTTTTATTTTTTTTTTACTTATTGCGCCGGCCAATCACAGCCATGCCAATATTTGGCATGGCTGTGATGGAGCAGGAAGTGCCCAGACCGGAAAAGCTTGTATATTGGCTGCGCTGCAGCCTTTCAACAAGTATTGTTCTGGCTGCTAAACCCGAACAGTAAGACAGACTTCCATGAGAAATCCTTGTTCGGGATCCATGAACGGACACTAGGTGTCCGATATGAGCCTTAAACTTTACTGTTTGGGTTCACCCATCACTAGTCCTAAGGAAGACATCATTATTGACTTTGAAATACATTGACAATAAACCACTTACCATTTTTAATTACTTTGTCCTGGGATCTTGGAATCAGCAGCACATTTGAAATCCACTATTCCTGTTTGTACATTACAACTTTGATCATGTGTGGATGTTCAGCTGCTGTCAGTTAAACCATATTTGTCACCCTTATATTTTACTTTTTTACTCTTGGATAAGACCCTATTGCGCGTTTGCACATTTTTTACAAATAAAGAAGTTTAGAAAGTTCAGAAATGAAAGAATGTGGACGACTGATGTATAGGGCTCTTTTGAGGTCAAGATTCCATTAATAATTTATGTATTAAATACCTACCTACCCACACTTTACAAAGCAAGCTTTATTTAAAGTACCCCCTTTACGAAATGTCTTAATGATATCAAAAACTATTAAAATGGAATGGTATATGTCATTGCAGTTGTAGTGTAGATAACCAATCATTGGCGGTGCTAGTCCTAGAATAACTCACCAGTTCGGAACCTTACTAGCATGTCCATAATGTATACAACATCTGCACTATAATCCAGGACAATCCACAGGATAATGTTATTTTTCTGTAGTTCATCAAAACAGGCTCTATAAACAGAGAAAAAAAAATACCAGTTGTCAGTATGACTGAAGCGAATGAGCGACAGGTGACATCTGCTATACTTACCTGCAAACTAGAAAGCACCAGTTATACATCACAGGTACAAAGATGATTGATAGCCATCTGTAGTAGAAGTTACTGGCTGGATCAACTATGAAGACTTCTTTTTTCTTTCTATAATTAAATAATGCAAGTATTAAAAGTACATCAGAGAACAAGAAATGCTACAAGCATGAGCAAAGAGACATTGGCAGTCAGTAAACTGTTTTACCTTTACGTATCTGTCAATGAGGGTCATATGAAGAACTCTAGAGAGGAGCAAAAGCGCACACAACAGGGCAGCACCGTTTAAAAAGAACCCCACTGAAGGGTTGCATTCACCTGGATGTGTTGTGTGAAGGCACAACATCTGTTTAATTGCGAATATCCACTGCTGCTGCCCCGTGGCTGAAGGAGATATCTTCCAGATGTGTATTTACCAGATTGGAGAATCACGTTAGTCGGGCTGCGCAGCAAGAAATGAGGAGCCTTTGAGCTTCAGATAAGTTTTTTATTAGTACTAACACGTTTTGTCGCTGGATTAGTGCATTTCTCAAGGTAAAAAAAAAAAACATTTTGGTCCTTTGACCTTGAGAAAGGTGCCGGGACAGCACCGAAATGTGTTGGTACTAATAAAAGCCTTATGTGAAACTTCAAGGCTCCTCCTTTCCCTCAGCGCAGCTCGCCTGAGCTGATTATGTCCATTCTGGCAAATGAGGGAATATAAAACAATTACCAACTTGAAATGGGAAATATCAGACTCATGGATCAGGATGGATTCCTGGATCAGAATGCTTATTTTTAGTTATTTTAGTAAAAATATTCCATCACATTATTTCTATTACCAAGAAAGAAATATTTCTATTAATAATAAGCATCTTTTATAAGATTAAATGCATCAACAATTTAAAAGTTGTGGACACTTGTTTATATTGTTAATATTGTTTATTTGTTTCCTGAATGCAATATTATGAAACTTTCTAAACAGTCTTCAGTAAAAATTTCCTATCCTTTTGTTGTTCTAGAGTCAGTGCAACTCCTTCACATATATGGTTGTCCTTTTGCTTCTGACAAAAAGTCTGACAGCACTCTGCTCCCAGCTGTGCCAGCACTCTGAGAAAATGAAGAATGCTTGGAGGGAAGCATCTAAGTCTTCATTGAGGGCAGATCAAATATGATGTAGATAGGGAGAAAAAATATACACACTTCAGGGGAAGGTGATGAATCACATAGGCAGTGTATGAGCATATAGAGAACCCATGACAGACTGTGCAGGTGGGCAGGGAGTAATGACACACTTCTCTTCATGAGTGTCTGTGAGCATAAGAAAGAACTCTTGTGGGTTCTGGAAAGGCTAAAATTGTAAAGAAATGAAACTGATGTATGTAAAAGGAGGCAGCACCAGCAACCACTAACATAACTAAAAAACACATATGAAAAAAATACTTTTCATGTTAAAGATGTCCATTGTATTTAATCTCTATATAGAGTGTAAAGGAATAGATTTACGTTCCAACCCCTACTTGACACTAGAAATCTGATGGCATCAGCACCTTTGTGTGTATATTCTCTTTAGAATATTTCATTTTTACAATTTATACAACCTACAATAAATTGCTAAATTAAAATAATATGTTGAATTTGTACAATTTGACTCCTATAATAGATAGCAAAATTAAAAGAATATATTTAAAAAACAAACCTTTTCCATATTTCCTCATATGATTGATATAAATGGAGCCACTCTGATCTAACAATGAGTATGTAGTACGTACATGCGAAATACAGTGAAATAAAAATGTAAGCAGCAAATGAAGTGCAGAGAGTAACGGCACTATTCCAAATAGAAAGCATTGTTTTGAACAAAGTAAGCTAATGCATGTACCCCATTATTGCTTCTTTTTCTCTTCTTCTTACTATACACTGGGTCATATTTATTTTGATGGAAAAAAAAATATTTACAGTAATTTTTCTGACTAAAGGTCAATACAGTTTTATTGTGGTATTCCAGCATTTGTATCTCTCCCTTTATCCCGCTAAAGCAGGGGAAAAAGTGGAGAAGAGAAGCGTGCTGGTCATACAGGTTTAATTCCTTTACTCGGTACATTTTCATGGAAACATTTTCAGGGTGGCATCACACAGTTTTCTTTTCAGCCAGATGATAACTGCAAGTTAAACACACTTGCAACAGAGAATTTTTATGGATTTCTTGGGAGTGGTGTCAGTAGAATTTTTTCAAAATACAGCATGTTTCAGGTGTGGCATTTTTACCAAACATGTTCTCATAGACTTCACTACAGGACTTTAAGGGGTGTTCTCAAGTTTAAAAGTTATTCCCTATTCAATGGATAGGGGATAACTTTCCGATCACTGGGGGACCAACCGCCAAGGCCCCCCACTGATAGGAAGAGCTGAAGAGCCCAGACTGAATGGAACGGAGGTCAATCATGTGCACTGCCTTTCCATTCATTCTAATGGGAGCACCAGCAGCCAAGCACTGCGCTTGGCAATCATTGGCGCTCCCATTAAGAATGAATGGATCAGTAGTACACATGATCGACCATAGCTCCATTCATATGGGGCATTTCAGAGCTACAGTTCTTGGGATTGATGGGCGCCAAGGCTGTTGGTTGGATGCTGGAATTGGTGGGGGCACTGGCTGTCGGACCCCCAATGACTGGAAAGTTATCCCCTATCCTGACCCACTATGCATGTGGTTCTTTTCTTATACATTTTCCCTAACTCCTTGATGTAGCCCTGGCATTATGTGGAATATGTTACTTTGACAGGGGTATTCTCAAGTTGTCTTTTAAGCAGTTCAGAGCAATGCAATCTCCTTACAGTTTCCGTACTTCCTGGTTTCTAGCATGGCGGGCTCTCCTCCTTGAGTGACAGTTCTGGTGAGCAGAACTGTAGCTTTAGTAGAACTATAAAACTCAGTACTGCTGCTATAACACATTCAGCTATTAGTGGTTTGTTCTGCAGTCTTCACTGTTATCCATGCATTTACACATAGAGATAACCAGATATTTGAACAAGCACACAGGACATAGAGAGCAGAAAGTCGTGATTAGAAGATCTGCTGTGAAAGCTGATGGGCTGGTGATTTATAAATGTGTCTCTTCAGAAGATGAAAGGAAGAAGAGGGAGGTGACCAGATAACTGCTGTATAGAAATTAACAGGCTGGAGAGAGCTGACTGGGATGTTCAGAGTTAATCCCTCTCCTGGAATGTAACTATGGGCTCTATGGAAACGAGCTGTACACTATAACAGAGAAAATCTCTCCTTGCAGGAGAATGACAGCAGGTGGAAAAAGCAAGTCAATTGCACACTTGCTTTTTTTTATGTTATCTAACTAATTAAAGCAATTTAAAGAGAACCTGATAGTTGATACATGCTGCCCGATCCAGGGGCAGCATGTATTAGGCACCGGCTATAAAAACTCAGCCAGGTACGTTTGAATTTGAGAAAAACATACATTCAAAGAGCCCAGGGACAGCGCAGTGCTAGAGACTAGTGGGACAGGCGGGTCCCGAGAGACTTACCTTGGATTGATAGGTTTCTGCCTTTGTGCGCATATAAGGAGAGACTTGTCACTCCAGAACATCGGGCAAGGAGGGAGAACCCATCGGGACTCATCTATCCGATTAGTCTCTAACTCTGCTTGGCCCCCAGCAGATATTAAAATACGTTTTTGCCTGAAATGCCACAGCGTTTCAGAGTCAAACATAACTAGCTGAGATCATACAGCCAGTGCCTGATACATGCTACCCCTAGATCGGGCAGCATGTATCAGCTGTCAGGTTCACTTTAAGAACTTGAGTACACCCCTTTAAGTTGATGGTTTAAGGCCCCCCATGTGTCAAGCTGACCACCTCTGGTTTATGGTATAGTATATAAACTGTAATCCATTTGTAATTTCCTATACATTGAAAATGTTATCATATTTTTCTGTGTAATTGCTTAAATCATAACAAAAAAATTTCTTATGTTATATTTTAAAATGATTATTCCAAAAATATTGGACTTTTTATGTGAACATGGAAAAACATGTTGTGCCAATGCATAGACCTTAGTAAGCAAACAGGTAAAGTAAAAACTCCATGCAAATCATGCATATAAATCCCATTCCCAACAAGCATGATCTTCATATCAATCTGCAGCAGCACAATTCTCAGTACTTACTCTGGTTCCTTTTTATCATCCTTTTTTTCTTCCTTCTTTTCTTCTTTCTTTTCTTCTTTCTTTTCTTCCTTTTTTTCTTTTTCCTTTTTTTCTTCATCTTTGTCTTCCTTTTTTTGCTCTTTGTTCTCTTTGGCAGCATTCTGATCATTCTTTTTACTGTTTAATACAGTCACATGGAAAGTGGAAAGAGCCCTTTCAGAGAAGAGAATAGCACAGCCACAAGAGCGAGCAGCCTAGTTTCTGCTGTATGAATTTGTGACCATTTTTTTTTTCAGACAATATTCCGATTGTGAATTTCAAATAATTGGATTATTTGTGCGACTTGTGTGATGCAGAAATATCATTAATTTAGTAAAATAGGTAAATTAGATGATTAAGATGCTTGATATATTATTCTAGTTTGATATGCTAGTTTTTACATTTAATATGGCTAGAAATACTGATTTGGGCATGTTACTATGTTATTATATACAAAAAGCCTTAAGTCAAGTTACTAAACATATTATTTGTAATAAAATTAGATTTTATTAGATATTACTATATATAGTAATGAAAAAAATAAGTACATCCTCTTTGAATTCCATGGTTTCATCAATTAGTACATAGTACTGTTTTTCAGAAGGTCTTAAAATTAATTAAATACAACCTCAGATGAATGCCACATGACAATTTACAATGCGTAATTAATTATTTACCAAAAACTAGGCTAAAATGCAGAAGCATTGTGTGAAAAATTAAGTACATCTCATGCAGCAATAATATGAAGTAATTGTTTTCTGTATGACTTCATCAGTCTCTCACATTATTCTGGAGGAATTTTGGCCTACTCTTCTTTACAACATTAATTAATTTCTTCTAGGTTTATAAGCATTCATTTATACACGGCTGTCTTATAGTCCCACCACAGGATGCTAATTGGGATGAGGTCAGGATTGTGACTGGGCCATTGCATCACCCTTTTTTTTTTTTCTTTTCAGCCATTCTGATACAGATTTGCTGGCCTTTAGAGTCTGAGCTGTAGCTCCTGGGTTTGCATTTTCTCTGAGTATTCCATGTTTTGACTTTGGAGTGAATTTAATGGGACATCCACTCCTGAAAGGATTGTCAACTGTCTCAAATGTTTTTCCCCTTATGAATAATAATTTTCACTGTAGAATGATGGAATCTAAATTGTTTTGAAATGGCTTTTTAACCCTTCCCAATCCGTGGTAACACCTACCTGAATGCTCCAAACCAGTACAATTCAACTTTTAAAGAAGTAGTCATACTTTATGATGAACAATTATTCAATAGTATGTTATTAATAGCACTTGGCAGCTACTTAACAACTTAATTCCCATGAAAACAGTAAGGGTGTAGTTTTCACACACTACTTCTACGTTTTTGCCTAATTTTTCTTTAAATAATTACATGGTGTAATTTGTTGTTTCATCTGAGATTGAATTTCCTTTTTTTTAGACGATTTAAAGACCAGAATTTTTTTTATTATGTCTTTCTTGATACGTAAAGTCATAGAATTCAAAACAGTGTACATATTTTTATGACTATATATATATCCTATTGTTACCAAAAATTACAACTTAAAGGGCGTCTATCAGCACAAAATGACTGTTAAATGATTGCTAAAACCAAGCATGGGTGCTCAGTGCACCCTTAGTGTAGCCAAACAGTTCAGCGCACTTTCCCGCCTACTTGTTTTTCATCTATCTCTGTCACCTCTTCCTTGATTGACAGCTATAGTTTTACAGGAGCTAGAGAGGGACAGTGATAGACGGAAAACAAGTAGGTAGGAAAGTGCTGTTTACAGTTTGGCCACTTCGAAGGGTGCACCAAGCGCCTGTCTTGACTTCACAGTCATTTTTTTGCGTACAGACTCCCTTTAAATCAATCAGTAAGTGTCAATGTAAGTTGTCTATGAGAGCGAAATCAGTGCTTGCATAATAGACAAGCAGATTATGGTGAAATGTCTGGCCTTGCGTCTTCCACAGAAATAAGATCAATACATGTGGTTGTACACTACGTATTTTAATATGATGATGCTGCTGGTTAATGTGGGTTGAAACGTGACTGCACAAACTGTATTTTTATAGTGACTATGTGGTTATAAAACATAAGCTGAGTAAGTTTACTTGATTGAATGGTTGATGGGCACAATTCTTACAAACAAAATTAAAACAAGAATAAAATAATATACAAAGGAGATGACACAAGGGTCACTATACAGGGAGGCCGGACACAAGACATCTATTTATTGTAAAAGGGATAACTTGGAATTCTACACTACCATTGTCCACATCTATAGTTAGAGGTGTAAGAATAACTCCACATCTCATCACAACTATTACAAAAGACTTCAAGGGATTTTCTTCTACAGAATAACTTACTCATCAGTATTGTTGTTGTTGTTGATATTGAACTCGGCAAGAACCCAATGACTGAAATAACATTAAATAATAAAACATAATCAAACTATTTCCTAGTACAAGTAAAATAGTAGATTTAGTGATACCTGGTAAACTTACTGCATGGTCATTGGGGCACTCTGGGGGGCATTAGGTGTTCACAATTCCTAACTGAGGCACTTAGGCTATGTTCACGCAACATGTTCTTTTTTGCGTCAATTTTCGGCAGCAAAACCTGATCTTCAAGGGCATTTTGCTCAGGATTTTATAGTATTTTATTTTTTTTTGCTTTCCTGCTCTGGATACCATCATAATTACTTTGCAATCTCAATAACACTGAGGAGAATGCCCACTGCCTATGCTTACGTTTATTTTACCTGTGATTGCATCTGACCAGTACCAAATTCTTATGTTTGTTCTGTAGCGGTGAATTTAATTTAAAAAGTAAACAAATTCATCCAGGAACCGTATGTTGCTTTGGTGCATGTGGGGAGGAGGAATAAGTGTTTGTCTCCCTTATTATTTAAGACCTTAGCAACGCACCTAGTATTTTGTTTTTTCTTTATTTTTTTTACTAACAAAGTTTGGGTGCATTTTACAATTCACTGCATCCTGGCTGGAATCACACATGCTGCTTTTCTGCCGTTCTTGACATGGTTTTACTAGCCAAAACCAGAAGTAGATACTAAAGGAAGCAAAAGTATAAAGCAAACCTTATATTCCTACTCTCTTTCGTAACCTCCCCTGTGTTTAAATAAAAAAAAAACTTTAAAGGAGTTTTCCCATGAACAAAAGTTAATTTTATAGATTGGCTGTGTCTGACCGTATACGGTAGGACACAGACAATTTTTGAAACAAACTTTTGTTCATGGGAAAACCCCTTTAAAGAAGTTGGCCACAACTTTTTATTATGCCCCCAATGTATCCCCCCGGGGCCCATAACGGTTTTTGTAATTACCTTCTGCTGCAGTTTCTGCCTGTGAGTGGCAGTATCGGTGTCCGCTCACAGGCATGACGTGACCCCCCACTGATGTCATGTCAAGGGAGGCGTGACATCAGTGACGCGGTCCCCGCGGTGGATGCTGGGCTGTGGGTGGGGTTACCCCGCGGGTCACACCCAGCTTCCACCACTCGCTTTCCCAATGAATGAGGAGAGGCAGAGCGCTAGGTGGATGCGCACGGGGTAACCCCACCCACAGCCCAGCATCCACAGTGGAATGCAGAAGAGAGACCCTCGGCTGCATCCAGAATCATGACGTGACATCAGCGGATGTCAGAGCCGGCTGCAGCCGGGGGTCACGTGATGCCTGTGAGCGGCCAGTGATAGCGCCGCTCACAGGCAGTAACTGCAACAGAAGGTAATTACAAAAAGTCTTAGGGGCCCCGGGGGATACATAGTGGGGGGAATAGTGGACAAATCCTTTAAGCGATAAAAATAATTTAGCTAATCATTGATAATGCACTGCATATGATACCACTGCAATACTATTTCATAAATACTATAGTCTTATTACTGCCCAAATGATTAAAAAGTAACCATCATTTTAATTTTTATTTCATAAGTCAAGAGTACACATGAAAATAGGAAACTTTGTAAAATATTTTGATAAAGAAATATTTCTTCTCTTGGACTGATCATTCCTTATTAAAAGTGTCAATTCACCGGTAAAAGCAGTCTTCAGTGAATACAGACTTTCTCATTACAGAGATAGCAGATGGCAGTTAGTGTTCATAAAGTTCTATGGAAAACTGTAACTGTCGCTTAAGGAGAACTTGCAGCAGAATGTCTGTCTGAACCAGCTCCCCCCTCCCTCTACATAGAATTTTCAAATCACCAACTGTCATCTCTAAGTAATGGGAAATTCTGTCTTCACTGAATACAGATTTTACAGACATTACCCATGAATTAAGAGTGAATGATCAATCCAGGAGGAGAAAAAAAGCAGCTTTCTCTGATAGGATATATTACAAAATTGCTTATTTTCATGTGTACTGTTGATTTACATAATAAGATTTTTAAATGCAGGTTACTTTTCAATTTCTATGGCTGTCTGGTTTTGGTGCTCTTTTATATGCAATGGTCCAATAAAGCTGATCATAGATATTTTCTTTTACAATATACCAATTCTAGCTATTGAAATAAATTTATGTCTATTAACTGCCCTCCATCTGTTCAGACAAAATATGACCTTGGAAGGTTTTTGACGCACAGAAAAGCTATGAAGGTGGATAAATATGGCGCATACAATGCATTTAGAACATAGACACCAATCTATTATACTTATATTCTTGTGGTGAAAAGATAACATGATGGATTTATTGCTATTTCCATCCTGATCTAATTAGTTGAGGCAATTATTACAAAAACAGCTGCATGTTACCTGCATAATGGTTTTGTACATGACCTTTAGGGTACGATTACAATGGCGTATGTTCTCTCATGCGAGAGAATCTGGCCGATTATGTTAATGACACTCGGCTCAAACTCCGTCAGCGTTTGAGCCGAGTGTCATCTGAGTGTGCTCCGATTCTCTTGCATGAGACAATTTTGTGGCAGGTGTAGAGAAGATGGAGAACTTAATTACTCCATCTTCTCCATTGTCTCTGTGAGTGTACATCGAACTGCACTCAGATGAAACAGACTTGTATGGGTGTGAGTGGTCCGATTTCTGGAGCCACTCGCAGCATACTACAATTGTTTTCACATACCGAATCACCATGAGAAAAAATCCCAGATCTGCACTGCCCCAGAGTATAACATTGGGCCGAGTGCTATCTGATAAAACGTCGGCTGGCACTCGGCCGTGTTATACGCCAGTGTGAGCGAGCCCTTAGATTGTATTACATTCCATTGGTCAAAAGTTGCTGAAGCAATGGCAATAACCACTCATGTGCCAGTCTATGGTTGTAGGTTTAGTGTCTGTATCATTTATAAAATCATTTATTAGATTAGGATTAGTTTTATAAGAAATAAAGACATTATTACTATTAATAGCTATAACCTATAGATAAAGAAAGACAGCATTGTCCGTACACCATACTTTTAACCCCTTGAAGACCTGCCTACTTTGGGCAGTACTCAAAATTTGCCAAAGTGAAGGGATCATTAATAAATTAAGTGTTACATACCCCATATGTCCCCATAACTCCAGTCATAGTATTCCAAATCATTTTAGCCTGTCAGTATTAGACCGACAGAAAACCCATTGGGCAGATATGAATCGCAGTCCTGGCAACCTTGTTAACCCATTTGTGCTCTGTGGCATTTAAGGGGTGCAGCATCTAAGGGGGTAAGCTGTCCAGATCAAAGGAAACCTGTCACCAGTTTTTGAGTCATTGAACAAATGCCACCACCTTTATCTGCTCCTGTACTGCATTCTAAAAATGTATCTATCATCTCCTGACTCCTCCTGTATAAAAATAACATTTTAATTGCTCTGGCGCTGTATTAAATGAGGATGGTGCAGTCCGATAGGGTGTCCTCCCTGCAGCATCTCTTCCTCCTCTCTGCTTGTAATCGCTGACCTTCATCTTTGATTGATGTGGATGACACGTTCTGTGTCATTCACATAGCGAAATCAAATCTCGCGCTTGCGCAGTAGCCTCGCAGGCCCGTATAGGCATACTTTGTAGAATGCAACACAGGAGCAGATAAAGGTGGTGGTATTTGTTTAGAGACTCAAAACTGGTGACAGTTTCCCTTAAGAGATGCAGCAGGAATCCAGGTTTGTGTAAGAGTGACAGTGTCCAAGCAATTAGAGTGCCATAGTAGTATGGCACAGGTCTGAAACCAGTGGCGTACCGCCAATGGCGGCAGACCACGCCAATGCTATGGGGCCCGTGGCCGGAGGGGGCCCGTGAGGGCCCCAAGCAGAGTGGGAACGAGGAGGATAGGTGAGTAGGAGGTTGCGGCGGCAGAGGAGCGGGTTGCGGCAGTGGAGGAGCGGGGCACACGCTGTAGCCGCTGCTGCAGCTACCACGTGTGCCCGCTGCTAAAGGGACATGAATATTCCCTCTTCTCCACTCCCATGGGCGTGGAGAAGACGGAATATTCATTCTCCTTAGTAGCAGGCACGGAAGAGCGCTGAGCCCCGGCTCCTGCTGTCAGTGCCCGCTGCTAAAGAGAAAGCATATTCACGCTTCTCCACGCCCATAGTCCCGGCGTGGAGAGGAGTGAATGTGCTGGCAGCAGGTCACCTCGGCTTCTCAGAGCGCGCGCTGCTCAGATGCCGACATGAGCTGCTGCAGACAGGACTCAGCACTGGAGAAGAGGTGAGGAAGGAAGGTGAGTATAAGTGTTTATTGTTTTATGTGTGCAGTGATTGGGGGGATGTGGAAGCCACACATACCAGGATACTTGGATTGAAGAGGCCACACATACCAGGAATGGGGGATTGAGGAGGCCACACATACCAGGATTTGGGGATTGAGGAGGCCACACATACCAGGATTTGGGGATTGAGGAGGCCACACATACCAG
This sequence comes from Phyllobates terribilis, assembly GCF_046119375.1. Lineage (NCBI taxonomy): Eukaryota > Metazoa > Chordata > Amphibia > Anura > Dendrobatidae > Phyllobates > Phyllobates terribilis. Next base: position 338,690,499 of record NW_027362762.1, on the reverse strand, counting down.
GATTTGGGGATTGAGGAGGCCACACATACCAGGATTTGGGGATTGAGGAGGCCACACATACCAGGATTTGGGGATTGAGGAGGCCACACATACCAGGATTTGGGGATTGAGGAGGCCACACGTACCAGGATTTGGGGATTGAGGAGGCCACGCGTACCAGGATTTGGGGATTGAGGAGGCCACGCGTACCAGGATTGAGGAGGCCACACATACCAGGATTGGGGGATTGAGGAGGCCACACATACCAGGATTGGGGGATTGAGGAGGCCACACATACCAGAATTGGGGTATTGAGGAGGCCACGCGTACCAGGATTTGGGGATTGAGGAGGCCACACGTACCAGGATTGAGGAGGCCACACATACCAGGATTGGGGGATTGAGGAGGCCACACATACCAGGATTGGGGGATTGAGGAGGCCACACATACCAGAATTGGGGGATTGAGGAGGCCACACATACCAGGATATGGGAATTGAGGAGGCCACATATACCAGGATTGGGGGATTGAGGAGGCCACATATACCAGGATTGGGGGATTGAGGAGGCCACGCATACCAGGATTGGGGGATTGAGGAGGCCACACATACCAGGGATTGTGGTATTGAGGGGGCCACACATACCAGGGATTGTGAGATTGAGGGGGCAACACATACCAGGGATTGTGGGATTGAGGGGGCCACACATACCAGGGATTGTGGGATTGAGGGGGTCACACATACCAGGGATTGTGGGATTGAGGGGGCCACACATACCAGGGATTGGGGGATTGAGGAGGCTACACATACCAGGGATTGTGGGGGCCACACATACCAGGGATTGTGGGATTGAGGGGGCCACACATACGAGGATGGGGAAATTTACCAGTAGCTGTGGGATTGAGGGGGCCACACATACCAGGGATTGTGAGATTGAGGGGGCCACACATACCAGGGATTGTGGGATTGAGGGGGCCACACATACCAGGGATTGTGGGATTGAGGGGGCCACACATACCAGGGATTGTGGGATTGAGGGGGCCACACATACCAGGGATTGGGGGATTGAGGAGGCTACACATACCAGGGATTGTGGGGGCCACGCGTACCAGGATTTGGGGATTGAGGAGGCCACACGTACCAGAATTGAGGAGGTCACACATACCAGGATTGGGGGATTGAGGAGGCCACACATACCAGGATTGGGGGATTGAGGAGGCCACACATACCAGAATTTGGGGATTGAGGAGGCCACACATACCAGGATATGGGGATTGAGGAGGCCACACATACCAGAATTGGGGGATTGAGGAGGCCACACATACCAGGATTGGGGGATTGAGGAAGCCACACATGCCAGAATTGGGGGATTGAGGAGACCACACATACCAGGATTTGAGGATTGAGGAGGCCACACTTACCAGGATTGGGGGATTGAGGAGGCCACACATACCAGGATTGGGGGATTGAGGAGGTCACACATACCAGGGATTGTGGGATTGAGGGGGCCACACATACTAGGGATTGTGAGATTGAGGGGGCCACACATACCAGGGATTGTGGGATTGAGGGGGCCACACATACCAGGGATTGTGGGATTGAGGGGGCCACACATACCAGGGATTGTGGGATTGAGGGGGCTACACATACCAGGGATTGTGGGGGCCACACATACCAGGGATTGTGGGATTGAGGGGGCCACACATACGAGGATGGGGAAATTTACCAGTAGCTGCTGCATTTTCCACCCTAGGCTTATACTCAAGTCAATAGGGGCCTCGGCTTATACTCGAGTCGGCTTATTTAAAATATACAGTATTTTAAAAGCAGTGAGTACGTGGTGCCCATAATACTGCAGGACTGTGGCGTGCATTATACTATATGGGGGCTGCATTTTACCCTATGGGGTGTGTAATATACTGTATGGAGGACTATGGGGAGTGCATTATATTCTATGGAGGACCATGGGAAGTTCATTATACTATATGGAGGATTATGGGGGGCGCATTATACTATATGGAGGTTTATGGGGGAGCATTATACTATATGGAGGATTATGGGGGCGCATTATACTATATGGAAGATTATTGGTGGTGCATTATACTATATGGAAGGCTATGTGGGGCCATTATAATATTTTGAGGGCTATGTGGGGGGCCATTATACTGTATGACAGCAATTATACAGTGTAAAGGTTTGTGTGGGATCATTATACTGTTTGGAGGGCTGTGTGGGGGCCATTATACTGTTTGGAGGGCTGTGTGGGGGCCATGAGAGTGTATGGAGGGCTCTGTGGGGTTCACAGTTGGGGGATTATACTGTGTTAGGGTCACCATACTTTGCCTTGGGAGTTGAAGTGGGGTACAATAGGGTCATTATACTGTGCATGTGGAGGAATGCACCATAGGGGTATCATACTGTTTGGGGGGCACTTTTGTTGGCATCATACTTTATGGGGGCAATGAAGGAGGAATCTACGACTTCAGAATGAGGTAAATTACTATGTAAAGGCTGTAAAGTTATGAGATCTGCTCTTCTGTGACACAGACAAATATTTATTTTTTGTAGGGGGGGGGGCAATTAGAGCTTCTGCTATGGGGCCCCATGACTTCTATGTACGCCCCAGTCTGAAACTAGAACATAGGTTAAAGAGGGTCTTTGTTTTGAACAATCCCTACCTGGTATAAGTAGGCCTAATTGTGTCTCCACACTAAGACCCCAGAAATCAGCTGTGCGGAAACCTGGCAGTAAATGTTCATTTTTACAGCATAGCCAACAAAGGCAAAATTAAACATGACACACTGCCTATTCAAATCAGAGGGTTGCCCATGTAATGCAGCCAGGACGTGTTCTTCAGAGAGAGAGATAAATGTTCTTTTATGTTCTTTTGCCATCTGGCCAAGAGATGGGGATCCTTAACAGAGGATTTTCAAAAATACAGTACATGCAACTATTTGGTATCATGTAGTTTACTTCCAAAAAATGCAGTTTCTTTTAAAATACTTTAAATAAAAGTAAATAAATCAACAGAGAAAACACAATACACCTTGTAGTAAAACACACTGTAAGTAACAGCTTCGCTGTAACCTTATTTTAAAGGGAAGGCTTTCTTAAGTTTAGGTTATGATTGGGTCCCCATATTCTCCAGAATATTTTCTCAACATTCTATACACTGATACCAAAAATCCCCCAACAATCTCACAACGACCCTAGGGGGTCGCACAATCCCACAATTTCACTAGGGATCTCAAAACCATCATACACTAAGGAATGTCACAATAATCGCAAAGTGACAACAGTGATCATACAGCAAACACACACTGACACCACAATAACACACACACTAAAATAACACACTGACACCGCATCTCCAAGAACAGGTATGCAAGAAGCATGATACAAAACAGTAAAAATGGACCAATTGGTGCACTTCATATTATTATAGCAGTACCTATTTGTCTTTTCCAGCCTGTCTGGATTTTGGTTTTCAATTACAGATTGTGTGAAGCTGTTTCTGCTAGACGCCTCTTTAAGCTCCGGCCCCCTAAATCTCTCTAAAAAAGAGTCTGGGCGCTGATCTTCTTGATTCAGGTGTCTCATCGCCCAGGTCCGCATTGTTAGAAGAAATCTTGACAACCTGCAAAAAATGAATAATAAATATTTCCCTGCTTTTTCTTTGTAATTATGTTTTGAAAGGTAAACCATTTTTTTTACAATTAGTTATATTTTGTTTTTCACAAAACATACATTTAGAGTATTCCTATATTTCTTTGACAAATGATGTTCTGCAAGAATCCTGAGCAGATAAGAGGTGCCTGAGAGAGATTGCCACCATTAGCAGTAATTTGTATACCCCCTTTGAGTGGATAAAAGGATTTTCTAATGTATGCTTTGACCCTTATTCAGATGTTTGTGACTTTACCCATGTTTTCACAGACAGAACGCAAGCTCCAGACTTTCAGAAAATGTTGGAAGTCCCCACACTGCAGTGGACTTCAGGAAAATGTCTGCCGGAGACGGCGCATGCACAGATTGAGACCTCGGGAGCCGAGATCACAATCTGCACATGCGCTGCGTCCGGCAGCTATTTTCCTGAAGTCCACCGCAGTGAAAAGGATGGGAAGTGTGGGGACTGACGACATTTTCGGAAAGTCCGGATCCCGTGCAGCCTCACCCCCCTCCCAGCCCAGGGCCCACAGCATCGCCCCACTCCTGCCGCCACCAACTTCCTACACCAGTCTCCTGGGACCCCGCACCACCGCAGCCACTCTCCCCGGTAAGCTACATTCGGATTATAAGACGCGCACCCATTCCCCCCCCCAAATTTGTATAATCCGAAAAACACGGTACCTATTTAGTTGTGATGGCAGTTAAGAGGGGTTAAAATGGTGAAGATTCCCTTTAATAGAATATTTCATGATTTTCAAATAGAATACAAACATTCAGAGGTACAATAGCTACCCACTCATCTACACACTCCTCATGATTGAAATTTCAAAACCAAGAAGGAAAATTCATTGAGTTTTGAAAATCACAAGATTATTAGACATGTTATTTATGTGGAAATGACGAGAAAATGGAAACAAAATATCGCATCAGTATCGGGTATAAGCACCGTGTGCAAAAGTACACCCACTTACATGCCTTGGAGTGCTATTAAAGAGATTATTAATGGTTGTTTAAGAAATGTCCTGCCATGCTAAATGCACATTGGCACAAAAATCATCAATGTTCACTTCTGGCAGCTCCCTTTGCAAATGCCAACCAATAACATCCCAGATGTGCTTAATGTGAGATTAGTCCAGAGACACGGCAGGCCATGTTAGCACTTTTAAGCCAGGCTGGCTGATAACAGTAGCATGAGTGTAGCGCCCCGAGGGCTCGGCTGCTACAGGGGTATTGCACCTCAAACCAGAGGTGTGATATTCCACTCCCGGGTAAGGATGGAGTGTGGACCAGGACTCAGTAGCTGCATGCACCACACACACCCCATTTCCGAGGGACAGCTCAACGGTGCTCCCACTAGACAGAAGTGCAGGCACGACAGCATCTGTTCCTGGCTGGAGTGGGGAGGGGGAGGAAAACCCAGTGGTGTAGGAGCAGATAGGGGTGGGTCTCTGGGCATAGGCAGGAGCCCATTGGTTGCTAGTCACCTGGGCTCGGGTGTCAGGAGGAGGTATAAAAGGTGGGCACCATCTTAGATCAGGGTTCAGTTCAGTCCAGTTCAGTGCAGTGCAGAGAAGAAGCTAAGAGTGAGAGGAGAAGACAGGAAGCAGAGCCCCTGCATGGGCTCTGCTCTGCAGGCAGGCCTTGTCAGGAGGCTGGAGCCTGAGAGAGAGAGAAAGGAGAATGAACAGAAAGGACAGTAAGAAAGGAAGCAAGGAACAGGAACACAGAGAAAGGCCCAGAGACACGAGTGAAGAAGGAACCCTAAGAACCCACGAGATAACGGGTGAAGGGTTGGCAGAGCAGGGTACCGGAACCCAAATTGGTGTAGGCGACTAATCCTCAGCCAAAACCGGAGATTGTTGCCACATCTTGGTGCGACCCCTCACTACATCCACCAGAAAGGCATACCGTATAGGGTCAGGGAAACCGGAGAGAGGTTTCGCCAACAGAAGGCCCGAGGAAGCTGGACAAAGGTGGGTCACTGGTGGGGACGGCCAGAGAAAGGAAAGAGAAGGGAGCTCTGAACCACACTCCGGAATTGCCTGGGAGTTGACCGAGTTCCTCACCTGGTGGACGCAGCATGACTCGGGCGGTCCTAACTGCGCACAAGTGACCTGATAAAGAACTGTGAGTAAAGCATTGAAAACTGCAACTGCATGTCTCTGTGGTTCCTCGCCGCACCAGCACCATCAGTACTGGGACACTCACACCATCACCACCATCATCCCATTAGCTGCCCTGAGGCAATACTTCTCCCGTGGGGAGTCATCCCATACTCAGCTGCGCAAACAACATCAGCCTCAGCGGTCTGCAGTGCAGCGGCGGTCCCCACTGACCGCAATCCACGGGTGGCGTAGTCGGACACTTATTACAATACAAATAGACTGCCACTGGTTTGACCACCCTGGGCAGGGACCGGGTCACCGCCACGGAGAACTACAACCCCCAGCGATCCGGCTCCGGGTATCCCCCTGCACAGCACAGGCCCAGGGGGCGCGTCATGAGCAACATGTGGCCTTTCATTGTCATGTTCAAAAATGGCTCCAGAGGAAAACTGGACACCACACATATAAGGTGTTAAATTGTGTTTATACAAGTCTTCAGTGGGCATTTGCACAACATACATACATGTAAAGGTGTTATAAGAACACCATCGCTTTCAAAGTCTTTCACGGTGCAGAGCAAAATGGCAATAGAGACTGGAATCGAGGTCTATCCTCTTCAAAGATGAGCCCCACTTTTATTTCAAATGCAATGATAGTCTGGAGATTGATATGGAGACTGTCACGGTTCCACCCCTCAGTGTGTCTCGGATGCAGTTACTGACAGCTCAGCCATCCAATCTGGGACAGGGGTGTGCTGAAGCTGTCAGTGTGTTGATTGACAGCTCGGCTGTCCAATCTGAGACTGGGAGGCGCTGGTTATCTCCAGGTGTTCATAATCCCAGGTGACTGCCAGGCTACTTAACTGTGCTGTTTCTCCCAGACCTCTGCCAGACGTTCATTCAGCTTGCGTGAGGTTTGTTTCTTTGTGCATTGTGTTCTGTGCATTGATATTCTGTTGCCTGACCTTGGACCTTGTTCTGACCATCTGTCTGTTCAACCTCTTCTGCTCTGATCCGCTATCCTTCTGACCAACGGAACGTTACCTGACTACGCCTTTGTCTCTTCCCACTGTTTATGACGTACGCTCCTGACTTTTGACTTCGGACTCCTTGACTATCCTATCTCAGCGTCACAGATACCACATGGACAATGCCATGAAGACGCCTTCACAAGGGAATGTAACACCAATCCTACTTCCAGTATTATGGTGTGGGGTGGCAGAATGTTAAGTAGCTGGACCCCTCTAGTTTTCATTCCAGGCACACTAACAGTTCGGCGTTACATTGATTTGGCCGTGAGCCAGTGATATGGCCATTTCTCCAAAGTGTCCCAAGAGCAGTTTTTCAAGACGACAACGCCAGGCCGCATGTTGGTCATGCTACTATGAGCAGCTTCCATATTTTCATTGTTTGCATTTCATTAACATGTCTATTGATTCTGTGCTTCCATAATTTCATGACTTTTCCTTCTTGGTATTGCAATTTCAATGTTAAGGAGTGTATATGACTTAATTATAATAGGCTGCTTTAAGTTACCTTTGCTTTGGGATAATTCAGATAAGATATTAGAGAATTGCATTGCATGAATACAGTAAGTTCTAAATAAACCATGAGTGTCAATCATTATTTAATCAGAATAACTGGGTGTGAATTTAAGTAACAACAAAGCTTGCTCTACCTTATACATTCCTCAATCAGAGACAATGTTCATCATTTACATAAGGATTTATAAAATTATCAACTCCATATATTCATATATTCACTGTACGGCAGCTGGTATACAAATAGAAAGCGTTTACCACAATTTATACTCTTCTGTATGTGAATGTATCTAAATTAAAATTCATCCCAATTGCAGAGGCCCAGAATATTATAAAAACATCTAAAAATGTATATGCTTTCCTTGGACTGTAATTCAGTAACATGGAAATCCTACGCAAACAAGCTTATCATCTAATTAGTACATTTATTCCCCAGGCTTATGTCAGTGTTCAAAAGCCTACCATTAGGTAACACAAAGCAAGAGTGGTTTACATAAGAGGACAGCATAGAAATAAACATTATTATCAAGCCTAAAGCGGTTGCTCATTTAGACTGTTATAAAGAAGATCCCAAATGGACAGAAGATGACTGAGCAAACATATAGCATCTTTCCTGAAATGAGCAATAATATGTAAAGTGAAAATCAAACAGTATAATTCCAAGTAAAGTAAATCTGATGGCACCAAGAAATTTATTATTTATGACTTGTGGAACTAAGTATCAGAATAAAAGTCAGAACTAAAAGCTCTGACTACTAGTGAGATAAATTTAAATTATTGATAATTTTTTTTATTGTTTAGCTGCTTCTGAAAAGCAAATTTAAGCAACTTTCTGCATAGACTTTATTTTAAAAAATTTCTAACGTTTTTCTGCTGTCTGTAAATTTTTTATCTAGCTCAATGCATTTGCTAAAATGTTACAAATCAATCAGAGGTATTGCTCCTGATTCTGAAAGCTCTCTCTGCTACTCCCTCCCTTCTCTCAGTGTTAGTTATACCAGCATTGAGGAGGAGGGGTTCGTACACAGATCTTCAGGGGAAAGGAGAGAAAGTATCTCTGATGGCAAAGAAAACATTTTATAGAAAAAGAGGAAAGGACATGGAAAGGAAAGTTCAGCATGTAATTTTGCACTATAATTTCCAACTATTTCTGGTGTAAATTATAGTAAAACTGTTGGTCCATATGAGAACCCCACCCCCTTGCTAAATCTCGCCAAATTTTCTAATCACTTTTGAAAAATGGAGAGAAAATTGTAAAACAGCGTGGAAAAGCAGACATTTTTGTGCAAGAAAATTCAAATATTTATACATTAAAAGCGGCATAAAAACATTCATAAATTTTGCACAGGGCAGATTCAATGTGCTGATTCACACTTATTTTCTGTGTTTAATACCTGGCCATTCCTCCTCTTCCCGTGAATGAGCTCCTGCGGGACTCTGTAAGGCCTCTTGGATCCAATGCAATTACCCGTTGAAGCTCTGATGAGGTGTCCTCACACAGGGAATGAGCCCTTCAGAGTAAAAAATAAAACCTATGTCATATTTTGCCGAGGGTAAGGTTTTGGTATTAACCTAAGATTGTGATACTAATGTATAAAGAAAATGTAAAAATGAAGACAAGTGCAGTACTGTGCAAAAGTTTTAGTCAGATGTGGAAAAAATGTTTTTTTTATCAATTAACAAAATGTAAAGTAAATAAACATAATAGAAATCTAAATGAAATCAATATTTGATGTGACAACTCTTTTCCTTCAAAACAACATCAAAGCATTAATTCTTTTAGATAGAATTACATACACAGTTGTTGAAGGAGCTCGGCAGGGAGATTGTTCCAAACATCTTGGAGAACTACTAATTTGTGAAAGTAAGCCAAATCCTTCTATCTATTCATGCAATCCCAGACTGACTGAATGATATGGAGATCAGGGCTCTGTGGTAGCCATACCTTCTTTATAATGAATATAGTTCTTCATGACATGGCTGTGTTATGTGCTACTCAGAGAGACTCAGAAAGACTGGCACCAAACCAGACGCACTTGGCGCAAGCTTCCCAGCTAGGCGTACCCTTGAGGGCCGGGAATACTATTCACTCAGCTCCAAGTAAATGAAAGGGGGACTTTGGCAGAGCCCTTCCCAGGTCCACTGTCACCAGACAGCTGGCGTCTGGTGACACTGTCAGTACCTAGTCGAGAACCTGGTGAGTACTTCTGCAAGAACCCCAGGAAGTGTAACCAGAAGAGAAAATGAGAAAACCCCTGAAAAGATAGCAACACTACTGCTAGCACCACTCACCACCACAGCACATAAGAACTGCAATAAACAGCAAAGAAATGAGCAGGAAACAGGGTTAAATAGCCCGCCTAATGATCAGGTGTTGAATACTTCCCAATCATCCCCAGACAGCCACTCCCTGCTAGATTGCACAGCAGAATGGACATAATCCCACCATTGAGTAGTGTAAGAAAAAGCAGCATTATGTGTTGTCTGGCAACCGGGAGCACAGTCTCCCATGTTCCCCAGGCAGAGAAATCAGTGAGAGACACGGCGTTCCACATCCTCACACATCCTACAACACCAGAACGCGATGCTCCATAAGTTTGGGACAGTTTCCCTGCACTCGTTGTTGCTCCGCCTCCAGTGTCAGGACAATGGCTTTGCCTGCGACCAGAGTAGCGTAGCACTGGACCAGATCTATTCCCAGGTGGGAGCACAGAACCACGATTCCTAACAGGCTTGTATCTTTGGGGTGGTTCTCTAGCTGTAGAATAATATAGAGCCATTCATGGTATTACATATTGGATAAGTATTTACCTTTTATTTCTCAGCATTGAAGACACCAAAAATAGGCAAAGTTTAAGATCGTTGATGCAGTGGTCAGCCAAGGAAATTTAGTGTAACAGATTAAAGATACTTAATATTTACTTCCCTTCTAAATTGGAAGATGTCCAGTAGTGACATCAGCTCAGAAGCAGCAACCAGGGATACCCAGCAGCTACACCCATATACTCTTCACAGAATGAGTGGCCAAAAGTGGGGTGCATGGAAGAATTGTGGTCAAAACCCATATTTTTGACATGGAAACAAGGTTAAGCAACTGATCTATGCACGAAAACATATTAACTGGGGTGTAGAAAAATTGAATCACATGCTCTCGGCTGATGAGTTAAAATGTGAAATGTTTGGCTGTAACAGAAGACAGCTTTTTCACATAAGGGTTGGAGAATAATGAGTGTCTGCATGCAACAATGAAGCATGGTGGAGGTTCCTTGCAAGTTTGGGGCTACATTTCAGCAAATGGAGTTGGGGATTTGGTCAGGATTAATGGTGTCCTCAATGCTGAGAAATAATGGCAGATATGCATTAAGAACGATTTTCAGTGTAAAGAAGAACAAGCAGTCCTAGAAGTGATGATATAGCCTTCACAGAGCCCTGATCTGTAAAAGGATTACTACCTACCGTATGGCAGTTATAATAAAGGCCTTTGTCTTCAAAGGGGTTGGCCACTTGATCTTTATTTAATTGTATGTGATAGGCCTCACTCCACTTGTGTATAAACACGCCAAATGCAATGCAATAAAAAATCGCATTGTTCTCGCACCAATCAATGAGGCAGTGTTCATCTGTGAGTTTTTCCTCAGCTGGAATGGGGCTGAGGAAAACATCACAGCATGGACCATGAGTGTGGCATCTGATTTTTACAGATACAATACAATTTTGTAGTATAGGAAACAAAATGGTCCTGTAAAATATTAATAGCCGCTGAGTAAAAAAAACGGATTGCATATGGACAGCACATGGATGACATGTGAGAAAATTTCGTCCCACTTTCCTGGATGAGAATGGGACCGATTTGTTTTATACACAAGTGGGAGCGAGGCCTTAGTGACATGATTTTGTAGCACGTACTCATATAAAAGTAATACAGATTCTCTTACTCTTCACAGACTGCACAGCTCTCTTATCTACAAAATGGCTGCTAGTAGGGAAGCATGTGACCAGACTTGTCCATCAGCCTCCTCCAATTGATAAACCCTGCGCATGGCAAAGCTGGTCTGATTATATGTTCCTCTATCAGTAGCCATTTTATGGATAGAAAAGCTGTGCAGTTAGTGATGTAGGATGAAAACCTGTAATGCTGATACATTAGTAAGTGACACAAAATCATGTCCTCAACACATTTGTTAAAATAAAAAAATAGTGCCTACTCCTTTTGAGGCAACCATTTCCAGTTGAGATATATTTGGCACAACAATATATATAATTTTAATTCACAAGTGGTCTTGAGCTGTTTCAGTGAAATGTGTCCATTATTATAACTACTGTATACCCCAATGGTTAAAAGTAAATTATAGGAGTTGTTCTCTACTGGACAACCCCTACTTAAATAATTCCAGACCACAATTGAAATAAAAACTATGCATGCTCACTATTCCACCTGTGCCATTCCAGCAATACTGATGCTGCCGTTCCCGGAGGGTAATGTGACATTGTGTCACGTTTCCACTGTAGCCAATCAGTAACTGCTGTTTGTCTGCAAGTCATCAATATTCCGTCAAGGCAGATGTCCGTTCTGACAAATAATAAAGGCTGCAGCCAAACAGGGGCCGCTGATCGCCTGCAGAAGTCCCTTGCTACAACAATGTCACATCATCCTCCGGGAATAGGATCGATGCCATCACAGGCAAGGCACTGCTTCGAGAGGTGAATATAGATTGTTTTCACTTTAATTGGGGTCCTCAATTGACTAAGCGGGGGTTGTACAGTAGTGGAAAACCTCTTTAATGAATAGCATTTCATATCAAGTGTAGAACGCTCCATGTATTCTGCATCCACTGGAGAGAAGAAAGCAGCCATCACATCTTACATCCTCTGCACAATCCGATCACTTTATTAGATGGCATCTGACTGTTACTACTTCATGGCTTGTAAGAGCCGTTAACAATACTTTGAGATGTGAAAATGGCTGTAGGTGGCAATGTTATATAAGAGTCACAGCAATGGGTTGTTTACCAGGTAGCAGCTAATAGGGATAAGCAGCTCACCTGTCCATTGTGAATAATTGCTGTTTTTTTTCTCTGTGTCTATGATTAGTTTTCACACATTGACACCTTTTAATGAAAGCAGTCACATTTAGCATTGTGGTTATCACCAACGAGAACAAACTATAAAATCACCCAGAACCATATTCACATTAGTTTACCTGTGCATCTCTATGAGGTTATGGAAAGTGAGATGGAATATTGTATGAACATACTATATATTCGATTGGACTAGTCATACAGAATAGTAGGATAAGCAAGATATGAATCAAATTGAGGCTATTAATGTCTAAATGTCTAAAAGTCAACAGAACAAATCAGAGTAATTAGTAATAAAACATGGCAGAGTCTGAACTAAAAGTTCTGTCCATGAATCTGAGGCTCCGCGCACATCAAAGGTAGAGAAAGACCATTAATGAACTTGAGATGCGCTCTGAGCTCTAGTGAATTAAATCTCAATTATTAATATTTAAAGGCATGAAGAATCAGAAGAAATGTAATTCTCCCTACAGGAGAAGTAGCTTAACTCAATGCCACAATATAAATTCACTGCTGTATAGTCAGAAGTGAGTTGTGCAGGTCAAAAACAGTGAAAAATCTGAGAAAATGGCAACAACAAGGGGTTTACAAAAGAATTATGTACCAACCATGTGTCTTCATTTTCAGCCACAAACCCATTTGCTGTGCTTCGTACTCAGAATTGTTACTGTCATAACTAAATTTTATTGGTTTGGGGACGCAGGAATTGATTCAGAGATTTCTAGTTACAGAAATCACAGATGCGGTCTAAGTGGTTCAATCATTATTTAGTGATCTGAGCTCAACTTTTATTTAGTAAGTATTTTACATTAACATCAGATCTCACAGAAATAATCGAATTCATCAGCTGAAGACAAGCTGGTAAAAATTGAACATTGCCTCCCTCCACATGATGCCATGTCATTGGCACATCTACAATCGCTAATGGAGCCTATACTTTCATATTCTTTGCCGAGTAAAGGCTCCCATACACATTAGATTAATGTTGGATGAACTCACTGCGTAAAGTGTATGGGGACGCCAGCCAGCTGATTATTGGGGAAGATGTTGATCGGTCATGTCCGATTTTGGACTGCAAGCAATTCTGTGTATAGAAGAGTCAGCTAATATGACTGTCGGCCAAACAATCATCCGAAGCATCGTTCGCCAACAGCTATCTGAAGTGTATTAAGGCTTGTTATGGTTTATATTTTAAAACATTAAAGCAATTTATATCTATCTTTGATAACTTAGAGTTTTGTACTAGCTTTATAAGTGTTATTCATAAAAGCAATGACCCAGGGCATAGTATATGTTTAAGGTTGTCTTTCTTTAAAACCTGACGGTATCTTTGTTTGACTGAAGGCGTTGAGAGCTGGAATTCAGCAGAATCCACGCTTTATGACAATCAAACGTTACCCCTTGGACCACGGTCAGATGCCTCTCACCCAGCCAAACCAGATCTCACACTTTGCACTGACGAGGGTCAATACCCCAAAACACAGTGTATGCAAATTGAGATTTTGGTTTTGGCTTTAATCCTAAGTCATGTGACAAGGCTCATTAGAGAGTCGATATTGACTTTTAGGACTGCTACTTTCTATAGGTGGCACTGCAGTTCCAGTCTTCTTACTTTCTATAGATACAATCTCCAAACTTACATAATATTTTTTAGGTAATGTATTATGCTATCCCCTTTCTTCTGTGGGTGTAATAAAAATGTGGGACTGGGCATCTGAGATTTTAGACAAGCCTTGTACACTGACAGACACTGACTGTGTGCTCTTTTCTCCGATCGATCGATGCCCTGACTTGATCAAAACTGAGAAATGTGTTAAACCCTTTGAGTTTATCTTAAAGCTTTTCCTACACAGGGGTCTCCGCCTCATTAAATGGTGCCTGAAGTCCAATGATTATCAAAACTGGAACTCCTTTGGACCCAATTGCACGGATCTCTCTGGGAATCACTGAATAAAGCTCTGGTGAGTAACCCATTGTGTTACTAATAATTCAGTGTTACTCAGAGGGTTCTGGGAAAGGTAATTGGTGGTCCGAACAAGACAATCTCTGATGAACTTTTGCTGGTGTTTGAATTTTGTGTGCATCATTTATGGTCTAATATATGTACCAATGTGTCTTTAGATGTAAAACTGACGATTCAATGATGGTTGAATGAAAATTTACTCAAATGACAAGTAGCCAACCATGCCCAATGATCGTGGTAAGCGGCCTCCCTAGTTCTACCTGTATATTGTTGGAAGATTGTTATATGTTGTCCTCATTGTCTATATGACTGTGATGTATTGAATGATATTGGTGTAAACTTTGAAGATCCTTGAATGTGGGAGTGAATGATTTTTGAGTGACTAATAAGGGTCTACGGTCTCTGATTGATAAGAGATCTCGTTAGGTGTGTTTCCTCAGATATGGTGAAGGAAAAATTGATACTGTAGTGAAGTGTGAATGTCTATAACAGAGGAATCCTTCTCTGTAAGCAGTACTTTGAGGGTATACAATTTTCCCTGTAAATTGATAAAAGCACCCTCTTGAAAGGGGCGCTGAATGCCGTCTTAGCCTGAACACAGCAAAAGGAATTATACCATTAATTGACGAGTGTGGATTGAGTGGCTGACGTATTGTAAAAGTGTGTTGATAAATCTGAATCGTTGTCCTTAGTGCCTGTGCTCTGTTTTGTGTGAACGTAAGAGAGGAAACATCATAGTAGTTGAATTCCTTATCCAGCCAGTATATCTAGACTGAGAAACATAATAGCCAGAGAGGGAAGACATAACACAGACTTAATTGTCAAGATGTGTCCATACAGGACGTTGAAGGGACCTTCTTGCTTGGGTAGTTAAAACCCGACATTATGCTTTGATCTGGGTAACTTCACCTCTTGTGTCCTAGTTGTAATCTGTTTAAATCAGAGGAAGTGGATAAAGGTTTTGTAGAAAAAGAACTTATTCTCCCATGACATGTTATTTTGACTAGTAGAAGTAACTGCAATAACTATTAGTGATATAGTTTTTGGGTTGTTATTTTGTCTGCTTGTGTATCAAAATTGCACTGGCGCAAACGGCTGGTCACCTTCTGTTGATATTCCCTAGAAATTCTTCTCTTTCGAGGACAGTGGTTCTGGGAGTTTAAATCCTTCTCTTGTGAACAAATTGATGCTGGGAGAAGAATAGAGCCTTCTGTGGTTTAGACTCTATAGCCCATCCTGTTCTTTGGATAACAGCGGGTATTGACGTTGCAGTCTTAATGGCTGTAAACTGTAAGGAAGTAAGCAACCTCAGAGGTACCTGCATGTCATATAGTAGATGACTAAGAAGGAATAGGAAAAGTGTATTTGCAATTGGGAATAATGACAGAAAGATAGATAAGAACAAACTTGAGATGGCTAAAATGTGGTTAGAAGTAGCCAAAGCATCTCTCAATGAGTGAGCATAAATCAGAAGAAACCAGGTACAGAACTGTGTATGTAATCTATGATAGTATAAAAAAACAGAGACCCTTGTAGTCTCTGAACTTGATGTAAAACAAGCATCCCCTTCAGCACCCTTGCCTTATGCAGGAACAATGGGATTGAACTGCGGACATTGTGGCCAACAGAATCCCCCTGGGTTTAATTAATGTGTACCTTAGGTCCCCACGTCCTCTGCTCCCCAAGAGGACAATGAGTCACGTATACTTTCTACCTGTAAGGATAGAATATAACCGGCAGGTACATGATCCGCCCCAGGTATGGCCAACAGACACACATTGGCTTTGGTCCCCCAGTGAGCTCATTGCTCTTGCTAACCAGCTTCCGGACCCATTAACATTTAGAATGTGTCTACAGTGTGTCCAGGAGGCATATCGGGCCACATGGGATGACCTAGTCTGTTATTTTACAAAAAGGGAGTGACCCCTTAATATTGCTGCAGTTTTTTCACGGACGGCCTTAGATTTATAGTCCAGACCATAGTAGGCACCAGTCGCCCAGAGTGGCGCAATATACAATGGGTTGATTTCAAGGAAATAGCCCGGGATGTTGAAGTAGAAAGCATGTCAAAGAAAGAGTTAATTTGGCTCTGTGCAGCCTAGAAAAGAAAGAGGGAGGGGGAAGTAACAGTCAAAGAGGAGATAGAGACTATAGTACAGTAGAATGTTTGTCTTTTGGCACAAAGGACATTTTTTGGCCAAATGTCCCACAAAATTAACAGCCACTCTCCTCAACCCCCATAGGAAACTGGCAATCCAGATGTCTCCCTCTGCCCCGTTGTCACCCCTCAGGGACCCACACTCACTGTTCCTGTTTCCCTGGGGGAGGGACAAACTGTTATATTTATGGTAGACACTGCAGCAACCCGTACAGTATTAATCCAAGAACATGTTCTGGAGGACATATTGCCACCTGAATAAGTAACTAGTGAATGGGTAGAGGGATGACCTACTAAATTACAAGTAATTCAGCCCCTCTGGCTGAATTTGCATGACAAAATTTTGACCCAGGTTTTAGTTTCCCCTGATTTACTTTGTAATTTGTTAGTGACAGACTTGTTGCAGAAAATTGGAGCCTGCATAGAATTCACTCCAAATGGCCCCAGGATGACTACTATCCTTGACGATAGCACCCCATGTAGTTTTCTGTCACTGACAATTTCTATAGCCCTGGATACCAAACACTCTAAATCTCATTCCCTGCCTTTTTGGCTCAAAAAACATACCCAGACAGCTGTGGGCATTGCCCAGGATGCAGCAATACATAAAAACATTCAAGAGCTCCAGACAGGAGTTCTTCTTGTCCCTATAACTTCCCCATTTACCCCCACCCACCCATATAACTATCAAATGCTGTAATGTTCTAAATCCAGCTACACTATAACCAGTAGATTTAGAAAATGGAAGAGAATGTCAGGATGGGGAAGAGGGAGGGACCATGAGCCAAGACCTGCCTTGTTTTTCTAGCAGATGAGCAAGCTCAGTTTAACATGACACATGAACATGATTGGCATTGGAGGAGGCATAAACAAAAGGCTTGGCAAATATCACTGATGTACCACTCATTAACCCTTCTGCTAAGTGTTTTGTAGATAGTTCCAAAGCTTAGGACAGAGACCAAAGACGTATTCACCATCGGTTAAAAAGTAGTCCAAAATGGTAAGACAGTAACACAAGACCCATTCCCCTCCAGCTGCTCTGTGCAAGAGACTGAGCTGAAGGCACTCACTGCAGTGTGCAATCTTGGAAAAGGTAGAGATTAATCTATTTACTGACTCATGATACGCTTTTGGAGTAGCACATGACTTTTGCGCCATTTGGCAAAGCTGTAATTTCCTGACTTCTGCTGGTGGAATACTGGCCATAGCAGACGTGGCTCCCCCAGGGGACTCAGTGACCAAGAGTGAGAGAAGCCCCCTTTTTTAAAAGAGGTGACTGTCACTGCATCGGCCTCAGTGGCCCTTGATCGCAAACTATTGCAAGTCTTCCAGACCCAGGCTTGCTCACACAGAGTGCATGGACCAAAACAGGTGCCTCACGATCAGAGTCAGGGGTAGTGCAGGTAACCACCATTATTTGCCACCTGCGCTGGCTGTTCCCCATTATGGCTGCCCTGGCACATTCCCCAGTGCATAATTCAAAGAGTGTGATGTGTGCAGTAGTGCTATAAATTGGTATGCCCCAGGGTTCCAGAATGTGGCTACAAAGTATGTCTCGCTTGTGCGAAACATAATACCGTTAGGCCTATTCGAGTCCCACAGAAATGCACACCAAAACCAGATTACCCGTTTCAGAGACTGCAGATGGATTACATACAGTTAACTAAGGGGGATACTCATGAATACATCCTGATATGCGTTGATTTCTCCTCTGGGTGGCCGGAATCTTGGGTCGTGACCAAAGATAATACAAAAAAAATGATAAGTGAGGTGGCCTGCAGATATGGTGTACCTGAAACCATAGAGTGACAGAGGTACTCATTTCATTGGGGAATTTATGCAACATATCATGGTCACTCTGAGGATAGAATAGGCTTTTTATGTTCCCTATCACTCACAAAGTAATGGTAAGGTGGAATGCCTTAAGGGTACTTTAAATTAAAAATCCAAAAGTGCATGGAAGAAACACACTTGTCCTGGGTAGATTGCTTGCCCATTTCAATGTATTCAGTGAGGATCACTTCAAGGGGTAGAGAGACGCTGGCCCTGTACAAAATACTGTTTGGTAGTGTCCCTAAGACAGGGTTATATTTCCCACAGCAGTTGCAGGCTTCCTATGGTTCCCTCACTGAATATAACTTGAAATTGCACAAACATCTGATGGTTACTCATAACTGTGTTCTTTCCTCCATCCCAGACCCCAACTGCATAAGCGGCATACACACACACTGACACCAGAAGACTGAGTCTTGGTCAAAAGGCATATAAGGAGATCACTGGAACCCAGATACAGTGAGCCATGTCAAGTACTACTGACCACTGCCACTTCTGTCAAGCCACTTGGATCCACGTCAGCCACTGCAAGAAGATTCTAAATCCCGGCAGCAGCAAAGATGATGACCATGTCTCTCTGGACCATGCTAATTTGATGCTAATGCAATTGTATCCCTTGCCCTAACTCTCAATGAAGTATTAAAAGAGGACTGGGACAATCAACTGATATAGCATCACCAAGTGTCTTACTCTGAGACATGGACTCTAACGTCTGTCCCAAGAACTGCTAGATATGCACCTTAGGTCCAATATCTTCTAACACTATGACAGATAGGAGTGCTGGTACTACTAGTATACATAGCCGCTAGGACTGTGTTATGACGACACTATGTAAAGAGACACGTAAGGTCAAGCATCACAGGCCGTCAGTTAACATATCTGTAAAATATCACAGTGCTCCTTCAATAAACATATATGACGAGATTTACAAACAAGATATCAGTCAGTGAACGGGATTCGCCCCCTCCAGGATATTTTAGCATGGGGATATAGCTGATGGATAAATTGTCTGTAAATAATAAAAAGGTAGGAATTGTTATGGTTAATATTTTATACCTTGCTTTGATTAACATTTAAGCAATTTATATATCTATATATATTTGATAACTTTGTGTTTTGTATTAGCTTTATAACTGTTATTCATAAAAGCAATGGTAAAGGCCATAGCCTGTTTAAGGTTGTCTGTGTTTAAAATCTGTCTGTATATTTGTTTGCTGAAGGCCTTGAGAGCTGGAATTCAGCTGAATCCATGTATGACCTCTTTGTCTCCAAACTTACATAATCCTTTTTGGGCAATGTATTAAGCCATTTCCCTTTATTCTGTGGTACTAAAAACTTGTGTATGAGCATATGAGATTTCAGACAAGCCTTCTACACTGATAGACACTGACTGTGTGCTCTTGTCTCTGATCGATCAACAATCTGATCAAAACTGGCAAGTGTGTGAAACCCTATGAGTTTCTCCTAAAGCTTTTCCCACAGAGGGGTTTCCACCTCAGGTCTTAAGGGATCTACCCCCTTAAGCTGTCTATATGGGCATGTAGTTCTTAGGAAGTTGAATAAAATGATACATTGATATCTATAATCCGATGTTTTATTCCAGAGAAATCCACTTTTTTCTTATATGCTAATTTTTGTTAAGATCTATGGGCCGGACATAGATCTCCCTGAGAATCTGCCTCCAGAACTTATTTTAAATGAAAGGGGGCATTACTATTGTGAGACATGTAGGTCAGGAGATCAGACTGTCAGTCATTACATGTCTTACACTGGTAAAGCCCCTTTTCATATAAAATAGGCTCTGGAGGCAGATTCTCAAGGAGATCTATGTCCAACCCATACATCTTAAAGTGAACCTGATGGCTGATACATGCTGCCCCATCCAGCAGCAGCATGTATCAGGCACTGGATGTATGAACTGAACCAGGTATGTCTGACTGCATTGTTTCAGAGAAAAACATACTCTAAAAGCCGCTGGGGACCGTGCCGCACTGTAGACTAGTTGGAAAGGTGGGTCCCCGACGGTTTCTCCCCACCCGCTGCCCTGGATTAACATGCCTCTGCCTACTTGGGTGTATAGGGGGCTATTAAAGTAAGTTTTTTTCTGAAATGCCACAGTGCTTCAGAGTCAAACATCCCTAGCTGAGTTCATACAGCCAGTGTCTGATACATGTTGCTCGTGGATTGGTCAGCATGTATCAGCTGTCATGTTCTCTTTAACTGCTCATTAACATATTAAGAAAAACGTGGATTTCTTTGGAATAAGACATTGTATCACAAACATCAAGGTATCATTTTATTCAGCTTCCTGTGACCTACACGCCCATATAGAATGCTTAGGAGGGTTGATCCTACTTACAGATTCCCTTAAAGTAATTTAAAGTACAAATGACTGAATTAGGCTAAGTTGATATGTTCGGGTATTATAAACAGGGGAGAAGGGGGAATGTTGGGTACATTACATGTATATTGGTTGGGAACCATTCACTACATGTTGAATGCAGTGCATAAACCAGCCAGCACAATGACAAATTTTCATATACAGTTGAAACCAGAAGTTGACATACACTATAAAAAGACACATATGCATGTTTTTCTCAATATCTGACATGAAATCAGAATAAACCTTTCCTGTTTTAGGCCAATTAGGATTACCATAATTTTTAATATTTGCCAAATGCCAGATTAATGAGAGAGAGAGAATGTTTAAGGCATTTTTATTACTTACTGCAAAGTAAAATGGTTGACATACACTAAGATTACTATGCCTTTAAACAATTCTGGACTGCCCATATGATGATGTCATGTGTTTGGAGGCTTCTGATAAGTTTCTGGGCAACATCTGAGTTAATTAGAGACACACCTGTGGATGTATTTTAATGCACACCTGAAACACACTGCTTCTTTGTGTAGCATCATGTCTATTGAAAAATAACTTGCTGGTCATTCTTCATCTTTTTTAATATTTTTCTTATACTTCAGGTATTGAAACATGTTTGGTTGGAGAAAACGTGCATGTCACTTATTTCAAGCGGCTCTTGATGGAACACATATGTTACAAGTATGCCAACAGGTTTATCTAGGGACTATATAGGTTTCTTGAATTCTTGGAACCTGGGGGAACTGTTACTCAGGGCGACCATTGATTGTAGCTTTTCCAGTCGTGAGATGCATTAGCTTTCTGGCACAGAAATGCCGACAGAGTCTAAGGGAACCGTTCAACACAGGTATTTAATGAAAGTGCACGTCCAGTACATAAAACAAGTCTTTCCAGCAACAAGCTTTCAATACAATACAGTCTCTCCAGTAATCACAGTTCGTTGCACCCACAGCAGTCCCTGTCCACAGTGCCACACTTTACCTTCTTTGCAGTGAGGTGGAGGTGGAGGGGGTTGAACGGAAGGATCAATCCAGCCCTTAGACGTGGTGTTCATTCCTTCACCTCTGTTTAGAAACAGCTCCCGCTCCACTTTCCTTCTTGAGTAGTTACTCCTAGCAACTAATGGGCATTCGCAGTGAGAGAAGCTCAGGACCTCCATCAGCCTAGTGAAGAGCTTTGCATCCTTTCTGCTCGCTCTCCAACACAACACTGACTTTAGCCAATTTCTCTGGGGCAGGCCTGATCACGCTCCCTAGCTGCACCCTGTTAACCTCTCTAGTTGCCGGATGCTTTGAAACATCTGTACAGTACCTGCCCGTCACACATACCAGCTAGAAGCCTGGAAAAAAAAACACTTCAGGAAAATAACTCATGCAAAATGTTTTAAAAAATCTTTAGAGCGGCTTTAAGAAATGAACAAAAAAGAAAGAGCTTATCCTGAAGCAGCTTACACTGTTTTTGACCACCTCTAAAAATCTCAAAGAGCAAGTACCTTAATAAGCTAGGCTTAAAGGAGTTGTTCAGTACTTTTATATTAATGGCACATCCTTTGGCTAGTTCAACAATATTAGATTGCTGTGGATGTGACACCCGGCAGCTGTTTCTGGTGCTAGTGGCGGTTTGATGAGATCAGTGGTGAATCTGAAAAGCTTTGTCAACTGTATAGTGGTCATGGCTGGGTATTGCACCTGGCTGGGATACTGCACATCAGCCCCTATTAGAATTAATAAGGGTGGATCTGATTTAACCTGCTGCGGCCACCATACAGTTGACAACAGTGGCGTAACTTGATGCTTGTAGGCCCCATTGCAAAAGCTCAAATGGGGCCCCCAATTATTGCAAATTTTTAATAGCAATGGTCTTTTTATTTGAGTTAAAGGGGCCTTTGGGGCACCCTAGGATCCAAGGCCCGGGTGCGATTGCAACCCCTGCACCTAATATAGTTACACCCATGATTGACAACATGTTAAAACGACAGATCAGTTTTAACTCCCCCAGAAAGGCAGTTTATGATGTAATGACAAGCATGGGTGTAACTATAATAGGAGCAGAGATTGCAGTCACACCCGGGCCCTTGAGACTAGGAGGTGCCCCAAAGTTCCCTTTGCCCTTTGTGAAAAGCATTAAAGATCTGTGAAAGTTTGGGGCCCCATAGGAGATTTTGCATTGGGGCCCACAAGCTTCAAGTTACATCACTGATGAAAAGCATATTCTGTGCATTAGTTTTATCTTTTTGCGTAGTTTCTCTTGACCTGGTACGGCCAATATGGTTTCTTACCTGATGGGCTCACCTTTTCCCACCATACCCCAGGATCCCGAGATCCCGTCCCCCGAATGAAAATGCCACAACCTGTTATTCGTTGGATAATTTTGGCCACAGCGGCCGTTTATTAACAAACAACAAATAACAATCAAAACAATGAAATAAATATATATATGGAGGGAGGGTTCTTGGAGCTAATAGATCTGGCTTTAAAATCAACTATAAGAACTCAAACCGCCATATTACCCTCAGCCGTACAACACCAGCTCGAGGGCACCAAAACTTCCACAGTCCGTGAAACAATAACCAACTAAAATGCTCCCAGGGTAAAACCCTGTCCAGAGCCCAGAACCGACTGCCAGATCACCCCCCACTCAATTTAAACGACCTGGAATTTTCCAAATTCCTTCCACCGACAATTCGGTACCAACTCCAAGAACCCCACCCCCCCGCTAACCACGAACAGCCCTGAAACCTTAGGCTCATGAGTGCCCCAAAGCCACCAATGCCCTTTCAATCCCTTCCTGAATTGCCAGGGCCCAAAGATCGCTACCGATTGAATTGAGATGCACACAGTCATCCAGCCAGAAATTACCCACTCCCGATTCCAACTCAAAATGCCTAACACCTATCCCACCATTCCGGGACACAAAGCTGGACACGGCCCTGTTTAATTTATCTCTTGTCCTATTTATTCCTTTTTTAGATCTGGCCGCCCGCCACTTTTTCCTAGGCACTATATCCGACCAAACCGTCAGCACCCCCGGAAAGAAGACCACAACCTCAAAAAATCAAAACGGATATCCTGAATTAATTCCCTGGTGGGCCTAGACCCAAATCGTTACCTCCCATATGTACAACCAGAATATCAGGTGTTCTGTCCAATCTAGCCGCTTTGTGAAACTCCAACATAAACCAGCTCCAAACCATCCCCCTAAAACTTAGCCACCTGATAACCACCTGTTCCCTCGGAAAGCCCAATAGCCTACCGTCACGCCTTACGTCAGCTCGCAGCGCCCCCCAATGCTAATAAGAGTGTCCAAAAATCCAGGCTAACAAGGGAACACCACCTAAAAGAATAATACTAAACAAGCATATTCAACGATTCGCAAGCCACACAGTCGTGCGGTATTTAACGCCGAACATATGTCAAATAACGGTCCGAACTCCACCTACCAATCCGCTTTATAACCTCCGCCCTTAAGCCGCGCCTATCAGCTTCGGACGCTGCACCAATCCTAAAAGAATGTGAACTGTAAACCCCTGGGCTAAGGCCCAACTCCTGAACGCCCTTTTTAGGGACCGATATAAACTGAAAACGGGAAAGGAATGTACCGTCGCAATGACATAACAGTGGGCCAGCTCCCTGACCACACTTACCAATATGCCTCCAAGCACCTCCTTGGAGACATCAGAGCCCCGTCCACTCTGCCCAACACAACTCGCTTACCTCTACCTAGCTGATCAGACTTTCCGCGTCTAATCCAAAAATCGATACCCCAGGCCCAACAACTCATGTCTTCAGCTAATAAACCTCCCGCCCTATTCCTGCTAGGGGCGACCAACTCGCCTATTCTCATCGCTCCGAAAAAGCCAAAGAAAAAGCTAACTTAAACAGGGCCGCCTCGAAAGTAGAACAACAAATTCTTCCAAAACAAGACCCAGCCTTTCAAATGTAATAAACGTGACTGGCCTATGCTTATCCAAACTTCCGCTACCTCTTCTAAAACCTCTAAGTGCTTGCTTGACTAAAAATGATTTCGTAACATCAGACAATCCCTGTAATTTGAAACCGAATGCAAGCCCAGCAACAAATTTACTGATTCTAGATGCCGACCACCCTAACTCTGCAGCCCTACCAACAAAAAACAAGACCGCCAGTGTTCTATCTTCATCACTCTCCACCGCTCCCCACTGGGACACCCAGCTTTGCCATACTCGCCACAATGCCTCATAAGTAGACCAGGTTGAACCTGCAACTGACTCCAGGATCAATCTTCCAGCTCGTCCGTAATCAGCTGCCACAACTGCGAAGAGCATTCCACTCCTGCGACTTCTGCATCTGGCGCCAGTGCTCGAAAAACGCTCCCACTGGAAACGAGACAAAGCTTCCGCTATAGAATTTTGTACCCCTGGCACATGTACCACCGAGATCCAACTCCAAACACCGTAGAACAAGCTCCCTGACCAACTTAATAACTGGAGGAGACGATGTCGACAAGCTGTTAATCACTGCCACCACACCCCTATTATCACAGTGAAACCTAATTCTCCGATTCAAGAAGAACTCACTCCAAATCGAAACTGCAACTACAATTGGGAATAATTCCAACAGAGCAAGATTCTTTGTAAGACCCCTCTCTTTCCATGAATGAGGCCATTTTCCAACGCTCCACTTCCCCTTACAAAAAGCCCCATAACCCGCACCGCCTGCCGCATCCGTGTAAATCTCGCAATCAAAACTGTTCAAAAACTCCTGCTGAATCAATGACCTGCCATTGTAATTGTCCAAAAACGCTTCCACACCAACAAATCCTCCCTGTGCTCTCTATTCAAACGAATGAAATGATGCGATGCCCGCAAGCCGGCTGTCGCCTTTGACAGCCTACGACAAAATATTCTGCCCATAGGCATGATCCTACAAGCAAAGTTCAATCTCCCAAGCAGTGACTGCAGCTCCTTCAATGTCACCTTATGCAATTTACCGATTCGCTCAACCTCCAGCCTGAGCAATGACAATTTATCCTCGGGCAATCGACACTCCATTTTGTCCGCATCAATCAGAATTCCCAAAAAACTCAGAACGGTACAAGGACCTTCCGTTTTAGCTTTATCCAAAGGAACACCAACCCACACCATGGCTGCTAACAAATTATCACAAACAAAAGAATCTGGGGGACCTATAAGCAACAAATCATCCAGGTAATGAATGAGGACTGCACCCCCGCCACGTCCCTGACAGCCCATTCCAGAAAAGTGCTGAAAGTCTCAAACAATGAACATGAAATCGAACAACCCCTAGGCAAACACCTATCCAGGTAATAACCTTTGTTACAAAAACAACCCAATAAAGGAATGCTAGCCGGGTGAACTGGAAGTAACCTAAAAGCCGATTCAATGTCGGTTTTTTGCTAGCAATGACCCCGGACCGTACCGCCGCACCCATGACACTGCTGCATCAAATGACGTGTACTCAACCGAACACAATTCTGGAGCGATACCGTCATTGACCGAAAAACCTTTTGGATGCGACAAATGCTGAATCAAACAAAATTTATTCAGCTACTTCTTGGGCACTACCCCCAAAGGAGAAATGATCACACCTTCAACCGGAATACTATCAAACGGTCCCGCCATCCGACCTAACTCCACCTCTTTCGACAACTTATCACTAACAACCTCTGGATGCAACAAAGCAGACCTCAAATTCTTAACAGAGAAAGGGACTTTATGATCCGGTGGCGGGATCCTGAAACCTTCCAAAAACCATCACTAATAATCCTGGCCTTCAATTGATCAGGATATCTACTTAGAAAGGGGGCCATCCCTAACAGATTCACTGGAGTCTCCCCCTTGACCAGCACCCATAGGCAGCTTTCCTTTTCCTTTTTTGAAGCATTTAGCGGCCCCATGGGAGCTCCCATTGCAATGGGAACAGACATGTTTAAACTTACAGCTGTTCCCGTATTTGCACTGGCCATCATTAAATTGCCAGCACGTTCCAGACTTCTCTTTACCTCCCTGTGCTCCCTGACTACCCCCTCCCTGTCCTGACGATTGACTCCCGCTACCTCCGCTCCCATGAAAGGACTGCCCGTACCTAGCCGGGGCCATTACTTTTAACGGAAGACCAATATCCTTCTTATCCCACTTAATCTCAGGCCACACCGCCTTCCTCTGCCTGAATTGTTTGTCGTACCTCAACCATGTCTGTCCCCCGTAAGTACGGTGCGCTTCCCCAATAGAATCTAAATAGCAGAATAAACCCGAGCAATTCTCTGGAAACTTTTCCCCAAGGACCCCGGCCAGAATAGCAAATGCTTGAAGCCAATTAACAAATGTCTGGGGGATCAAGCGCCACCTGCGCTTCTCCTCTTCTTCCTTTTTGCTATCGTCCTTCTTCCCTTTATCTAAATTAAACTTCTCCAAGGGAAGGAGGGAGAAAATTTCAACATATTCGTCGCGCCAAATTTTCTCTTTCACCTCTTTTTTTAAATTGGCTCCCAGCGGCCCCTCGAAACACACATAAACCTCACCCTTAGCCCTGTCATCCAGCTTAACCACATCTCCCGTGTCTTTTTCCATCTGCACCGACACTGAAACACCCGTAGATGCTACCTCTGTACCCGCCGCAGACTCAACCACGCCATAGCTAGACTGTGGCAATGCATCCTGACCTGGTAACCAGGCTCCTACTGGGGATGCCGATGACCCCCTCGGTACTCCGCCCTCCATTCTTAACAAAATCTGCGACATTCTGTGCAAAACGTCCCTAATCCCCAATACCTCTGCATCCCCGGGACCGCCAAAAATGCTCCCCCTTGGCCCTGCAACCTGACCACAACCTTCTCCAAGCAATACAGCCCCTGCGACCAGACATAGAATCATACTCACGCAGCTGCGCAGGTGTTGTGCCCCGCCAGCCGAAAATCCTGAGTCCTGACGATCTCTCCCTCCGTCACAGTCGCCACTGGAATCGGATCCTTCGGAATCGGTTCGCTGCTCAAGGCCCACGCCCCTGGCCTCCACGTCACCAGGGGCTGACCTGAACAGTCACGGATGATGACGACGGGCGTCTCACCGAGGATCGCCATCCGTAGGCCCTCCCTGCACTCCTAGCAGCAGCTCTGGGCCTCCTCCAACTTCCAGACCCAGACACACGGGCCTGGTTCGGGCTGACAGGATGAACTCTGCTGGGCAACGTGGTGCCGCTGCCCGCCTCTACCTCCACTCTGCGTCGTCCAGATGAGCCAGGCAGCAGGGGTTCCCCGGACTGCTGCCTGCCCGCAGATGCTCGCCTCCCTGGTCTCCTGTTGATGATCCTAGCAGGCACCTCGACAGGAGCATCGCCAGTGGTGCCTACCGCATGGTGTCCAGCTCCTCCGATCCTCCTGGTCCCTCTCGCGGTGCTGTGGCCCCCAGAACTAGCAGGGGCTGGCCTGTTCGACCGCGATGTATCACGCATGCGCCGTTCGGCCAGGGCCTGGACCTCGGGCTCCGACAGCGCTACCGCACTTCAGATGCGGCCCTGACTTCCGGCGCGGGCCGCGATCCTCGCCGTGCAGCGCCAACAGGCTGGCGGAGTGTATTTCTGTCGGGGCAAGCGCGCCGGGCAGGGACAGCGCCATCACGCTCACCACCCGCAGGGTCCCCGGAGGGGCTCCAGAGCCTGCGCCTGTTGCGCGTGGTTACCTCTGGTGACAGTCTCTCCGGGGGCCTGGTCCTCCTTCTTCTTCTCCCCGCTCCAGACGGTGCCTCCTGATCCTTGGCTGCTCCAAGCAGGGCAGACAGCTGGGCCTCCAGCCATCCCCCGCTGCGTGAACGGGCGACATCTCTTAGCTGGACCACCAGGGATTCCACGGACTCCATCTTCTAAGGTAAATCCTGTCTGCTGCTCCTTAAGGAATGGCAGTTTTCCCGCACTTTTCCCTATATATTCCACTCTCCCACTGCCCGCCCCCAACTTCCCCTATCCAATCCCCACCACTGCCACATTTAAAATTTTAGGGGGGGGTGAAACCTCCAGGCCAATCCCGGTCATGGGTGGCTTCCCCCTAGCTGTACTGTCTCCAGCCCCCTACTTTATCATCTTCAGCATAGCTTTGACTTGTTGGATGTTATGTTGCATGATACATGTATGTTACATTACTTTACCTGCTGTTTCCATTTTCAATTCTTTCGATATCTTCGTCAATTGTCTTGACAGATATTCGGTGCAGCACTGGATATGATGATTGTGTAGTCACTATGGCAGCCATCCTGAATCACAACCAATTGGTCTTCACAGTGTAGTAAATGGCTAAATAAACAAAAATAGATTTGTATCAGTACAAAAGATATCCAAATATTAGGAAGCTGAAATGTGAAGTGCTGTGTACAGTGTGATAACTTTGGAGTAATGAGTTAATTCACATTGTCCTTGTGCCCATACAGAGGTAGTCACCAGTGTCTCTGAACATAAGCATTTAGTAAATTAATCCTTCAGTGGAAAGAACCCCTTCAAAAGAATACTCAATAAAAATACACTTCATGCCTGATTCAATATTGCTTTTGCACCTATTTATTTGTCTAGTTTTTCCTGTTTTGAGACTTTTTTTGCGCCAAATTCTTCTTTTAAGTTTCATCTACATTGGTTGCGAATGTATTCACCTGCCTTGGCATTTTTCATGTTTTGCTACCTCACAACCTGGAATTTCACTGTTTTTTTTTTAGGTTTGCATCAGTTCATGTAAAGAACATGCCTACAACTGTGAACATTAGGTTTTCTTTTTATTGTGAAGCAAACAGCGAATAGGACAAAATAATTGAAAACTTCAGTGTGCATAACTATTCACCCCCCTAAAGTCAGTACTTTGTAGAGCATCTTTTGCAGCAATTACAACTGCAAGTCGCTTTGGATACGTCTCTATGAGCTTTCCACATCTTGCCACTGGAATTTTTGCCCATTCCTCAAGGCAAAACTGATCCAGCTCCTTGAAGTTAAAAGTTAGATGGTTTCCTCTGGTGAACAGCAATCTTCAAGTCTGACCAAAGATTCTCAATTGGATTAAATTCTGGGCTTTGACTAGGCCGCTCCAAAACATTTACATGTTTCCCCTTAAACCAGTTGAGTGTTGCTTTAGCAGTATGCTTTGGGCCATTGTCTTGTTGGAAGGTGAACCTCAATCCCAGTCTCAAATCACTGACAGACTAAAACAGGTTTTTCTCAAGAACATTCCTGTATTTCGCACCATCCATCTTCCCCTCAACTCGGACCATTTTGACTGTCCCTGCTGCTGTTGAAAAACATCCCCACAGCATGATGCTGCCACCACCATGGCATTGTGGATATAGTGTTCTTGCGGTGATGAGCTGTGTTGGTTTGGCACCAGACATAGTGTTTACTTTGATAACCAAAAAGTTCAATTTTGGTCTCAACTTTCCACAGCACCTTCCTCCATACATTTGGGGAGTCTCCCACATGTCTTTTGGCAAACGCAAAAAGAACCTTACAATTTTTATGTGTAAGTAAAGGATTTTTCTGCCCACTCTTCCATAAAGGCCAATGTATAACAATACATTGCAGGGCGTCCTGGATGAAGCAGCACCTGCTACACGCAGAACGACCCAACATAGACAGCAGCCCTGGCACACGCTGCAAACACGTATTGTCCAGCGCTGCTCAAGGTGTGCAGAGCGTCTATGGAGAAAATCACTTTCAGCAGAAGGCTTCATCCACTATAAGTTGATGCTCAAAACTTAGAATTCTGGTCTCCATCTGGCTAAGCAAGTATACTTTACCACCCTCATCACATCTCTATCCAACAATCCAAAATGACTCTTTGAAACCTTTCACTCCCTCCCAAGCCCTATAATATAGATCCCATCACCAACCTATATCATGACGATCTGGCCACTTATTTCCTACAAAAAATCAATCATATCCGTCAAGACATTTTTGCACAATCCCCTCAGAACCTGGATCCCCTTCCCTCCCGCACCTCAAGTTCACTTTCCATCTTTGGGCCTGTCACAAAAGAAGGTACCAGACTCCTCGCTTCTTCTCACCCTACAACCTGCAACAGTGACCCTATTCCATCACATCTCCTTCAGCCCCTTTCCCCAGCTGTTACTACCCACCAAACTAAAATATTTAACCTCTCTCTTTCTTTGGGTATCTTTCCCTCTTCATTTAAACATGCTAGTATAACCCCGTTACTTAAAAAGCCATCCCAGGACCAGAACTGCGCTGCTAACTACAGACCGCTATATCGGCTTCAATAACACCGTTCTCTCCTTGTTTTCCTCCTATCTCTCTATCCACTCCTTCATGGTATCTTTTGCTGGCTCATTTTCCTTTAATCTTCCCCTTACTATTGGGGTTCCTTAAGGCTCAGTCCTAGGTCCCCTCCTCTTCTGCTTATATATTGCCCCTATTGGACAAACCATCAGCAGATTTGGTTTCCAGTGTCATCTCTATCTCCCCCACTTTAATACGAAATACCAGGCATTGGCAGTCTGCTTTCTCTAACATAATGTCCTCCCTCTATCTGAAAATGAATCTCTCCAAAAAAATAACTCCTTGTTTTTCCTCTCTCTACTAACCTACCTATACTCGACTTTGTAATTTCCTTGGATGGTGCAGCCATAACTCCCAAGCAGCAAGCTCGCTGTCTTGGGGTCATAGTTGACACATAACTCTACTTTATTCCTCATATCCAATCACTCACTCACTCGTGTCACTTGCCTGCACCTTAAAAAACATCTCCAGAATCCAACCTTTTCTCACCTTTGAAACTGCATAAACTCTTATGGTCTGGACTACTGCAACTCTCTTTGGATCGGTCTACCTCTAACAAAACTCTCTCTTCTCCAATCTGTCCTGAGGCAGCAGCTAGGGTCGTATTTCTGCATCACCGACGCTTCTACCCTATGCCAGTTATTGCACTGGTTACCCATTCGCTACAGAATACAATACAAACTCATCTCTCTCACCCACAAAGCTCTCCACAGTTCTGCACCGCCCTATATCTCATCCCTCATTTCTGTCTATCACCCCTCCTGTGCCCTCCGTTCTGCAACTGATCTAAGACTAACATCCTCCTTAATCCAAACCTCACACCTCCGTCTCCAAGACTTCTCATGTGCTGCACCAATTCTCTGGAATGCACTACCCCAAATGATCTAATATCTAGCTCAGAGGTTTTTAAGCATACTTTAAAAACACATCTCTTTAGACAAGCCTATCACCTCAACTCACAAACTCTCTGTTCACCATTATAGGTGTTGTTTTTTGTAACTCAAATGCTGTAGTATGCTTTTGATGAGGTTACTGTTTGCCTGAGGAATGATCTGCCATGCTGAATGCACTTGGACACGCAAATCATTAAGATCCACTGCTGGCAGCTCCCTTTGAAATTCCCTGGCAAATGATGTCCCAGATGTGCTCTTTGGGAGACAAGTCTAAAGATTCTGCAGGCTATGGTAGCATGTTTATGTAACAACATGCTCACAGTAACACCTCAATACTGGGAAAATCAAGATATGTTCAAAAATGTGTTTCCATTTTTTCATTATTTGCATATCATTAACACATCTATGAATCATGTAATATCAATAATTCCATGAGGTTTCTTTATTTATATTAATTATTATTATTTTATTTATTTTTTGTTTTGTCATAGTGAGTGACATAAAAACAGAACCCAGATAATCATGGAACAATTTTAGTGTTTTTTTCTCACCATCAATGTCCACAAAATTAGTAAAAGTTATACAATACATTAAATGTGCCCCAAAATTATGTAATTTTAAAATACAACTTGCAAACGTCAAGTCCTCACATGGTTTCATTGATGGAATTAAAAAAAAAGTTACTGGAGTTAAAATTCAAAGATAAAATATGAAAATATAATTGCTGTCATTCATTACAAGACCGAGCTTCGTATTTAAAGGACCCGATTCATTATTGAATTTGAGCCTTTTTGTTGTTTATTTGTTCAGTGTTTTTCCCTTATGCCTAGTTCTTTTGTTTAATTTGCACCTTTTAAAGCCCATTTTATATGTGTCTGCCTGATTTTTACTTTTTTATTTTTATAGTTGCAATTCTGGTAGTGGTGTGGGGTTTCTAAATGTTTTCAGCTGATTCATCAATTGCTGGTTTTTAAAAATTACAAATTCTGGAGCAAATGTACCTCGGTTCTTCCCTGGAGTAATTTTATATACACCAGGTATTTTGACGCAAATCTTGCTCAGTTTTGCGAAACATATGATACTTTTTCGCTGCAAAGTTGCAAAACAAGTAAAGGACAATATTAAGTAAAAAAAGTTTGATTGTTCATAAAATTTATGAACCGTGTGCTCCAATTTGAAAAATTTGATGCAATATTGCAATATTGATGCAATATTCGTCAGCGAATATCACAAGACAAAAATAGAAAAACGACTTAAAGAAAACGCAAATTATGAGACGGACCCATAGACATAAAATATACACAAACCGCGCTGCACAATATTCACAAACTTTCTGATGAAGTTGTGTAGCTATAAAAAAAGTTATAAAAAGTTATAAAAATTTTTTAAAAAAGTTATAAAGAGTATAATAGAATACCTTCACCACTTCTGCATTTTTCACCCACTCCTGGTCTTGGCTTACAAATACTGATCTAAAATACTGACCAAATACTGATTGTGTGAACATGGCCTTAGAGGCCTAATATAACAAGCTGTGAATCCATGGACCACATGGGAAAAAAGCAAAAAAGGAGTTCATTCATTGCATTAACATTAAAGGAGTTGTCCACTACTTTATATGAACCCCCCAATGTATCCCCCCGGGGCCAAGAAATGTTTTTGTAAATACCTTGCGGTGTCTCTTCTGCCTCTGAGCAGCGCTATCGCTGGCCGCTCAGAGGCATCATGTGACCCGTCACTGATGTCACGTCAAGTGAGGCGTGACATCAGGGACGCGCTCCCCGCGGTGGACGATGGGCTGTGGGCAGGGTTTCCCCACACATCACACCCAGCATCCACCGCACGTTTTCCCAATGAATGAGGAGAGGGAGAGCGTGCGGTGGATGATGGGTGTGACGTGCTTGGTAACCTTGCCCACAGCCAAGCGTCCACCGTGAAACGCAGAAGTGAGTACTCCCTGCTGCAGCCGGAACTTGACGTGACATCAGTGGATGTCAGAGCCAGCTGCAGCCGGGGGTCACGTGAAGCCTCTGAGCGGCCAGCGATAGCGCCGCTCACAGGCAGAAAAGGCACCACAAGGTATTTAGAGAAACACTTATGGGCCCTGGGGGAATACATTGGGGGATCATATAAAGAAGTGGAACAACCCCTTTAACAGGAGAAAAGGGCCACGTTTCCATTATAAAAAAGATCCAATCTAAAGTGTGTGTATGTAAAAGATAGGTTCTTGTCACCTTGTCGAACTACGTAACATTCAAATACTATTTGAAAAAAACTTGCTTACTTCTTGAAAGATTCCTGCCATTTTTTAACCTGTTCTCTATTAAGAAGATCACAAAACTGATAAGTTATACACAGTATATCATAGCCTTATTGCTTTTTTTACCCCAAATTCTTCTTTACTTATTTTAATCAACATTAAAAAAGTACTAATCCCCAAATATAGCAAATAATAGGCCATACATTCAATAATAAATAATGCCATATCCTGCAAATTCTGAACAAGACAGGGTGCACCATATCAATCAAGTAGCTTCAAATTAATAAGAATGGAATAGAATGTGGAGGCATTAAAATATCCTAAAGGGGAACAACCATGGTCCCTTAGGATGGCAAGCTTGCCAACATGGAGGAGGAAAATACATCCTATACATGAGGCCGAGGTGGAGATTGAAACCTAATATTGGGAATCAAAATATTTCTTGAATATGTTTAGAAAGAAAAGGATTACCAGACTTATCAATTCTAGTAATTACTCTAGAACAGGACTATATAAGGCAGTCAATGGACATTCAAGGAAGCCAAAGTGGTTTCCACTTGAAAAAAAACAATAATGTCTATAAAGTTGCTAAAGTCAGGAATGTTGTTGTGGAGGGAGATTGGGAGCCAATGCAGCATGTGTCTTCAGTGCAGATAAGACTGAAGGAAGGAGTGTGGGCACATTGTAGTTTTGGAAAACCAGGACAAATTTGGGAAAGTTATGGAGCAGGAGAGAAAAACTGCGAGGCGTCTTCACAAAAGAGGAGTGTGAACTGCAATTCAAGTGTATGGGGGTCTGTATTTAGGGGGCCTTGTCTGGGGATTCTGTTAGCTTGCCTTAAGTGGTCTAGGGTCTTAATTTGCTTTGAGGGTCTTGTCTGAGGTATGGGTTTATTCTGTGGTTTAGTCTAGTGTCTAAATTTGTTCTGGTATGAAAATTAATAATGGGGTCTGGTCTAGGGTCTGCATTAATTTTAGATTCTGATCTGGGGCCTGATTTTATATAAGTTGGTAGATGCTGGAGGCAAAAGGCTGGGGATGATGACATTAGTGAGTGGTCAAAGATGAAGAAGAAGAGAAGAAAAGGAAAGAAAACAATAAAAATAAATCTCTTGATTATAAAGATCATCTCTTCTAATCTGTCATAGTAAATCTGCGTATTTAAAGGAAACCTCTCATGTCCCCAAACTGTATTAACCTGCAGATAGAGGGTTAATCTGCAGGCTAATAGCGTTCAAAAGCTGTCCGGCTGCCACACTGAAAGCATGGCTACCAGGAGGAAATTAACTTTATTCCTCCCTGAAGCCACCGTCGTTCAGCCATAGATGCGCTGGCGCAGCTTCAGTCTGCCTTCAGTATACAGGGAGCGATGGCTGTATGCACACCCTGGCTTATTGATTGACAGCCGTCTCAGTGCAGAGACAGCGGTCAGTCAATGTGCCAGGACGTGCTTACAGCCACCACTCACTGTATACGGAACAGAGACTGAAGCCACACCGACACCCCCGGTAGTCGAGCTTTCAATGCGGCAGCCAGGCAGCTTTAAAATGCTATTAATCTTCAGATTAATAGTTCATTATCTGAAGGTTAATAGCATGTAGGGACATGACAGGTTCCTTTTAACAGTCTAGCTGAGACCTAATTGAGAACTGGGTGTTACCATTTCCCTTGTCAATAGGATGTGACCTTGGTAGTGATTAACAACTGGTCGAAATTTGAATTTGGCAGTTTTTGCATGAATTTGGCCAGGAAATTAAATTTGCATCAAAATTATTATGCTCTAAATTGACAGGACCAAAGAAGACATTTGAGGGCCGAGTGAATACTATTTTTTAATTTTTTTAACCACTTTGTGGTCATTTTAAATCTAGGAAGATAGTGGCCTGCTGTTATTTTTTTATCTGTGTTAATCAAATAGCAAGGAATATGGATTTTAGTGAACTTGATTTTTTTTGTGAAATTTGAGGTGAATTCAATTTGCCTTCGTGTGATTCAGTCCCTGGCACTGTCAGTGGGTAGGGACACAGTCATCTGAGTAGGAGAAGGATAACACACAGTTGACAATGCTAGCACAGAAACATGGTGTTGATAATGAACACAGCAGGGAGAGGGGCTTGAAGTTTGGGGAATGTCCCAGGGGCTACAGCCTACTTAATTTTACAACAGAAAGTGCTCTGTTATATAGTTAAAAGGGTTTTCCCATGAACAAAAGTTCATTTTAATCAATAGATCCTGGAATAATAATAATTTCCACAATTGAATGTATTTAAATAAAATGTTCCTGTGCTGAGTTAATCTTATAAATGTGCCCCTGCTGTGTACTGTGTAATGGCTGTGTCTAACCGTGCAGTAATACGGTCTGATCATACCACAGCTACTGGGCAGGCGGGAGAAAAAAAAAATATAGACATTACAGCAGGGGATCACAAATGATTCTTTCTTTGAGGTAAAACATTGTATAAAACAGGCTGGTAAATGTTTTACCTCAGAAAACGAATGAGCTTTGATCCCATGCTGTCCTGTCTGTATACTCTTGTGCTTCCTCCCCTGCCCAGGTGATGTGGTATGAACAGACCATGTTCCTGCACGGTCAGACACAGCCATTACACAGTACACAGCAGGGCACATTTATAAGATTATCTCAGCACAGGAACATTTTGTTTAAACACATCCAATTGTGGAAGTTATAATTATTCCAAGATCTATTGATTAAAATTAACTTTTGTTCATGGGAAAACCCCTTGAAGCAGGTGAGACAGTAGCAGCCTACCCTGCTGAATGTATATAAGAGGTGTACCACCTTTCAGCATTCCATTCCTCCTATGAGTTCTCTCACATAGACCAGGCCTCTCACATAAACAAGATATGTTGCTTTGCACACCAAAAAAAGTAATTTTCCTAACAAATTCACCAAGATTAGGTTGCAAAAATTAGTACACCGCAATGAAAATCTTAGGAGCCAAGCTAAGGTTTACACCACAAAATTTTAATTAACAAGAATTCAACCATAGATAAGTTTAAAGGGGCTGTCTGGTCCAAACTGATAAGTCTGCAGTCACTCCGTGTGACTGTAGACGTATGAATCCCCCCAGTGCACACACTGTGCGCTGCTAGGATTCACCGGTTTCTGAGTCGGACCGGAGGGTATGTATGCGTATACATGCTTCGGGGTTGTGTTGCAGCCAATGGCACGGGGAACATTTCAGGGGTAGACGGAAGAATAGATTCAATGAAATTTCAACAAATTCTTGATGCAAACATAACACTATCTGTAAAAAAGCTGAAGTTGAAAAGAGGATGGCTTCTACAAATAGATAATGATCCTAAACACACGTCAAAATCCACAGTAGACTACCTCAAAAGGCGCAAGCTGAAGGTTCTACAATGGCCCTCAAAGTCCCCTGATCTGAACATCATTGAAAATCTGTGGCTAGACCTCAAAATATCAGTCCATGCAAGACAACCCAGGAATCTCACAGAAGTGGAAGAATTTTCAAAGGCAGAATGGATGAAAATCCCTCAAACAAAAACTGAAAGATTCTTGGCAGGCTACAAAAAGCATTTACAAGCCGTGATACTTGCAGAAAGGGGGTGCAACAAAGTACTAACCATGCAAACTTTTGCATCGTTAAAACTTGTCATCTTTAACTTTAGCCCTTTTAGAGAACATTTAATCTTCAACTTGCTTAACTGTTCACAATAACAGTAATTTTGACAAGGGGAGCCCAAACTTTTACATGCTACTGTATACACTGCTCAGCATAAATGAACACAGGAACAAAAACTTTTGACAAGACTGAGTTTCCTAGAACATTTTTTTAACCCATAGCATAAAAGTAAGGTTAATAATGTAACTTTAATTACAAAATCTTCAGTTTTACTCAAATGTTTTTTTCATACTTTAAATATTTTTATTGGGTTTTACAAAAATTGATATGAAAACATTCTAATTACGTGCAATAATAATTTAAAAAGTTGACGGTTATTAATATTAAGTTATCGTTAAACATTTGAGAATAAGTATAATCAGAAAAAGTTGACAGTTATTAATATTAAGTTATCGTTAAACATCAGAGAATAAGTATTAATATAAGCTCTTAAATTAACCAAATAATTTTGTGTGCTAGAAGAATGTAAAAAAGAAAGAGGGCAGAAAGAGAAAGAATGGGAAGGAAAAAAAGGTGGGTACAAAAAAAACAACCCATGACTTATTGAAACCAGCACTTCAGAGGAGACCACATCTACCACAGCATTCTAATTTAAGTATTATTTTTTTGACAACCAGATTGCCAGGTCATTCCTCTCACGGAATAATGTACAACATTGGCAGTGAAAAGCTTCAATTCAAATTAATTAATGCAATAATGAATATACTCCACATAAAAAACAACTACATCTTGTATTTTGTATGACCTCCATAATTTATCAGGACAGCACCAAGTCGTCTAGGCATGGAATGAACAAGGTGGCAAATATTGCAACATCAATCTGACGGGCCCCCTGGGCTGTGGGGTACTCGGTAGCCGAGCCGGTTGGTGCTGGGGCTGTCACGGTAGCGGGACCCGGTCCGTGACCCAGGGCGGTCAGTAAAAGGGGATGTTGAAAAAAGGGGAAATAAAGTTTTTATATATAATGTTTGTGACGCCACCTGTGGTATGCAGCTATATGGGGCCGCCGCTGCGGTGCAGATCCTCAGGAGCTGTTGGTGACGCAGCAGAGTTCGTTCAGCTCTCCACAGGCAGAGCTTAGCTCCAGGGCGGTGCAGTGATGGTTAATGAGGTAGATAATGCTGTGCAGTGTAGTGCAGGTGATGGCGCAGATAATAATTCTAGGACACAGTGGGCTGCAGTCTCCAAGGTTTACTCACAGTTGTTGCATTCCAGGTTCCCAGCGCCAGGGTAACCTCCCACGCCGTCCTGTGTTTACCAAGGCAGGGGTTCAGCAAACTCCCAGGTGTTTCAGGAGTACATAACGGGACCCCAGGCAGTGTGCCTTCCTCGGTCGTCTTCCTGCGCTGGCTCTCACCCTCCTGCCCTGCACCTCGCAACCACTGTCCCAAGCCAGTAACCTCAGATTTTGGTGGGCAACCTGCAGTCCCCAGAATCCTGTGTGGCCACCTTTTCGGCGATTTAGTTGCGGCTGTGAGCAACTACACCCTGAAAGTGCAGAAGCCTCCGGTTTCTAGCTGAGCCTTGTAGTTCTCCACTAGTTTAGGGGCCGGTCCCCTCTGCGGCCTGATCCCTCCACGCTCCTGCAGATTCGGGTGCACGGGTGGCTTCCGCACTCCCCGTGCCCCTGGGATCCCCTCACTCCTGGAGCCTTTCTCTGCTCCCTTCCTCTTCAGTCTCTCCTCCTGGGCCTCTTAATCTAGGCCCTCTTCCCTGAGCAGAGCTCCTACAAAGCTCCTGCTCCCACTACTTCGCCTCTCTGACTGTTCTGACCACTCCCAAGATGGCTCCCCTTTTTATTCTCCTGCTAAAGTTCTCCCCTGTACTTCCTCCACCCACACCCACTACATGGTTCCACCCTCCAGCCAGGGACCAGGGACTGTGCTCTCCCTTAGGAGCAATCTCGCCCTTCCCTCCTGAAGTGTAATGGATGTAAGTGTGTGGGTCCGGGTAGTACTCCATCCTTACCTGAGAGTGAGATACCACACCTCTGGGTGAGATGCAGTACCTCTGTGGCGACTGAACCCTCAGGGGCGCCACAAATCTTTTTGCATTCTTCAAGAACAACCTTTTATAGAGCCTGGGTGCTGGATGGTCAGTGAAGCTAAACTTGTCTCTTCAGAATTCCCAATAGGTGTTCTATTGGGTTTAGATCAAGAGACATAGCTGGCCACTGAATCACTTTTACCCTGTTCTTCTTCAGAAATGCAACAGTGGCCTTAGATGTGTGTTTTGAATTATTGTCATGTTGGAAAGGTGCACATCTACCAAGGGCATGGAGTGATGGTAGCATCGTCTCTTTCAACATAAAGCAGTACATCTGTGCATTCATGATACCATCAATGAAATGTTGCTCCCCAGCCCTCCATAAGGACCCTGCCACCACCAAGTTTCACTGCCGACACCGTGCATTTCCTTTGTTCGCCCTTATCATTGCAATGCCATACAGTTTTGAAACAATCAGTTCTTAAAAACATTTATCTTGGTCAAATGACTCCAGAGTATAGAGTCCCAAGTGTATTGTGTCACTGAAAACACTCACCCCTATTTGGCTTTCTACTTCTTTAGCTAACTGCAGTGAACTTGCATGTTGATTTTCTTCAACCCTTCTCATCAGAAGACACTCTTGTTTAAATGTTAAGTTCCATGATCGTCTTGGACGTCTTTGGGAGATGGTTGCTGTTTTATTTTTGTTACATTTTTGTATCAGGTATTCTGACTCATAACTAAAGCTTTGCTAATCTTTTTGTAGCCTTCACCTTTCTTGCATAAAGAAAGCATGATTGATCCACCCCCATATCTTAATGGTTGGCGAGATCTTCTTTTCCTGAAATTCTGTGCCCTTTTATCTCCACACATACCTTTGATCATTGTGGCTAAAGAGTTCTACTTTAACCTCATCGGTCCACAGGACTTGTTTCCAAAATGCATCAGGCTTCTTTAGATGTTCTTTTGCATACTTCTGACTGAATTTTATAGTGAGGACGCAAGAGAGGTTTTCTTCTGATGACTCTTCCATGAAAGCCATATTTGTGAAGGTGTCTCTGAACAGTAGAACAATATACCACTTCAGAGTCTGCTAAATCTTTCTGAAGGTCTTTTTCAATCAAGCAGGGGTTCTGATTTGCCTCTCTAGAAATCCTATGAGCAGTTCTCACTGAAATTTTGCTTGATCTTCCAGACCTTATCTGGACCTCCACTGTTCCTGTTAACTGCCATTTCTTAATTACATTTCAAACTGAGGAAAGGGCAACTTGAAAACGCTTTGCTATCTTCTTATAGCATTCTCCTGCTTTGTGGGCCTCCACCATTTTCATTTTCAGAGTGCTAGACAGCTGCTTAGAAGAAACCATGACTCCTGTTTTTTGGCACGAGGTAAGAGGAGGGTGGAGGATACCACACTAGAGAGTGGCCAGAAGATAGCGACATCTGGCTACAAGTGCACCTACACTGGATGGATCTGCTTTGCCTTCCAGTTACTGTAGCTGTGCAGATTTCCCTTGCTATGTTGTTGCAAGGAATAAACAGTTCTGTTTGTCTCCTAGAGCTCTCCGTCCTGAGTTATCTTAGCTGTTCCGATTTCTTTACTCCCCTCTGGTATAAATACTCACCTCTTAGCTTGAGTAGTTGCCAGTGAAGCTTTTATAACCTGGTTTGGAGCTGGAGGTGTGAGCTGTGTGAAGAGAGGTCATCTAGGAGTCGTCTCTGGAGAAATCTGTTTGGAAGTTTGTTTGAGTGTCTTCCTTTACCTCATCTCCTATTTGGTTTGCCTCATCTATTTCCTTCCGCTTTTCCCTTTCTGTAGTCTGGGAGCATGTTGAGTGATTGCTGTTTCTTCTATTCTTGTCTGTTTCCCTTTTTGTCTTTATGTTAGAGCAGGACTAGCGTTGCTGCGGCCCTATGCACTTGTCAGAGTCGTTCTCAGGGTAAAGCAGGGATAGGAATGTGATTGCCTTAAGGGGTGAAAGAGCCACTCTAGGGACGCTAGGGAGCTTAGGATTGTGCAGGGAAAGTGTCAGGGGTGCCCCCCTTTAATCTTTCCCTAGTGGTAGAGCTCCCCTTCCCTTCTGTCTTGCCGTACACCATCTTGCTTCCGGGAGAAGCATGACACAGAGGTCACCGAATTGAGCCCCGGAGTCAAGCCATGAAACTGGTATTGTGGATCAGTCCCATTTGCTATATTAGGGTAAAGTGCAATACAAGACACAATCAGTGGCATTGTTTCTGGAATAAAGTAGTCGTGTGTATTTAATCTATTATAATCACCAAATAAATAACATCAAATGCAAAAACAATAGAAAAAAAAAATTGAAAAATGGTGCACAAAATGTTTGTCATTAATCTAGCAATGTATACTATACAATGTATACTGAACCTGTATCTTTTTTTCCACCTATATGTAACTACAGTAGAAACGTTTTAGGCAGGTGTGCAAAAATGCTGAAAAGTAAGAATACTTAAAAAAATAGAAGTGTTAAAAGGTTATTTTTATCAATTAATCAAATGTAAAATGATTAAAGAAAAGAGAAATATAAATGAAATCAGTATTTGGTGTGAGTAACCTTTGCCTTCAAAGCAGCATCAAAATATCAATTCTTCTAGGTACACTTCCACACAGTTTTTGAAGAAACTCTGCAGGGAGGTTGTTCCAAACATCTTGGAAAACTAGCCACAGATTTTCTGTGAATGTAAGCTTGCACAAATCCTTCTGTCTCATCTTTTTATCCCAGATGGACTTGATGATATTGAAATCAGGGCTCTGTGTGGGCCATATAATCACTTCCAGGACTTCTTAGTCTTTTTACCTTGAAACAGTTCTTAATAACATTGGCTGTATGTTTTGGGTTGTAGTCCTGCTGCAGAATAAATTTGGAGCTAGTCATATGCCTCTGCCTATATTTCTCAGTATTGAGGTCATCATTAATCTTAACACATTCCTGCTCCATTTTTGCTGAAATGCAGCCCTAAACTTGCAAGGAACCTGCATCATGCTTCACTGTTGCCTGCAGACACTTATTATTGGACGGCTCTCCAGATTTTGCAAACAAGATGTCTTCTGTTAAAGCCAAATAATTCAAATTTTGACTCATTAGTCCAGAGCACTTGCTGCCACTTGTTCTGCACCCCATTTGGTATGTTTTTGTGCATAGTTGAGTCCCTTGGCCTTGCTTCCATGTCAAATGAATGGATTTTCACTGCAATTCTTCCATGAAGACCACTTTTGGCCAGTCGTCACCAAACCGTAGATGGGTGTAGCTTGGTCCCACTGATTCTTGCCATTTTTGAGATGATGGCACTGCTGGATATCTTCTGATTTTGAAGGGATGTAAGCATAATGTGTCTTTCATCTGCTCCACTAATTTTCCTTGGCCAACCACTGCGTTTAAGGTCTTCAAAGGTACCATTTTTCTTGGTAACCTCAATACTGAGAAATACAGGCAAATATTTATCCATCATGCAAATACCATTAGGGAGGCATCTGATATGCTCCAAATTTATTATGCAGCAGGCCAATGACTCCAAACCAACAGTCAAAGTCACTAAAAACAGTAATGATGAGCAAAAAGTCCTGGAAGTGATAACATGGCCCCCACAAAACTCTGATCATCGAGTCTGTCTGGGATAACATGAACAACAGACAGAAGGATTTGAACAAGCCTACATCCACAGAGATTCTAAGGTTAGTTCTCCAAGATGTTTTGAACAACCTCCCTTTTGAGTTCCATCAAAAATTGTGAGCAAGTGTACCTACAAAAATTGATGCTTTGATGCTTTTTTGAAGGCAAAACATTGTCACATTAAAAATCCTCCTCAACATTGAATTTGCAACACCAAGAAGGAAAAGTAGTGGAATTTCAGAAATCACAGGATCGAGAGACATGTTAATAATATGCAAATGAAAAAATGCAGACGAAGTTTAGAAAACATCTCGATCTATTTCGTATTTTCAGCGCCACACGCAGAAATATTCACATCTACATGCCTTGACATGCCATTCATGAGATTATTAATTGTTGTCTGAAGAATCTTCTGCTGCACTGAATGCAATTTGGTACGCAAATCATCAAAATCTACTGCTTGCAGCTCCCTTTGCAATTGTCGACCAATGATGTCCCAGATATACTTGATCAGGACACTATAGGCTATGGTAGCGAATTCAGGTAATGAAGGCTGCTTGAAGTAGTAAAAGCAACATGCAGCCTGGAGTTGTTGTTTTGAACAATGGCTCCTGGGACACTTTGGAGAAATGGCCATAAAACTGGCTCAATGACCAAGTCAATGTAACGCAGGAAGTAGGATCAGTCTGACATTCCCTTGTAAAGGCCTTTTAATGGTGTTAGCCTTATGGTCACGTCAGACTGAAAATATGACTTGTAGTGATCCTTTCTGTGTCGCAAGCGAAATTTGTTGTCAAATACGAAGTCTAAGGAATCAAGCAATGTCTTCGCAAACCATCAGAAAGCATTTGCAAGATATTGGGCTATAAGCCAGATATCCAACTACAGGTGTTCCATTGA
The DNA here is from genome assembly GCF_046119375.1 of Phyllobates terribilis. Classification (NCBI taxonomy): domain Eukaryota; kingdom Metazoa; phylum Chordata; class Amphibia; order Anura; family Dendrobatidae; genus Phyllobates; species Phyllobates terribilis. Next base: position 338,646,196 of record NW_027362762.1, on the reverse strand, counting down.
TCTTATGCCATTATCATTTTGCAAAACAAGACAGCAATGATGCTGGAATAGAGGTCTATCCTCTTAAAAAATGGAATGAAATGTCACTTTTGTCCTTGACGCACTGATAGCCAAAAATTACATGGGCAACACCATGAAAAAGTCTTTATGATGCAATGTAAAAGTGTTCCAGGAGCCATTTTCAGCACAAGAACGCCAGGCCGCATATTGATTGTGCCACTGTAAGTAGCCAGCGTGGCCTACAGAATCTCTAGACTTGTCTCCGATCGAGCACACCTGAGACATCAATGGTCGACAACTCCAAGGGGAGTTACCAACAGCGAATCTTAATGACTTTTGTCCCCAAGTACATTCGGCGTGGCAGAATCAAAAACAAGGCTGCTTTATTTAAAACATGATGTACCAAATGAGACAAAAACCACACCGTAATAATAATACTACTAATAAATACGCATGTAAAAAATGCTCTCAAAAACGCAATATAGAAAATGCTATTAATCTATTTTAACTAATAGGTGCAGAAATTCTACAGAAAATCTGCAACATCAAAAACTCACCAAATACTCATCGTCGGAACGTAGCCTAAAGGTTTTGGGACATAAAGGTGTGAATCCTGTAAAAGGAGAATTTAATGAGCGCATGTATTATTTTTTTACGTTTTTTTCCTCTCAGAGGTCTTTTTGGTTAGAGAGGTGTCAGAATTTGTAAATCAATTGAATAAGCACAGGATCTTGTCTTTTTCCCATTTTTTCTTCTTTTTCCTTGTTCTCTTTTATAGATTGTGAAGTAGTTGGAATTTGTAAGTCAGTTAAATTGAACGGCATGACAATTTTCTTCTTTTTTAATATTTTGCTTGTATTGTCATACTATTTAATTACTGTGCAGTAACAGGAAAATAGGATTAAAGATAATTAGAATGGTACAACTGATTAACAGGACCCAGTGTCAATTTGATAATGGTATGAAACTACCCTAAAAACGTGTTGATTTTTCTTGTTATTTTTTAAATTTATTTATGCGTTATAGTATTGGGGGAAAAATATTCACTAATTTAGGGTTAAGGATCATAGAGTGTGGAAGGGATTACAGAGGAGAGGTTCATAGTGTCTGTAATATAGCACTGGCGGGCTAATTATGGCAGTGAAGGAATGGGTTGGGATTTTTTATCCTCTTTCTTCTCCACGTTCCTTCCCACACCTCTCCCCCTACACAGTTCTCTATGGCCTAGTGCCAAATAGTACTATTGGAATGGGAAGCTGTATGAGACAAATTGAGTGTTAGGATAATATTGAAGAATATAAGGGGTCTAATTAGTTGAATAGGAGTTGAGCTGTAGTTCTTACCTGTGCTGAACACAACTGAGCGGTGGAAGTGCTAGGTTTCGGACTTTACCTGATATTGTAACCTATGCTAAGGATAGATCAAGAATGTCATAAGACTGGACAACTCCTTTAAACTCTACACAGTCCCACTAAATGTTATCTCCCATTTATACTTAGCCATAAAAACATTACCTAAGTAACGGATAAAAAGGATTGTTAGTGTGATGTCCCAACCCATGTTTCGCCCACCATGAAGTAGATATTATTTTTACTGCAGCACAGCAGTCAATACTGTTACATATATTGTTATTACTATGTAGTTATTATATGGTTAAGTATTATTGCAAGCTATTGGAAAGCCTGAAGTATGTAATATATGGACTTTATATACTGTACATGTATCATTTGTTGATGTTGGGTTACGATATGTACTGTATCATATGTAGTGTACCAGCACTTTGCCATATTCTCGTGTTGTATGGATTTGAACCTTCTCAGCATCTGCTAATGGCTATTGCTGTCTGTATATATAAAGACAGGCACTCTTAATAGACTTTGGCTTAGTGATTTATGTGAAGTCAATTTTGTGGAGTTTAGGCACTCCAGACAAGAGTTGTATAGTGCATGATCCAGTGTGATTGAATGGTAGTTTCATCTAAAAGATACATTATTTTTAAATTGCTTTTATAAAATTGATGTGTTTTATCTGATTGACCTTGCACCTCTGGATTAAGTGTTTGGTTTGATAAAGTGGAAACATTGCTTAAAGGGGTATTCCCATCTCCCAGATCCTATCCCAATTTGCGGTACGTGTAATAATAACAATATAAGCAAATACCTCCAATTAGAAATGTAGTATAGTTCTTCTGTTTCGCTATGTCGATTATCCCATGAGAAGGGCATTGCAGTAGCTTCGGTATCCATGGTTACGGCCACTAACAATTAACTAAATAACTGTCACTATATGAGTGGTCATAACATGGATACCTAAGCTATTGCAATGCCCTGCACATGGGGTAAATGACATAGCGAATCAGAAGAATTATACTACAATTCTAATTGGAGGTATTTGATAATATTATTATTACACCTAATACACATTGGGATAAGATCTTGGAGATGGGAATACCCCTATAAGTAAAGACGTTTGACGCTCCCTGACAAAGCCAGTGTGAAACGCACATTGGTGCACGTTGGGGGTCTCACTTGAAACATTATTTTCTGGGTGTTACTTGGCTGGTGAATTTTCATCTGTCCTATCCTGTTTTACCATTTTTCCTATTGCACTACAGTACAGCCACATTTTGTTTATAGTGCTCTACTGCTCCTGATAGCTTATTTGTTACTACAGTGCTTTTGAAACCTATTACCAAGCTTGCAGGGCATATGACAAGTTTGTTGGTTACTAGCACCAAGCACCTTGTTCATACCAATAGTGTGGGATAGTTGAGGCCTCACAAAGAGTTTGTGGTGGTCTCCATGCTTACATTTTTGTTTTTAACCTTTTTACATTTTTTTCAATAAAGCTTTTTTAGAACATTGTGCAAGCCACGTAGGAATTTGGAGTTTTTGAATGGTAGTTATCCTAAGTAAAGAAGTGCCAGGTCATTGTACAAATATGTGCTTACTAGTTTGGAGGGGTTGGAAATTTTTAAAAATGCATTTACATAAAGTGCTGCTAATACTTCTACTTGTAGAGGTGCTCTTGAGGCCTCATTCTTTGAAGTAATTTTTTATTGCACCACATGCAATTCTCCAGACAGTGCTTCTTCTGCTCCCCCTCCTCTTGCAACTGATCAGCTATAAATCACTCCTGTTATTAAGGATTGTACCATTACCAAATTACTGATACAATTATACACAACCGGTTTATTCTTAACATATTAGATGTTCTATGGATGTCTTGAAAAACATATTTAAAGGGTAGCTACCAAGGTTAGACTGAAGTTTGTAGTGATTCATCATTCATTGTGTACTGGCACCGAGTCCCACCCACATGTACATTCAATTCTATGACCACATTGTATGTCCGTTCTTCACTTCAAATTAAATCAATGGATTGTTCATCTAAGTGTCCGTTTACACGGACCAACCAGAGGCACTAAACTACCCCCAAATCGGTAAATATTTACTGATCATAGTCATCTAATAGCATGTTCACACATGAAGACAGCAATAAACAATGTGCAGTGTGCATCTGTAATGGATCGCTAAGTGCACATAGGCTGCCTTGGTTCTCAGCAGTGTGAGTCCTATTTGCACAGAACCATGATTTTTTACACTGCGGAAAAGATCATTTCACCTGACTGATGAATGAGCGTTTTGCTGGTTCATCGGGTAATCGGCAGCCTGTTTACACTGAAAGATTATTGTAAATTGAGCGTACTTCAGAGCGCTTGTTCACGATAATCTTTCAGTTTAAATGCAACTTAATGCATAGGTCCTCCAATGCAAGAGATGCTGTTTGTAGCCAAACTCTATGCTATTTGATAGAGGCCCAAATGAGGGGCCCTCAAAAAGAAAGGGTTTTTGTAGTAGTTATAAAAAACTCTGTACATAGTATCTTTATGACTGATGAAGATGTTGGTACCGCACTGAAATGTGTTGAATATATACTTTAATCCTTTTTTCTTTATATTTCCGTTTGTTGTTTTATTCAATTATTTTTTTAAAGAATATTTTAATAAAGCATTCATTAATTACACATTCTGTTGAATCCTCCAATTTTCTGTTGTGACTTCTCCAAGGATCAGCAATTTTTTATGCTAATTACATAGAATTGCCTAATAGATATTCTGAATACTGTTTTTCTAAAGCAAACGATCCCTTTAAGACTGGTTTCTGGGCCAACAAATAACGTGCTTAACCTCACATACCATATCAGGCTGGACCTACACGTGTCCAGGATTACCACATTACTACACATGTGAAAGTACAAGGGGTCAAGTAGCTATAGACTGGTAATCTAAATCTGTGAATCCAACTTTAACCTTAAAGGGTCCCCTTGAATTGTATGTGCAGGGAAGTGATTACGAAATATTATTGTTTTATTTGTTATGTAGAAAAGCATTTTTTGCAGTGATAATTTTGTTTGGACACAGTGGCTCAGATTCATAATTTGCAATATTAGTTTCCATTTTTTTTGCCGAGTTCTTCAAAATGGCCCAAGTGACTCGTTATGAATGGTCTTGTTTTGTCTACAACATTTTTCAGCTTTTTTAAGAGCAAAAAAGTCACATGTTCTGCAAAATGTTGCAAAAATCTCTGCTATACATATACTCCAGGTGGAAGCTGAAAAACATTTGCACAAAAATGTTGCTATTTATTAAAAAGCTGCATTTGTTAAATCAGTCTAAAACATTCGCAAAAAAAACGCAAAAAAAATCTGAAAAATAAAAGAACAAAAGAAAACTTTAAAAAAGGTGCAAATTTTGATGAATTTGTCACAAATAAAAAAGTCACTAATTAAGCGATAGTCACGCCGAAAAAATGGCAAAAATACATTGATACATCCTGCTCAGTCTGTCTTCTCTCGTAATTTCAGTCTCTCAACCCACTTGCAAAAAAGTCTCCATGGAACGAAAAAATTATATTTGGTTAGATTCTATATGATTATTGCTTCTTTTATTGTTTCCTGAGTGGGATACACCAGATACTCATCTGGATAACTTTCATGGATTTTTTAGAACTGTAGCTCCGTTAAGATGTAAAAGAAATCCTAAGTGTTAAAATATATGAGCCAGGATCCAAATGAGAGGCAGTAGTTGTGATTTACTGAAGATAAAATGTACTCATGGCATCAGGATTGTGATGTGATTCAACATCAAGTTATTTCAACAAGTTTGTTACTATAACAATATGTAAAAAAAAACTATAACTCAACCATTTACATTGACAGTTTAGGGTTAAGGACCTTGATTTTTTTTCCTTGCTTTTTCGGCAACAAACACAGTGGGCAACCTTCCCTCTTTGTTCTGATGTGATGAAAAAGGACAAAAGCAAGTAGAAAATATGAGCAAAGACTGTTATGGTGGAGAAGGCTTATTTACTGGCTATTGAGAATTGAAATGCTTTTCTGAATAAATCTTCATGATTGTATCTTAATAGCGGAGCCATTGTTTAAGGCGCTGTTGGTTTTGCCCTTGGAAAAGTCATTTCAATTTCAGAAATATAGGAAAAGCCATTTAGTCTAATCCATATATGACAGTAACACAGAGGAGATGGCCAGTTCACATGAAAATCACAGTGTAGTCATAAGCTGCTGATGTGTTAGCCTAGAATTGTTATAATAAGATATTCTGTTGTCAGAATACACCATCCGTACCCACCACCAGAATTATCAGTGTCACACATACAATGTATATGATCCTACCCCTATGTATATAATACTGTATGTACATACATATGTGTCACTGTCCTGTATAGACGTGCAGAATACCAGATTATTATATAAAATGAAAATATAGCTGATCTAATACTTAATGATCCTATTTCCACATCTCAAGAAGGTTTCTCAGAACTGCAAGTGCAATATATCATTATTATATTCTGAACTCCACCAAGACATCATTTTCCAGTAAAAATAATCATCTTAAATTAACATTATCTGGACTCTGAACAGAAATCTTTCTGATCCAGGGGCAATTAAAGTGAAAGCCTAATTCCCCTGATCGCAGAGAAGATCTAGGACTGCTATCTTGTTAAGTGCTTTGTTAATTGTGATTGCTATGGCAACTGACCCTTTTCCTTAAGCTTTCCCTATAGGTAAAGTCATCTAACTTTGGCACATAGACCCCTGCATATATATACATGCAGAGACCCCTATATTTTCAGAACTCACCTTATATCCAAGTTGCAAGCATAGTGAGAAGTTTATTCCTGTAGACACAGAAGGGAGCAGTTGTAGGAACTCTTTGGCATAGGAAAATTCCTCCAAGGCTCAGAAGATTCATAGATGATGGTGCTGAGCTGGTAATGGAGCATCCTTTGATTGGGTTAGTTCCCAGGTCAGATATTGTGATGAGTGTCCATCTCTCATCAGTCACAGCTCTCCATGCCTGTGCTCTGGAGACTTCCAGCAGCCATCCCCCCAGCTCTGTGTCTTGTAGGTTGAGCTAAGTGGCGCCCTCAGCAGTTGTGCAGGGGTACCAGCTGCCGGGATGATGGTTGCAGTCACAGGCAGGTTTCAGCACTGGGTGTGTGGACAGCTCCTGCTTCAGCAGCTCTGGGACTGTCCCTGCACTCAGCTCCGATCACAGCTCCTGCCTGGCTGCTCTGCCCTCCTCCCCCTGCTGCTGCCACATCCAGCATGGACCTGAGCCTGGCACTGCTCCTATCTGCCAGCATGGTGCCCACTGACACTGCCTCATACCTGCTATTCCCTCCACATGCCCCTCTATATGGTAAACCTTTTACTTTCTTTTGCAGATCATATTCAGTAAAGTCCAAGTCACATTGTTTAAAGGGAGGTTCTATCCATTTATCACATCTGTAAAGGTCCATGCACACTATGCAGTTTCGAAGCACTTTTTTTTCTGCATACAAATGCATTAATATTGGCAAATTTAGGCAAATTCAACACCAGTTATCTCAAGTTTAGTTTTATTTTTTTATGAATATGTGTTTTGATGTTTTTTTTTGGTACATTACTTTTCTGCAGGTTTTTCATGCAATGTTTTGGGTCTTTCCTTCTCCTATGACGTCACAGTAACTCCCTGTAACAAGTCACACCTGCTTTTTTGGGTGCTGAAACATGCAACGTGCATAATAAAATGCAGCAACACTTCTACATGCATTTTTTTCGATGCAGTTAATGAGTATCCACGATGAGTTTTTGGTAGGTTTTTTACGCTGCATATGTTCAAAAAAAGGCAAGTAACCTATTTTACTTATTAGGGCTGTTATATCTCTCAAATGTTGTAACATCTCTCAAATGCTGTGCCTTTTGTCTTATGAATTCATTTGTAATCAGCCTGAAGAAGGAGCCTCTGTGCTCTGACAGCTTGCATATATATATTTTTTTCTGGTTACCCAATAAAGGTATAACCCAAAAATACTTTTGTCATTTTTGGCATAAAAGTATTTACATTGATTTTTCTGGCTAACACGGTACCACAATATAACTTTGTATTGTACATCACTTATTAGGGCTCATACTCATTTGTGAGAAAAATGGACCAGTGCAATCAGATAAAAAATCGGATTGCACTCTGACCAATGTTAATCTATGAGTTATAGCTCATCTACGATTTTTTTCTCAGCTCAGAAATCAGACTGAGAAAAAAAATCGCAGCATGCCATGTATATCGGACGAGACTCGGCAATGCAAGTCAATGGGTGCGAGAAAAAAAACGGAATTCAAAGAGACCATGATTTTTTACTATATACAACAATATTGTGTCGCTGCTGTATATACCACAAGCCATCAGACGATTGCAGCTTCAAGTCCCCTAAGGGGACTAGTAAGAACAGAGAAAAGTAAAAAAAAAAAAGTTTTAAAAAATATGACAAAAAAAAGATTAACTTGCCCTCCTTTACCCCCCATTAAAAATAAAGATAATTAAAAAAAATACATGTATGTGGTATTGCCGTATTCAGAAAAGGCCAATCTATCAAAATATAAAAATAATTAGCCCGATCGGTAAACACTGTAAGCAAAAAAAATTCAAGAACGTAAAAATTAAGATTTTTGGTCGCTGCAATACCACAATAAATGCTGTAAAAAGAGATCAAAATGTTATACAGTACAGACCAAAAGTTTGGACACACCTTCTCATTTAATGATTTTTCTGTATTTTCATGACTATGAAAATTGTACATTCACACTGAAGGCATCAAAACTATGAATTAACACATGTGGAATTATATACTTAACAAAAAAGTGTGAAACAACTGAAAATATGTCTTATATTCTAGGTTCTTCAAAGTAGCCACCTTTTGCTTTGATGACTGCTTTGCACACTCTTGGCATTCTCTTGATGAGCTTCAAGAGGTAGTCACCGGAAATGGTCTTCCAACAATCTTGAAGGAGTTCCCAGAGATGCTTAGCACTTGTTGGCCCTTTTGCCTTCACTTTGTGGTCCAGCTCACCCCAAACCATCTCGATTGGGTTCAGGTCTGGTGAGTGTGGAGGCCAGGTCATCTGGCGTAGCACCCCATCACTCTCCTTCTTAGTCAAATAGCCCTTACACAGCCTGGAGGTGTGTTTGGGGTCATTGTCCTGTTGAAAATAAATGATGGTCCAACTAAACGCAAACTGGGTGGAATAGCATGCGGCTGCAAGATGCTGTGGTAGCCATGCTGGTTCAGTATGCCTTCAATTTTGAATAAATCCCCAACAGTGTCACCAGCAAAGCACCCCCACACCATCACACCTCCTCCTCCATGCTTCACGGTGGGAACCAGTCATGTAGAGTCCATCCGTTCACCTTTTCTGCGTCGCACAAAGACACGGTGGTTGGAACCAAAGATCTCAAATTTGGACTCATCAGACCAAAGCACAGATTTCCACTGGTCTAATGTCCATTCCTTGTGTTCTTTAGCCCAAACAAGTCTCTTCTGCTTGTTGCCTGTCCTTAGCAGTGGTTTCCTAGCAGCTATTTTACCATGAAGGCCTGCTGCACAAAGTCTCCTCTTAACAGTTGTAGAGATGTGTCTGCTGCTAGAACTCTGTGTGGCATTGACCTGGACTCTAATCTGAGCTGCTGTTAACCTGCGATTTCTGAGGCTGGTGACTCAGATAAACTTATCCTCAGAAGCAGAGGTGACTCTTGGTCTTCCTTTCCTGGGGCGGTCCTCATGTGAGCCAGTTTCTTTTCAGCGCTTGATGGTTTTTGCAACTGCACTTGGGGACACTTTCAAAGTTTGCCCAATTTTTCGGACTGACTGACCTTCATTTCTTAAAGCTGCTTTTTTCTTGCTATAATACAAATTCTAACAGTCTATTCAGTAGGACTATCAGCTGTGTATCCACCTGACTTTTGCACAACACAACTGATGGTCTCAATCCCATTTATAAGGCAAGAAATCCCACTTATTAATCTTGACAGGGCACAACTGTGAAGTGAAAACCATTTCCGGTGACTACCTCTTGAAGCTCATCAAGAGAATGCCAAGAGTGTGCAAAGCAGTCATCAAAGCAAAAGGTGGCTACTTTGAAGAACCTAGAATATAAGACATATTTTCAGTTGTTTCACTACTTTTGTTAAGTATATAATTCCACATGTGTTAATTCATAGTTTTGATGCCTTCAGTGTGAATGTACAATTTTCATAGTCATGAAAATACAGAAAAATCATTAAATGAGAAGGTGTGTCCAAACTTTTGGTCTGTACTGTATATATTCCAAAATCGTATCAATACAAACGTTGTCTCGTCCCTCAAAAGATAAGCCATCACACAGCTCCATCAACTGAGAAATTAAAACATTACGGGTCTCGGAAAATGGAGACGCAAATCCCAAAACTTTTGGGATGGAAACTTAAGATTTTTTCCTTTACCACTAAAATAATAAAAAACTGGACATGTTTGGCATAGTCATAATCATACTTATAAGTAGAATCAATTGTACCACAGAAAGCACACTGTAAAAACAATGCCCAAAAAAACAATGTCAGAATTGCATTTTTTTCACTATTTCTCCCTACTTGGAGTTGTTTTCCCGCTTTGCAGTACACTAAAGCAGCAAAGTGAATGGTGTCATTCAAAAGTACAACTCATCCCACAAAAAAACAAGCCCTAATATGTCAATGTGGACTGAAAAATAAAAAAGTTATGTTTCTGTAATAGAAGGGGAGGAAAAAACAAAAACGCAAAAATGGAAATTGGCCACGTTGTGAAGGGGTTAAGTTGTAATTAATGAAGCTGTGATGGTTTTGGCTCTCTAAAGATTGTTTAGTCTGAATATGTATGGCATATACCTGACTGTGTATGTATAACAGACATTTGCCTATATTTTCATTATACAGATAAACTCTTAATATAAAATTTGACTAAAATACATCTGCTTATTCAATATGTGGCCAAAGTTACCAGCAGCCAACACAAAATACAGAGGACTCATATTTAGGAGTCTGTTGTATTCATGAAGAGAGCACACACTGTGCTCAGGCATATGACAGCTGTGAGTTACAGGCCTTTACATTTGCTGTTTGCATTGATCTGGACAGATTCGTCAACTGCATTTATTGATCACTCTGCCAGCCTAAATGGAATCTGTCAGCAGTTTTTCGTTATTTAATCCAAGAGCAGCATAATATAGGGGCAGTTAGCCTGATTCCAGTGATGTGTCACTTATTAGGCTGTGTGCTTTAGTTTTAATATAATCAGTGTTTTAATAGCAGGAGATCATCACTACAGGACTAGGTCTCATGTGCACAGCAGTCAGGCTAATCCGTGTAACCCCACCCCAACCACTGATTGGAAGGAAGCTGCCAATCAGGGATGTGGGTGGGGTTATATACAGCCAAGATTTTTCTGCTACTACTACATCTACAGCAGAGAAAACAGGGATTCTTTCCAAACTCCTCCAAGTAGTCCAGTAAGTGATAAATTGCTGGAATTGGACTCTCTGCCCCTACATCATTTTGCTCTCAGATTACATAGCAAATACCTGGTGACAGATTCCCTCTAACCTTGGACTATAAATGATTGAACAGTAATAAGAAATCTCCCCCACAGTCTCGGTACAGTACAGTTTGTTCTAAATTGTGCTTTGGTATGCGAATGGTGTGCCCAAACTTACAGTCTATGTGACTTTACATTTTTAACTCCAGGGTGTATTTGGAGAGAGCAGAGGTACGGGCATGAATGTATAGCGAAGTACAACAATGACTCCGGTGTCTGGGTTATCATTTACTATTTAGAGATCTTAGTGTTGATAACTTGTTTAAAACTGATCCCATCATTATGGAAAATTATAATAATAACACAACGGCTACTCGTACTCATCCAAAGGCTGTTTCAATATTTATTCATGAACAGAAGAGAGAGAATCCGTCAGGCAAAGCTTTGAAACATCCGCCTGGGAAATGTCCTCAGCAGTGTGAGAGTAAAGCAGCTTTACACACAGCTATCCAGTGCTGAGACTATGTACAGAACATATCTCCAGAGACATACGTCAAATATCAATGGGAGGACAAGACTTCCGGCATCATCTCCTGCCTCCCTGTGATTCTACAAGGTGAACATGTAGAATACGGATCAACCTTATTGTTTTCACCATAACACTGATTACACCAGAAGGGGATCTCATAAGAGACGATGGAAAGGTTTCACTCATAAACGGTATACAGATGAGATAAAAGCATCACCCAGAAACCTAGACTCTGGTTTCTAAAATATTTATATACATTCATATCATGCATTTACCAAGCCTGAGGCGCTAAACCTCGGATCACTAGTGAAATACTAGTTATAGCTAAAAAAAACATACAGTAAAATCTGAATAAAAAGCAAAGTGAACACATGCATCAGAGGGAATCTGTTATATCTGTGCTGCCATTTTTTAAAGCCTGAAATGGAAGATTTGGTGGAGTCGTCCAATATCATGTCCTTTCCAAACCTCAAATAGTTTATGTGCACAAACTAAAAATGTAATAGAGTGAAAGACAAACATATTAATGCAGGGAAAATGCTGTCAACATCTCTTTTAATACATTTTGTAGGAAATACCTGTGTATAGATGGCTAACATGTCCATAAAATATAATATTCCTGACATACAGTATGTCAAAAAAGTATTATTTTGGTAGATAACTGGATAATATGCATTGGATTACAATATTTTATTTTACGTTCATTTGAAAGAATAGGGATAAGTTGTTGTTCATCCTGTCTCTGATTATAATGAGCCTGCAGAAAACTGTTCCTGAAAGGACACAAAGTATGAGTCTTAGCAATGGTGTTAGTGTGAAAATTGCAAGATTTCTTTTTTTTGTTTTATTCTTAATTGCTGCAATTTATAGATTAATTTTGGTTAATTTTGATTAATTATGGAAAAAAGAGAAGGAAAACCAGCTTCCAAAAATAGCAAAATTTATTGAAGTAAATCCACACAGTTAAAAAAGTTTAAGTGATGTCGGGGAATCTCACATAGGAAAAAATAGGCAACGCGTTTCAAAGACAATCCTGTGTTCTTTGTCAAAGCTTTTTTTAACTATGTGGATTTACTTCAATAAATTTTGCTATTTTTTTAAGCTGGTTCTCCTTCTCTTTTTTCCATTTAAACACATGAGGCCACACGTATCCTTGCTTCCTTGCACCAAGAGCCTACAGCAATCAGGTGAGCTGATCAAATTATTTTTTTTTCTTTTTGTGTCATTTTGTATCAGTGGGTTATTGCTGAGTTCATGAATGGAGAATTGGATCTCCCTCCCTATGATTTTGCATATGAAATCTACTGCATTGCGCCTTTAGAAATATATAGTGTATATATTGTAAAGTGGCTAATGGTCGCATAGTCGATGGGAGGTATGTGTCACAGAGATGGCTGGTCTCTGATGTAGCTTGGAGTGTTTCTCTAGTGCACGTAAGCATTAAGAGGATCATTTGGTGCACCTGGGACCGGGTTATGGGTAGCTTGAGACATGGGCGGGTCCAGCAACCCACATACCTCACCTCTGGGTGTGGTTAACAGCCTATATAATGGATGGTCTGTGGGTTTGGAGGGAGAAGGCCTCCTGTGTTTGTCTTCAGACCGAGCCAGGATACTGGACGCTACCCCAGTCTGTGTGCCCACAGGCCTGCCTGAGCAGAGACCAGCTAAGGACAATTTACTTTGTTTGCTCGATCTAAAGGCTGTTTGCTTTTCTGTTTGGCTTCTGGGTATAAAGCAATAAACCCACATGAACTTTTAATGGAACAAGCCTCCTGTTTTCCTCCTCCCGTCGCACCCAAGTAAGTAAAACCCCATACTATATATATATATATATATATATATATATGTATGTATATATGTATATATATATAACAGATTTTCATTTCTATTAGAATTTGTATAATCTGAATGAATAATGTGTTACGCATATGTGACACTTTTTTTCTTGATGCTAAGTAAAAGTAAAATTCATATTTATATGGAAATGTACAGCAGTGTATGTGAGTTGCATTATGTATTTATGTATAAGAAAGCAAAAAGTCAAAATCTGACAGGGATGATCTTTTTATAGCTGTGAATAATGTATCCCTAAGGAATATTATATGGAGTCATCAGTAATGGTCTGTGCTTGAGGAAATACAATGGAATACTGTTGTATGGAAATACTGAGACAGAAACAGAACAATAAAGTAGTAAAATAAATCCGTTTCTATAGAAATAACTTTCCAATCGCTGGTGGTCTGACCACTGGACACCCACCGATCCCAAGAATCAGAGCTCTGAAGATCCCTATGTGAAAGGAATGCTAGTTGATCATACACACCTCCGCTCCATTCATTCTTATGGAAGTGCCAAAGACCAGCGGGGTGCAACGCTCGGCTATCTCCACCGGTCCCATTGAGTGGAGAGGAGGTGAACATGATCAACCACTGCTTCATTCACACAGAGCTCTTCAGTGACTCAGTTCTCGGAATCAGTGGGGGTCCCAGAGGCTGGACCCCCAGGGAACGATATTTTATTTACTATCAAATCGATTTGGGATAACTTCCAAATGTGAAAAAAACCCTTTAAGAGAATGGTTTAAAACAATGCAACAAAAACGGCATGTATGACTCCAGCCTAAGCTTTGTTTCAGATATTTTGCAGTAAATCCAACGGCCAGGGCCAGAGATTCTAGCACGGATATGAGATGCTCATCTTTATGTTTCACAGTCTAGTTTGATATGACAGGTTACTTTGACATTTTTTGCAGCCCAGTTGCTAAGAAATGCAATGTATTTCTGTTCCTTTTGTAAAGAGCATGCTGTGCACCTTTTATTTTCTGTATCAAAGTTATAATCAATACTTAAAGGGAATCTGTCAGCAGGTTGTGTTATGTAATCTGAGAGCAGCATGATATAAGAGCAGAAAGCCTGATTACAACTAAGCATCACTTACTGGACTGCTTGGTTCAGTTTTGATAGAATCTCTGTTTTTCCTGCTGTAGATGTAGCGGAGGACAGAATGTTGAGCTCTGTGTGATCCCACCCACACCACTGATTGGCAGCTTCCTGTGTACACTGTACGTTGCCATCTAGCTACCAATCAGTGGTGGGGTGTGGTTACACAGATTATGTGGTCTGGTTTGCATGCAACCCCTAGACCAGCAGTGATAATCTCCTGCTGATAAAATATTGATTGTATTGAAACTACAGCACATTGCCTAGTAAGTGACACATCACTGAAATCAGACTCTCTGTCCCTACATCTGCTCTAAAAATAAATAGCCAAAACCTGCTGACAGATTCCCTTTAAAACTTTTCAACATGTATTGAACACACAACAATTACGTACACATATACACAAACAAATCTTCATCTGAATAAAACTTTGAAATACATTTTAACATGCTCAATTACCAAAGAAAAAAAAAACATTAAAATGAGTAGAGAAAAATATACGTAAGATCCAGATAGTAAAGTCATTATGTTATTATCTCTTTTTGAAGGGAATTTGTCAGTAGGATCAACCCTCCTAATCAGTCTATATTGGCATGTAGGTCATAGAAAGCTGAATAAAATTAAACCACAGTTGATTATATTTTTCCCAATATGTAAACTGTTAAGTTCTACGAGTGGGGCGTAGATCTTACTGAGAATCTGCCTCCAGAGCTTATTTAACTGAAAGGGACATGTAATGACTGACCGTCTGCTCTTCTGATGTACATGTCTCACACTGGTAACTTCTCCTTTCTTTTAAAATAAGCTCTGGAGGCAGATTCTTGGGAGATCTGTGTCTGTCCCATAGATCATAACAGCTCATTTACATATTAAGAAAATAACAGATTTCTCTGGAGTAATACATTGGATTGCAGATATCAATGCATTTTATTCAACTTACTATTCCCTGCTTAGGAGCGTTGATCCTACTAACAGATCCCCTTTAATTTGCAATTGAAAAAATGAGGGTACAAATTCATGAAAAATGTAATGAGTGGCACCACATGTACTTGGCACAGCAGCAGAATTATTTAAGATTGGATTGTGTTTCCATTACCAAATATAATACACAGCAGCCAAAGGAAACACAATAAAGACATGCCTAAAATATAAGAAAAGCTAAACAGAATTTTCTGAAAATTGGATGTCATTATTCTAGTCATTTTTGGCTGCTAAGGTCACCTTGTCCTGTATGACATCCTCAAGATGAGGACAATTTCAAAAAGGTTATTTTTCATTTTCAGACTTTCTAAGGTTAGTTTTAATGGATAAAAAATGTTTTAAATTAAACTACTACTTTGACAGACTTAACTGATGAAACTGGGCAGGGATGGGTGAAAAGTCTGAGCAACATCTTGTATTAGTCACTCTGTGGTAAAAATTTCTAAGGAATCCTGGAATTGATTCTTTTCAGAACTGACACAAGCAGAGGTGGATAAACCTTTGGTGCAATCTGTGCAGCTGAATATGGTCCCTAGAAGTATGGGGGCCCACTTCTACCTCCAAAGCAGGTGAAATTGTCCATTATGATGAGCTATTAGGCTCCAAAGGGCCAATACACTGAAGAGCAAAAGGGTAACAATGTTTAGAACTTTTGGCTTTCAGGCTCCATATCTCACCATCCACTCACTAATCCATTACTGCTTCGTATGTGAGACTACCATCATTTCACAGACAGTCTTCTTGGCTATCTCATACATAAATTTGACTTGCAACTATTTTGCATATTACAAGTCATATTGCAAGTCAAATTTATGTATGAGATAGTCAAAATGATTGTCTATAAAATGATGGCAGTCTGAGGCTATGTGCCCACGTAGCAGATTTGATGCAGAGCGTTTTTGCCTCTCTCTGGCAGAAAAAAAAGCATGCAGATTTACATGCGTTTTTTCTGCCAGAGAGAAGCGTTTTTTCAGCGTTTTCATATGCGTTTTTTCAAGCAGTTTTCCAAGCGATTTTGAGCATCACTTGGAAAAGTGCTTGACAAGTTGGTCACACAATATAAATCCATGCAACCGGCATGGATTTATAATGTGTGAACAACTGATGCTTTAAATGCAGCATCTATAGTAAAAAAAAAGAATTAAAACGTTAAAAATAAAAAAAAACCTGTATACTCACCTCTCCGGTCTTCTCCGGTCTGCTCCCGGCGGCGATCCTCTCTCCTCGCGTCCCGCTGTGTACTGTCAGGACCTGCGGTGATGTCATTTAGTCAGCTGATGGTCACGCAACCATCACCTGACCGCCGACGTCAGCGGTCATGTGACCATCAGGTGACTAAATGAAGTCACTGCAGGTCCTACAAGTACACCGCAGGACGCCAAGGAGAGAGGACGTGGCCGGGAGCAGACCGGGGGCCGCCGGAGAGGTGCATATACAGGTTTTGTTTATTTTTAACTTTTTTATTTCTTTTTTTCACCGCGTGGTAGCTGGGATGAAGAAGAGTTGTAGTCTCCCCTTCATCCTGGGTACCACAAGCACCACGATTACGCTGCAAATTCGCGGCCATTGAATTTAATCGAAACGCAGCAAATCCACATATACCTGCGGGTTTACTGCGTTTCAATGTTCCTCAAGGCCGCAAATTTGAAGGGCAATCGCGGTAGAAATGGTCATGCTGCGTTATGCAACACAATGCGAATTCGACGCGCTAATTAGCGCATCATGTGCACAGCACATCTGAATTCACATTGCTTTGCATAGCAGACTGTTTTACAAGCGTTTTCGCAGCCGTAAAAATGCCGCAAAAACGCTACAAAAACGCTACGTGGGCACTTAACCTTACATTCAAAGCAGTAGTGGATGGTGAGATATGGAGCCTGAAAGTCAAAAGTTCAAAGCACTGTTACCCTTTTGCTCGTCAGTGTATATTGTTCTTGCGCAGGGGCCCTCGTCTGTCTGTGTCCGCTCATGAAGTATATGCAATAAAAGGGCTCATTCAGATGTCAGTGATTTTTCTCATATGCAAAAAAAAAGGGTCTGAATTTCATCAGTGTTGTTGATCCGATTTTCATTAGCGTTTGGTAATTGTCAGTTTTTACCATCAGAGATTCATCAGTTTTTCTTGGATAAAAAAGAAAAACTGATGGATTTTTTTAAGTTTCTCCTTTCAAACAGTCCATGAAAAACAGACAGCACACGGATGGCATCAGAGTGCTGTATGATTTTTCACGGACCCATAGACTTGCATTGGCGAGATTGATACAAGATTGGGATCAAAATCAGACATGTTTCTGTGATTTTGTGAGAACCACTCAGTCTGCAAAAATACACAAACATGTGAACAGTTCTACAGACTATAATAGGTACGAGTTATATCTGTGGAAAATATGGACAGAACACGTACAAGAAAAGCGGCCTTACTCTATTAGGCTGAATTAGAGGATCAGTGAAATGTTCTATCACAGTGACAGGTTGTCTTTAATAGAGCAGTATGTTTTGATATCCACCTAATGATGGCAAAAAAAGCTTACTCTCTGTCAACCGATGCAGCAAGTCAAGTTACAATATATCAATTTACAACATATCAATACTTTACTAATGCAGCTGAAGAGCAATCTGTGCCAGAAGACCCAAGCAGTTACTTGAAGGTTTAATTTATTATCATAGTAAACAATCCCGAGCTGTAACATGTCCGACTGTCACATGGATTTCAGACCTTTGACAGTTTTCTTTCTGTATCAACTGATGATATTGTAAAGGAAGAGACATCAGAACGTGAATCTTCATTTGCTGAGATGATAAGATCTTCATCAGAATCTATTGCCTGGTTGTTTTCATAGTAGAATTGTACAGCATCGTCGTATGCCTTCTTGGAGAGGCCAAAACAGTGATGAGCCTCCATATTCTGACATCTTAAAGACAGAAACCATCATATCATTCAGGAACTGATCATATTATTTACACTATGAACAGCAAAAATCTTATAGATTCAATGTACATCAATTACACTTATTAAAGAGGGTTTCAAATTAAGACAGCACCTTTTAAAAGGGCACCCACTCTGTGAAGTTATATTCTTTAAAAGAGTGGTCTGAAGTCCAAATTAATTTTCATCCTAAATCCCTATCTATTTAATGCCATAACCAAAACTATTTTCTAATATAATTGAATTAAACATTTCCTATCCTTCCCTAACTACTCTATCTAACTGCTTTACTTTTTTTTTTCACTTTCTTTTTAATGACACCTTCATTTGAGAATCCCAGTGCATGCTGGGATACTCAAACGAAGCGTCATCAGTAGGAAAGGGCTGTGGTCACTGCTGCAGTCTCCGCTCCCTCCATGAAATGAAGTGTCATCAGTGATCTTTGGGCTAGTCCCTGCTCTGTCACTCTGTGATGTGCACAATGACAGTGCGCTCTTTTGCCAGCTCAGATCAGCAAGCTGGCAACATAGCGCACTGTCAGAATTCAGAATACCCAACATGCAGAGACCAGTGCTTCCCCTGCAAGTGACGTCACTGGTCTCTACACTCTATTCTGACAACATGCTCTGTTGCCAGCTCGTGACTGGTGATCTGAGCCGGTGAGAGAGTGTGCTGTCATTGCGTCAAACAGGCAATCCCTGCATGTGTCATGGCTGTCTAACAGCCGTGACACATGCAGCCGGAGCGGCACTAACATAGATGCAGAGCACGCCGCAAATACTCGTGCTCGCCGAAAGGGTTAACAATACAAGCTCGCTCATCACTATTCATTATGATTCCGTAGATAGAAAATTTGTGTTTATTAAATTTTAATGGTTAAAATAATTCAGAGCTTTGTGAAATAAAATTTGGTTTGTGTTGCCATTAATTTTCTTATTTTTGCAATGTAAACCTTTATAAAAACTTGTTCTTTTTTGTGTGTTGAGCTGTCATCTTTATTGATATCCTATTGAGGTACTCAGGATGCTTTTATGCTTTTTATTGCATTTTCTGGGGAGGTGTATTGACAAGACAACAGCAATTCAATTTTTCTTTATGTCGTTTACTATATGTGTAATTCATTGTATTTCCATAGATCAGACTTCTGTGGATGTAGGGACACCAAATATGTTTGTATAATTAGTTTTCCAGCATTTAGTAAAAGTAATGATTTCCAGTGAAGCCCAACCGGTCTTCATAGGTGAATCAACATGGTGGTGATGGGGGTCTTCTGAGGGAATAACACTGATGGGAAAATTTCAAAACCCCACTAATGCACTGCAGGGTGGTGGGCGGGTGGGCACCTAAACCCACAACCTCTAAGTAACCATTTCATTGATTGACAGAGGCATTTAAGTTGTTAAATAGAACCAATTAGAGCTAGCTCTGGTTGCTTCTGTTTGAGATTGGAAACAGCTCCTTACACTGCTCCATACACTTGCACCCAATCTATAATATAACCGGGGATGCGTGTCTCTGTCTGAAGCCTCGATAGACTGCGCATGCGCGACGCGCAGTCTGGCTCCGGACAGAAGCACGCATCCAGCCGTTACAGGTAAGAGCAGTGTGTATGGTGCCGGAGATCGCGGTATGCGTAGGCACTGAACGCATACCGAGATCTCCGGCGCCATACTTACATACTTACCTGACCGGGAGGAGCGTTGCCGTGGCGCCTTTCTTCGCCGGAGACCGGGGCAGGAGTAAGGCGTCAGATCGGCGCATGCGCATAGCGCTATCCAACGCCATTTTACTGAAGACACATTTGCATTGTGTCTTCAGCAAAATGGCCCCGGACAGCGCGGTGCTCCGGCGCCGCAGTCCTCCCCCGGCCTCCGGCAAAACAGGACGCAACAGCGCTGGAGCACAAAGAAGAAAGATGAGTATAAGTGTTTATTTTTTTGTATGTGTGTACAGTGTGAAAGGGATGAGGGGGCCACACATACAAGGATTGGGGGGTGAGGGGACCATGCATACCAGGATTGTGGGGGGAGGGGATCATGCATACCAGGATGAGGGGTACCACACATACCAGGATTGAGGGGTGAGGGGACCATGCATACAAGCATTGGGGGGTGAGGGGACCATGCATACCAGGATTGGGGGGTGAGGGGTACCACGCATACCAGGATTGGGGGGTGAGAGGTACCACACATACCAGGATTGGGGGGTGAGGGGTACCACACATACCAGGATTGGGGGGTGAGGGGTACCACACATACCAGGATTGGGGGGTGAGGGGTACCACACATACCAGGATTGGGGGTGAGGGAACCACGCATACCAGGATTGGGGGGTGAGGGGTACCACGCATACCAGGATTGGTGGATGAGGGGACCATGCATACAAGCATTGGGGGGTGAGGGCTACCACACATACCAGGATTGGGGGTGAGGGGACCATGCATACCAGGATTGAGGGGTGAGGGGACCATGCATACCAGGATTGGGGGGTGAGGGGTACCACACATACCAGGATTGGGGGATGAGGGCACCATGCATATCAGGATTGGGGGGTGAGGGGTACCACGCATACCAGGACCAGGATTGGGGGGTGAGGGGTACCACACATACCAGGATTGGGAGGTGAGGGGACCATGCATACCAGGATGAGGGGTACCACACATACCATTATTGGGGGATGAGGGGCCCATGCATACCAGGATTGGGGGGGTGAGGGGACCATACATACCAGGATTGGGGGGGTGAGGGGACCATGCATACCAGGATTGGGGGGTGAGGGGACCATGCATACCTGGATTGGGGGGTGAGGGGTGCCATGCATACCAGAATGGAGATGAGGGGCACCATGCATACCAGGATGAGGGATGGAGTGCCATGCATACCAGGATGAGGGGTATCATGCATACCAGAATAGGGATGAGGGGTGCCATGCATACTAGGATGAGGGATTGGGTGCCATGCATACCAGGTTTCTGGGATGAGGAGGCCATACATACCAAAATTGTCATGAGGGGTGCCATGCATACCAGGATGAGGGGTACCATACATATCAGAATAGGGATGAGGCGCACCATACATACCAGGATTGCGGATGAGGGGTACCATGCATACCAGGATTGTGGATGAGGGGCCCATGCATACTAGGATTGGGGATGAGGGGCCCATGCATACCAGGATAGGGATGAGGAGTGCCATGCATACCAGGTTGGGGGTGAGGGAGCCATGCATATCAGGATTGGAGATGAGGGGTGCCATGCATATCAGGATTGGGGATGAGGGGTGCCATGCATACCAGGATTGGGGATGAGGGGTGCCATGCATACCGGGATGGGGGATGAGGGGTGCCATGCATACCGGGATTGGGGATGAGGGGTGCCATGCATACCGGGATTGGGGATGAGGGGTGCCATGCATACCGGGATTGGGCATGAGGAGTGCCATGCATACTGGGATTGGGGATGAGGGGTGCTATGCATACCAGGATTGGGGATGAGGGGTGCCATGCATACCAGGATTGGGCATGAGGGGTGCCATGCATACCAGGATTGGGCATGAGGGGCGCCATGCATACCGGGATTGGGGATGAGGGGTGCCATGCATACCAGGATTGGAAATGAGGGGTGCCATGCATACCAGGATTGGGGATGAGGGGTGCCATGCATACCAGGATTGGGGATGAGGGGTGCCATGCATACCGGGATTGGCGATGAGAGGTGCCATGCATACCGGGATTGGGCATGAGGGGTGCCATGCATACTGGGATCGGGCATGAGGGGTGCCATGCATACCAGGATTGGGCATGAGGGATGCCATGCATATGGGGATTGGGGATGAGGGGTGCCATGCATACCGGGATTGGGGATGAGGGGTGCCATGCATACCGGGATTGGGGATAAGGGGTGCCATGCATACCGGGATTGGGGATGAGGGGTGCCATGCATACCAGGATTGGGGGTAAGGGGTGCCATACATACCAGGATAGGATGGTGGGGACAGGATGGGGGCAGCACAAATACCAGGAGGGGGGCAGCACATACCAGCATGGGAGACCATATACCAATAAAAATGTTCGCCACCCGGGCATAGAACGGGTTCAATAGCTAGTATAAATATATGTCGGGGTGCAGGAAGGGGTTAATAGGGCATATGGACAGGGTTCTTCTCATGAGACTCTAAGCTTACACTATAAGATGCGCAGAACAATATATCTAGATAAATAGAAATAATTTACAAGAGGTCAATTACACTTTTTGAGACAAATCAAGTAAAATTAAATAAAATTAGGACCCATTTCAAACCTTATAAATTAAAACATGTTACATGAACATGGACTAACCTTTTTCCATTACAAAATAGTATCTGCAACATTGTCCCGCTGATGACAGTTACGATACCAGGTAAGAATGTCAGCGAAGATGGATATGCCAAAGTCAGAACATGATCCCCAACATTTAGTACATGTGGTTTGCTGAACTTTCCAAAAATCCATTCCATGTCTTGCACTGCTGTTGTACCATCTGCCCAGGAAATTACATACTTCTTGTGATTGTCAGTCTGCTTCTTTACTTCAGCTGCAAAAAAAAGTGAGCAGATGACGACCTTTATAAAGAATACTGATACTAATTTTTTTTTTTAGATTTTGACTGAAAATTCTAAACAGTGATTAATGTTGAACATTTGTCCCAAATTTTCAGTGCAAATCCATATCAGTTTCATTTACCATGCATGTAGATGGAGTTTCTAAAAATGTAGGCTGTGCAGATATCGGTGCCGAGAAGAAGTAAGACGGAAAAAGCTGTCTTAATTAAAGTGTTATGCGCTACCTTTCCTTGTGCTCCGCTACCTTTCCTTGTGATCCAGCCCTCTGGTTATACTGACGTTACTACTGACCCTGCCCCATTGTACAAAGCACATACTTAAAAGATACCTTATCAGAAGAGTATTTTCTAGTGATTAATTGGTGATTATTGTGCATTACAGAATAAGGAAGGGTATGTTCAAGGTGAAAAATCCGCAATGCATTGCTGCAGCAAAGTGGATAAGGTTTCACTAAGGCCTTATTCAAAACGTCTATTTTTTTTTCTTCATATGTGAAAAACAAGGTCCGATTTCCATCAAGGTGCAGGACTAGACTTCCCTCAGTGATTCGTGTCAGCTTTTATCATCAGTGATTCTTCAATTTTTCTTCTATGTAAAAATAATGATGAAGGGTTTCTCAAACCCCCTATTAGTCAACGAAAACTGGACAGCACTAGGATGTGATGCCGCCAGTGTGCTGTCTGAGTTTCTCACAGGCCCATAGACTTAAATGTGTGATTTTAACCTGTGACTCAGATTAAAATCGGACATTTCTTCATTTTTTAGGGACTATTGGTCAGCAGAAAAACAGCCCATATACACTAATGGGTACGTGTTCTCTCAGTGGAAAACACAGAATACGTGAAAAATGTACAACTGGATGAAGCCTAAGTCTAATCTGCACTTTGCATGAACAATCGGTATGGAATCTGTACAGAAACTGATCTAAGGTGCGAAATTTAAAACCAGAGAATTTCAATTTATACCGCAGATTTTCGCTCTGGATATTCCTCTTCTCAATGCACAGGATAAAATATTCTGCAAATGTGCAATAAATCTACATGTTAAATGGATTTTGTCACATATTTGTAGTGGATTTTGCTGTAGATTTGTGAAAATGATCCCAAACAAATATTTTTCAGTTTATGCTCGGCATAGAGATGGAGTATGTAAAGATGGAGATTGTGGAGACACAGGGTTAAGTGAGTGCTCGTGTCCACTAGCCTGGCTGTCTTTAGAAAGACCGCATGGACCAGGGCTCACTGAACGCCCGTTCTCCTTCCGTTGGCTCGAGGTGCAACTTTGGAGCTTCCAGGGCCAAATACCCCAACCAGTAGCACCCTGCTTTTTGTTACACCCTCAGAGAGGAGGTAGCGGCAAGCTGAGGATGCTGACAGAGTCCATTGAGGTATGTGGCCAGGTGACCTGATAGTCCCAATTTGGGTTCTCCAAACATTTCCATGGGTTCAGTGATGGGCAGTGGATCAAATCTGTATTCTTCCAGTTAGAGCCATGGTGCCTTGGCTGCTGTCCTCTATAGTCTCACTGTAGAAGGAGAGAGGTCTCTTTTATACCCACAGCGGTCCTTCATGCCATTATCCACAGGTTTGGGTGGAAGTGGGAGGAGGTCATCTCTCATTGTTAGAATATTCAATTAACCGGCATATTTTGTCCTTCAGTGTTTGGAGAACAAGCTGCATGGACTGTTACATTAAGTACTCAGCAATCATTTACCAAATTAACAAACATCGATTGCTCAATTAACTTGCGCCTTTGTCACACAAGGATAGCAGAACAATAAGCTGCCTGGACTAATACAATAGGCAGTCAGCAAGCATTCAACAAATAAACAAACATCAATTACACCTACAGAAAGAGTCCACATTTAGGCTCATATGAACAAAAGCTCATGTCCCTGGGCCTACTGATTAATACGTCTGGCATAATTAAGAATAAACATGGTGTCGTCACATTCCTCCCCCTTCTTAATTAGCCAGACGTGATAAGCTGCCGATCACCCGCCTCCACTTGTCGGGGACAGTCCATCAGTATTTCTTTCAGCACAGACATGAATGTAAGAGTTTTCACCTTCATGAGAACGAAACTTTGTATCATCCAGTTTCCTTAAAGCATATTTCATGTTTAGCTTGTGAATAAACTCCACAATCCCCATTCTGTCCTTGGATACATCAGCATAACAGACATCTCCAGCTTCTTTCATATGATCTTTCAGATCCAGCCAACTCCCTGATGGGGGAAGTCCTGAAATGAGGATTCTGTATTCAGTTCACTGGGAAGGGGGTCCGTTCCTCCAGCGGGGTCCCCCATATCCTTCTTCTAGTCTCCAGCTGGACCTGGGAAACTCCACACGTAATCATTGAGAACCAAACTCGTATCCATTGTGTCCACACACGGCGTCCTCTGCATCCTGTGGTTCCTGGAATCTGATGAAAACGAATGGTGTGGCACCGCCTCCCCCGCAATTCTTTAGCTCGATGGTACGGATCCACCAGTACCAATGGAACAACTCCTCCAGCTCCTTCTCCCGCTTGAGGCTCCAGGTCCCAATGCGACCAAGTACTGCTGGATTTCAGGCTGATTGGGATGGGTATTTGATTCCAGACTGTCACTGGATCCTTGATTTGGTAAGGAGTTCAATTCCTCTTGGTCAACCTCATCATCCTCCACGATGTTCTGGGCATCCCAACGGACCAATTCCTGAATCAAATCTAACCAAGTGTCGATGGCTCGGTATTCGATCCTTCGTAGCTGACACAACTCCTGTAGTTGCCATTTCCTGTTCCCATATCCACTTCGATCCCCTTCTCAAGGCCAAGCTGGTGGGGTTGGACATGGTGGCATCCGAAACCTGCTGCGTATGCCTCACCTATGGCCTGCTAGGACTGTCTATCTGCCTCTCTGGTTGTGAAGCCCCTTGACGGTGTCTACGAACATCAGTCCCCATCAGCTCCCCCGGATCCACTGGGCTGAGTAGTATCCCACTGCTGTCACCAAATGTGAAGACACATGGGTCAGTGGGTGCTCTCGTCCACTGGCCTGGCTGTCTTTAGAAAGACCGCATGGACCAAGGCTCATCCCACTACTACTGAAAAAAAAGGACAGATCATGCATTAAGCTTAAAAAAAGAGAATGGACAGCACCTCCAAAACCATACGTTGATCTAATGCCTCTCGGCAAAAATATATAAAACTGAACATGAGGCTCTTGGTTTATATATTTTTGCCAAGAGGCATTAGATCAACGTATGTTTTTGGAGGTGCTGTCCACTCTCTTTTTTTAGCTCAATGCATGATCTGTCCTTTTTTTTGGATGTGCACTCCTCCCATTTGGCACAGGCGATTTTAATTAGCAGGAGACTGCAAAGAGGGTCTAGCCTATTTTTGCTCTCACTTGAGAGCTTGTGGAAGTTGAGTCACAATGCTCCTTTCACGTGGTGCTGGTGCAGTGTGTCGTCCATTGTTGCTGTGGCTTTGTGCTCGTGGGGCGGCGCGGTCTGGAGTCATGGGGACTCGGTCTTGAAGCATGGGTGCTGTGAGGCACCAGGCCGCCCGCCCTGCTGGTGCATCGTCGCGGCGGTGGTTGGCGCACGGCTCCGCTCCCGTTTAGGCAGGAAATGTTAGGACCCACTACGAGGTTTGCCGTGACGTGGCAGTGGGCTTCATACAGTCTGATCAGAATGTTAAACTAAGAACCTCATGTTCAGTTTTATATATTTTTGCCGAGAGGCATTAGATCAACGTATGTTTTTGGAGGTGCTGTCCATTCTCTTTTTTTTAGCTCAATGAATAATACATAAGCTATACTTGGATATAAAATCAAAAAAAACACTTGCAACCATATAAAACAACATATTTTATTGAAAAATTCGTATAAAAACACCAAAAAGTACAACAATAATACAGAAGTGAATAAGGGAGGTTCAAGAAAATGTGCATACGTGTGGTCCAGAATATGATCCAATTTTGATAGAAATATGATTTAGGTAAATACATTTGGCATCACAAACAAAAGGGCAATGCAATATATGATACCCTAGTATCCAACCCCGAGGAAAAGGGGCTGTAGACATCAACAAGAAAAACACCTGTTTCAGCTCATTTTGTGTTAATCTATATAGAGTCAAATGCAGGTCACCGAAATAGAAAAGATAATGGAGGACCATACTGTATATTCTCAGGTCTTAAGGCATGCATGCAAGTACAGAAATAATCCTACATACAACCCCTGGCAAAAATTATGGAATCACCGGGTACGGAGGATGTTCATTCAGTTTAATGTTGTTGAAAAAAAGCACATCACAGACATTGCACAAAACTAAAGTCATTTCAAATGGCAACTTTAGGGCTTTAAGAAACACTAAAATAAATCAAAATTAAAAATGTGGTACTCAGTAATGGTAATTTTTTTCAGACCAAGCTTAGGGAAAAAATTATGGAATCACTCAATTCTGAGGAAAAAATTATGGAATCACCCTGTAAATTTTCATTTCCAAAACTAACATCTGCATCAAATTAGATCTGCTCGTTAGTCTGCATCTAAAAATGAGTGATCACATCTTGGAGAGCTGTTGCACCAAGTGGACTGACATGAATCATGGCTCCAACACAGGAGATGTCAATTGAATCAAAGGAGAGGATTATCAAACTCTTAAAAGAAGGTAAATCATCACGCAATGTTGCAAAAGATGTTGATTGTTCACAGTCAGCTGTGTCTAAAATTTGGACCAAATACAAGCAACATGGGAAGGTTGTTAAAGGCAAACATACTGGTAGACCAAGGAAGACATCAAAGTGTCAATACTGGAAACTTAAAGCAATATGTCTCCAAAACAGGAAATGCACAACAAAACAAATGGGGAACGAATAGGAGGAAACTGGAGTCAATGACTGTGACCGAACGGTAAGAAACCGCCTAAAGGAAATGGGATTTACATACAGAAAAGCTAAACATAAGCCTCATTAACACCTAAACAGAAAAAAACAAGGTTACAATGGGCTAAGGAAAAGCAATCGTGGACTGTGGATGACTGGATGAAAGTCATATTCAGTGATGAATCGCGTATCTGCATTGGGCAAAGTGATGATGCTGGAACTTTTGTTGGGTGCCGTTCCAATGAGATTTATAAGGATGACTGCATTAAGAGAACATTCAAATTTCCACAGTCATTGATGATATGGGGCTGCATGTCAGGTAAAGGCACTGGGGAGATGGCTGTCATTACATCTTCAATAAATGCCCAAGTTTACATTGATATTTTGGACAGTTTATTATCCCTTCAATTGAAAGCATGTTTGGGGATGATGACATAATTTTTCAAGATGATAATGCATCCTGCCATAGAGCAAAAACTGTGAAAACATTCCTTGAAAGAAGACACATAAGGTCAATGTCATGGCCTGCAAACAGTCCGGATGTCAATCCAATTGAAAATCTTTGGTGGAAGTTGAAGAAAATGGTCCATGACAATGCTCCAACCTGCAAAGCTGATCTGGCAACAACAATCAGAGAAAGTTGGAGCTAGATTGATGAAGAGTACTGTTTGTCACTCATTAAGTCCATGCCTCAGAGACTGCAAGCTGTTGTTAAAGCCAGAGGTGGTGCAACAAAATACTAGTGATGTATTGGAGTGTTCTATTGTGTGTTTCCATAATTTTTTCCTCAGAATTATCATGCATGAAATGATCTCGATGGTCCAGATGGATGGAGTGGAGGATGGCTGGTTGATGGACACCCCATGCAAACACGGCTACGGCGCTAACAAGGAGGAACTGGAGTAATGGTTTGGGCTGGAATCATGGGGAGAGAGATTGTCGGCCCTTTTAGGATCCCTGAAGGGGTAAAGATGAACTCCATAATGTATGTTGAGCTTCTCAAACAGCACTTCCTTCCATGGTTCAAGAAGAAGAACCGTGTATTCTGCAGCAAGATCATTTTAATGCATGATAATGCCCCGTCTCATGCTGCACATAATACATCTGCATCTCTGGCTGCTATGGGCATAAAAGGGGACAAACTTATGGTGTGGCACCCATGCTCCCCTGACCTCAACCCCATTGAGAACCTCTGGAGCATCATCAAAAGGAGTGTCTATGATGGCGGGAGGCAGTTCACATCTAAGCAACAGCTCTGGGAGGGTATTCTGTCCTCATGCAAAACAATTAAAGCAGAAACCATCCAAAACCTGACAAATTCAATGGACGAGAGAGTTCAGAAGCTCCTTTCGAACAAGGGGTCCTATGTGCAAATGTAACATCACCTAGAATACAGTTTTGAGTTGAAAACTGTTTGATTTCGGTTTGTAATAACCTGCTAATGCTTATAATTTCAAAAATGACCATTTTTTTGTTCTTTATTAAAATGAAAAGGTTGAAAACTCTGCTGTGCATAATAATTTGGAACATGCATTTTGAGTGCAGTTTGAGTTTTTTCTTTTTTTAAAAATATACTGTTATCATAGGCAGTTTGTACAAAAACCTTTCAATTGTACTCTAATAGTTATTTGACTAGAAAATTACAATGACTGCAATTCATATAGGTAATTTGGGAAAATCTGAGAAAATATTATTTGCATAATAATTTGGAACACAGTGTAGTTTTGTGCCATCTCAGTGATCTGCTTTTTTTCAACAACATTAAACAACTGAATGAACATCCTCCGAGCCCGGTGATTCCATAATTTTTGCCAGGGGTTGTAGTGAGACAGAAAGATCACCATGAGCTGTCAGGCTTACCCATCTGGAGTCCTGCTGTGCCTGGACCACCGCCACAATAAACACCCCTACTGAATAATACATCTGGCATAATTAAGAATAAATGTGGTGATGTCATAGAAATATATTTACACATTTATCCATACAATACCTAAATGAAAAGTTCCAGTTTCATCATTCCTAGCAACAACGGGCTGGCCAACCCATCTTTTTTCACATTCCAAGATGTATGAAGTAGTCTTCTTATATTTTTCTGAACAAACTGAATAAATATATTCTCTTGGAGCACAAGCTTCAACACTGTCATAGTATCGTACCTAAGAAAAAAATTGACAAATTTATTTCTTGCAAAATATATTGTAAGATACAAATAGCCCTCACTACAAGCACATGACTTGTTTATTGCATATTAAATTGGCAGAAATTACGTAAATGTAAAATGTTTTATACAAATTACCTTATTATAACATCAATACAATAATTTCACAAGTCCTATCCAAGAAGTTCCTAAATAAATAGCTGTAGTTTGGAAGAATATTAATGTGAAGTAGCAATTTCATACCATTCAGCTTCTTTACAAAACAAAAATGATAAACTGTATAGTTGTATTTGAGGGACAATTTTCATTACCTAGGTCACTTTATATTTACAATAATGAAGACATACTCAAATTTGACATATCTGAAGTCTGTAGTCTTAACATTTTACTTTATCCTTTCAGGGATGGCCTTACATTGGATGATGCCTAGTGCTATATTTTTTGTTGGTAACCCCTCCATAGTTATACGGTCATTCAGTGTAAAAGTAACATACAGTGCCTAAATATAAGTGCCATACAGTAGTGGCTGACTGTCGGCAGTAATATCCTAATTTTTCCCAATAATATAGTTAGACTTCTGTAAAAATCAAATCTTTACTCCAGAATATTTAAAACATCACAACAGCGAGGAGACAAATAGAGCAACATTTCAGCCAAATGGCCTTTCTTATACAGCATAAGCCCCACATAGCCTCCCATATACAACATGAGCCCCACATAGCCTCCCTAAATACAGCATGAGCCCCACATAGCCTCCAATATATAGCATGTAGTGATGAGCGAGTATGTTCTGTTAACCCTTTCGGTGAGCATGATCGAGTGCTTGCCGAGTAACTTCAGCGGTGCTTGGTGTTATGTTTTGGTCACTCAGTGCTCATGATTTGTGACTTTTTGACAGCTTTAATACATGTGAAGAATGCCTAAGAAACTGTCGCAAATCATGAGCACTGAGTAACGAAAACATAACACCTGAGCACACTGAAGATACTCGGAAAACACCCGAGCATGCTCGTAAATCTCGAGTAATGAGCATGCTCGCTCATCACAAACAGCGTGAGCCCCACACAGCCTCCCATATACAGCATGAGCCCTACGTAGCCCCCCTATAAACAGCATGAGCCCCACATAACCTCCTATATACAGCATGAGCCTCACATAGCCTCCCATATACAGCGTGAGGCCCACACAGCCTCCCATATACAGTATGAGCCCCAAATAGCCTCCCTATATACAGCATGAGCCTCACATAGCCTCCCATATACAGCGTGAGGCCCACACAGCCTCCCATATACAGTATGAGCCCCAAATAGCCTCCCTAAATACAGCATGAGCCCCACATAGACTCGAATATACAGCATGAGCTCTATACAGCCTTCAATATACATCATGGGCCCCACATAGCCCCCCTATATACAGCATGAGCCCCACATAGCCTCCAATGTACAGCATGAGCGCCACACAGCCTCCCATATACAGCATGAGCCCTACATAGCCCCCTATATACAGCATGAGCCCCACATAACTTCCTATATACAGTATGAGCCCCACATAGCCTCCCTAAATACAGCATGAGCCCCACATAGCCTCCAATATACAGCATGTGCCCCACACAGTCTCTCATATACAGCAAAAGCCCAACATAGCCCCCTATATACAGCATGAGCCCCACATAACCTCCTATATACAGTATGAGCCCCACATAGCCTCCTGTCCTATGTACATACAAACATCCCATACAGAGGGAAAAAAAACACCGCATACTCACCTCGCTCCTGTTCCCCCAGTGCTCTGCCTTCGTCTCCAGTGCACTGACTCTCTGCAGTGCGCAGCTGACACGATAAAATGTCGTCATCACGTCAACTGTCTCACACACTGATTGATGGAAGAAGGGGCCAGTGGCTCCTCCTCCACCAATGTATTCACCGCTGTCTGCATCCAGATAGCGGTGATGGTGACAGCGGTGGCAGATGAACAACGGACGGGGAAGGGCACGGTTCGGCCTGTGGGCTACTGTTTTAGCCCTTCAGCTGTCTTGGTCCACAGGCTGGACTGAAACAGCTAGAGGGCCAGATGTGGCCCGTAGGGCCAAATACTTGAATAAGCCTATATAGTTGCCGGTTATATCATATGGAACAACGCATACCTGACCCTAATAAATGTAAATGACATTTGAGAGTCTTTGATGGATTTAATGAAATGTGGCTACATTTTCTCATATTGAAATGGTGATGCTTACTGTATGTTATACCTCTATGGATTTTTTTAAATCTATACAGTAAAAATGTTTCTATATATGTGAATATTTATTTTTAAAGTGACTTTAACATTATTGTTTATTTGATACACTAGATGCTTATTATGGCTACTGGGATGGGCCCTGAGGAGGAAGAAGAGGTGGAGCATATTGACTCCGTGTATGTCTGTGTATGGTGACTGTATTTTAGGCTTGAAAAAGACCATTTGGCCGAAATGTTGCTGTATTTTTGTCTCCTCACTGCTGTGATGTTTTAAATATTCTAGAATAAAGATTGGACTTTTACAAGGATCTCTATGGTGCCTTGGATATCTTTTGATACGATAGTAAGTTATGTCTTAAAAGGAACCATTGTTTTCTTTTCCTTTTTTTTAAATCAACAGTACACATGAAAATAAGAAACTTTATTATATAATGTCATAACAGAAATTTGTTTCCTTTTCCTGCTGAACTGATCTTTCACTCAATTCATGGGTAAATTCTGTCTTCAGTAATTAAAGGGGTATTCCCATCGCCAAGATCCTATCCCAATATGTAGAAGGTGTAATATTAATAATATTAGCAAATACCTCCAATTAGAATTTTAGTATAGATCTTCAGATTCGCTATGTCTCTTATCCCCTTGTAGCGCATTGCAGTAGCTTAGGTATCCATGGTTATGACCACGGATATTTAAAGGGAACCTGTCAGCAGGATTTTGCAATGTAAACTACAGGCAATGTCATATTGGAGCTGCTGCACTGATTAATATGATACCTGAGGTGAAGAAATCCATCTTGTAGATCTTGTGTAATCAGTATTTGCAGAAACACTGGATTAAGAAACAAGCATTCCTCACATGTAATAAAGCTGTCAAACAGTCGCAAATCATGCACACGGGAGCGATTAAAACATATCACCGAGCAGCTGTAAATACTCGGAGCTCGGCCTAGAATACTCGCCGAAAGAGTTAACAGAACATACTCGCTCTTCACTACTCACAACATTGCATATGAGATAAGAAAATATTAGATGAAGAATGAAACCTTGACTATAAGGCTAGTTAATACTAAACAAGATGTAGAACAGAGAGGAAAAACATTAACCCTTCTAGATCATGGACAACCCCTTTACTTCTGTCCAATGCATGGGATTGGGAGTAGCAGATAGATACAGATTTCCCCTTTACTGACAACTACTAGAGAATTTTCATGTTACATGACATTTAGTTGGAAAGAATAGGTAAATGTACGAGCATGGTCCACCAGGACAGGAGCTTTTCTTCCTATGTGGAACAGCCCCCGTTGCCTTTTTGAGTCATCCTTTTAACTGAAAACAAAGAACAGCGAAGTATTCTTGACAGGACATTGTATCTTTAAATTAAATATATGTTTATATATGCACAGCAAATCTAAAAATACTGGACAAAGTACAGGACAAAAATGAACATTGTGAACATCATCTATACAATCACACTGATGAGCAGACTGACGTCCATAACGACATAAAGACACTTCTAGCATCTGCGACATTCAGACGTATCACTGCTTTCCTTACCGGCACTTTGAGATCAGGAGTAGAGTGTAATGCTACTCCTGGACAATAACTCCCAGGATGAAGTGGATGAGGTCCAATCACGGGGTCACTTTCCTTCAGATAGACAGAAGCGAGACACATGATTAGGTGACACAAAATGTTCTCTCGCTAAATTGTTTTTACGTGAAGTCAATAAAGAACTGAGGGAAGATGTAATATGCTGCTAAAAAAAGAAGCAAATTGTTCTGGCCTGATAAAATACATCTTCTGCTCTAACGTGTGACCTGCAATTTGTGCACTGCTGAGCGCTGCGTTATTGTATCTCTACAGGTGCATCGTACGCCCTCAGCTTCTTACTGAACTCAATTTAAAATGCGGATTCATGGATTCTAATCCTAAACCAAATACAGATTTTCAACATCCCTGAGCTAAAATTGGCTTTATCTCCATCATCCCCCTACCACTGAATGTAGTTTCCCTGTAGTTACCCAGCAAAGTATAAAGCTTTCTATAATTCTACAGTATCAGATCCAATGTCATGGGACAACTTTATCAAAAGGGCAATGACCTGTAGCTCACGTTCTAAATCACTTGTTGCTGGTTTCAAAATATATTTGACTGAATACATGGGTGTATTAATTGGATATACAGGGTGGGCCATTTAAATGGATACACCTAAATTAAATGGGAATGGTTGGTGATATCAACTTCCTGTTTGTGGCACTTAAGGATATGGGAGGGGGAAAACTTTTCCAGATGGGTGGTGACGATAGCGGCCATTTTGAAGTCGGCCATTTTGGATCCAACTTTATTTTTTTCAATGGGAAGAGGGAGGATCATGTGACACATCAAACTTATTGAGAATTTCATAAGAAAAACAATGGTGTGCTTGGTTTTAACGTAACTTTATTCTTTCATGAGTTTTTTACAAGTTTATGACCACTTATAAAATGTGTTCAAAGTGCTGTCCACTGTGTTGGATTGTCAATGCAACCCTCTTCTCCCACTCTTGACACACTGATAGCAACACCGCAGAAGAAATGCTAGCACAGGCTTCCAGTATCTGTTGTTTCAGATGCTGCACATCTAATATCTTGATGGTATGGTGTGGTATATGGGGTACAAAGATAGTGGGGCCATTCTTCATCAATGGAAACCTCAATGCCACTGGATACCTGAAATTGCTACATGATGATATGTTGCCCTCTTTATGAACTGAAGATGGCTATTTTCCCTCAGTTTTTCCAACAAGATGGTGCACCACCACATTAAGGGTGTCAGGTCCGAGCATTCCTACATGAACAGTTTCCTGGAAAGTGGATTGGTCGTCTTGGGCCAGTTGAATGGCCACCAAGGTCTCCCGATCTGACCCCCTTAGACTTTTATCTTTGGGGTCATCTGAAAGCAATTGTCTATCCTGTGAAGATACGAGATGTGCAGCAGCATCTGAAACAACGGATACTGGGAGCCTGTGCTAGCATTTCTTCTGCGGTGTTGCTATCAGTGTGTCAAGAGGGGAGAAGAGGGTTGCATTGACAATCCAACACAATGGCCAGCACTTTGAACACATTTTATAAGTGGTCATAAACTTGTAAAAAACTCATGAAAGAATAAAGTTACGCTAAAACCAAGCACACCATTGTTTTTCTTATGAAATTCTCAATAAGTTTGATGTGTCACATGATCCTCTTCCCATTGAAAAAAATAAAGTTGGATCCAAAATGGCCAACTTCAAAATGGCCACCATGGTCACCACCCATCTGGAAAAGTTTCCTCCCTCCTATATACTAATGTGCCACAAACAGGAAGTTGATATCACCAACCATTCCCATTTCATTTAGGTGTATCCATATAAATGGCCCACCCTGTATAATAAACAGCAATCAATTTTAACGAGAATCAGTCACAAGGTTTTTACTGTTCCATCAGAGCAGCATAAAATAGGGGTAGAAACCCTCATTATAACACTGGTTCACTTATTGGGCTTCTTGCTGCAGTTTTGATAAAATCACTGCTGCAGCTCTGCTAGTCCTTTCAATGATGACTCCACCTAACCCCACCTCTCACCGTGATTGATAGCTTTCTGCCTATACACATTCTAAGCAAAAAGCTGTCAGCCCTAATTTTAATGAAAGTAGCAGAGCTGCAGCACCAGCCATAATCATTGGACAGAAGGGGCACAACTTTGAAAAATGCAAACACTGTTTCCTAAACTCATACAATAGTAAAACAATATGAAGATGTCAATGTATTTTTTATTTATGACGTTACTTATGTTCACCTTAGTAAAGTTAATTAATTTTTTACCATTTGTGCATAAAATAGATATAAAAGTAAATTTGCATCTTGCTCATTTTAGCATATTCTGATTCATGCATAGTACTTTCTATAAAATGACAACCCGAGTCACCCTTTTCAATCTGCCGAATAACAAGGATAAAAACACAAAAAAAAAACACAACAAAAAAAAAAAGTAATATTAGACAAAGTAGGTTCTATCCCGGACGGGTTCACCTTGTCGCTGGTGGGATAGCTTTCATACTATTTTTGATCAAAAACAGTGTTACTAAGAACCCTATTTTATTTAAATGCACTTGCTTTTTATTTATTTACAGCAGGGTTTATTTTCATTTTGCTTCTTGTAGTTTTTTCGAATAACAAGGATGACTACTCTTAAATATAGTTGATGCTTTAGGATCCTGATATATCCCTTTCAAACATTTGTCAGTCAGACACCTTTTCGGTAATCTTTCACCTGCTGAAATCTATATGCATAGAGTCATAAGTAGGGAAATTCATCAGTTCACTACAATGTCATGACTAACAGTGGCATTGCTGGAAACATGTTGGCCTTGCGGCTACTGACAACAGTATATTTAAATTTGTATTAAAAAAGGTTTTGTAATTTTAACATTCACCCCGGGTGCTAGATGTACAACCCTCGAATTCACTCCTGCATTGAATGTCCGTCAAGTTATCTGTTCACCCCCCCAGAACTATGTCCACTTTTGGGACAAGAGGACTCTTTGTTACTGGAGAGCTGACTGCTTCACACGTTTTTGCTTTTATAGTCCACCACAATTGTGTGAGTTTATCCTTAGGTTATCATTCCATTGGCTCAGATGCATTACCTTAATCTCTTTCTTGTAGTCATCTGTATCAGTCAACAGGTCATCTCTATGTATCCTTGCCACTTCACCAGAGGGTTTCTCAACAAAATAAGTGCTATCTCCACAATCATGGATAATGGATCCTAAAAAATAAATCAAAATAAAAGAACACACTTATTTATACACATCCTATTTCTCACATAAAACAGTTAGTTCATCCACCACAAACCATAACTGATATGGCAGAGAGACAATCTGAATGTTAAAACTTTATCCAGATGTTTTGGCAGTCTATAAGTTTTAGGTCATATGCAGACGTTGCTTTTCTGCCCCTTTTTTTTTCCGTGTGGATTTGTTAACAAAACTTGAAGCAAAACCTGATGCCAGCAAAGTGAATGAGAAACCTGAAGTGTCATACACATGTTGAGTATTTTTGACTTGCAGATTTGGTGCAGAAAATAATATGCAGTATGTCAATTCTCTGTGCGTTTTTCACTCATTTAATGCACAGAAAAAACAAAGCAAAAACGGTGGCAAAAAACACGGCAAAAACGCAGCGTTTTTGCAGCTGCGCTTTTCTGCCAAAAGATGCAGAAATGGTGCAGAAATTTCTGCACACAAAATACTCAACGTGTGCAGATACCCTAAGGGTTCACTCACACTCATACTCAGCAGCTATTAATCTTTTACAGGACCATTTAGTTTCCTGTGTTACAGAATTGTAATGCATCTGTTAAAATCGAATGCCATACTGACAGTCTGTATGGCATGTGATTTTTTTCGTGCACTGTACCGATTTCGGAGTGAAATCTCAGCATGCTGTAATTTTTTTTGCTCATGTCGAATATAGCTGAGAAAAAATAAGCTGATCTGTACTGCCTCATTGAATAACATGTGCATGATTTTTTTTATCAGATTGCACTCGTCCAATTGATAAGCAAGTGAGAGCGAACCCTTAAAGTGAGAAAAAGTAATGGGTTCAACGTTTTTCCAGACATCTTGAAAGTAACTACCATACTTTAAAAAAATCATTGATGTTATGCTATCGCCCACTAGAAACGGATGTTTCCACACAATGGATTACAGAAAATAATTGATTGGTTTATGAAAGTGCATATTCAACTACCTACTTGTGTGTTTTTTTGCTGTTTTTGCTTTTTATTGTTTTGTTGCTATTAACATAGACATTTAGCACATGTATTCTTTCAACTCTATTACCACCATACCTTCCTCATACCATCCATTGTGAGAGCAGATAGAAAGCACCTTTTTTCCTGGTAGAGGCAGCGGGTCAGTACTCAGAACTGGTATTTCTGGAATTATTTGGAGTAAAAAATACACATGATCAATGGTCAGAGGCTTAATTGTACTTTACAACTAGTTTTATTTATAGATACTGAATATATAGAACATTTTACAAACTATCGCAAATGGAAATTATCTCTTTACGTGGAATCTCCACTGATTTCTTTGGTATACAATCATGAGAAAAAGTAGTACACTCTTTTTTATTTCTATGGTTTTACATAGCAGGGCAAAATAAAAAAAATATCTAGTCCTTAGAAGGCCTTAAAATTAGATCAAAACAACCTTAGATGAACCTCAACAACAATAAAAAATTACATAATTTAATTATTTATTTTCCAAAAATAAGGCAAAAATGCAGAAGTGTGAAAAAATAAGTACACGATTACTGCTTCCATAGGAGGGTAAGTAGCAGCCAAGTGCTGCTTATCAATGCCCTTGATTATTTGTTCATCAGCATGTGTGACCATCTCTATAAGGCTATGTGCCCACGATGCAGAAATG
This sequence comes from Phyllobates terribilis, assembly GCF_046119375.1. Taxonomy (NCBI): domain Eukaryota; kingdom Metazoa; phylum Chordata; class Amphibia; order Anura; family Dendrobatidae; genus Phyllobates; species Phyllobates terribilis. The sequence goes on along the minus strand of NW_027362762.1, from coordinate 338,607,618 downwards.
CTCCGGATTTTTCCTGAGCGTTTCTGCATCTCCCTGGCAGAAAAAAACACATGCGGATTGTACATGCGGATTGTACATGCGTTTTTCCAGCCAGGGACAAGCGGATGTGACGCGTTCTTCACATCCATTTCTGCATGCGGGTTGACAAGCGCTTTCCAAGCGATTTTAGCATCACTTGGAAAGTGCTTGACAACTTGGTCACACTATATAAATCCATGCAACCGGCATGGATTTATATACTGTGACCGAAAGAATGTTAAAAAATAAAAAATAAATCTATACTTAACTTCCGATGGCCCCCGGTGTCTGGCTTCCCTCCGTCCTGGCGGCCAGCAGATCGCGGTACACTGAAGGACCTGCCGACTTCAGCGTCGCGTGACCCGTCACATGACTATGACGTCAGCGCAGGTCCTCCAGTCCATCGCGATCTGCCGGCATGAGAGGACGAGCGCACCGCGGGCCATCAGAAGGTAAGTATAATATTTATTTTTTATTTTATTCTTTTTTTTACAGTTTTTTATGGTACCCGGGGCGGGATGAGAGTCTCCTCTCCTCTAGACCTGGGTACCATCCGCACATTGAACGCATGTATTCCGCATGTGCTTATCTAGTGAAGCGGAATACATGCGTTCTAATGCAAGTCAATGGCGGTGAAAACATAGCGCTTCCGCAAAATAATGCTGCGTTTTTTTCCGCAATGATAATCCGCAGCGGAAATTTCTGCAACATGTGCACAGCCCATGCGGATTATCATTGGGGACCATGGCAGACCTTCTACCATGCGTTTTTTAAGCTTAAAAAACGCATCGTGGGCACACAGCCTTAGGCTACGTTCACACGTTCAGTATTTGGTCAGTATTTTACCTCAGTATTTGTAAGCCAAAACCAGGAGTGGGTGATGAATACAGAAGTGGTGACGTGTTTCTATTATACTTTTCATCTGATTGTTCCACTCCTGGTTTTTGCCTCCTACATACTGATGTAAAATACTGATCAAATACTAAATGTGTGAATGTGGTGTAAAAAACAAGTCTTGGTAGTTTGCTGGTCTAGAGCATTCAGACAAGTGTTAAAACAATGCCAAGGAGAAAATATATCAGCAATGATCTTATTCAAGCAATTGCTACTACCTATCAATCTGAGAAGGGTTATAAGGCTATTTCATCATAATTTTGAGTCCATCATTTTACAGTGGGAAAGATTATTCATAAGTGGAAAACGTTCAAGTTAGTTTAAAACCCTGAAAATCTGATAGAAATGAGGCACTGCTGCATTGAAAGCATGTACAATAAAGGGAATCTCAGTAGGATCAACCCTCCTAAGCCATTTATATGGGCATGTACTGTAGGTCATAGCAAGCTGAATAACATGATACCTTCTATATCTGTGATCTGATGTTTAATCTAGCATAAACCACATTTTTCTTATATGTAAATGAGCTGTTAAGATCTATGGGACGAACAAACATTTCCCTGAGAATCTTCCCCCAGAGCTTATTTTAACTGAAAGGGGGCGTTACCAGTCTGAGACATGTAATGACTGACAGTCTGCTCTCCTGATCTACATGTCTCAGACTGGTAACGCCCCCTTTCAGTTAAAATAAGCTCTGGGGGAAGATTCTCAGGGAAATGTTTGTTCGTCCCATAGATCTTAACAGCTCATTTACATATAAGAAAAATGTGGTTTATGCTAGATTAAACATCAGATCACAGATATAGAAGGTATCATGTTATTCAGCTTGCTTATGACCTACAGTACATGCCCATATAAATGGCTTAGGAGGGTTGATCCTACTGAGATTCCCTTTATTGTACATGCTTTCAATGCAGCAGTGCCTCATTTCTGTTCAATGAGTAGATATCTAAGGCAGAATAATTTGTAAGGTTTCAGTTTTTCTACTTAATCCTCTATATGATTAGCACAAGTAAGTGATTGGATGAGTGATCTCATCAGTGAAAACGAACAGCAGTTATTTCTACTGCTAGATGATGAACGTGGCATTTTCTACTGTTCTGCGGGAGGACACGTACTTCTCGTTGTAAAAACAGTAACAATAACTACAGCAATGTTCTGCTAAACAACCATTGAAGCATTTTCCTAGCATTATAAACCACAAGTAAGCATGATATACAATTTTCTGCAAATTTAAACTTTCCACAAATACTTTCAAATAATTTTCACTGAAAGAAATACAGAAATCTTAAGGGGGATTCTCCAAGAATGAGATAAAATGGAGTCCCTGACTGAAGATGTATACATCACAAGATGTGTGTCAACTGACATGAGTTGTATCACACATACTGTAACGGGTCTGGGAGGCGGAACCTCTGAGCAACTATACAAGGGGGCGGTCCTTGTAAGGAAGCGGGTGGCTCCCGGGGAAGACGGGCAGGTAGTCACGGCAAGTGACAGGGACAGTCTCTGGGTAGAAGGGCAGGTAGTCAAGGCAAATGACAGGGACAGTCTCTGAGTAGAAGGACGGGTACTCACGGCAAGTGACAGGGACAGTCTCTGAGTAGAAGGACAGCAGGCAGGTGGCTGGTGAGCGCTCCCAGGTGAGCGGGCGAGAGTCTTTGGACAGGCAGGTGGTCACGGCAAGTGACGGCAGAGCCTCCAGGTAGGCTAGCAGACAGGTAGCAGGTGAGCGCTCCCAGGTGAGCAGGCAAGAGTCTCTGGACAGGCAGGTGGTCACGGCAAGTGACGGCAGAGCCTCCAGGTAGGCTAGCAGACAGGTAGCAGGTGAGCGCTCCCAGGTGAGCAGGCAAGAGTCTCTGGACAGGCAGGTGGTCACGGCAAGTGATAGCGGAGCCTCCAGGTAGGCTAGCAGGTAGGTAGCAGGTGAGCGCTCCCAGGTGAGCAGGCAAGAGTCTCTGGACAGGCAGGTGGTCACGGCAAGTGACAGCGGAGCCTCCAGGTAGGCTAGCAGGCAGGTAGCAGATGAGCGCTCCCAGGTGAGCGGGCAGGCTGGTCCATAGACAGACTGACAGGTGTCGGAAGGCAGACCGTCGGACCGCAGGCTTGCAAGCAGGTAAACGGATATCAGGCAGGTATCAAGCAGGAATCTGGCAGGTGACTGGCAGGTAACTGGTAACGGGACCTGAGGGCTGAAGCAGAGTGAAGGCTTCGCAACAACATTGCTCGGGCACCTCCATTTTGGAGGAGGTGTCTTATATATGGTGAGGTCCTCCGGCCATTGGCCGGGGACTCCTTAGGACGGCGCGCGCGGCCCCTTTAAGAGAGGGGGAGCGCGCGTACCCTAAGCACAGTGGCCGGGAAGCAGCGCGCGCTGCTGGAAAAAGCGGGAGGAGGACGCCGGGCACGGAGTGGAGAGGTGAGGGGAACAGCGTCCCTGCCTAGCAGGAGGCAGGGACGCCGACGCTACAGTACCCCCCCCTTTAGGCCCCCCCTTTTTTAGGCCAGACAGAAATTTATCAAGGATGAGAGGGGCATGGATGTTCTCCCGGGGCTCCCAAGTTCTCTCCTCAGGACCAAACCCCTTCCAATCTACCAGAAAAAAGGTTTTTCCTCTTACCCTTTTGGTGGCCAGAATGTTCTCTACCTCAAACTCGTTTTCAGCGGAAACCGGAGCAGGAGGCGTACCTGTAGACTTGGAAAAAGAGTTAAGTACCACGGGTTTGAGGAGAGATACATGGAAGGAGTTAGGGATCCGCAAGTTGGCCGGGAGTTTCAATTTATAGGCCACTGGGTTGATTTGTTTGATAACTTCCAGTGGGCCGATGAACCGAGGCCCTAACTTGTAGGAAGGAATCTTGAGCCGGACATACTTGGACGAGAGCCAGACTTTATCTCCAGGACGGAATTGTGGAGGATCCAGGCGTTTTTTGTCAGCGTGTTTTTTCATCCGCTCGGACGACTGAAGGAGTGCGGATCGGGTACTCTCCCAAATGGAGGAAAATTTGCTAACGAGAGATTCCGCAGCCGGATTGTCCACCGAGGTGGAGACGGGAAATGGGATCCGAGGATGCTGACCGAAGACTACAAAAAACGGGGATTTGGAGGAAGATTCGCTCTCGTGATTATTGTAAGAGAATTCGGCCCATGGCAGGAGATCCACCCAGTCTGAATGGTGGGCATTAACGAAGTGCTGGAGGTAACTGGTCGGGATCTGATTGATCCGCTCCACTTGACCATTGGACTGTGGGTGGTATGCGGAGGAGAAGTCCAGGGTGACGTCTAGCAGCTTGCATGTGGCTCTCCAGAAGCGTGAGGTGAACTGGACCCCACGATCCGACAAGATGTGGAGGGGCAGGCCATGGAGACTGAAGATGTGGCGGATAAAGTCTTTAGCCAGCTCGGGTGCAGACGGGAGGCCTGGCAGGGGAATGAAATGAGCCATTTTGGAAAAGCGGTCAGCGACCACCCAAATGACCGTACAACCGGCAGAGACAGGGAGATCTGTTATGAAGTCCATAGCTATATGCTGCCAGGGGGCAGCAGGTACTGGAAGAGGAAGGAGGCGACCGGCTGGCAGGTGTCTCGGAACCTTGTTGCGGGCGCAGGACACACAGGCAGAAACAAAGTCTATTACGTCCTTGTGCAGGGTAGGCCACCAGTAGTGCCGGGTGATAAGCTGGAGGGTCTTTTTCTGACCGGCGTGGCCAGCAAGCTTAGACGAATGACCCCAGTGTAGGATCTTCTCCCGATCAGGTACCGTTACGAACGTCTTACCGGGAGGGAGACGATTTAGACTCACGGGGGCCACCTGCATTACTCTGGCGGGATCGATGATGTGTTTAGGTTCCTCCTCAAGATCAGACACCAGGAAGGATCGGGACAAGGCATCAGCTTTGATGTTTTTGTCAGCCGGGCGAAAATGAAGAACAAAATCAAAGCGAGCAAAAAACAAGGACCACCGGGCTTGGTGCGGGTTAAGTCTCTGGGCACTCTGGAGGTAAGCCAAGTTCTTGTGGTCCGTGTAAATTATTACCGGGTGAAGAGCCCCCTCGAGCAGGTAACGCCACTCCTCCAATGCCAGCTTAATGGCCAATAACTCTCGGTCTCCTATAGAATAGTTGCGCTCGGAAGAGGAGAAGAGTTTGGAGAAGAAGCCGCAAGTTACCATTCTCCCGGAAGACGATTTTTGGATAAGTACCGCTCCGGCTCCAGAGGAGGAGGCGTCAACTTCCAGGAAGAATTGCTTGTTGCCGTCCGGGCGATGCAGCACCGGGGCGGAAGAGAAAGCCTGTTTTAAGGAAAGAAAGGCTTCCTCTGCTTCGGGCGACCATTCTCTGGGATTAGTGCCCTTACGGGTGAGCGCAGAGACAGGGGCAGTCCGGGAAGAGAAGTGCAGTATGAAGAGGCGGTAGTAGTTGGCGAAGCCCAGGAACCGCTGAATAGCCTTCAACCCCTCTGGTCGAGGCCACTTCTCGATGGCAGACAGTTTCTCAGGATCCATTCGTAGGCCGGTCTGAGAAATTATGTAGCCCAAAAACGGAAGCGAGGTCTGCTCAAAGAGGCACTTCTCATATTTAGCGTAGAGGTGGTTCTGCCTGAGCCTGAGCAGAACCTGACGAACATCCCTCCGGTGTGTGGGGAGATCCGGAGAGAAGACCAAGATGTCGTCCAGGTACACCACTACGCAGGAGTAGAGAAGGTCCCGGAAGATGTCATTGACCAACTCTTGAAAGACGGCAGGAGCGTTACAGAGACCGAAGGGCATTACCAGGTATTCATAGTGGCCGTCCCGGGTTTTGAATGCCGTCTTCCATTCATCCCCCTGACGGATACGGACCAGGTTATACGCCCCACGGAGGTGAAGCTTGGTGAAGATTCTAGCCCCCCTCAGACGGTCAAATAATTCCGGAATGAGCGGAAGGGGGTATTTATTCTTCACCGTGATCTGGTTAAGGCCTCTATAGTCTATACAGGGACGGAGTGAGCCGTCCTTCTTTTTGACGAAGAAGAAGCCTGCTCCCGCCGGGGAAGTAGATTTCCGGATGAACCCCCGGGCCAGATTCTCCTCAATATATTCTGACATGGATCGGGTCTCAGCAGCGGACAAAGGGTAAATGCGCCCACGGGGAGGAGTAGCGCCGGGCATCAGGTCGATTGGGCAGTCGTATGGTCTATGAGGGGGTAATGTCTCTGCCTCCTTTTTATTAAAGACGTCCGCATACGACCAATAAGGAGCCGGAAGACCAGGTAGATTGGCTGGAGTAGGAGAAGGACGGACAGGATGGACGGGAACTAAACAAGTCTTATGGCAGTCCTGTCCCCAGCGAAGGACTTCTCAGGTCTGCCAATCAAGCACGGGTGCATGTCTCTGAAGCCAAGGTAGGCCTAGTAAGAGGGCGTGAGAGAGTCCAGGCAGAACATGAAAGAAGATGCTCTCAGAGTGCAGCATTCCCACCTGCAGGGTTATGGATTCGGTGATGAGTTGGATGGGATGTGGTAAGAGGCCCCCATCCACGGCAGCGACAGATAAGGGTACAGCTAGAGGTTTGGTGGGAATGCGGTATTTCTCTACCAGAGACTGAGAAATGAGATTTCCGGCAGCTCCAGAGTCAAGTTGGGCTAATTCAAAATAACGGTTCTCCCCGCAGATGATAGAGACCGACAGCAACAGAGATGGAGAGGGTTTACTCTTGTCTAGGACGACCTCTCTGAGCGATCCTAGACACAGGCGTTTCCCGACCTCTCCAGGCAGGAACGGATCCGGTGCTCCTTAGTGCCACAGTAGAAGCAGCTCCCCTCGGCACGGCGTAACTCTTGACGGGTTTTGACCATCTTGGTCTGGTCGACCTGCATAGGCTCGGGTGAGTGCGCCTGGGGAGTAGCGGGAGAAGTAACAGGTTTCTGAAAGGTAGGGGCTAGACGTGGAAACCTCCTCTCACGGGTGACCTCTTTGGCACGTTCCTGGAACCGGATGTCAATCCGGGTGGCAAGAGTTATTAAGTCGTCGAGAGTGGTAGGTATGTCCCGATCGGCGAGTTCATCTTTAATACGGCCGGACAGACCCTCCCAAAAGACAGACACCAGGGCGTCGTTATCCCAGGCCAGCTCCGAAGCAAGGGTACGGAACCGTATGGCATATTGGCCCACGGTGAGATTTCCTTGATGGAGGCGTAGCAGAGATGATGCGGATGAGGTCTTCCGTCTGGGTTCGTCAAAGACTTTCCGGAAAGCCGTGAGAAAGGCTGGCAGGTTAGACACCAGGGGGTCTCCTCTCTCCCATAGAGGATTTAGCCAAGCCAGTGCCTCCCCCGTGAGATGGGACATGATGAAGGCTACTTTGGCCCGGTCAGAGATAAACTGGTGGGACAGGAGTTCAAAGTGCAGGGTGCACTGGTTTATGAAGCCCCGAGCTTGAGCGGGGTCGCCTCCGAAGCGAGGAGGTGCAGAAAGCCGGGGTCCGGGGCAGGATGCCATGGTATTGGTGGGCAGCGGCGCTGCGAGTCATGACACTAGCGGTGGTTGCTGGTGGAGCAGTCAGAGTGTCCAGGCGAGAGTTGACATTCCGCAGATGACTCAGGATGGACTCCTGTTGGGACCTCTGACGGGACAGTTCATGACATAGGTCCGAGAGCGAGGGAGCTTGGGTGCCACCGGGTTCCATGGCCCGAGCAAACTGTAACGGGTCTGGGAGGCGGAACCTCTGAGCAACTATACAAGGGGGCGGTCCTTGTAAGGAAGCGGGTGGCTCCCGGGGAAGACGGGCAGGTAGTCACGGCAAGTGACAGGGACAGTCTCTGGGTAGAAGGGCAGGTAGTCACGGCAAGTGCCAGGGACAGTCTCTGAGTAGAAGGACGGGTACTCACGGCAAGTGACAGGGACAGTCTCTGAGTAGAAGGACAGCAGGCAGGTGGCTGGTGAGCGCTCCCAGGTGAGCGGGCGAGAGTCTTTGGACAGGCAGGTGGTCACGGCAAGTGAGACGGCAGAGCCTCCAGGTAGGCTAGCAGACAGGTAGCAGGTGAGCGCTCCCAGGTGAGCAGGCAAGAGTCTCTGGACAGGCAGGTGGTCACGGCAAGTGACAGCGGAGCCTCCAGGTAGGCTAGCAGGCAGGTAGCAGGTGAGCGCTCCCAGGTGAGCAGGCAAGAGTCTCTGGACAGGCAGGTGGTCACGGCAAGTGACAGCGGAGCCTCCAGGTAGGCTAGCAGGCAGGTAGCAGATGAGCACTCCCAGGTGAGCGGGCAGGCTTGTCCATAGACAGACTGACAGGTGTCGGAAGGCAGACCGTCGGACCGCAGGCTTGCAAGCAGGTAAACGGATATCAGGCAGGTATCAAGCATGAATCTGGCAGGTGACTGGCAGGTAACTGGTAACGGGACCCGAGGGCTGAAGCAGAGTGAAGGCTTTGCAACAACATTGCTCGGGCACCTCCATTTTGGAGGAGGTGCCTTATATATGGTGAGGTCCTCCGGCCATTGGCCGGGGACTCCTTAGGACGGCGCGCGCAGCCCCTTTAAGAGAGGGGGAGTGCGCGCGCCCTAAGCACAGTGACCGGGAAGCAGCGCGCGCTGCCAGCAGAGCGGGAGGAGGACGCCGGGCACGGAGTGGAGAGGTGAGGGGAACAGCGTCCCTGCCTAGCAGGAGGCAGGGACGCCGACGCTACACATACCCTGTCAGCATCTGGAAGCATGGCTGACATATGTGAAGAAATATGTTTTAACCCACATTATGCTCGGTGAGGAGATCTCCAGCTTCATCCTCCTCCGTCAGTCTGACAGCTTTATAGCATTGCACAGAGACTGACTTCTCCGAACTGGAAAACAAATAAACATTGAGGAGAATGAAGCTGGAGATAACCCCGTTTGTGCTCAATGAGGAAGAGATATATTTCTTTACAGATCACAGGTCTGCTCCTGGCCGCCGACTAAGGTATGTGTAATACAGCTCTTGTCAGTTGACACACAGGTTTCGGGGGCTGTATGTCTTCAGTCTGCAACCCGTACTGACACATGATTAGGACGAGCTGCAGTTTGAATAAAATCAGGATTGCCATTCTATCTCACTCTCAGAAAACACCTTTAAGATGTTCACAATATTCATGCAATATTAAGCCCCCCATACACATTAGACTTTGTCGACGGGTTCGGCCAACATTTTAATGTATGGTTTGCCCTGAGCAATTTATTGTTGGGGTGAATACTAATCTGGCATGTCAGCTTTCTGATAGAGGGCACAGGAGTGCTCATCAAAATAATCGCTCCTGTAAATGGGAGAACCGGCCAAACCATTATTCAACAGATAGCCATCTAATATGTATGGCGACCTTAAATAGGCTGACAATCACCTGACGAACAAGCAAAACATTTGCTTATCGAGTGAAAATTGTCTCTTCAGAGAGGAAGAGAACTAGAACTGTAGCGCCACCTATAGGAAGTAGCAATCCTATAAGTCCATATCGACCCTTTGACGAGCCTTGTCACATGACTTAGGATAATAGCCAAAACCAAACTCTCAATTTGCAGACACTGTGTTTCGGGGTGCAGCCCCTCGTCAGTGCAAAGTGTGAGATATAGCTTGGCTGGGTGAGTGGTGTCTGACCGATATCCAAGGGGTAACGTTTCGAGTTCTAGTTCTCTTCCTCTCTGAAGAGACAATTTGCATATTTCCCAGAGGAGCATTGCGGCTTAAAATTCTCCTCACCTTGACATGCTTAACATGTCACTCTCCACAAGGAGAAATGTTATCCCTTAGATGCCTCTCACCCAGCCAAACCATATCTCACACTTTGCACTGACAAGGGGCAGTTCCCTCGAAACACAGTGTCTGCAAATTGAGATTTTGGTTTTGGCTATTATCATATGACAAGGCCCGTTAAAGGGTCCATACTGATTTTTAGGATTACTACTTCTTATAGGTGGCACTAGAGTTGTAGGTCTCTTCTTCTCAGAAGAGACAATTTGCATATTTCCCATAGGAGTATTGCGGATTAAAAGTCTCCTCACCTTGACATGCTTAACATGTCACTCTCCGCAAAGAGAAATCTTACCCCTTGGATATCTTCATCGAGTGAAAAAATTGTGCTACATAAAAAATAATCTTTCTTAGCAGCACATAATCCTGTGTAAAAAAGGACTCACGCTGCTGACAACAATAGCAGTCTATGTGCACTAAATGATCTATTACTGATTGTTCTATGTGAATCCAGGTTGGCCTGTGAAAACAGGCTGTTAAAATTACATCTAGACAGCATGCTCCATCTAATTTCAATTGGGGCGCCTGTGTATCCAACAATTTCCACTGCATTCCAAGACACCTCCATCCTTGCAGCCCTCTTCATGGGCCTTCCCTGATCCAGGAAAGACACATAAATCAGGAAGTCAAGCTACTGGGGCCCAGAATGAATTGGCTACCAGAGAATCCAGGCACTTGGTCTAGTAGAACTATATTAGTTGCAGGATATAAAAGTTGCACTTAATATCTAATTTAGGAAATACTGTTTTTGCTTGGAAAACCCAAAGTTTATGGTTGGTAAAACGACGTCTTAGGCTAAACTCACACCTAGACTATACTTTTAAATGCAATAGTGTCTACATGATCCTAATGTTTCCTAGACAAATGTAAGCCAATAGAAAACCATTCTGGTATATTTTTGCCTATAAAGGTCTACAGGTAAGTCAATATATACAACAAAAGATCTTCCATTCCTTGGTAATTTTTGCAAAACTTCGGCAAACCCCTTCAATTGAAATTACGAGTGAACTGTGTGCATACACTCTGAATCCCAAAGTGGGATTCGAATGAACATGTGCTACACACAAAGGCCCTTTAGGAGAATATGCAATACTAATATCACATTAAATGCCATTGTTGTAAGTTATATTATGTGTCTGTGAATTGTGATATAAGAAGGCAGAGTTACTATGAAGTAATTTCTGCATCGTGCAAATGTATTTATACGAGTAGAACACCCTGCCTATGGTGGCGGTGGCTCAGTGATGCTCGAGAGCTGCTTAACTTCCTCTGGCATTGGAAACCTATAGTGTGAGGAGGGCAAGATTTATTCAATCAAGAATCATCATCATTGGACCTTCAAACAGGACAATGATTCCAACCAAGCTTCAAAGCCCTCCAAGGCTTGATTTCAGAAAACGTCCTCGAAGAATCTGGAGTGTCTATTACTGTCTCCTGACTTGAACCCCTTAGAAAATCTTTGATGAGATTTGAAGAATGCAGTTGCAACTTAACAAACTTAAGAATATTAGTAAGCGGGAGGCCATTGCCCATGAGGAATGAGCTAAGATTACTCAGGAACGTCTCCAGAAGCTGGTATCTAGATATGCATAACTTTTGCAGCAGGTCATAACAGCCAAAAGGAACTCTACTAATTACTAAAGACACTTGTCGCGAAGCGGTAGAATAATTCTGTGACTACTGTAGTCTTTAAAATGCATTTGTGTTATATTGTTATAAAGGTTGTACTGAGCTATTTAGAGTGATTTTGTTGATTGTTTTATTGAAAGTAGCAGAAAGTTTGTAAATTTTGCTAATTTTGAATGGAAGTTGAAGAATTTTAATTGAAACAGTAGATTAACTGTGCATGTGGGAAATAAGACTACAAGTTCATTGGGGACAGGTACATCAGTGTACAAAGATGAGGGATACGTTGTTGCCATATAAAAGCCATAGGGATACAAGTAAAAAAAAATTGTAAATGCTGATTTGCATAAAACTAATTCCCTGAAAATATTGTCACCAACGCTAACAAAGTCTGGCTAATATCTATCATAGTGTTCTAAAGTGAAAGGTTAATATCCACTAATCACGAGAAGGAAAAACAAAGTAAATGCTGAAAAAATAAATAACGTCATGGTGTCACTGCCCTGTGCCCAGACACATGTCTTGTACATTGTACAGTGTGAACACTGACATCTTTGATCTTTTATCTGCCACAAGAGCCAAACATTTTCTGAAACTACAGGCAAATCCTGAAGAATCCACTGGACAATCTGTTAATCACTGGTTTAAGTCATGCTTAGCATAAGGCCGCACGCTGCTTATGCTAGAAGACAGTACAAAACTACTCGCTGCACATACAAGTCTACAGAATGTACACATGTATTGTAATATTATATGATTTTACAGTAAGATCAACATTGTATTCCGGGTCATATTATACAGATATGAGTAATAAATACTTATGGTTTGCAGCATGCATTCTAACAAAGCCTTTCTGCCTTATTTGCTGTTAAGGATGGAATAGTATGAGATAAATTGTATACTTTTATACATATGTCTCATACTGCACAAAGAGAAGTATACAGAGGTCAAACATACTGTATAATATTAATTATGGTAGCAGCAAGATCAAGAGATATTTACTTCTCCACTGCCAAGTTTAGATTAATCCTGGTAATGGGGCTAAAACTAATCTCCTGATGTCTCGTGAAAGCCAAATAAGAACAGCCAAAGCAGCTGCTACAGAAGGAAAAGATGCTGCCGGAGACTTCACTGTATATACGTCTCATACAATTCATATTTAGAATATCACTTTCCATTTAATTTAAAGTATTTGTTTTATAACTTAAAAAGTGTCGAAAAAAATCCTCAACAATTACATACAGAAACAAGCAGATTCACAAACTTGATTCTAAGTATAGATTTAGGTTAAGTTTCTGCTTAGTTTCTAGATTTAAATGTGACATACTGTACAGTATATATTCCAGTAATGTCAGCATATCTGATGTATATAACACTGGATACACATTCAAATAGTGCAGATATGGGCAAAGTGTGGCCCGCCTATATGAAGCATGTGCCCCCACAAACTTTTCTACCTTTTGCCACATTTCTGGCTTCAAACATAAAGATATAAAATTCTATGTTTTTGGGAAGAATCAACAACAAGTGGGACACAATTGTGAAGTGGAACAAAATTTATTGGATATTTTAAACAAATTAAAAACTGAAAAGTGGGGCATGCAATATTAATCGGCCCCCTTGAGTTAATACTTTGTAGCGCCACCTTTTGCTGCGATTACAGCTGCAAGTCGCTTGGAGTATGTATCTATCAGTTTTGCACATCGAGAGGCTGAAATTCTTGCCCATTCTTCCTTGCAAAACAGCTCGAGCTCATTGAGGTTGGATGGAGGGCGTTTGTGAACAGCAGTTTTCAGCTCTTTTCACAGATTCTCGATTGGATTCAGGTCTGGACTTTTGACTTGGCCATTGTAACACCTGGATACGTTTATTTTTGAACCATTCTATTGTAGATTTTGCTTTATGTTTGGGATCATTGTCTTGTTGGAAGATAAATCTCCGTCCCAGTCTCAGGTCTTTTGCAGACTCCAACAGGTTTTCTTCCACAATGGTCCTGTATTTGGCTCCATACATCTTCCCATCAATTTTAACTGACTCACCCCCAGGGCCGTGGGGTACTCAGCAGCCGGGCCTCTGGTTGCCGGTATAGGGGAATATCATGGTGGCTGGCCCGGTCCATGACCCAGGGCGGTCAGTTAAAAGGGGGTTATTTTTAGGGGATTTGTCGTGACGCCACCTGTGGTGTCTGGTGAGGATCACCAGCACAGCGACAGTCCTCTGAGGCAGCTGTTAGGGCAGCTTGAGATGGAACGGCTTCCCACAGGTGGAGCAGGCCTCAGGGCAGTGAAAACGATGCAGGTTGTGGTTGCGCTGGGCGTTGTAGTGCAGGGGGAACAATGGCGCCGATGAAGGAATGGACAGAGGCAGTGCAGTGCAGTCATCCAAGATTTTACTCACAGTTCTTTAGACACTTCACAGGTGCACTTTACAGGTAAAGGCCTCTCTCGTCGCGCTGCGTTCACCGGTCAGGGGTTCAATCCTTCCTCAGGCGATTCTGGAATACCGGGCAGAAACCCACTTTCTCGTGTTCCTACTTTGACCGTCTTAACTCTGGTCCTTCTCCCTCCTGCTCTGCGCCGCCCACTCTCAATCCCGCTCGGGTGCTCTGAAGTCCTTCCTGTACATCAGATCCGGGACCTACTTGACCCTCCTGGGGGATTAGAATGCCGCAGCAATCCCTCTGTCTTCTGACAGATGTGGGGCGTACAGGTGCCATCCTGCATGCGCCGTACCCCCTGGGATCCTTTCTGTAGAACGGAGCCTACTCCCTGGATGCAGGTGTTTTGGGGTTCTGTGCAGTACTGCCATCTTACCTGAGAGAAGGGAGACACCACACCTCTGGGTGAGGTGCAGTACCTCTGTGGCGACTGAACCCTCAGGGGTGCCACATAACCATCTTCCCTGTCCCTGCTGAAGAAAAGTAGGCCCAAACCATGATGCTGCCACCACCATGTTTGACAGTGGGGATGGTGTTTTGAGGGTGATGAGCTGTGTTGCTTTTCCGCCAAACATAGCGTTTTGCATCGTGGCCAAAAAGTTAGATTTTGGTTTCATCTGACCAGAGCACCTTATTCCATATGTTTGGTGTTTCTCCCAAGTGGCTTGTGGCAAACTTCAAATGAGACTTTTTATGGATATCTTTGAGAAATGGCTTTCTTCTTGCCACTCTTCCATAAAGGTCATATTTGTGCAGTGTACGACTGATTGTTGTCCTATGGATAGAGTCTCCCACCTCAGCTATAGATCTCCGCAGTTCATCCAGAGTGATCATGGGCCTTTCGGCTGCATCTCTGATCAGTCTTCTCCTTGTTCGAGATGAAAGTTTAGAGGGACGGCCGGGTCTTGGTAGATTTGCAGTGGTCTGATACTCCTTCCATTTCAATATGATTGCTTGCACAGTGCTCCTTGAAATGTTTTTGTATCCAAATCCAGCTTTAAACTTCACAACAGTATCTCGGACCTGCCTGGTGTGTTCCTTGGTCTTCATGATGCTCTCTGCACTTGAAACATAACCCTGAGACTATCACAGAGCAGGTGCATTTATACGGAGACTTGATTACACACAGGTGTATTCTATTTATCATTACCAGTCATTTAGGACAACATTGGATCATTCAGAGATCCTCACTGAACTTCTGGAGTGAGTTTGCTGCACTGAAAGTAAAGGGGCCGAATAATATTGCACGCCCCACTTTTCAGTTTTTAGTTTGTTAAAAAAGTTTAAAATATCCAATAAATTTCGTTCCACTTCACGATTATGTCCCCTTGTTGTTGATTCTTCCCCAAAAAATTAGAATTTTATATCTTTATGTTTGAAGCCAGAAATGTGGTAAAAGGTAGAAAAGTTCAAGGTGGCCAAATACTTTCACAATGCACTGTAGCCTCTTATATACAGCATGTGCCCCACATGCCCTCTTATATACAGCATGTGCCCCACATATCCTTTTATATACAGCATGAGCCCCACATAGCCCCCTTATATACAGCATGAGCCCCACATAGCCTCTTATATACAGCATGAGCCCCACATAGCCTCTTACATACAGCATGTGCGCCACATATCCTCTTATATACAGCATGAGCCCCACATAGCCCCCTTATATACAGCATGAGCCCCACATAGCCTCTTATATACAGCATGAGCCCCACATAGCCCCCTTATATACAGCATGAGCCCCACATAGCCTCTTATCTACATGTGCCCCGCATACCCTCTTATATACAGCATGAGCCCCATATAGCCCCCTTATATACAGCATGAGCCACACTTAGCCTCTTATATACAGCATAAGCCCCCCTATATACAGTATGATCCCCACACAGCCCCCTATATACATAGAAATATCCAAAACACATGAAAAAAAACAATAACACATACTCACCTTGCTCCCGTTTCCCAGGCACTCTGCCTTTGTTCTCTCCGATGCACTGACTCTCCGCAGTGCACAGCTGACGCAATGAAATGACATCATGGCAACTGCTGGATCACACGCTGATTGGTGGAAGATGGAGCCAGCAACACCTTGCTCCACCAATGTATTCACTGCTGTCTGCATCCAGAGAGCAGTGACTGTGAGTGGCAGATGGATAGCGGGCGGGAGGGCACTGTGCGGTCCGTGGGCCACTGTTTCAGCCCTTCGGCTGTCTTGGTCAGCGATATGAACTAGAACAGTCAGAGGGCCGGATGTGGCCCGTGGACCGAGACAGCTAAAGCACTGCTATGAATAGCCCAGGTGATTGGAAGATTGCAGCTTCAAGTCTCCTAAGGGGACTAATGAACACAGATCACAATAGTAGAATGCCTTAATGGGTGACTAAATACTTCTCACATCAAATACCCATATATTAAAAGATAACCTTTAATAGTTTGAAACTATTAAAGGTTATCTTTTAATATATGGGTATTTGATGTGAGAAGACTAATGAACACAGTAAAAAGTAAAAAAAGAGTTTGATCAGAGTGTCATTTGCGTAACCGGCCCGATTCTCTCGGACAAGAGAATATACGGCCGTCTGCACCTGCCCTAATTGACACTAATCACTGATAATGTTGTCCACTGAATTTCTAACCCCAGCATCAACAGGAATTGAAATGAATAAAATAGAAGTATAGTTTTACTGACTTTTTGGGACGTTACTATATATTAATCTGCTCACCTTCTCTTGGTCTATAACATGCTGTCTGCAGATCAGGCAGTAAAAAAATGCATTTCAATTCTTTCTTTATTTACTGCCTATCTCTGCTGTGCCTTTCGAAATGGCGCCTTCAATGACTCCTCACACTGTAAAAAGGAATCTCTGGTCTTAATCTTTAAAACAGCAAAGCAATTATGCCAACTGGACACTTAGTTCTTAAGGTTTCTAATCAGGACAGGATTTGTTTGAAGACTTAGCAGATGAAGTGCATCAATCTTCTTTGACAGATCTAAGAACATTTATTTTTATTTTGCCTTACATAGATATTTGTACTTATGAGATACGCTTAATACCTCTAGAAATATATATATAATGTATATCAATCCCTTTTGTGTTACATTCCTTTCTTAGAGGCCAAGACAAATGGCCCATCTGGCTCTTATGTGGGCCTTTTCCAATCTAATGAAAGAATAAACAGCTCCGAGGCTTGCTTCCAGCAGCAAAATGACTTTGGACACTTAATTCCATCAAAGCTGTGTGCGTATAGTGTTAAAACACAATTTTCCTAAAATACCCTACAAATTCATCATTTCGGAGTGTGTCTATGCAGCAGCATATATTATATAAAAACTCATGCTTCGGTGGTTTAATATGAAGTAGCTGTGATTGGCACTGCCAGAGCTGTAAGTCTGCCAGAATAACCTGGCAATAGCAATACAGTACATCAGTCTATCAAAGAGCAGCTAAGCTTCATGTTATCAGCCTGCAACCTTTTCTATTAAGAAGTGTCTATCTGTATTTGTAGACAGGGTTAGATCAACATATTTTATTTGGGTTGTTATGTTATTTACTAACAGCAATTTTTCTTTACAAGTGAAAAAATTCCTGGTCTGCAACACCGCTGTGGATGCAAACAATGGCGGCTTAATCTCCCATTCACATCATAGTCGTAGGGGTAACATAACATAATGGAATCAGATGGTGCTGCAACTACTGGTTCCCTTTCTTGCCAAGAGCTTTTTCAGTTCATCCACAATTTGTTTAATTTCACCAATGAAATAAATTCATTTATGCGCAGCAGTTTGGGCTCTGCCATGTTCCATAGGCTGGCTGATAAGTTATTGCAGATTCTAGGTCAGTAAATCATGTCAGCAAGGCATTTTACCAGTGTTTGTTAGGTTATGTAACACAGCTATTGACAGATAGCGAAGTGCCAAAGTGCTTAGCTCCTAGTTTTTACTCCAAATCTACTTTCCTTCCAAACCGCCAGCAAAATCAATGCTGACATTCACCATCGCTAAGAGGCAGTTCACTTAACTGAACAAGGCGCGTACGCTCACCATCCTTCTCTTTTTCTGTTTTCCTAATGGGTATCAGCAATTTCAGCTGCTCAACCATATTGATTTTCTGTTTTGCAGTGTCTTGTTCATCCTCTTGGAAGTCTCTTGTGTCTCGGTGAGAATTATGTTCTTTTAGTTCTTCAATATATACCTGTATTGCCTAATTATCAAAAAAGATAAAGTCATAAATTACAAATGATTAATAATTTAAAGTCAAGATTCTCTGGGAAAAATATCCATGTAGAAGCTACTATTGTCATTATGAGCATCATCATCAGGTTCATACTATGTAATTCCACTATTTTACATTCCATACATATGCAGACTGGTCCCCAATTACTACTACCATTATCATTTACTTGAGTTCAACTGCATACCAGCTCTATGAAATTAATTCACAGCATGGGCATAATTATACAGCTTCTTCCAGTTATTACAATAGCTTACTTTTGAACACTTACTTTTTGATTCTCCTTTTGTTCATTTTGATATTGGGTAACTTGTAAGGCCAGATCCTCCAGTTTATTCATTATGTTTTCATTTAAAATCTTTCGTTCTGCGGGAAAACTTACATCAATGTTATGGAGAAATGGATTGCACTCAAGCTCACACTGCTGCTAAGCTAGCAGCTACAAATGTATTTCATATTTAATAAGCCATTTAATGTACATGTAATAGTAAAGGTGCAGATTATTGGGCTAGAGGAACACAGCAAATTGTCTCTGCAGAGAGAAAGAGGATTGGAACTCTAGCTCCACCTATTGGGAGTAGTAATCCTAAAAGTGAATATGAACACTTTAATGAGTCTTGCCATATAACTTGGGATAAAAACCAAACCAGACACTCTATGTGAAGAAGACACGTGTTTGGGGGTGTTTACCCCTCCTCAGTGAAAATTAAGAGGTCAGATTTGGATGGATGAAAGATCCCTGACATGTCCTAAGAGGTAATACGTTTCTGCAAATAAAGTCTCTGGTTTAGCTTTTATCCTACATGGTGTGGCAAGGCTTGTTAAAGAGTCAATATTGACTTTCACAATTGCTACCATCAATGGTTCAAGTCCACTTCCTCTCTGAAGAGAATTTGAATTTTTAATTTCCTAGAGGAGAACTGTATGGCCTATAAGTCTCCTTACACCAGCTCTGAACTCTCCATAAGGAGAGACATTAATCCCTTAAAGGAACACAGCATTGCAGCAGAGTTCCAATAATATCAATAGATTACCACTACCACAACACAATCTTAGTGTTTTAGTTATAAACAAAGGTCAAAAGAAACTATTGACACATAAAATACAAATAAACCATTCATTTTGAAGATGTATTTATTTACCTTCTACTTAAGTGTTTAGGAAATTATACCACAAGTTTATATTAGTGAATTTTCCTACCTGAAAATTTCTCAGATAATGTCTAATCTCTCAAAGTACAATATGTTTTTTTTTTAGGTTGGGAAGAAAGAAATCTCATAGATTGTAAACTTGCTAGCATGGGTCTCACTCCTACTGGTATACGTTTAATTATGTGTTACTCTGTAATGTCTGCACATGTCCTTTCTAAATTGTAAATTGCAATATGTTGGTGCTATAGAAATAAAAATTATTAATATCAATAATATATACGAGGGGGTTCCCAAAAAAAAGAGAATTACTTATTTAATTTTTTTAATTAAAGATAACATCTTGAAAACATTAATCCCCTTAAAATACTGTCCATTCGATGATATACACTCCCTGACAGAAGTTATGTCGCTTATCCATGTTATGTAAATAAAAGCTTATAACCTGACATTAAATTCATCCATTGGTTTTATAAATTACTCTTTTGAAAGCTGAAACCCTCCCAAATTTGGTTTAGGTTAAGAAAATAAATTGGCATCAATGCTGAAATATTGATCATTTAATGAACACAGAATGGTCAAATTTTGGCAAGACAAAAGTTTTGTCGCCTGGTCGTATAATGCACCCAATCCTAGTTTACATCCCCACCAGTGCTCAGTAAATGATCAATTAATTAGTGGGTGTGTATAAAAAGAAACCCCGCACCCCCAACCTTCACTTGAACTGCAACTTGAGCTCTGACAACATGCCAAAAATCCACCCTGCGACCAAAGCCTTGATTATCAAGAGGCTGAAGACCAGATCCACTGCAGAGGTGGCTGGCACCTTTAATGTGTCTCAGCGTCAAGTACAAAGAATTAAAAAAAGATTTGAAGCGACTGGAGATATGTTTGACAAGTCCAGCAGACCCCGCAAGACAACTGCTCAGGAGGAAGGTTTATTGGTTAGAAAATCCAAAGCAAGCCCCTCTTCCACTGCAGCAGAGCTCCAACAGACCTGGTCACCTCAAGTCCCGTGTCAATTAGAACAGTTTGTAGGATTCTGTCTCAAAATGGCCTCCATGGACGAATCAGTGCCCAGAAGCCAGCACTAAACAAAAGGCAAATAAAAAAACGTGCGGCATTTGCAAAGTCCCACAGCCTGCTAAAGAGATGGACGCTGGAAAAGTGGCAGAAGGTGGATTTCTCTGATGAATCTTCAGTAGAATTACACCACAGCCGCCACAAATACTGCAGGAGACCTACTGGAGCCCGTATGGATCCAAAATACACCCAGAAAACAGTTAAATGTGGTGGTGGAAAGATCATGGTCTGGGGTTACACTGAGTATGGGAGTGTGCGAAACATTTGCAAGGTGGAAGGCAATATCAATAGCCTAAAATATCAAGAAGTATTAGCTACCTCTTACATTCCAAATCATAAAAGGGGTCAAATTCTGCAGCAGGATGGTGCTCCATCTCATACATTCATCTCTACAACAAAGTTCCTCCAGGCAAAAAAGATCAAGGTGCTCAAGGACTGGCCAGCCCAGTCACCAGACATGAACATCATTGAGCATGTTTGGGGTAGGATGAAAGAGGAAGCTTGGAAGACAAAACCAAAGAATCTAGATGACCTCTGGGAGGCATGTAAGACTGCATTCTCTGCTATTCCTGATGACTTCATTAATAAATTGTATGAATCATTGTTGAACCGCATGGATGCAGTCCTTCAAGCTCATGGAAGTCACACAAAATATTAAATATGACTCTAATAGCACCACAACTTCATTCACCAATGTTATGCCATATATATTTGTATTTTAAGATAATTATTTGTTTGAATATCACATTATTTTCTGTGGGTGACAAAACTTTTGTCTTGCCAAAATCTGACCATTCTGTGTTCATTAAATGATCAATATTTCAGCATTGATGCCAATTTATATTCTTAACCTAAACCAAATTTGGGAGGGTTTCAGCTTTCAAAAGAGTAATTTATAAAACCAATGGATGAATTTAACGTCAGGTTATAAGCTTTTATTTACATAACATGGATAAGCGACATAACTTCTGTCAGGGAGTGTACACTTTTCCCAAAGGTTTTTCCACTGTTTGAAACATTTTTTATTTTCCTCTGAACTAATGCTGTTAAGTGCCTCCAGCTATTTTTTCTTAATCTTGTCTGCGCCCTGAAAAAACTTTCCCTTTAGGTTTTTCTTCATTCTTGGGAATAAGAAAAAGTCGCAGGGGGCTAGGTCGGGCGAGTATGGGGGCTGACCTTGATTTTTTGTCTAAAGTCACCACAGGGGATGAATCTTGGTGTTACACCTATGATCCTGAAACAAAACAGCAGTCCAGCCAGTGGAAGATAGCTTCATCACCCAGATCAAAAAAAGCACAGCAAGTGAAATCAAATTTGAAGTCTGTGATGGTTTGTTTTTTTCTTGTTTTCAACATCAAAAGAGTTGTTCACATTGAATTTCTTCCTCAGGGCACCCCAGTGAACCACCATTACTATCTGCAAGTGCTGAAGCGATTGCGTGAGGCAGTGAGAAAAACAGACCTGAACAGACTGACTGCTTCATCATGACACCGCGCCTGCCCACAGAGTGTTGAAAATCAACCAGTTTTTGGCAAAAAAATGGCATGACAACGGTTTCTCACCCCCCTTTCTAGCACGACCTAGCCCACTGCGATTTCTTCTAATTTCCAAGAATAAAGAGAAAACTAAAAAGAAAAGCGGTTTCCAGGATGTTGAAGAGGTTAAGAAAAAATAGCTGGAGGCACTTAACAGCATTAGTTCAGAAGAATATAAAAAAAGTTTTGAACAGTGGAAAAAACGTTGGGACAAGTGCATATCATCTAATGAAGAGTATTCTGAAGATTAATGATTTCAAGATGTTATCCTATTTTAAATAAAAAAAATTAACAAGTAATTCTCGTGTTTTTTTAGGAACCCCCTCGTACAGCTTACCAGCTGGCCAAGGAGCTCTTTTAGTTTGTGCCTTATGATATTAATAGATTGCCTAATATTGACCCAATATTCAGAAAAGAAGTGAAACAATCATTTCTACTATTTCACTTCCATATTATAACTGTGACCAAGACAGAAAATATATATTTCTTCTTTATATGCCTTGTATGTGTGGTTCAAATACCCAGTGGAAGCAGACTTATTATTCTATTGTAACACTGTCCCATATATAGCAGTTACATGTACATGATAAGAGAATATACTATAAAGTCACAGCAGATAGAAACCGTACAACATGTTTACTGCAATGCAACTTTAATTAACTTTAGGTACAAACAGGGTCCACATCTACAGGGCAACATGACATCAACGCCTTGCCATCTATCAGCAAGCCAAACAACGCACTGCCACCTATCATTATGTTTAGGAAATACTGTTCACCTTCACTACTTTCTGCAAAACAAAATCCATACAGTTTTTTTTACTTGACATAAAATGTACCCTGCTACATTTTTCTATTCTGACAAAAAATAGTATTTTTTTTTAAATAAATGTCAGTGCCATCAAAATCCAACTGAATAAGGTATCAGTTTTGGTAAGTAAAAACTACTAATAAGGTAGTATTTTTTTTCTTGGCCTTTGTCTAATGAAATGACCAGAGTGTGGACTTGCGCTTACACTTTACATGTATACTAGCTTACAGTCCAGCTCAGTTTTTTGGTTTTGCTGTTATCTCTTGTATTTTGTACAAACAGGGGTGTGACTCCCCTTTTTGAGCTAAGTACTTCATCTGTACAGCTTCCTTTTGATGGGTGTCTCAGTCTGTCCCTGTCCTGCTCTGCCTTTATTCACATGGACGTTGTTTGACACATGGTAAGGTTTTAATACTAGAGACAGGTTAGGACCATCCCGATGGGTACACCTTGACGTGGTGGGATGGCTTTAATGCTTTTTTTTTTTTCCAAAATAGCGTTAGCTAAGTACCCTATGTTATTTATATATACTCATTTTTTATTTTTTTTTACGGTTGTTCATACCTGAATGGGACAAGAGAAACTGATTTGCAAAATGCATATGTGAAAAGAGCCTAACCAGTAAAAAGGTATAGCAATAAAGTAAAATGACAATGACAGATGAGAAGCCAAGGGAACTTCGTTGACAAAAGCTCTTAAGACAGAGCTACACAGAGCCACAAGTGACTGGCACCGGAGAATCCTTTCTTTTCCATTGTTTCATAATGGTTTAGTCATTTCATATGTCTTTATATTTTGCATATTTGATGTAGCAACAGTCACTGTAATTACAAACTTTGCCTTTTATCTAATTTCCACCTTTAAGGCATCTTTTCAATACAGATGATATAATTTAGCCGAGAGATGTGACAATAGAAGCTGTATGAGATATTCCGTAGTACTTCAGACCTAGCTGGTTGATGAAGATAATGCCTCTTTGCCCAATCCAAATGACATGAATAATGCAGAAGCCTGAAGCATACTTGCATGAAAATATGATGATACAGGAGCTATAAGTCTGTATTCTGATTCTCTTGTGTAAAAATTGGGTTCCAGCATACAAAGGCTTTTCACAATAGAGGACTTTCACAACAGAGAAAGGTTTAAGTGATACAGTGCACAATCTGCAGGGCACAGATATGAATGTGTGCATCTAATGTACAGTATCTCTTAAAGATTTCAACATACAAGCACTGGTGATTCATTACAACTTGACTGAATATTTCAATGTCCATGCACAAGTAGAATTACTGCATATGGACATTTGTGTCAATATTGCCGTTTTATGCCCTATTCACGAAATGTCTATATTCAATAATGCAATAATCTAATTTTCCATTGGTTGAATACTGAAGAATTGTTACCCGTTAATGACAGCTCACTTAATTTTAACAGGTCTTAATTCAGCAACAATGTTTTTTGTCATCACTGTTTTAAAGAAAACCTGTCAGGTGATGATGACGATGTTTCTTCTAACACGCCAAAGCATTCAGAGATCAGGAAAAAACGTGAGGAGCAAAAAGAGCAATATGGTCTTATCCGATAATAAAGGAGAATAAGGTGCAGGGAATTGTTCACCTGGTAAAGTTGTGTATCACACAACAACGATGAAGCTTATATTTCTCAGCTGCTACAGTCCCACAGGTTATAAAAACGTTGAAATGCCAGAATAGAAACAATAGGTGGGTCATCTGCGCTGCTGATGGAGATCCAAAAGAATGGTCCAGGATACAAAGTATCAAGAGAAAATAGTCGGCACTCCGTGTAGCTAGGGTTGTGCACGTGGAAAACAATGTCTGTAGGAAAAGCAAATCCCGGCACTCACGTGTTGATGATTAGTTCGTTTATTCCACAACTCACAAAAAAAAGTTTCAGCCTGTCCAATTGAAAAAAGCCTTGGACAGGCTGAAACGTCTTTTTGTGAGTTGTGGAATAAATGAACTAATCATCAACACGTGAGTGCCGGGATTTGCTTTTCCTACAGGATACAAAGTAGACTTGATGCGGTTAACATGTGGTTATATCTAGATGAAGAAGTCTGAAGACTTCGAAACGCGTTGATAATAAAACCGCATCAAGTTTACTTTGTATCCTGGACCATTCTTTTGGATCTCCATCAGCAGAGCAAAGAATTCAGAGTGAAACATACAAATTTGCAATAATGGAGTTGGACTCTGATTCATGCTGTCTATGGTTCCCTTTAAGCTCCTGCAGTCTAACTAAAATTGCTTGGGAGTAGGGATGAGCTGATCCGTGGAAGTTCTGGTTCTGGTACCCAACCTGAACTTTATTCCAAAATTCAGTTCGGGTACCAGAACTGTACCTGAACTTGAACCAGAACACCATTGAAAACCATGGGGACCTGAACTCTGCGCCGGGGTAAGAAAAAAATCTCTCTCTCTCCCTGCAACGGAACTTCTAAGTTTGGGTTCGCTCATCTCTACTTGGGAGCCTATAGGTATTAGCAAAATTATATGCAGCACCCTAGAGGCTAAATTGATAGTCCATGACTGCCAGACTAGAGCCTGTGAACCTCCTCTTACCCGTTGGCATCCCCAGTCCATCTTCTCAATAGTAGGTCCTGTGGGAAATCCTTGACCAGTGCTCTGCAAATAATTTTGCTCAATTTGAGTGCCTGATGTTACTCACCTGTACCAGCTCAGAAGCCAAGCCTAGTTTCCTTCCTTAATGGTTGTTCTCTTTGTGCTGGTCCATGCTGGGTTACTGTTGTAACCCAGCAAACACCTCTGACATCATCACGCAAAGCCTTTCAAGGCAGTCATGTGCTGTCTAAGTATTGAGATTGCTTTGCTCTCAGCAAAAATGTGCTTGTCGGGAGTTGCTTCATTTTTCACTTTGGTCAAGTTCTAGCCAGGTACCAAATTATCTCCTGCTACTTCTGACTTTCGTTCAATTACCAGTGTTTATTTTTAAACTCAGTCTAGATTTCCCAAGTGTAGTCCACACTAGGGTTGAGCGAGTATCTTCTGTCCGAGTATGCTCGGGCCGAGCTCCGAGTATTTATAGCTGCTCGGTGATATGGTTGAATCACTCCCATGTGCATGATTTGCAACTGCTTGACAGTTTTATTACATGTGAGGAATGTGTAAGAAATAGACATTCCTCACATGTAATAAAACTGTCAAACACGGGCCTGGGTGGTCTGGAGTTGGGACCCGGTCCTATTTGTCTACCCTTTTATATGCATTATTTCAACTTTGATATACAGTAAGGTTTTTAATATAGGCAGTATAGGTACCGTCCCAATTTAGGGTCACCTTGCCGCTGGTGGGACGGCTTGTATACTTTTTTTGATCAAAAATAGTTCACTAAGTACCCTATATTTATTATGCAACTTTGCTTTACATTTATATATAATTATGGTAGGGTATGAGATATATTTTTGTCTTGCTTCTTTTTTGCTAGTGTGAACATGCCTCTGTTTCTTGTATGTCTGCCATCTTAGACCTCAGTTCACATTGTCTGGTTTTTTGACTTGTTTGCATTCTGTGCAATTTAAGGGTGTGGCATGCCCTTTGTTGAGCTGATTGGTATATATGTAGCTTACCACGGGCCTGGGTGGTCTGGAGTTGGGACCCGGTCCTATTTGTCTACCCTTTTATATGCATTATTTCAACTTTGATATACAGTAAGGTTTTTAATATAGGCAGTATAGGTACCGTCCCAATTTAGGGTCACCTTGCCGCTGGTGGGACGGCTTGTATACTTTTTTTGATCAAAAATAGTTCACTAAGTACCCTATATTTATTATGCAACTTTGCTTTACATTTATATATAATTATGGTAGGGTATGAGATATATTTTTGTCTTGCTTCTTTTTTGCTAGTGTGAACATGCCTCTGTTTCTTGTATGTCTGCCATCTTAGACCTCAGTTCACATTGTCTGGTTTTTTGACTTGTTTGCATTCTGTGCAATTTAAGGGTGTGGCATGCCCTTTGTTGAGCTGATTGGTATATATGTAGCTTACCACGGGCCTGGGTGGTCTGGAGTTGGGACCCGGTCCTATTTGTCTACCCTTTTATATGCATTATTTCAACTTTGATATACAGTAAGGTTTTTAATATAGGCAGTATAGGTACCGTCCCAATTTAGGGTCACCTTGCCGCTGGTGGGACGGCTTGTATACTTTTTTTGATCAAAAATAGTTCACTAAGTACCCTATATTTATTATGCAACTTTGCTTTACATTTATATATAATTATGGTAGGGTATGAGATATATTTTTGTCTTGCTTCTTTTTTGCTAGTGTGAACATGCCTCTGTTTCTTGTATGTCTGCCATCTTAGACCTCAGTTCACATTGTCTGGTTTTTTGACTTGTTTGCATTCTGTGCAATTTAAGGGTGTGGCATGCCCTTTGTTGAGCTGATTGGTATATATGTAGCTTACCACGGGCCTGGGTGGTCTGGAGTTGGGACCCGGTCCTATTTGTCTACCCTTTTATATGCATTATTTCAACTTTGATATACAGTAAGGTTTTTAATATAGGCAGTATAGGTACCGTCCCAATTTAGGGTCACCTTGCCGCTGGTGGGACGGCTTGTATACTTTTTTTGATCAAAAATAGTTCACTAAGTACCCTATATTTATTATGCAACTTTGCTTTACATTTATATATAATTATGGTAGGGTATGAGATATATTTTTGTCTTGCTTCTTTTTTGCTAGTGTGAACATGCCTCTGTTTCTTGTATGTCTGCCATCTTAGACCTCAGTTCACATTGTCTGTTTTTTTGACTTGTTTGCATTCTGTGCAATTTAAGGGTGTGGCATGCCCTTTGTTGAGCTGATTGGTATATATGTAGCTTACCACGGGCCTGGGTGGTCTGGAGTTGGGACCCGGTCCTATTTGTCTACCCTTTTATATGCATTATTTCAACTTTGATATACAGTAAGGTTTTTAATATAGGCAGTATAGGTACCGTCCCAATTTAGGGTCACCTTGCCGCTGGTGGGACGGCTTGTATACTTTTTTTGATCAAAAATAGTTCACTAAGTACCCTATATTTATTATGCAACTTTGCTTTACATTTATATATAATTATGGTAGGGTATGAGATATATTTTTGTCTTGCTTCTTTTTTGCTAGTGTGAACATGCCTCTGTTTCTTGTATGTCTGCCATCTTAGACCTCAGTTCACATTGTCTGGTTTTTTGACTTGTTTGCATTCTGTGCAATTTAAGGGTGTGGCATGCCCTTTGTTGAGCTGATTGGTATATATGTAGCTTACCACGGGCCTGGGTGGTCTGGAGTTGGGACCCGGTCCTATTTGTCTACCCTTTTATATGCATTATTTCAACTTTGATATACAGTAAGGTTTTTAATATAGGCAGTATAGGTACCGTCCCAATTTAGGGTCACCTTGCCGCTGGTGGGACGGCTTGTATACTTTTTTTGATCAAAAATAGTTCACTAAGTACCCTATATTTATTATGCAACTTTGCTTTACATTTATATATAATTATGGTAGGGTATGAGATATATTTTTGTCTTGCTTCTTTTTTGCTAGTGTGAACATGCCTCTGTTTCTTGTATGTCTGCCATCTTAGACCTCAGTTCACATTGTCTGGTTTTTTGACTTGTTTGCATTCTGTGCAATTTAAGGGTGTGGCATGCCCTTTGTTGAGCTGATTGGTATATATGTAGCTTACCACGGGCCTGGGTGGTCTGGAGTTGGGACCCGGTCCTATTTGTCTACCCTTTTATATGCATTATTTCAACTTTGATATACAGTAAGGTTTTTAATATAGGCAGTATAGGTACCGTCCCAATTTAGGGTCACCTTGCCGCTGGTGGGACGGCTTGTATACTTTTTTTGATCAAAAATAGTTCACTAAGTACCCTATATTTATTATGCAACTTTGCTTTACATTTATATATAATTATGGTAGGGTATGAGATATATTTTTGTCTTGCTTCTTTTTTGCTAGTGTGAACATGCCTCTGTTTCTTGTATGTCTGCCATCTTAGACCTCAGTTCACATTGTCTGGTTTTTTGACTTGTTTGCATTCTGTGCAATTTAAGGGTGTGGCATGCCCTTTGTTGAGCTGATTGGTATATATGTAGCTTACCACGGGCCTGGGTGGTCTGGAGTTGGGACCCGGTCCTATTTGTCTACCCTTTTATATGCATTATTTCAACTTTGATATACAGTAAGGTTTTTAATATAGGCAGTATAGGTACCGTCCCAATTTAGGGTCACCTTGCCGCTGGTGGGACGGCTTGTATACTTTTTTTGATCAAAAATAGTTCACTAAGTACCCTATATTTATTATGCAACTTTGCTTTACATTTATATATAATTATGGTAGGGTATGAGATATATTTTTGTCTTGCTTCTTTTTTGCTAGTGTGAACATGCCTCTGTTTCTTGTATGTCTGCCATCTTAGACCTCAGTTCACATTGTCTGGTTTTTTGACTTGTTTGCATTCTGTGCAATTTAAGGGTGTGGCATGCCCTTTGTTGAGCTGATTGGTATATATGTAGCTTACCACGGGCCTGGGTGGTCTGGAGTTGGGACCCGGTCCTATTTGTCTACCCTTTTATATGCATTATTTCAACTTTGATATACAGTAAGGTTTTTAATATAGGCAGTATAGGTACCGTCCCAATTTAGGGTCACCTTGCCGCTGGTGGGACGGCTTGTATACTTTTTTTGATCAAAAATAGTTCACTAAGTACCCTATATTTATTATGCAACTTTGCTTTACATTTATATATAATTATGGTAGGGTATGAGATATATTTTTGTCTTGCTTCTTTTTTGCTAGTGTGAAAATGCCTCTGTTTCTTGTATGTCTGCCATCTTAGACCTCAGTTCACATTGTCTAGCAAAATTATATGCAGCACCCTAGAGGCTAAATTGATAGTCCATGACTGCCAGACTAGAGCCTGTGAACCTCCTCTTACCCGTTGGCATCCCCAGTCCATCTTCTCAATAGTAGGTCCTGTGGGAAATCCTTGACCAGTGCTCTGCAAATAATTTTGCTCAATTTGAGTGCCTGATGTTACTCACCTGTACCAGCTCAGAAGCCAAGCCTAGTTTCCTTCCTTAATGGTTGTTCTCTTTGTGCTGGTCCATGCTGGGTTACTGTTGTAACCCAGCAAACACCTCTGACATCATCACGCAAAGCCTTTCAAGGCAGTCATGTGCTGTCTAAGTATTGAGATTGCTTTGCTCTCAGCAAAAATGTGCTTGTCGGGAGTTGCTTCATTTTTCACTTTGGTCAAGTTCTAGCCAGGTACCAAATTATCTCCTGCTACTTCTGACTTTCGTTCAATTACCAGTGTTTATTTTTAAACTCAGTCTAGATTTCCCAAGTGTAGTCCACACTAGGGTTGAGCGAGTATCTTCTGTCCGAGTATGCTCGGGCCGAGCTCCGAGTATTTATAGCTGCTCGGTGATATGGTTGAATCACTCCCGTGTGCATGATTTGCAACTGCTTGACAGTTTTATTACATGTGAGGAATGTGTAAGAAATAGACATTCCTCACATGTAATAAAACTGTCAAACAGTCGCAAATCATGCACACGGGTCAACCATATCACCGAGCAGCTGTAAATACTTGGAGCTCGGCCCGAGCATACTTGGCGAAAGGGTTAATAGAACATACTCACTCAACACTAGTCCACACCTATCTTTGCAATTTAAGTTTCCACATTACCAATTGTTCCAGGTGCTGTTCACACCTCAGTGACAGCAATCAAGGAAAAGAATCACAGCAAGCTAGTTTCAAGTTTATTTCTCTTCTTTATGTGTAATTTTCACCTCTGCAAATATGAACCAACTGCCATTACTTCACCACTATCCTGCTGTTAACCATTCATTTGCTAAAAGTTCCTGTATGCAAATGATTTGCAGACTTATGGTTTATAATACAGATACAATACTGTCTATTTGTGTATTTCTCCTGTGTGTAACTACATCTCTGTAAGCAAGAACCAGTTGCCATTACATCACTTTCTTGCTATTAACCATATGCCTGCTGCTTGTTGCGGAATGCCTATAGATCTACTGATCCTGTGTGTATATCTCACATCTGACTCAGCTTCATCTGGTGCTTCCTTCCCCATCTGTCTGTCTGCCATCCTGCATACCACATTGTCCGGGTCCTCATTGATCCTCCGGCTATCTGGAAAGACATAATGTGCTGCTTCATCCCTTCTTGTCTGTGCTGCTGACCTACGGCTTAAAAAATCCACCTGGCCAGGTCAGTCCCTTAAAATCTGGATATCAAATATTTTTTTCTCTTCATTATAGAAAAAAATATATAGATTCTTAGACCAATTTCAGAATTCCATAATATAACTACATTTTAGCATCTGTATTATAGACATAATATGCACCACATTTTCAATTTTTCTGTATAGGAAATTCTCTCATCTAACATATACATCTTATGTGACCGTAGAGATTTATTATCTATACATATACACAAATAGTGATCTATAGGAATACTTTCGTTGGCATATGTCTGTATACATTTTCTTCAATTGTATTGAAAATCACAGCTGTAGTTACTTTTTTATGGGCATAAATAGCAGACATATGCAACTTTATAGACACACGGTTGTATATATCCGAAACATTCAATAAAAAGCAGTATGTCAGGGTATAGAATTGGACAACAGTTTATAACAAAACATACATTTATTGTTCAAGATTTGTTACATATTAGTAGGTTTTATAATGTTTCTAATCAGTTTATTCTAATTCAATAATTTTTTGAAGATTGTAGTGTATACTTTTCTATGTTACAAGTTTGGTGTAGAAATGTCACTGTTGTAGAAAATGTATTATTCACCTGAAAAAAATACCACTTAGGAAAAGAGAGAAGAAACTTAGGTGTCCATAGACCTAAATGTATGCACAACGACAACAGCAAAATCACAACAGTACCAGAATAATAGGGCGAGATGATGGATGTCCCAGAATCAACTCATTGCCAGCATGTTTAGCAAGTTATCAATGTAAAATTGTTTCTAATGCTGATTCATTAGACAGATTTCAGCAAATTATCAACAAGTTATTTAACATAGGGATTAAAGGAGTATCTAAAATGATTGCATTGCATTTATCAATATATACAGTACAGACCAAAAGTTTGGACACATCTCATTTAAAGATTTTTCTGTATTTTCATGACTATGAAAATTGTACATTCACACTGAAGGCATCAAAACTATGAATTAACACCTGTGGAATTATATACTTAACAAAAAAGTGTGAAACAACTGAAAATATGTCTTATATTCTAGGTTCTTCAAAGTAGCCACCTTTTGCTTTGATGACTGCTTTGCACACTCTTGGCATTCTCTTGATGAGCTTCAAGAGGTAGTCACCGGAAAAGGTTTTCACTTCACAGGTGTGCCCTGCCAGGTTTAATTAGTGGGATTTCTTGCCTTATAAATGGGGTTGGGACTATCAGTTGTGTTCTGCAGAAGTCTGGTGGATACACAGCTGATAGTCCTACTGAATAGACTGTTAGAATTTGTATTATGGCAAGAAAAAAGCAGCTAAGTAAAGAAAAATGAGTGGCCATCATTACTTTAAGAAATGAAGGTCAGTCAGTGCAAAAAATTGGGAGAACTTTAAAAGTGTCCCCAAGTGCAGTTGCAAAAACCATCAAGCGCTACAAAGAAACTGGCTCACATGAGGACCGCCCCAGGAAAGGAAGACCAAGAGTCACCTCTGCTTCTGAGGATAAGTTTATCCGAGTCACCAGCGTCAGAAATCGCAGGTTAACAGCAGCTCAGATTAGAGACCAGGTCAATGGCACACAGAGTTCTAGCAGCAGACACATCTCTTCAACAACTGTTAAGAGGAGACTTTGTGCAGCAGGCCTTCATGGTAAAATAGCTGCTAGGAAACCACTGCTAAGGACAGGCAACAAGCAGAAGAGACTTTTTTGGGCTAAAGAACACAAGGAATGGACATTAGACCAGTGGAAATCTGTGTTTTGGTCTGATGAGTTCAAATTTGAGATCTTTGGTTCCAACCATCGTGTCTTTGTGCGACGCAGAAAAGGTGAACGGATGGACTCTACATGCCTGGTTCCCACCGTGAAGCATGGAGGAGGAGGTGTGATGGTGTGGGGGTGCTTTGCTGGTGACACTGTTGGGGATTTATTCAAAATTGAAGGCATACTGAACCAGTATGGCTACCACAGCATCTTGCAGCGGCATGCTATTCCATCCGGTTTGCGTTTAGTTGGACCATCATTTATTTTACAACAGGACAATGACCCCAAACACACCTCCAGGCTGTGTAAGGGCTATTTGACCAAGAAGGAGAGTGATGGCGTGCTACACCAGATGACCTGGCCTCCACAGTCACCAGACCTGAACCCTATGGAGATGGTTTGGGGTGAGCTGGAGCGCAGAGTGAAGGCAAAAGGGCCAACAAGTGCTAAGCATCTCTGGGAACTCCTTCAAGATTGTTGGAAGACCATTTCCGGTGACTACCTCTTGAAGCTCATCAAAAGAATGCCAAGAGTGTGCAAAGCAGTCATTAAAGGAAAAGGTGGCTACTTTGAAGAACCTAGAATATAAGACATATTTTCAGTTGTTTCACACTTTTTTGCTAAGTATATAATTCCACATGTGTTAATTCATAGTTTTGATGCCTTCAGTGTGAATGTACAATTTTCATAGTCATGAAAATACAGAAAAATCTTTAAATGAGAAGGTGTGTCCAAACTTTTGGTCTGTACTGTGTGTGTATATATATACAACCCAACTTGTAAAAATCTTGCACAGATCACAGGAATAATAATGATCCCTTCCATTTTTTTCTGTAAGTCAGCAAGAAGGCAGAGTTGTTCTAAGAAGATGAGTCTTGTGAGAAGAGTGCCCGGTCTCCTTTGCTTTACAGCTAAAATGAGCTCTGATCAAAAGTATACAAAAGGAAGGGGAGAAATTGGACGAGCTCTTTAGCACATATTGCAGAATTCTTTATATATTTTTAATGCCATTGGATCAAATAAGAGGATGATTAATTGACAATAAACATTACATTTAATCCCACCAGGAATCTAACATATGGAAGACCCTCACTTTAGGTGTT
This sequence comes from Phyllobates terribilis, assembly GCF_046119375.1. Lineage (NCBI taxonomy): Eukaryota > Metazoa > Chordata > Amphibia > Anura > Dendrobatidae > Phyllobates > Phyllobates terribilis. The sequence goes on along the minus strand of NW_027362762.1, from coordinate 338,573,961 downwards.
GCTGTTAGGACACACAGGTTGGGTGAAACCAACAGCTATGAATAGAGATCATTATTATATCATAGTGTTATCTCATTTCATTCCTTTACTTCTTTAATTTATATAAAAAGAAAACAGAAGACACAGATGACATTACACACAGATGATGGGATATTAGCAAAGATAATTTCATTTTTGCATTATTTTTGTTACTGGGATCAAGATGCACACATAACCGTACCAAACAATCAGTATAAGTATAGTCCCTAATTGCATGCCATTTCTTTGATCTAACAAAGGAAAGTATGCTGAGGCGCGAATCTTCATTTTTACACAATGCTAAACTGACAGAATATATCAATAAATCCTTAATAAGGATAAATCAATAAATTCTTAAATATTATTTGGGACAGAATATGTAAGAAATAGACACTAGAGATGGGTTATGAAGCCACCTTGTAATGCTGGACATGTGAGAACCATCATTGAGTCTGGGCTCACAAAGAAGATCCCTCCGGTAGGGTGGTAGACCCATCCAACTAGGCCTACTGGTATTTAAAGAGGCTGTCCACTACTTTAACATTGATGATGTATCCTTAAGATTGATGACCTATGTCTGATTGATGGGGTTTGTTCAGCTGATACCAGTTTCTGCAGAAGCCGGAACTGCTCAGATACTGAACTGCATGGCGCAGCTCTTTCGACAGAATAGTGACCGCGGCCGGGTACTGCACATCCGCCCCATATTGATTTGAATAGGGGGCAGAAAGGCAGTACCCACCCATGGCAACTATAGAGTAGACAGAGCTGAGCAGTGAAGCTTTGTAACTGAGCAGTTCCAGAAGCCGACACCAGGAACAGCTGATTGGCAGGGGTGCCGGGGTTGCACCCACACCGCCATCTTAAGGATAGGCCATCAATGTTAAAAGTAGTGGACAACCTCTTTAAGTTATCATTCTAAACTGTTTTTCAACATCTACATTGTGTAAAATCTGTATCATTTTATAAGAAGTCACTAGTCTGCCCGAGCGAATGCAAACAATTTATTGCAGACTACATAATAGAAAGATGCATATAGCTTAAAATAAATTACAGTCATAACAAGAATGGTGTACATTCTACAATGTTTGCCATTAATAGGCACAGCAAATTCCTAATTAAATGCAAACAACTCCTTCACAGATTGCAATGTGACATCGGGAGGTCGGCTGAAAAGGCTCTTGTTTGCTGCTAACATTAGCCTACGTTTTAGCATCTCAGAATATATTCATTATGGCAATGCTTCGAGTCTATTAAATACAATGGGCAGAGTTATCAATATTTTTAGACAGTGTAAACTTAGACTAAATAGTCTTAAAATGCACCAGATTTGTCAAAGTGGTTCATGCTGTTTAATAAATATGGCGTATTTTAATAGTTTAATCTGACTTTACACCACCTATTAGTTGCCTTACTTTGTGCCAGAAATTTGCACCAAAATTTTGGTGCATAGTACTGAAAGGCAGGCAATGCCCTTTTATGCAACCACATTCCTTGAGATCACGCCCCATGAATATAATTTGCATCTTATTTACGTGTCTGAAACATAAAATAAATATGATGCAAGTCAAGAAAGACAGTTTTTAGATCGCAATTTATGCCAGAATTCTGGTGTATATACGGTAGCTTGATAAATATGGCCTTTTGATTTTGAGTCATTAATGCAGAAATTGAACAAGATGAGCTAGAAACTAGCTAAACTGTACATTGTAGAAATTGTAGAATGGAAACTCACTAAGGCTATGTTCACATGTTGCTTTTTTGCTGCAGTCAAAATCTGCTCTCTTGGCAATAAAAAAAAAGCTGCTTACAAAAAGCATGTTTTGCTGCGTTTTTGCTTGCAGATTATATTTGTCATTTGTCTATGGTACATGTTTAATAAAGTTAGTTTCATTCACTAAAACAAGCAGCGAAAACGCATGGTTGCATTTTTTGTGTGGTTTTTGCACTCATTGCTTTCTTATGGTCAAAAAACACTGCAGACACGCTGAAAGAATTGACATGCTGTTAAAAAAATGAAGCAGTTTTCCAATTCAGACAGGAAAAAAAAACAATCGTGTGCATGAGATTTCTGAAATTTTTTACATAAAAAATGCATAAAAAAACGCAATGTGTGAACATACCCTAAGTATTATCTCACACGACAGCGCTATAGCCCCTGATCTCTGTGACTCCTCAAATACAAAGCAAATTTGCTTATCACCTAATACAAAATACAGATGAGTGTTGAAATGGTTTTACTTTTTTTTTTTAAACAAATGTATTTTTTTTAGTACCAACAGCTCTTGACTTGGGAATATCACAGGTATCAGGTTTTCAGTACGTTCTTTTAAACCACGCAGGCAAAACAAGAAATCTACTGTATACCCAGAACTTCCCTTTGATGAAGGCACTGATAGGACAACTTCCTTTATCTGTCCTCTGAGGTACAATATAAAATAACAAATGTGTAATAAATTCAGTACAAACATATATTTCCATGTATGCACTTTGCAAAGTTAAAACAATCCTCTAAAGTATAGCACATTTCCTACTGACATATGACTTTTCTATTATTTACAGTTTAAAGTAATTTGAATAAAATATGACTTAACTCAGGACATTTCTTGAAGTAATATATTAGTTGAAAAATTGAAAAATTAAGCCTCATATAAAGGATAGAGACACCTCTGAGGATATAGTTGCTTTGTTTTTACTTAAAGGGGTTTTCCCACGAACGAAAGTTGATTTTAATCAGTAGATCTTGGAATAATAATAAGTTCCACAATTGTATGTGTTTAAATAAAATGTTCCTGTGCTGAGATAATCTTATAAATGTGCCCCTGCTGTGCACTGTGTAATGTCTGTGTCTGACCGTACAGGAACATAGTCTGATCATACCACATCTCCTGGGCAGGGAAGGAAGCAAAAGAGTATACAGACATTACAGCACAGGATCACAGCTGATTCTTTCTGTGAGGCAAAACATTTCACTGCCTGTTTTTAAACAATGTTTTACTTCAAAGAAAGATTCAGCTGTGATCCCCTGCTGTAATGTCTGGACACAGCCATTTACTAAAATTAACTTTTGTTTGTGGGAAAACCCCTTTAAATACGTTTATTTTTTGCTGTAAAGCAATTTTTTCAGTAGGGTTTCAATAAAAATGTTCCTTCATTTGGCTTCTGCATCATCTATGTATCACAGCATATAAGCCATTGAAAAATAAGTTCACAATTAAATAAGTCACAGAGCTCAATTTATGATTTAACCATCTGGTCAAATGAGCTCAGAAGAGTTAAGACGTGAGATAAGAGATACAGACACAGCAGTGAAACCCATCAAAGATCTTGTCAGACGGCAAACTCGTTTTGCCATTAGCTATGTACTGTAATATGTAGATGCTGTAGAAGACGAATGGTCCAAAATTTTTAAAGGGATTATCTGATACTATTTTATTTATTTTTACTATTGGCCAAAGAACTAATAGGCAGGTATTTGCTAACTATCTGCCCAATCTGAGCCGGCAAAGAATGCTCACAGACTGCTCCTAACGCCGACTTTGTGACTTCCGCTGACGTCACAGAGCAATTGCTTCTCTTCGGTTCTGCTCTGTTGACGGGGTGTGACTGCTGATGTCATGCTGAGTGACAGCTGTCTCCCCACTGCCTAAATTGCAGGAAGCCAGCTGTTAATTAAAATTACGTCGGCAGTCACACTCCATCAACAGAGCAGCCCGGAAGAGAAAGAACTGCTCTGTTGATGTGAAGCTGCAGAGAAGCAGGCAGGAGTGGTCCGTGGCCGCTCTGAGTTGGTGCCAGGTAGAACAGGAAGGTAGTTATCAGCTACCTGCCTGTTAGTTCTTAGGCCCTTAGTAAAATAATAAACTAGTCTAGGAAAACCCTTTTAATGGGAACCTATTGAAAAAATAATAATTTAAAAAGTTAAAAAAGTGGTTTATACAAATGTGTCAAACCTTACCTCATTTTCTGTCTGGTTAAAGGTGTTGTCTGGGTCTGACATACTGATGACCTATTCACTGAGGTGTACAGAAAAGGTCATCAGTATGAGATCAGTTGGGGTCTAACACACAGCACCACCAACGAGCAGCTGAAATTTGCTTCGGCAGCAGCTGGAACTGAGCAAAATGGTCTGTTGTATGGGTCGCGGTGGTGTGAAAGGACCTGCCATGACGTCATTGAGTCATGTGACAGGTCACGCGACCATCGACGTCAGCGGTCGTGTGACCTGTCACATGACTAAATGACGTCATGGCAGGTCCTTTCACACCACCGCGACCCATACAACAGACCGGACGGAGCAGAGAAAACACCGGGGGCCATCGGAAGGTAAGTATAATCTTTATTTTTTATTTTTTACCATTCTTATTCTTTTTTTTTTTAACTATTACTTGGTCACACTATGTAAATCCATGCCGGTTATAGTGAGACCAAGTTGTCAAGCACTTTTCCAAGTGATGCTAAAATCATTTGGAAAAGCGCTTGATAACCCGCATGCAGAAATGCATGCAAAAACGCTTGACAAACGCTTCTACCTGGCAGGAAAAACGCATGTAAAAACTGCATGCATTTTTCCTGCAAGGCAGAAGCGGAAAAAATATGCAGCATTTCTGCATCGTGGGCACTTACACTCAAAAAAACAAATATGAAAACTCTGAGGTACATGAATTAATATAGACAAAGGCGATGTATGGGTAAGCAGCACTGTATGTTGGCACAGATATGATAATTTCACCAACTGGCAGAAAACACATCATGAATGGTATATCACAAGGCTGACCGTTGTTTTAATTTTTACCTCATAAATCATTCATACACATGAAAATAAGTAACTGTGACTGTGTCAGAACTGCTGAACCCAGTAATCTAAGTGCTACATCATTGGATTCAGGGTCTCTTTTCCTACATTATGCTGTTCTCAGGTGAGGCAGCAAAAACCTGCTCACAGATTCAATGTAATAAATAAGGAGCTATGCCCTATTTACCATTCCCAGTTATATCCCTTCACAAGATCAAATTCTGACAAAATGAAAGAGAAAGGAGACTGTTTTAATTAGTGTATGTGGTCCTCACTCTGCCAGCACTGACCCAAGAGACTTTCTCAACCAAGAGGCATTTTATGCTAAGACATTATGGACAGAAGGACACTAAAAAATGTATAACTTGGAAGTCCCCAAGAATGAGGGAAATGAAAATGAACGTCAAATTGGACAATAACTCTAATCTAGAAATGAGAAAGTGCAGCCAATCGTGTCACCTGCATGAATGAATAGAACAGTGTATCGAGTCTATGAATAACAAATAATGGGATTTCAGGCTTTCATTTTATGGAGTAGGTATGAGCTATCAGTGATGAGTGTACTCTACCTCGATCTGTGCCATCATTGCTTGCCAAGGAGTCATTGTCGCTGGGAGTTCTGGACCCGAAATGATTTACCACAGACCGTCTGCTTCTCCTAGATACTGATTGATGCTTCTTTTCTTCTTTTGGTGGGGTTGGTTTTAGGAGCGGTTTAGCAAGTTGAACACTGGGGCTAAATGACAGGATTAATATAAGTTACAGCACGTCAATACTGTGAAGGTTGCAAGGAAAAGTTCATGTTACTTTTTGGTTAATTTACTCATTAAGGGTATGTGCACACTTTGCAGGATGTACAGGGATTGAACTGCATAAGACTGGTGTAATGTTATTTTCTATGATAAAGCCCCCTTCAGACTGTTGTAGATATATGGTAGAGTGAGAAGAAAGGTGGGCACTATTATGAGTCCTGTGTCATACCAACAGTAAAGTCTCCTGAGACCATTCATGTGTAGGTTTAATTTTCATCCAAGGGAGTGGGCTCACTCACAATTTTAATACACTATGTCAAATTGTGTATAGAACAACACATCTCCAAAAATACTAATATATTCACACTTCCAAGGACAATAGTCCCTGTACAAGAATGTATAAAATACTGATATACTTAAAATATAAAAAAAAAATTAAAAAATTAAAATGGAATAATAAACATACAGGTATCTGTTTGTAGAGAGCAGGGATATCAGATCCACATTACAATAAGTCCACGATTTCTGGGAGTCACCATATAGATAATATTCTTATAGCATAGATATATAGACCAGCTTCATAAAGTGCATAGTGCCCAAAATATCACAAAGATCCTCACCTACTAATTACTTTTGTGATATAGACGTATTTGTATATCTCAAAGTGCAAAGTCCAAAAAATCTATAGTAACTAGTGTTGAGCCACCCCCGTAGTGTTCGAGTTCGGTTCGGTTCGTCGAACACCCGTGTGTTCGCCGAACTGTTCGTCGAACTGTTCGTCGAACACCTTCGAACACCGTTAAAACCAATGGCAGGCAAACAAAAACACATAGAAACACATAGAAAACACCTTCAAAGGTGTCCAAAAGCTGACAAACTGCTCAGAAGACATAACTAACACATGGAAAAGTGACAAGTACATATAGTCATGCGAAAATAAAAGAGGTGGAGGAGTAAAAGGAGGGGGAGACACAGATATAGGCATGTCATGCCCTTCTAAAATCCAAAAAGTGAGAAGCCGACACGGCCAGTCCGCTCCTGCCCGTGCCACCTCCGTGTCGCCGGGTTTGTGCCAGAGCCGCGGTGAACCCTGACGGCCAGCCCCCCTCTCCCAATACTGGTGCCTGTCCGCTGGTGGGTCGAGCGAGCCCCCCTGTGGTGGAGGCAGCTCTAAGCTTTTTAATTTAAATTGTCTCTCTAATTTGAATGAATACACTTTAAATCCATTTACAAGGATCTATTGGAGGGCAAGTCTCATGCCAGCAGCCGCGGTAATTCCAGCTCCAGTAGCGTCCACTAAAGCTGCTGCAGTTAAAAAGCTTTTATAAGGATCGAGCTCGGCTGTCCACCGCAAGGCATCCTACTGCCAGTCCCAGCCCCTATGCCTTGGGGTGCCTCCTGATGCTCTTCACTAAGTATCCCATGGTCCCGAAGCATTTCCTTTGAAAAAATTAAGTGTCTAAACTACAGGTGGTGCAGCTTGCTTAACAGCCGGGATAATCCGCTGACTAGCAGACACTGCTACTAGGCACAAAGTATTTCCTGGGCTAGATGCAGTTAAAAATTTGTAATTAGATACTCTCGTTGGATGCTGAGAAAGCATTCCATAGAGTCTCCTGGCACGCCATATATGATTCTCTTAAAAAGCTTGGGGTAGGGGTCTAGGGGACCCTTTTATAGCCAAAATCACGGCCCTGTATCGCAATACGTCACCTAGGCTGAAGATAAATGGAACTGTAGCACCCTGAGGGCTCGGTTGCTACAGACGTATTGCACCTCACCCAGAGGTGTGATATCTCACTCTCAGGTAAGGATGGAGTGTGGATCAGGACCCGACACCTGCATGCATTACACCACATTGCCGTGGGGCAGGGCGACCAATATGCCCCTGAGATGGGCACGACAGTCCCTGTCCCTGGCTGGAGTGGGGGGAGGGAACACTGAGGAAGGGGAACCCTGTAGTGCAGGAGCAGGGAGGAAGCAGTTCCTGGGTGCATTGAGAAGGGAGTATAAAAGGTGGGCACCATCTTAGTTCAGTGCAGAGAAGTCTGAGCAGAAGTGGCAGGGAGCAGGGGCTCTGCATGAGCTCTGCTCCGGAGGCGGGCCTAGTAACAGAGGCCCAGGCCTGGAAGAGGGAGAAGGAAGGAAGAGGAGCGGAGAAGGCTCCAGGAACGAGGAATGAAGGGATCCCAGGGGTGCGGACGGGCGAGTCGCCACCGCACGCCCGAATCCACCTGCGTGGAGGGGTCAGGCCAAAGGGGGAGACCGGTCCCCGAACTAGTGGAGGCAGGAAACGACCCTCAGCTAGAAACCGGAGGCTCTGACATTTTATGTGGCGCAGCCCCTCGCTACACCCGCTAGGAAGGCACCACATAGGGTCAGGGAAACTGGCGCCAAGTTTACCAAGAGGAGGCCCGAGGCAGCCGGACAGAAGTGTTGGTAAGAAAGGCCAGACAAAGGACACACAAAGGGGGTCCTGTGAAGTGCTCCAAAGTTATCTGGGAGTTGTCTGAGCCCCTCACCTGGTGAGCACAGTACGACGTGGGCAGCCGTTACCTGCAGACGTGGTCTGGATAATAAGAACTGTGAGTAAAGGCCCTGAACTGCATCACTGACTCCGTGTCGTTACTGCTGCTGCCCTGCACCATCACCCCCATCCTCCGCATACACTGCCCTGAGGCTATACTGCTACGCTCTGCTGCACCCACAACACCAGCCTCAGCGGTCTGCCCTGTAGCGGCGGTTCACTCTGACCGCAATCCACGGGTGGCGTAGTCGGACATTTAAACATCAAAACCACATAAATAGTTCCGCCACTGGTTTGACCGCCCTGAGCCACGGAACCGGGTCGCCGCCACGAAGACTACAACCACCAGCATCCACCAAAAAGGGTCCGGCTCCGGGTGTCCCAAGGCCCAGGGGGTGCGTCAGAACATTTTCATCACCTTTCACAATCACCAATGGGACAAGGCAGTGATGTCCTCTGTCCCCTCTCTTATACATCCTAGTGACGGAGCACCTGCTCTCATCAATTCGCCATAACCCCAATATTAGGTGGATTGAGGTGGGAGGCACCGAGTACAAGTGCTATCTATTTGCTGATGATGTCCTAGTATATATCACTCAATCACATATATCCATCCATGCTGTTATGGCTGAAATAGATCACTTTGTTACATGGTAAAATTTTAAAATCAATGCAGCGAAGTCTGAGGCCCTCGATGTCTCCCTCCCCAAATCCATATAGGATTCCATCCAGTCCAACTTTCCCTTTGCCTGGCCCTCACAGGGTATCAAATACTTAGGAATTCCTATTCATAGAGACCTCTCCCATCTATGTTATCTTAATTTTGGGCCCTTTATTGAACAACTCCATACAGACCACGGTTGGCAAGTTAGAACTGTAAGATTCACTACGTGAACCACTGGTGTTTTGTGGAAAAGCACATGTACACTGCGTTCCAAATTATTATGCAAAAAGTGTTTAGGAGTGATAAGGGAAGAATTTGTTTGTTTGTCAGTTAAACTCATTGATGGTGATGTGTGTCAGGGCTCTTTATATCACTGTAAGCAATTGCAGACACCTGTGCTAATTAGTTTGGCAGGTGTGTCCAATGAAAGGCAAGACTACTTAAGAAGGCTCTCTCACATTATTAAGCAGCCTACATTTTCTGCCAAAATGGGAAAGAAAAAGGATGTGTCGGCTGCTGAGAAGCAACAAATTGTGGAGTGTTTAGGTCAAGGCATGACTACAATCAACATTGTGCGATGATCAGGATGAAGTGTCTTGGCAATCAAGAAGTATGTAGCTGATTCACAGTACACACGTGTGCGTGCTGATAAGGGCAAATTGAGGACTCTTTCCTACAGGCAATTACGTCAGGTTGAAAGAGCAGCGGCAAAAAAGCCTTGTCATAGCAGCAGACAAGTTTTGAAGCTGCTTGTGCCTCCAACCTCCCCCGAACAACAAGATGCAGGGTCCTTCAGAGGTTTGCAGCTGTGCATGCGCCATCCTGTCGACCTTCTCTATCCACTTCACACAAGCAGAAACGGCTCCAGTGGGCCAAACATTACATGAAGACTGATTTCAAAACTGTTTTGTTCACGGATGAGTGCCGTGCAGCGCTCGATGGTCCAGATGGATGGAGTGGAGGATGGCTGGTTGATGGACACCCCACGCAAACACGGCTACAGCGCCAACAAGGAGGAGGTGGAGTAATGTTTTGGGCTGGAATCATGGGGAGAGAGATTGTCGGCCCCTTTAGGATCCCTGAAGGCGCTAAAGATGAACTCCATAATGTATGTGGATTTTCTCAAACAGCACTTCCTGCCATGGTTCAAGAAGAAGAACCGTGTATTTCACAGCAAGATCATTTTTCTGCATGATAATGCACCATCTCATGCTGCACATAAAACATCTGCATCTCTGGCTGATATGGGCATAAAAGGGGACAAACTTATGGTGTGACCCCCATGCTCCCCTGACCTCTACCCCATTCAGAACCTTTGGAGCATCATTAAAAGGAGTGTCTATGATGGCGGGAGGCAGTTCACATCTAAGCAACAGCTCTGGGAGGGTATTCTGTCCTCATGCAAAACAATTGAAGCAGAAACCATCCAAAACCTGACAAATTCAATGGACGAGAGAGTTCAGAAGCTCCTTTTGAACAAGGGGTCCTATGTGAAAATGTAACATCACCTAGAATAAAGTTTTGAGTTGAAAACTGTTTGATTTCAGTTTCTAACAACCTGCTAATGCTTATAATTTCAAAAATGACCATTTTTTTGGTCTTTATTAAAATGAAAAGGTTGATCGAAAAGTTTGGGGGATCTAAGAGTGTGGCAACCCAGTAGTCATGATTACTTCGAATTCTGACAATATGAGGGTCATGCTGCAGGTAGTGCAGCAAGAAGGCACTTATGTGCCTTGCGCATCTCGGAGCCCCAAAATTATTTTCCGGGCTAGATGCAGCTAAAAATTATTTTTAATTTTAAATCTGGTGAAGCTTTAGTATAGATGGCCTAATAGGATCAGTGCTGCACACTGCTACAAAGCCCAAATTATTTTCCAGTCAAGATACAGATAAACATGATTAGTAATTTGAAAGCTTAAAACGGTTGGTAGGGTGATTTTAACCAATCATCAAGCTTTTACTCTCCCCAGGATGACACAGGGGTAGAAAAGTCGTTTCGGATCCATGATTTGTTCATCTTTATGAACGTGAGTCTGTCTACATTATCAGTGGAGAGCCGCGTGCGCTTATCTGTCAGCACACCACCAGCAGCGCTGAACACACGTTCAGACAGAACGCTGGCTGCGGGGCATGACAAGATCTCCAAGGCGTAAGTGGCTAGCTCCGGCCATTTATCCAGATTGGAAGCCCAAAAAGAGCAAGGGTCCAGTGACACAGTCGTGGCTTCAATGTTTACTTGGAGATACTCCTGTACCATCGTCTCTAGGCGTTGACTATGTGTCAGACTTCTTGTCTCCTGTGGCCTTGCAAAGGATGGGCTAAAAAAGTGGTGAAATGATTCCGCAAAATTGATGTTACCAGCAGATACTGTGGTTCTGTTACGGTTTGAGTGCTGAACACTTGACGGTCCCACGGTTGGCAAGTTGGAACTGTGAGATTCACTACGTGCACCACTGGTGTTTTGTGGAAAAGCACATGTAAGATTCTGCAACAGTCTCTGCTGATACTCCTGCATGCGTGCATCCCTTTCTATGGCAGGAATAATTTCGGCAAATTTACTTTTGTACCGGGGATCTAACAGTGTGGCAACCCAGTAGTCAGGATTATTTCTAATTCTCCCAATTCGAGGGTCATGTTGCAGGTAGTGCAGCAAGAAGGCACTCATGTGTGTTGCGCATCCAGGAGCACCAAGTCCCTGTTGTGTTGGTGGCGACGTAACAATCATGCTTCCTTCCTCTGTCCTCTCCCCCCAACCTCGCACAACAGAAATGTGATCAAGGTCTCCCTCATCTGATGAGTCTTCCATCAGTTCGTCCTCCACTTCTTCCTGGGCTCCTGCACCTTCCTCACTAGTTTGGCTGCTACCATGCGCCCTGGTAAAACCATCTCCCCCACCCTCACATGCCTGCCGCCTTGGTGCTGCCGACCTTCTGGACCTTGCAGATGTTAGCCCTTCCGCATACAACTCCTCCTCCTCTACTTCCTCCACCTCCTCTTGTGCCACCACCTGACTCCGAATTCTGTTTAACATGTGCTCCAGCATGTAAATCACCGGAATAGTCATGCTGATAATGGCATCGTCAGCACTAAACATCTTCGTCGCCATTTCAAAACTGTGCAGAAGGGTGCATAGGTCCCTGATCTGAGACCACTCCTCCAGCGTGATTTGCCCCACCTCTGAATCTCGTTGGCCCAGGCTATACGTCAGAACGTATTGCACCAGGGCTTGTCGGTGCTGCCACAGTCGCTGCAACATGTGCAGAGTTGAATTCCACCGGGTAGGCACATCGCATTTTAGCCGGTGAAGTGGCAGGCCCAACGACTTCTGTAGAGATGTAAGTCGCTGAGCTGCGGGATGCGAACGGCGGAAGTGAGCACACAGCGACCGTGCCCTCTGCAGAAGGCCATCTAGTCTGGGATAGTGGGCTAAAAATTGCTGGACAACCAGGTTCAACACGTGAGCCATACAAGGCACGTGTGTGACATTGCCCCGGCGAAGGGCCGCACCCAGGTTTGCAGCATTGTCGCACACAGCCTTCCCTGGTTTCAGGTCCAGTGGAGACAACCATTCATGAAATTGGTTCTCCAGAGCTGACCACAACTCCTCAGTTGTGTGACTCACATTTCCCAGACATTTCAATGTAAAAACCGCCTGATGACGTTGAGCCCTACTGCCAGCATAGTAAGGAGGTGTGCAGGATCCCTTCTGCGCAGTTAGAAAGCTTGTGGCATGACCAGACAGGCTTTGGGTGCAGGTGGAAGACCGAGAGGAGGTTGAGGAGGCAGAAGCAGTGGAGGAACTTTGACATAAAGAGGATTGACGCACAACTCGTGGGGACGGCAAGACTTGGACAGCAGCCCCTTGTCCTGCTGTCACCATAGTTACCCAGTGCCCAGTCAGCGACATGTAACGCCCCTGTCCATGCCTACTCGTCCAAGTGTCTGTGGTGAAATGCACCCTGTCACACACAGAGTTTCTCAAAGAAGCGGTGATGTTATGTGCGACATGCTGGTGGAGCGCAGGCACACCTTTCTTTGAGAAGTAGTGCCGACTGGGCATCTGGTACTGGGGCACTGCGACGGACATAAGGTCTCGAAAATCCTCTGTGTCCACCAGGCGGAAAGGCAGCATTTTTGTAGCCAAGAGCTTGCAGATGGTGAAATTCAACCTTTTAGCTTTCTCATGGCTAGGAGGAAATGGTCTTTTACTTGTCCACATCTGAGGGACCGAGGGCTGGCTATTGTGCTTAGACGGGGTTGATAAGGGTGTCCCCGGCAAACTGCCGGTCTGTGAGGAAGATGCAGGCGGACATGTTAGGTTGCCTTGATCCAAAGGTGGTGCTATCGATGTCGGACAGCGCTCAACACCAGCTGGTGTTACCACCTCCAAAGAAAATGATGACCTGCCAATCACGCTGGCTGTTGCGGGTAAAGAGGTGGCAGGTCTGCGCCCCAAAACAGGTGTGACTGCTGTCCCCCCAGTCACAGAGGATGAAGAGGCCGCGGATGCACAAGATATGGCAGACGGTGGTTGGCCCGGCCGGCTAGGCCGCATTGTAGCACACTGAGCTTCCCACTGCAACTTATGCTTCATGTCCATGTGCCGGTTCATGCATGAAGTACTCAAACTATGTATTTTTTGGCCTCTACTTAGCTTTTGCTGACAAATGTTACAGATAACACGAGTTGGGTCATCTTTATCGATCTGAAAAAATGCCCAGGCTATGCAAGGCTTAGCACCCATGCGACCTGAAGAGCCACCACGACTTGTGGTGAGAGGCAGAGTTGTGTTTGAGGATGCAGTTGTTGACGTGCTTCCAGTACTACGTCTCTGTCCAGGAAGGCGCAACCTGACCTCGTCGTCACTAGCATCTTCCTCCACCTCCTCTGCTGACCTCATCTCTTGGCTGACTGTGGGTTGACAGTAAGTGGGATCTCCGACCTCATCATCATCACCCTGTGCGTTATCACACCCGTCGTCCTCAGAGCCAACCTGTTCCTGCCCTGACAAAAAACTAAAGTTGTCGCTCCAATCAGGTATTTGAGTCTTATCATCGTCTTCCTCATTGTCTCCACCAACAGGAGTTACAGTTTGGGAATGAGGGTCTACATTATGGTCAGAACCTTCTGCGTCTGGTCCTGGATCCGACTCATAAAGATTCTGGGCATCAGTGCAGATCATTTCCTCGTCTGGATTCACAGAAGCGCTGGAGTCGACCTCTGATTCCCAGGCTATAGTATGAGTAAACAGCTCTGCAGACTCAACCATCTGTTCTACCTCATACTCAGACGGGCAGCTGGAGATTTGGGAGCTGTGAGGAAGCAAGTGCGATTTGGGTGACACCTTTGAGGACTGGAGTATTTGTGATGTTGAAGTTGATGTGGAGGAGAGCCCACTTAAAGGAGCACTTGATATCCGTTGAAGCACCTGCTGTTTTTGTGCCTCATCTGGAATTTGTAGCGATTGGCGTGGCCGTAAGAAAGGGATCTTATCACATTGTCCGCTAAAAGAAGTAGACATTTTAGTTTGGCTGGAAGATGGTCTTTCTTCTGCAGATGTTACTGTTGCTTTAACACCTACCCCACGGACACAACCTTTTTTCCCCTTCCCAACACGCCTATTCCCCTTTCCACCAGCAGCAGGCCTTTTTCCACTCATTTTGGTGGTTAACTAATTCACAACTCTGGAGTTGTTTGCACAAAAAAACAATGGATGGTAACCGAGCAGAGCTGAGTGGCCAAACTGTGGTATTAGGCCAAAACTATTGGCTGGGTTAGATGCAGAAAAAAATTATTTTGAATTTGCAACCTGATGGAGGTCAGTATAGATGGATTAATAGAACAAGACCCACACACAGCTAGAAGCCCAATATTTTTTCAGAGGTAGATGCAGGAAAAAAATATATTCAGTTTGCAACCTGATGGAGGTCAGTATAGATGGACTAATACAACAAGTCCCACACACAGCTAGAAGCCCAATATTTTTTCAGAGGTAGATGCAGAAAAAAATATATTCAGTTTGCAACCTGATGGAGGTCAGTATAGATGGACTAATACAACAAGTCCCACACACAGCTAGAAGCCCAAATATTTTTTCAGAGGTACTGTAGATGCAGATAAAAATTAGTTTTAATTTGCAACCTGATGGAGGTCAGTATAAATGGACTAATAGAGAAAGTCCGACACACTACTAGAAGGCCAAATATTTTTTCAGAGCTAGATGCAGAAAAAAATTATATTCAGTTTGCAACCTGATGGAGGTCAGTATAGATGGATTAATAGAACAAGACCCACACACAGCTAGAAGCCCAATATTTTTTCAGAGGTAGATGCAGAAAAAAATATATTCAGTTTGCAACCTGATGGAGGTCAGTATAGATGGACTAATACAACAAGTCCCACACACAGCTAGAAGCCCAATATTTTTTCAGAGGTAGATGCAGAAAAAAATATATTCAGTTTGCAACCTGATGGAGGTCAGTATAGATGGACTAATACAACAAGTCCCACACACAGCTAGAAGCCCAAATATTTTTTCAGAGGTACTGTAGATGCAGATAAAAATTAGTTTTAATTTGCAACCTGATGGAGGTCAGTGTAGATGGACTAATAGAGAAAGTCCGACACACTACTAGAAGGCCAAATATTTTTTCAGAGCTAGATGCAGAAAAAAATTATATTCAGTTTGCAACCTGATGGAGGTCAGTATAGATGGACTAATAGAGAAAGTCCGACACACTACTAGAAGGCCAAATATTTTTTCAGAGGTAGATGCAGAAAAAAATATATTCAGTTTGCAACCTGATGGAGGTCAGTATAGATGGACTAATACAACAAGTCCCACACACAGCTAGAAGCCCAATATTTTTTCAGAGGTAGATGCAGAAAAAAATATATTCAGTTTGCAACCTGATGGAGGTCAGTATAGATGGACTAATACAACAAGTCCCACACACAGCTACAAGCCCAAATATTTTTTCAGAGGTACTGTAGATGCAGATAAAAATTAGTTTTAATTTGCAACCTGATGGAGGTCAGTATAGATCGACTAATAGAATGATGCTATGCCCAAAAGATTTTACTTCACTAGGTGCAGTAAAAAAATTGGTATTCTATACACAGGTGGTATATCTTGCAACACAGATAGGCTACTCCACTGACTAACACACTCTGCAATAGGCCAAAAAGGATTAGCTTTGCTAGATTCAGCCAAATGCTGTGAAAAAAACTTGTACAGCACTGGCACAGACCTGCCTGGCAAAAACTGATAGGAACTGATGTAACCTAGTCCTGAAAAGGACTGCAATTACAATTAGTCTTTACTCCCACAACCTATCTATTTAAGAGCACAGACCTCCCTGATAAAAGTCGTAGGAAATGCTGTAACCTAGTCCTTAAAAGGACTGCAATCACAACTATTCCCTACTCCCAAGCTATCTGTATATTTGTGCGAAAATTGGCTTGAAATTAACAAGGTATAGCGCACACAGCAACAGCGGTGCCGTCTAACACGCAGCTGCAGCAGTGAGAAAATGGTGGCGACGGGGAAAATGGCTTGGTCTTATAGGTCAAGGACATGTGACATACACTGCCAATGACACATGCCCTTGCTTGTGTGAAAAAAAGCACTTCGCTCCGTGTGTGCGCTGCTGATAGGCTGACAGATTGCACCTCCCCACTGCAAATGCGGGAAAGAGAAAAAAAAATGGAGATCTTCATTGTTCCTGCAGAGATCCATCCCCTGCCCCTCCCCCCGCCCCGCTGTACACTCAAACTGCGTATTAACATTAATTTTCATCATTACTGAGAAAAAATCCAGTTATGATTTTGGTGCACGAACAGTTATCGAACATAACCTCGAACAGCCGAATTTTTCTCAAATTGTTCGTGTTCGCCGAACGGCTCGAACACCGCCCAAAACAGCTCGAATTTGAGATTGGCGAACAGTTCGAGTAGAACAACGCTCATCTCTAATAGTAACAAGTAATGAGTAGATATGTACATGTTTTTTCTTTTCATGGGGAGATTCTTAATAGTCAGAGTGCTTATGATTGACTATTATGATTTATGTAGCCCAGGCACATTTAGATCTAAATTGCTGCAACTGTAAGTAATATTACTTTGAAATTACCTATTTATACTTTCCACATAGATCTTATTGGACAGTGACATGAATTATACCCTACTTCCTTAGTGGAGACGTCTTTGTGTTGTTTCAGATGCACTTGCACTTTATATTTTTATAATCCTCAATCATAAGCACATTGATTGATAGCCAACTCTACAGTGCATCTGTGCACAGCAAGCTGTCAATCAAAGTGTTGGGTTGTGTTTACAGCCACCACTCACAGTATAGTGAGAGGAGCTGTGATCAGTGACTAACTGCTTCATGTACACCCCTATGACTGAAAGCTGGTGGCTCCTGGGAAGAGATAAATTCATTTTCACCTGGTAGCTGTACTTTCAGTTAGGCGAACAGGAACCATTGTAATGCTATGTACCTGCAGATGAACCCTATATTTGCAGGTAAATAGCATTTTCCAAAGTGATAGGTTCCCTCTAAAAACTTGTGAAATGCCTATAATTGTAATTCAATAACCATAGAAACATCTGACTAAAAGATCTAAAAACACTGAAGCAGCAAACTTTGTGAAAACCAAAATTTGTGTCACTCTCAAAACTTTTGGCCACTACTGTACATATCTGAGCATTAAGATAGGGGAGCCTTATATGGTTGTATGTGTTATGTCAATCAGCATTATGTTATAGAGCAAAAGAATTGTAGAAGATATATAAGTTTTTTTTAGTAAATATATTTTTATGTTCGGCATTACTTCATTGTCATTTATTGATATGAATCCCTGCCCCTTTAAATGTATGAGTCCAGGGGGAGGTCTTACTCAGTGATTGACAGCTATCTCTGTAGGCACACTTACGCAAGGAAAGCTGACAATCACTTGGTAGGATCACCTACATAGTTACATAGCTTGAAAAAAGACACAGGTTCATCAAGTTCAACCTTTCTCAACCAGTTATACATTTTCTATCACAGTGAGCAGGGATTTCTATCAATAAATTAAATATTATTCTCAATATTTCCCAATATACTATATAGCAATCTGCTGAACTCCTACTGATCTGTATTATGCAGATAGACATCATGTTCAACATCACATGTTCCCTTTAATAATACTTCTAAAAATAAAAAGTAAATTGAGAAATTATTATAATTTACTATTATTATTAACTTACACAAGACAAATAAGTAAAATGCATAAGTGCAATGCTTCCGTGCCCAACGAAAGCCCTAAGCACTTTCCTTTAACAAGTAGTACTCATGCACAGTCACAACTGAAGACAAACTGACAGTTTTCAGCCATATAGTAGTAAAGCTTTGCCTACTGATTCACTATTATAATTTGCAGCTATACTGACAGTTGTTTGAAGCCTTGGCTTACACATATACTTTCATGATAAAGCCTCTTATTGTGATAATCAGAAAATATTATTTTCTGTTTGTATTTTGAAGATCCCACACAGATCTTTTCATATTTATAGGTGCATTTTACACTGGCCGGTTATTAAGAACTAGTGTTCCCATAAGGCCAAGTTCACACATTGACTATTTGATCAGTATTTTACATCAGTATTTATAAGCCAAAACAAGGAGAGGGTGAAAAATGCAGAAGTGGTGACGTGTTTCTATTAGGCTGAGTTCACACAATGCGGTTTTAATGCGTTTCCGCAGCGGTTTTTACACCGCAGAAACGCATTAAAACCGCTTGGTAATAGGTCTGCCATGTAGAGCAATGATAATCCGCATGTGCTGTGCACATGATGCGGAAATCTCCGCAGCACAACCAATTCAGGCGCGATTTCGCGGTGAAATCGCGCCCATTGACTTGCCTTGAATCGCAGCAAACCCACATGTATAATATCTATACATGCGGATTTGCTGCTTTTCAATGTAAATCAATGGGCGCAAAATTGCGCCAGAATCGCGCCGCGGCTGCTACCCGGATCAGGAGAGGAGGCTGCTACTCCTCTCATCCGACCGCTACTCTGGCTGATAACAGCGAGAGTAGCGTGGATGGGAGAAGCAGCCTCCTCTGTGATGTTGTCCCGTCGGCGGCTCGTTGTACACTGCTGGGCGCGGGCTCGCGCCCCGCGGTGTACTTACAGGACCTGCGGTGACGTCACTGATCACCTGATGGTCGCGTCACCATCAGGTGATCAGTTCCGGCAGCAATCAGCTGTTGGTCACGTGACCATCAGCTGATTGCTGAAGCCGGTAATCAGGTGATCGGTCTAATTACCGATCAGCAGATGCTTAGTGTGGGAACATTCACAATAATGTTCCCACACTCTCTAGCTCACTGGGGCTCATCAGCTGATCTTCAGCTGATGAACCCCAGTGACCCCCTGCATCACTGTATACTGACAGGGAGTGATTTTACACCCCTGTCAGTATACAGTGCTGTATTCTACAACAGTGACATCAGTGATGGCTGATGTCACTGCTGTAGAAGTGACACAGATTGTTGTTGGTACACTCGCCTCTGATCGTGGACTACGTTATTGATGGCGGACTGGTGAGGAATATTGTTGTTTGTTTTTTTACGTTTTTTCAGGGGATCGAGGGCTTCGCGGAGGCATCTAATAAAAAAATTGTAGAACCTTGTTTGTTATATTTCATTAAAGTATTTTCTTCTGGCCGTGTCTTTTATTGAAAAAGCGGCGACCATTTAACCACGTGGTTAGTAATGGGGGCGTCTTATACACGCCCTCCATTACTAACTCCATGTCAGCCGCCAATGCAAGGCTGACGTGAACCCCAACCCCATTACCCCCTGCCACCGCTACAGGGCAGTGTGGAAGAGCGAGGCTAAGCGCCAAATTTGGCACATCTTATGGGCCATTTCTGGGACTGCTGTGCGGTGATATTAACAGCCACGGAAGGGGCTAGTATCCATGGCCCCTTCCATGGCTATTAGTATCAGCCCGCAGCTGTCTAGTTTAGCCTTTGTTGGCTAGAATTTATAGGGGGACCTCACGTCAATTTTTTTCTGAGGTCCCCCTGCAATCTAGCCAGTAAAGACTAAACAAACAGCTGTGGGCTGATATTAATAGCCATGTAACATTGTTGGCTAATTGCCCCTTCCGTGGCTACTAATATCAGCCCCCAGCGGTCGGCTTTCCCTCTGCTGGTTATAAAAATGACGCGGCAGCCCACGCCATTTTTTTTTTAATTTTAAGCTCTGTGCCCATAATTCAGACGTAGCAGCGCTTTGGATGCAAATTTTTTGTGCGTCCAAAACGTTGCATTCTATTGAACGCAGGTAAATCCACATGTGTTCACTGAACCATGCAGATTTACCGCATTCAATACTTTCTAGTGGTTAAATTTCTGTTGTGGAGACTAGCGACTCCGCAAGAGAAATTGACATGCTGCAGTCCTGAAAGACGCGCTGCATGTCAGTGTCCACGGGTGATTCGCAGCCTCTGATGCACGTATAGCAGACATGGGATTTCTAGAGATTCCATCCACTATGCTGTAACATCTGGACGCTGCGGATTTGACGCTGTATATACACGCAGCGTCAAACCTGCAGCGGCTCCTGACCATGGCCACGTACCCAAACTTACCCGCAGCCTAACAATTTCTGTAGCAGACACACCAGTCTCTGCTGCAGATTTTGACCGATTGTAGCGTCATTGTATGTGGTGGATTCACATATACCGACAACAAAAGTGCGGTATTAGAATGTTTTGGATGCAACATAAATATGTTGTGTCCAAAGCGCTGATGAGTACTGATTGGGGGATGTAGTGGCTAATGAACCAGCTGTGAAATGTGGCACCTTCCCAGACCAAAAAAACAGCTCACAGCAGTCGCATAAATTACATGAATAGAAATTCTAATGAAGATTGGGGGAATGGGACTAGCTGACACCCAGCTCTTTTGTTTGGTGATGTCAAGGTGTCAATCAGACCTTTTCATGACCAAACAAAGTAAAGAAACACACAGACACAGTGTAAACACTTTATTTGAAATACAACAGACCCATTATTTAATCATTTAAATGTTCTACGCCTGATTTTGGCTTATAAATACTGATGTAAAATACTGACCAAATACTGATGTGTGCACATGGCCTTACGCTCATTTCCCGATAATCAGCCAGTTTAAACAGACTGCTGATCAGCTGACAAACAAGTAAGACACTTGTTTATAGGGTGACATGATTTTTCAGCTTATTTAAAAAAATCATTGCTCTCAGCAGCACATGTCCTGTTCAGTGCTGCCAAGAACAATGACAGCCTATCCACAGAACGATTGTTAATAGATCATTCTGCGCAAAAAAAAAGTGGTCAGCTTGGGTAAACAGGCTATTAAAGGGGCACCAATCAGGAAATATGTAGCTGATCGGAGGTCACTTTCAGCTGCAGGTTGTACAATGTAAATGTAAAACCGTATTTGTCATCTGAGTGCTGTCCAGTTATTTTCACTGATAGCACACTGATACTGACAAGTTGCATAAAATAAATGTAGATGTCCTAATCTGCTTTTTTATGTGGCAGAGCTTGCCCATTTAATTGAATAGACGACTGGTGAAAAATAAATGGATGGCACACAGATGACATCCTTTGGCTAGTTGTTTTTCACTGACTGGTTGCTTTGAGAGACTTGGGAAACCTCCAAGTGTGTTGTTTTGTTTTTTTGCATATATAAACAGATGACACAAGAAAAAAAGATATGCACAATCTACAGTATATGATATTGCCATATATCTCTGTAATCAGAAGTACATTTCCATATATCTCTGTAATAAGGAGTGATACAGAACATATGGTTGGCTGGTCCCACCAAGATCATCAATGGTCATCTGGACAGCATGGTGACTCAGTGGTTAGCACTGTTGCTTTGCAGCACTGAGCTCTTGGGTTCAAATCCCACCAAGGACAACATCTTCAAGGAGTTTGTATGTTCTCCCCGTGTTCGTGGGTTTCTTCAGGGTTCTCTGATTTCCTCACACACCCCAAATACATACTAATAGGGAATGTAGATTGTGAGCCCCAATGCGGACAATGAGGCTCATTAATGTCTGTACATTAATGTCTGTAAAGTACAGCAGAATATGATGGTGTTACATAAGCAAAGCATAATAATCTTAAATGTATATAACCACCTTAAAATAAAGACTAATGTAAGAATAATAAAAATAGCACAGTCTGCTTCATTACTGTTGCTGTCGTGATGACTCTTATTATAAGTCATGCATGTATTAATGCCAGTTACTGATCCCAATCAATCCTGGTGACCAGAGCCTTAGAGGTAATTAAACGTAAAGGAAAGCATGCAAGTCTCATCTAGTAAAGAGATTTGGAGTTTAAAATGAAAACTATTTTTGTTTGTGTACAAAGAACTTAATATGCCTCAACAAACATTAATGACACCTCAACAACCAGGTGAGTACCTCTGCAAGAACCCCAGGAAGTGTAACAAGAAAAGAAAATGAGAAAAACCCTGAAAAGATAGCAACACACTGCTGGCACCACTCACCTCCACAGCATATAGGAACTGCAATAAACAACACATGACTGAGCAGGGAGCAAGGTTAAATAGCCCGCCTAATGATCAAGTGTTCAATACCTCCCAATCTCTCCCCAGACAGCCACTCCCTGATATCTAGCACAGCAGAATGGAAACAATCCCACCACTGCCTAGTGCAAAGCAGCGTCCTGTGTTGCCTGGCAACCAGGGAAATCAGTGAGAGACACAGCGTCCCATGCCCTCACACATCCTACGACACCAGAACACGATGCTCCATAAAATTAGGTTGGTTTCCCTGCACGCGTAGTAGCTCCACCTCTAGGGTCAGGACAATGGCAGCACCTGTGACCGGAATAGCGTAGCACCAGACCAGATCCATTCCCAGGTAGGAGCACAGAACCACACTTCCTAACATGCTGTAACTTTATTCAGGCAGATCTGTATGTACGAACAGAAAGGGGAGTCACAGAGAGACTCTTTCCTCAGGTAACCATGTATGTCTCTCTCCACTATTGTTGAGCCACCCCCGTAGTGTTCGAGTTCAGTTCGGTTCGTCGAACACCTGTATGTTCGCCGAACTGTTCGTCGAACTGTTCGTCGAACACCTTCGAACACCGTTAAAACCAATGGCAGGCAAACAAAAACACATAGAAACACATAGAAAACACATAGAAAACACCTTCAAAGGTGTCCAAAAGCTGACAAACTGCTCAGAAGACACAACTAACACATGGAAAAGTGACAACTACATATAGTCATGCGAAAAGAAAAGAGGTGGAGGAGTAAAAGGAGGGGGAGACACAGATATAGGCATGTCATGCCCTTCTAAAACCAAAAAAGTGTGAAGCCGACACGGCCAGTCCGTTCCTGCCCGTGCGACCTCCGTGTCGCCGGGTTTATGCCAGAGCTACGGTGGACCCTGACGGCAAGCCCCCCTCTCCCAATACTGGTGCCTGTCCGCTGGTGGGTCGAGCGAGCCCCCCTGCGGTGGAGGCAGGTCTAATCTTTTTAATTTAAATTGTCTCTCTAATTTGAATGAGTACACTTTAAATCCTTTTACAAGGATCTATTGGAGGGCAAGTCTCATGCCAGCAGCCGTGGTAATTCCAGCTCCAGTAGCGTCCACTAAAGCTGCTGCAGTTAAAAAGCTTTTATAAGGATTGAGCTTGGCGGTCCACCGCAAGGCGTCCTACCGCCAGTCCCCGCCCCTGTGCCTTGGGGTGCCTCCCCGATGCTCTTCACTGAGTGTCCCGGGGGCCCGAACCATTTCCTTTGAAAAAAATAAGTGTCCAAACTACAGGTGGTGTAGCTTGCTTAACAGCTGGGTTAATCCGCTGACTAGCAGACACTGCTACTAGGCCCAAAGTATTGCTTGGGCTAGATGCAGTTAAAAATTTGTAATTAGATACTCTCATTGGATGCTGAGAAAGCATTCCATAGAGTCTCCTGGCACGCCATATATTATTCTCTTAAAAAGCTTGGGGTAGGGGACCCTTTTATAGCCAAAATCATGGCCCTGTATCGCAATCCATCAGCTAGGCTGAAGATAAATGGAACATTATCACCTTTCATAATCACCAATGGGACAAGGCAGGGATGTCCTCTGTCCCCTCTCTTATATATCCTAGCACCTGCTCTCATCAATTCACGATAACCCCAATATTAGGGGGATTGAGGTGGGAGGCACCGAGTACAAGTGCTCTGCATTTGCTGATGATGTCCTAGTATATATCACTCAACCACATATATCCATCACTGCTGTTATGGCTGAAATAGATGACTTTGGTACATGGTCAAATTTTAAAATCAATGCAGCGAAGTCTGAGGCCCTCGATGTCTCCCTCCCCAAATCCATACAGGATTCCATCCAGTCCAACTTTCCCTTTGCCTGGCCCTCACAGGGTATCAAATACTTAGGAATTCGTATTCATAGAGACCTCTCCCGTCTATTTTATCTTAATTTTGGGCCCTTTATTGAACAACTCCATAGAGATCTTACTTCTTGGCCGGTGAAGGATTTTTCCTGGTTCGGCAGAATATATATACTAAAAATGAACGTCTTACCTAAACTCTTATACCTCTTCCAAACCATTCCCGTGGTAATTCCCTCAAACTTTTGGAAAAGACTACGCAGTAGCTTTTGCAGATTTATCTGGGCAAGTGGGCGTCCACGCATTCAGGGGGACGTTCTGATCAGACACAAACAAAAGGGGGGCCTTAGCCTTCCGGATTGTAGAAGGTATTACATGGCAGCAGTACACGCTAGAATCCTGGACTTCTTCCATCATTCAGAGGGGAAATTGTGGGTCAAAATAGCTCAATCCATTTGTCCTAAAGCTCTTACCACTCTCCCATGGTGCGCCCATTTAATTGTCCCCTCTCTTGGCCTCATGTCATATAGTACATATGCCACTGCTTTGGCTTTGAGATCCCCAAAAAAAAGCTTATCCTCAATCGACCCCCAGGGCCCCTTGCTCCCGATTTCAGATAATCCAGATTTCCCATCAGGACTATCTGCAAATAGATTTCTCGGTTCAAATAAATCCCATCCGATATTATTTTCTCAAGTCATCTCCAATACTTCGCTGCTCCCCCTCAATGACTTGTTAGGCTAATTTTTAATATAGCCAGTTACAACACTTCTATTCAACTGTGAAGAAGCGCACACATCTTCATAGAGATCTCACAAACTTTGAAAAATTGAGCCTATCATTCTCACCCCCTACACACTCCATCTCCCTACTGTATAATCTCCTCATTGCCCAGGTAACTGACAATAGGCCAGGATTCTGCCTGTGCATGGGAAAGGGAACTGGGGAAGTCCTTCTCTGACTCACAATGGGATAAATGTTTCTTCCTAATACATAAAACCTCAATAGGGTCCAAAGCTCAGGAAACCTCCTTCAAAATTATCTCTAGATGGTACCGGGTACCAGCAGTCCTTCATAGATGGAATCCAGTGGTCTCAGATAGATGTTGGAGATGTGGGGAGGGGGAAGGGACAATGTCACACATATGGTGGGCATGCCCTATAATAAATGCATTTTGGGCAAAGGTGGTTCCCATGATTGAGAAAATAACTGGTTTGACTATCCCAGAAGCCCTCCTTTTATCAATGTTACCAATAAGTAAACGTAGTTATAAAAGGTCATCAATAGGCTACCTAATACAGGCGGCTAAGAATGTCATTCCACGACACTGGAAAAGCAGAGACCCACCCACTGTGGAGGAAAGGTTTGCGGAGATCTCCCTCCTTAATAGGATGGAGCATCTGATTGCCATCTCACCGGCTGATGGTGATAGATACTGTGTGATTTGGAGGGATTGGATTGATTTGCAAAACTCTCACGCCTACCATCTAGCCCCCAACTAAAGTTATCCGTGATGTCGGCACAACAATGATCATAATCGCACTCTATTGATTGGTGGTCTGCAGTGATCCGCTCCCTCTCTCTCTATCTTTCATATGGAAAAATACATGCTTGATCTGGATATTGATGGGAAACCCTCCCTGTACCCCCCAATGTACTGTCGTTATGCATAGATTTATAGTTATACTACCCCTTTTACTATGTATATTGTATTTTCTTGTACTTTTTCAACACAAAAATAAAAAAAAACTTGAATTTGAAAAAAAAAATTGTAATTAGATCTACAGGCGGTGGCTACTCCGCTGACTAGCAGACACTGAAGCTTTGGAGCAGACCTCTGATTCCCAGGCTATAGTATGAGTAAACAGCTCTTCAGACTCAACCATCTGTGTTACCCCAAGCCATAGTGTATGTAGTTTCTTTCGGTTAAAAGGGGGGGGAGAGACCCGACCCACCTGGAATTGGCGATGGGAACGTCATGTAAAACACAGCAAGGGGACTCCAAAAAGAGTCTCCATTTTTTCCCAAAATTGTGGCACAGACACCACTTAACTGGCATCAATTGTACAGAGTTGCTTAAAATGGTTGGTGAGGTGATTTTCCAAAATCCTCAAGCTTTTAGTCTCCCCATAATGACACAGGTGGGGCAGATGGTGGTTGTCCCAGCCCGCTAGGCCGCATTGTAGCACAGTGAGCTTCGCACTGCAACTTGTGCTTCATATCCGTGTGACGGTTCATGCATGAAGTACTCAAACTATGGATTTTTTGGCCTCTACTTAGCTTTTGGTGACAAATGTTACAGATAACACGAGTTGCGTCATCCTTATCGATCTGAAAAAATGCACAGGCTATGCAAGGTTTAGAGCCCATGCGACTCTGCTACTAGCAATACTATCAAATGATTGGCTGGGTTAGATGCAGAGCGTCTGGGTTTGGTTGGGGGTCCCCACAGTCTGCCTAGGCTAGATGCAGTTAAAAATTATTATTAGATACACAGGCGGTGCAGCTTGCTTCGCAGCTGGGCTAATACGCCCAAAGTATTGGTAGACTTTATACTAAATAAGGAAGGATTCACTGACTGTGGTGTCCCCTACGTGGGCGGTGGCGATTGGTGGAGATTTGGTGGATGATTATAGGAGAAAGCTCCTTAATAGAGAAAGTTGGTGGATTTATACTTTAAATACACGTGTACCAGCGGGTTTAAACATCTGACATGATTTGATGTATCATTATGAATGATCATTTATAGATTATTATTATATATATGTTCCTTTTTTCTTCTTTTCTTTTTCTTTTGGATTATTTACATTTATATGCATTGTTTCTATGCTATACGATTTTAACATGGTATGTGTGTTTAAATTTCTGATTAACTCAGCCTTGAATAGGTGCATAGCAGGACATGACATATAAATACCACGTCCTTGCTGTTTTTTTAGTTCGAAACGTGTTTGCTGTTCTTCTCCAAGGTGGACATTTAAAATATTTTTTGTATGACCCAATAAAAAGTGGATTTTAGAAGATTTGTTCAGCTGGATGTTCGTCTGGTAGCACTCCTGGCTCCGTGCTGTTGATCTTCTAGGTGGGTGAGCTGATTTTTTCCTTTCTTTTTCTGCCATGTGGCGATTGGTCATCCACTTTCGCTGCCCCTTACTCAACGAATTCACAAACATCTCCCGTCGGTTTGGAGTCCCATTATGCCCAACCAAAAACATAGGCCCCACAACTAAAAAAAATCGTTCTTAGGCATCGAAATCGACACCACAGCAAGGTTGTTCCGCCTCCCATGGGAAAAAATACCAAAACATTACACCTGATCTAGTTTTTTTGTACAGTATGGAAAGTAACACTACAGCAGATGCAAGTATTACTAGGTCTCCTCGTGTTTGCGAGCCAGGTGATGCCAGTCGGAAGGGTTTTTTCTCTTCATTTATCGCCCGCAACAAAAGGGGCATCTAAACCAAGTCATACAATCAGAATCAGCAGGCAGCTACGGGCGGACTTAGAGGTGTGGAAAACCTTCTTATAATCATTCAACGGTCACACGTTATTTATGTCAGCAGAACAGTCCAACATTCAACTAAGATTATTCACCGGGACGGCAGACTCAAGCGGATATGCAGCGATACTAAATGACCAATGGTGCACAAGCTTATGGCCTCCGTATTGGGCAGAACAAGTGCTGACAAAAACCAGACAGTCCTGGAACTGTTTCCAATAGTGGTAGCAATAGAAATATGGGGCGCGCGCCTGGCTAACAAAAATATACTCTTCATAACAAAAAACACCAGCCTAGCGCACTTCATTAATAATATGGCATCATCATCTCTCCCAGTGCTAGGGCTACTATGCCGGCTAGCATTCCTGTGCCTAAAACACAATGTATGGGTCTGCGCTAGCCACGATGCTGAGGGGTCTAACGCTGCTGCTAACACTTTATCATAATTCAATTGGCAGATTTTCACAGAGCTCCTCCTCAACGCCCACCCATCGGGCAACAGTTGCCCAGCCTCTCTATGGGATCTAGTGGAGAATAGTCGATGCCATTAATCAGAGCGTCAGTTGCCCCGTCGATGTGGCAAGCATACGGTAAGGCATGGGAACAGTGGACATGACTAGTAGCAGGCAGACGGGTTGACCAATGTAAACAAGCCAGATTACAAGTCACCATAGAATTTCTTCACCAGCTAATGATGAGGGGCATATCAGGGGCGTCAGGGCAGCGGTGGCTGACCGGAGTAGCATTTCAATTCCAACTACTGAATTGGGGACATGTGACAAAGAGATTCATCATCAGACAATCCATAAAAGGGTGGAAAAGGGGTCAGCCAAGTCAGGAGTGTAGACGTCCCGTCCCGTGTCACTAAAACTGATTTCTCACATCATATCCCTAACACCATTAACATGATACTCACAATTCGAAGCAACACTACTGTCTACTGTATTTGCGATCGCCTTCTTCGGGGCGCTATGCATAACCGAATTAGTCCCTCAATCCAAAATTAACACCAGTGGAGGCTTATTACACCAGGACGTAGTCATAGCCAATAATGCAATACGTCTACGCATATGCAAATCGAAAACGGTTCCAGCGGGCAGGGGCACTTGGGTACTTCTACAACCCACAAATGGTACACTGAGTCGGGTAACAATAGTAAAAACATATATAACCATCAGATCACAAAGTAATTTCTTCCTATCACACATTGATGGAACGCCATTATCAAGATACCAGTTCCAAGCTATATTTAATAAATGCATAACATCGGCAGGGAACCACCCCAAAGATTATGGGACACACTCATTCCGCATAGGCGCGGCCACGGAAGCAGCAAGAGCAGGACTGTCACAAACAGAAGTTCAGAGGATAGGGAGATGGCGATCCACGTGTTTGGCGAGATACATAAGACCGGACTTGTTATCCTAACGTGGTTTGTTTCTTTTACAGGTGACGCTAAGCCAACAGTGTGGGTGATAGGCCACTCATATATATATTGGGCAGAAAAAAGGGCGAAAGTCCGCCCAGGCAGGAGGAAATTAGAGTTTCATAACACATATTTCAACTGGAGAGGTATTAGAGGCTTGCAATGGCCACAGGTACTAATGGAGGTAATCAAGGTAGGGAGAGAGGCAAGAGGTCCGGTCATCTTAGTTATACAGGCCGGGGGAAACGACC
The DNA here is from genome assembly GCF_046119375.1 of Phyllobates terribilis. NCBI lineage: Eukaryota > Metazoa > Chordata > Amphibia > Anura > Dendrobatidae > Phyllobates > Phyllobates terribilis. Next base: position 338,544,600 of record NW_027362762.1, on the reverse strand, counting down.
TAGGTTATCACAAGAGCGCATAATTAATGGCAATAATGAAACTAGACACTGAGCGCTTCAGAGAATTTTTCACAAAAATAGTCAGAGATTGTGCCGAGCGGTATGGCAAGGTGCCCGAGACATCACGGCCATCGAACGGACAAGGCGGCTGATAAATATTTGGATGCCAAAATTTATAAGAGACAGAGGCGGACAACTGGAAGGAGATAAAGCAGGCCTCATACGGCCCGACTGTGTTCACTTAATGGATATTGGACTGGACATATTCCTGTCAGGACTCCAGGATGGAGTGGAACAAGCGTTAAGAGTGATGGATGGGGGTCAGAGTCCTGCATACAAGTACGCAGGATCCTCCGTGGCCTGTAAATAGAAAGGACATGTTGGAGAGTTACACTTGTTGGCCAACTTGCCGTTGTGGAGACTACAGACACAGGGCATGCTGCAACAAGCTGAATTATTTTAGAAATAAAATGCCTTTCTAATGTAATGAGTATAAACAGTTAATAAAGCTGTGACCGATCCTCACCCATCCAGTTGTAAGAGTTATATGATTGTATTGTCAATGAAAGGGGGGCGGTAGGGGGCTGAGCGTCTGGGTTTGGTTGGAGGTCCCCACAGTCTGCCTAGGCTAGATGCAGTTAAAAATCATTATTAGATACACAGGTGGTGCAGCTTGCTTCGCAGCTGGGTTACTACGCTGACTAGCAGACACTGAAGCTTTGGAGCGGACCTCTGAGTAAACAGCTCTTCAGACTCAACCATCTGTGTTACCCCAAGCCATAGTGTATGTAGTTTCTTACGGTTAAATGGGGGGGGGGGGGAGACCCAACCCACCTGTAATTGACGATGCCAACATCACGTAAAACACAGCAAGGGGACTCCAAAAAGAGTCTCCATTTTTTCCAAAAATTTGTGGCACACACACCACTTAAGTGGCATCAATTGCCCCAGAGTTGCTTAAAACGGTTGGTGAGGTGATTTTAACAAATCCTCAAGCTTTTACTCTCCCCAGGATGACACAGGGGTAGAAAAGTCCTTGCGGATCCATGATTTGCTCATCTTTATGAACGTGAGTCTGTCCACATTGTCAGTGGACAGCCACGTGTGCTTATCTGTCAGCATACCACCAGCAGCGCCGAACACACGTTCAGAGAGAACAAAAATTATTATTAATTTGAAAGCTGGTGGAGCTTAGTATAGATGGCCTAATAGAATGAGTACCACACACTGCTACTATGCCCAAAATTATTTTCCAGACAAGATGCAGCTAAAAATTATTAGTAATTTGAAAGCTGGTGGAGCTTAGTATAGATGGCCTAATAGAATGAGTACCACACACTGCCACAGGCCCAAAGTTATTTTCCAGGCTAGATGCAGCTAAAAATTATTATTAATTTGAAAGCTTAAAACGGTTGGTGAGGTGATTTTAACAAATCCTCAAGCTTTTACCCTCCCCAGGATGACACAGGGGTAGAAAAGTCCTTGCGGATCCATGACTTGTTCATCTTTATGAACGTGAGTCTGTCCATTGTCAGTGGACAGCTGCGTGCGCTTATCTGTCAGCACACCACCAGCAGCGCTGAACACACGTTCAGAGAGAACGCTGGCTGCGGGGCATGACAAGATCTCCAAGGCGTGAGTGGCGAGCTCCGGCCATTTATCCAGACTGTAAGCCCAAAAAGAGCAAGGGTCCAGTGACACAGTCATGGCTTCGATGTTCACTTGGAGATACTCCTGTACCATCGTCTCTAGGCGTTGACTATGTGTCTGACTTCTTGTCTCCTGTGGCCTTGAAAAGGATGGGCTAAAAAAGTGGTGAAAGGATTCCGCAAAATTGCTGTTACCAGCAGATACTGTGTTTCTGTTACGATTTGAGTGCTGAAGACTCGACCGTCCCACGGTTGGCAAGTTAGAACTGTGAGATTCACTACGTGCACCACTGGTGTTTTGTGGAAAAGCACATGTAAGATTTTGCAACAGTCTCTGCTGATACTCCTGCATGCGTGAATCCCTTTCTATGGCAGGAAATATTTCGGCAAATTTACTTTTGTACCGGGGATCTAAGAGTGTGGCTACCCAGTAGTCAGGATTATTTTGAATCTGACAATTCGAGGGTCATGTTGCAGGTAGTGCAGCAAGAAGGCACTCATGTGTCTTGCGCATCCAGGAGCACCAAGTCCCTGTTGTGTTGGTGGCGAGGTAAGAATCATGCTTCCTTCCTCTGCCCTCTCCCCCCAACCTCGCACAACAGAAATGTGATCAAGGTCTCCCTCATCTGATGAGTCTTCCATGCCCATCGCCAGTTCGGCCTCCACTTCTTCCTGCGCTCCTGCACCTTCCTCACTAGTTTGGCTGCTACCATGCGCCCTGGTTAATCCCTCTCCCCCACCCTCCCATGCCTGCCGCCTTGGTGCTGCCGACCGTCTGGACCTTGCAGATGTTAGCCCTTCAGCATACAACTCCTCCTCCTCTACTTCCTCCACCTCCTCTTGTCCCACCACCTGACTCCGAATTCTGTTTAACATGTGCTCCAGCATGTAAATCACCGGAATAGTCATGCTGATAATGGCATCGTCAGCACTAAACATCTTCGTCGCCATTTCAAAACAGTGCAGAAGGGTGCATAGGTCCCTGATCTGAGGCCACTCCTCCAGCGGAATTTGCCTCACCTCTGGATCTCGTTGGCCCAGGCTATAAGTCAGAACGTATTGCACCAGGGCTTGTCGGTGCTGCCACAGTCGCTGCAACAAGTGCAGAGTAGAATTCCACCGTGTTGGCACATCGCATTTTAGCCGGTGAAGTGGCAGGCCCAACGACTTCTGTAGAGATGTAAGTCGCTGAGCTGCGGGATGCGAACGGCGAAAGTGAGCACACAGCGACCGTGCCCTCTGCAGAAGGCCATCTAGTCCGGGATAGTGGGCTAAAAATTGCTGGACAACCAGGTTCAACACGTGAGCCATACAAGGCACGTGTGTGACATTGCCCCGGCGAAGGGCCACACCCAGGTTTGCAGCATTGTCGCACACGGCCTTCCCTGGTTGCAGGTCCAGTAGAGACTGTAACGGGTCTGGGAGGCGGAACCTCTGAGCAACTATACAAGGGGGCGGTCCTTGAAAGGAAGCGGGTGGCTCCCATGGAAGACGGGCAGGTAGACACGGCAAGTGACAGGGACAGTCTCTGGGTAGAAGGGCAGGCAGTCACGGCAAGTGACAGCAGAGCCTCCAGGTAGGCTAGCAGACAGGTAGCAGGTGAGCGCTCCCAGGTGAGCAGGCAAGAGTCTCTGGACGGGCAGGTGGTCACGGCAAGTGACGGCGGAGCCTCCAGGTAGGCTAGCAGACAGGTAGCAGGTGAGCGCTCCCAGGTGAGCAGGCAGGCTGGTCCATAGACAGACTGACAGGTGTCGGAAGGCAGACCGTCGGACCGCAGGCTTGCAAGCAGGTAAACGGATATCAGGCAGGTATCAAGCAGGAATCTGGCAGGTGACTGGCAGGTAACTGGTAACGGGACCTGAGGGCTAAAGCAGAGTGAAGGCTTTGCAACAACATTGCTCGGGCACCTCCATTTTGGAGGAGGTGCCTCATATATGGTGAGGTCCTCCGGCCATTGGCCGGGGACTCCTTAGGACGGCGCGCGCGGCCCCTTTAAGAGAGGGGGAGCGCGCGCGCGCGCACCCTAAGCACAGTGGCCGGGAAGCAGTGCGCGCTGCCAGCAGAGTGGGAGGAGGACGCCGGGCACGGAGTGGAGAGGTGAGGGGAACAGCGCCCCTGCCTAGCAGGAGGCAGGGACGCCGACGCTACAGAGACAACCATTCATGAAACTGGTTCTCCAGAGCTGACCACAACTCCTCAGCTGTGTGACTCACATTTCCCAGACATTTCAAAGTAAATAAAGCCTGATAACGTTGAGCCCTGCTGCCAGCATAGTAAGGAGGTGTGCAGGATCCCTTCTGCGCAGTTAGAAAGCGGGTGGCATGACCAGACAGACTTTGGGTGCAGGTGGAGGACCGAGAGGAGGTTGAGGAGGCAGAAGCAGTGGAGGAACTTTGAGATAAAGAGGATTGACACACAACTCGTGGGGACGGCAAGACTTGGACAGCAGCCCCTTGTCCTGCTGTCACCATAGTTACCCAGTGCCCAGTCAGCGACATGTAACGCCCCTGTCCATGCCTACTCGTCCAAGTGTCTGTGGTGAAATGCACTCTGTCACACACAGAGTTTCTCAAAGAAGCGGTGATGTTGTGTGCGACATGCTGGTGGAGCGCAGGCACACCTTTCTTTGAGAAGTAGTGCCGACTGGGCATCTGGTACTGGGGCACTGCGACTGACATAAGGTCTTGAAAATCCTCTGTGTCCACCAGGCGGAAAGGCAGCATTTCTGTAGCCAAGAGCTTGCAGATGGTGAAATTCAACCTCTTAGCTTTCTCATGGCTAGGAGGAAATGGTCTTTTACTTGTCCACATCTGAGGGACCGAGGGCTGGCTGTTGTGCTTAGACGGGGTTGAGTAGGGTGTCCCCGGCAAACTGACGGTCTGTGAGGAAGATGCAGGCGGAAAAGTTAGGTTGCCTTGATCCAAAGGTGGTGCTCTCGATGTCGGAGAGCGCTCAACACCAGCTGGTGTTTCCACTTCCAAATGAAATGATGACCTGCCAATCACACTGGCTGTTGCGGATAAGAGGTGGCAGGTCTGCGTCTCAAAACAGGTGTGACTGCTGTCCCCCCAGTCACAGAGGATGAAGAGGCCGCGGATGCACAAGATGGGGCAGACAGTGGTTGGCCCGGCCCGCTAGGCCGCATTGGAGCACAGTGAGCTTCCCACTGGAACTTATGCTTCATATCCATGTGACGGTTCATGCATGAAGTACTCAAACTATGGATTTTTTGGTCTCTACTTAGCTTTTGGTGACAAATGCTACAGATAACATGAGTTGGGTCATCCTTATCGATCTGAAAAAATGCCCAGGCTATGCAAGGCTTAGAACCCATGCGACCTGAAGAGCCACCACGACTTGTGGTCAGAGGCAGAGTTGTGTTTGAGGATGCAGTTGTTGACGTGCTTCCAGTACTACGTCTCTGTCCAGGAAGGCGCAACCTGACCTCATCATCACTAGTATCCTCCTCCACCTCCTCTGCTGACCTCATCGACTGGCTGACTGTGGGTTGACAGTAAGTGGGATCTGCAACCTCGTCATCATCACCCTGTGTGTTCTCACACCCGTCGTCCACAGAGCCAACCTCTTCCTGCCCTGACAAAAAACTCAAGTTGTCGCTCCAGTCAGGTATTTGAGTCTCATCATCGTCTTCCTCATTGTCTCCACCAACAGGAGTTACAGTTTGGGAACGAGGGTCTACATTATGCTCAGAAACTTCTTCATCTGGTCCTGGATCCGATTCATAAAGGGCATCAGTGCAGATCATTTCCTCGTCTGGATTCACAGAAGCTCTGGAGCCAACCTCTGATTCCCAGGCTATAGTATGAGTAAACAGCTCTGCAGACTCAACCATCTGTTCTACCCCATACTCAGACGGGCAGCTGGAGACTTGGGAGCTGTGAGGAAGCAAGTGTGATTGGTGTGACACCTCTGAGGACTGGAGTATTTGTGATGTTGAAGTTGAGGTGGAAGAGAGCCCACTTAAAGGAGCACTTGATATCCGTTGAAGCACCTGCTGTTTTTGTGCCTCATCTGGAATTTGTAGCGATGGGCGTGGCCGTAAGAAAGGGATCGTATCACAATGTCCACTAAAAGAAGTAGACATCTTAGTTTGGCTGGAAGATGGTCTTTCTTCTGCAGATGTTACTGTTGCTTTAACACCTACCCCACAGACACAACCTTTTTTTCCCTTCCCAACACGCCTATTCCCCTTTCCACCAGCAGCAGGCCTTTTGCCACTCATTTTGGTGGTTAACTAATTGACAACTCTGGAGTTGTTTGCACAAAAAAACGATGGATGGAAACCGAGCAGAGCTGAGTGGCCAAATTGTGGTACTAGCCCAAAAGGATTGGCTGGGTTAGAAGCAGTAAAACAATTTTATTAGATACACAGGTGGTGGAGCTTGGTATAGATGGCCTAATAGAATGAGTACCAAACACTGCTACAGGCCCAAAATTATTTTACAGGCAAGATGCAGCTAAAAATTATTAGTAATTTAAAAGCTCGTGTAGCTTAGTATAGATGGCCTAATAGAATGAGTACCACACACTGCTAATATGCCCAAAATTATTTTACAGGCAAGATGCAGCTAAAAATTATTATTAATTTCAAAGCTGGTGGAGCTTGGTATAGATGGCCTAATAGAATGAGTACCACACACTGCTACAGGCCAAAATTATTTTCCAGGCAAGATGCAGCTAAAAATTATTAGGAATTTGAAAGCTGGTGGAGCTTAGTATAGATGGCCTAATAGAATGAGTACCACACACTGTTAATATGCCCAAAATTATTTTACAGGCAAGATGCAGCTAAAAATTATTATTAATTTCAAAGCTGGTGGAGCTTGGTATAGATGGCCTAATACAATGAGTACCACACACTGCTACTATGCCCAAAATTATTTTCCGGGCAAGATGCAGCTAAAAATTCTTAGGAATTTGAAAGCTGGTGGAGCTTAGTATAGATGGCCTAATAGAATGAGTACCACACACTGCTACAGGCCCAAAATTATTTTCCAGGCAAGATGCAGCTAAAAATTCGTAGGAATTTGAAAGCTGGTGGAGCTTAGTATAGATGGCCTAATAGAATGAGTACCACACACTGCTAATATTCCCAAAATTATTTTACAGGCAAGATGCAGCTAAAAATTATTAGTAATTTGAAAGCTGGTGGAGCTTAGTATAGATGGCCTAATAGAATGAGTACCACACACTGCTAATATGCCCAAAATTATTTTACAGGCAAGATGCAGCTAAAAATTATTATTCATTTCAAAGCTGGTGGAGCTTGGTATAGATGGCCTAATACAATGAGTACCACACATTGCTACTATGCCCAAAATTATTTTCCGGGCTAGATGCAGCTAAAAATTATTATTCATTTCAAAGCTGGTGGAGCTTGGTATAGATGGCCTAATACAATGAGTACCACACACTGCTACTAAGCCCAAAATTATTTTCCGGGCTAGAAGCAGCTAAAAATTATTATTAATTTCAAAGCTGTTGGAGCTTGGTATAGATGGCCTAATACAATGAGTACCACACACTGCTACTAAGCCCAAAATTATTTTCCGGGCTAGATGCAGCTAAAAATTATTATTAATTTCAAAGCTGGTGGAGCTTGGTATAGATGGCCTAATACAATGAGTACCACACACTGCTACTAAGCCCAAAATTATTTTCCGGGCTAGATGCAGCTAAAAATTATTATTATTTCAAAGCTGGTGGAGCTTGGTATAGATGGCCTAATACAATGAGTACCACACACTGCTACTAAGCCCAAAATTATTTTCCGGGCTAGATGCAGCTAAAAATTATTATTAATTTCAAAGCTGGTGTAGCTTGGTATAGATGGCCTAATACAATGAGTACCACACACTGCTACTATGCCCAAAATGTTTTACTTGGCTAGGTGCAGTAAAAAAATTGTATTACATACACAGGTGGTGTAGCTTGCAGCACAGATACGCTACTCCACTGACTAACACACACTGCAAGAGGCCCAAAAGGATTTGCTTAGCTAGATTTAGTCAAATGCTGTGAAAAACACTTGCACAGCACTAAAACAGACCTGTCTGGCAAAAAGTGATAGGAACTGATGTAACCTAGCCCTCAAAAGGGCTGGAATTACAACTAGTCACTACTCCCAACCTATCTGTCTATTTAAGAGCACAGACCTGCCTGCTAAAAGTGCTAGGAACTGCTGTAACCTAGCCCTCAAAAGGGCTGCAATTACAAACTAGTCCCTACTCCCTAAATCTTTCTGTCTATTTAAGAGAAAATTCGCTTGCAATTCAGTTACACAATATAGAGCTAACAGCAGCAGCAGTGCCGTCTAACACTCAGCTGCAGCAGTGAGAAAATGGTGGCGACAGGGAAAATGGCTGGGTCTTATAGGGCAAGGACATGTGACATACACAGCCAATGACACATGCCCTTGCTTGTGTGAAAAAAAGCACTTCGCTCCGTGTGTGCGCTGCTGATAGGCTGACAGACTGCACCTCCCCACTGTAAATGCGGGAAAGAGAAAAAAAATGGAGATCTTCATTATTTCTGCAGAGATCCATCCCCTGCCCCTCCCCCCGCCCCGCTGTACACTCAAAATGTGTATTAACATTGATTATCAGCATTACTGTGAAAAAATCCAGTTATGATTTTGGTGCACGAACAGTTATCGAACATAACCTCGAACAGCCGGATTTTTTTCAAATCGTTCTGGTTCGTCGAACGGCTCGAACACCGCCCAAAACACCTCGAATTTGAGATTGGCGAACAGTTCGATTCGAACACCGCTCATCTCTACTCTCCACTGCTTGGATGTTACAGTAATCAGGGGGAGAGGTAATTATTTGAATATGAGTGTGTAATACATAAATATTTTTGTAATGTGTATGTATATATTTGTAATGTGTGTAATACATGAGTAATGTGTATGCACATTATGTGTGTAGGCCACACTTGACATTTTTTCTAAATTGCAATGTATTGTTTGATCTATGCCAGCTTGGATGTTAAAGGTTAGAGAAAGCAAGCAAATATACAGTACAGACCAAAAGTTTGGACACACCTTCTAATTTAAAGATTTTTCTGTATTTTCATGACTATGAAAATTGTACATTCACACTGAAGGCATCAAAACTATGAATTAACACATGTGGAATTATATACTTAACAAAAAAGTGTGAAACAACTAAAAATATGTCTTATATTCTAGGTTCTTCCAAGTAGCCACCTTTTGCTTTGATGACTGCTTTGCACACTCTTGCCATTCTCTTGATGAGCTTCAAGAGGTAGTCACCGGAAATGGTCTTCCAACAATCTTAAAGGAGTTCCCAGAGATGCTTAGCACTTGTTGACTTGTTGGTCATCAAAGCAAAAGGTGGCTACTTTGAAGAACCTAGAATATAAGACATATTTTCAGTTGTTTCACACTTTTTTGTTAAGTATATAATTCCACATGTGTTAATTCATAGTTTTGATGCCTTCAGTGTGAATGTACAATTTTCATAGTCATGAAAATACAGAAAAATCTTTAAATGAGAAGGTGTGTCCAAACTTTTGGTCTGTACTGTATATTTATTTAAATCAAAACTTGTGAGAATACCTATGTATAGATATCAGTGTTACATACTGGTTATGGTGCCTCTGCTGTTCTTTCGGTACCCCTCAGTAGCTCCACCTAATGTATCTAGTGCCGATGGTCGCACATGCTCAGTACCTCAGTCACACCCACCTGCACCCTCTTGTTCACTGATGGCGGAGTGATTCTTGCTATAGTATAGGCCACCAATAAGAAATAATTTATTAAAAGAGACTACTTCTCATCAGCATTCAACACTTTAGGTAGACATTCTAAATGCAAAGTAACAACGGAGGACACTACAATAAGTATGTAACCACTGCATCTAGACATATGAATATATATTTTTTTAAATACAGTAATTGTTTTTTTGTCATGATCTAAGAGAATAATGTAATATTTAATTGTGGGAAAATTCCTTTAAGTCCCTCAAATCAAATTAAAGGGAATCTGTCAGCAAGTTTTTGCTACCTCACCTGGAAGCAGCATGATGTAGGCAAAGAAATCCTGATTCCAATGATGTATCACTTAGTTTACTGGGTGCAGCAGTTCTGACACAATCAGAGTTTTTACATGTGGGATGCAGCAGAGCTGAGAAAGCTAACCCCGCCCACACCAGGCTTTGTATATATATTGTCTACTGACAGTGAGCTGCTTATCACAGTAGGGGGTGAAGTCAGACTTGCAAGTGTGAAACAGTTAGTCATAGTAATGATAATGTCCTAGTGACAACATCTTCACTGTAAGTAAACGACAGCACATAGCCTGATAAGTGACACATCTTTGAATTCTGTGTATTAATCTATATCTGATATTGTCCTCAGATTACATAGCAAAAACCTGCTGACAGATTCTCTTTAAAAAGTCACTTAGTATGGAATTTTAATGACCATACAGTTATATGAAAAAGTTTGGGCACCCGTATTAATCTTAAGCTTAATGTTTTATAAAAATTGGTGCTTTTGCAACAGCTATTTCAGTTTGATATATGTAATAACTGTTGGACACAGTAATGTTTCTGCCTTGAAATGAGTTTTATTGTACTAACAGAAAATGTGCAATCTGCATTCAAACAAAATTTGACAGGTGCATAAGTATGGGCACCCTTATCATTTTCTTGTTTTAAATACTCCTACCTACTTTTTACTGACTTACTAAAGCACTTTTTTTTGGTTTTTTAACCTCATTGAGGTTTGAACTTCATAGCCAGGTGTATGCAATCATGAGAAAAGCTACTTAAAGTGGCCACTTGCAAGTTGTTCTCCTGTTTGAATCTCCTCTGAAGAGTGGCATCATGGGCTCCTCAAAACAACTGTCAAATGATCTGAAAACAAAGATTATTCAGCATAGTTGTTCAGGGGAAGGATACAAAAAGCTGTCTCAGCGATTTAACCTGTCAGTTTCCACTGTGAGGAACATAGTAAGGAAATGGAAGAACACAGGGACAGTTCTTGTTAAGGCCAGAAGTGGCAGGCCAAGAAAAACATCAGAAAGGCAGAGAAGAAGAATGGTGAGATCAGTCAAGGACAATCCTCAGACCACCTCCAGAGAGCTGCAGCATCAACTTGCTGCAGATGGTGTCACTGTGCATTGGTCAACTATACAACGCACTTTGCACAAGGAGAAGGTGTATGGGAGAGTGATGCGAAAGAAGCCGTTTCTGCAAGCACGCCACAAACAGAGTCGGCTGAGGTATGCAAAAGCACATTTGGAGAAGCCAATTTCTTTTTGGAAGAAGGTCCTGTGGACTGATGAAACCAAGATTGAGCTGTTTGGTCATACAAAAAGGCGTTATGCATGGTGGCAAAAAAACACAGCATTCCAAGAAAAACACTTGCTACCCACAGTAAAATTTGGTGGAGGTTCCATCATGCTTTGGGGCTGTGTGGCCAATGCCGGCACCGGGAATCTTGTTAAAGTTGAGGGACGCATGGATTCCACTCAGTAACAGCAGATTCTTGACAATAATGTTCAAGAATCAGTGACAAAGTTGAAGTTGCGCAGGGGATGGATCTTTCAGCAAGACAATGATCCAAAACACCGCTCCAAATCTACTCAGGCATTCATGCAGAGGAACAATTACAATGTTCTGGAATGGCCATCCCAGTCCCCAGACCTGAATATCATTAAACATCTGTGGGATCATTTGAAGAGGGCTGTCCATGCTCGGCGACCATCAAATTTAACTGAACTGGAATTGTTTGTAAAGAGGAATGGTCAAAAATACCTTCATACAGGATCCAAGAACTCATTAAAAGCTACAGGAAGCGACTAGAGGCTGTTATTTTTGCAAAAGGAGGATCTACTAAATATTAATGTCACTTTTCTGGTGAGGTGCCCATACTTATGCACCTGTCAAATTTTGTTTGAATGCAGATTGCACATTTTCTGTTAGTACAATAAACCTCATTTCAAGGCAGAAACATTACTGTGTCCAACAGTTATTACATATATCAAACTGAAATAGCTGTTGCAAAAACACCAATTTTTATAAAACATTAAGCTTAAGATTAATAGGGGTGCCCAAACTTTTTCATATAACTGTATATTGCTGTCCACGTTTTCAGGTAAAAACATTTTAGTACTGTGAATAGCATAAGCGTGAGTACAGTTGAAACAAAGTGTAAAAAAAATCCAATTCTAACAAAAAAGCATAAAATCAAAGGATAGGAGCTAGAGGTCAGTAATAATTCAAGCTAGAAGGGAATGTGGTCTGGAGTCAATCCCCAGTGTTAATGCAGTCTATCCTCTCAGCAGGACATGTCAACCCTGGCTCTGATATAGAATATTTACACTGAGTGAGCACTATATGTAGAAGGGACATCTCCCCTATCTAAACGCAGAGGTTGCTTTTGTTATGGCAATCATCTCATATAGAAGCCATTCTCTTTTTCACAGTTTACTGCACTTGGGGTTAACCAGCCAGAGCAAAATGGTGTCTGCATTGCTGATGAGAGCCAACAGCAGGATCCACATACATCTCCAATATGACTAAAGGCAGCAGCAAGGGGATAGAGTAACAGGCTTACTTAGGAGAAAGGGAGATATTTTATAAGGCAGGCAGGACCCAGGGCATGTAAAATAATCTCTTTTTACAGTCATAGCGCTTTCTTCTTGTAATATACATTTCCTTCAAACCCAAGAGAAAGCCAGCTACGGTCTGACTACGTTCTTCCTCTCACAGTTCTCATCTGAAATCTTTTGAGTGATGTGTGCAGATTTCCATGAAATGACTACCTGTCGTCTGTCCCTTTTTGTTTATCCACAGGAATAATCGGCTTTAGGTAGTGAAAAACATAAGCTCTAGAAAAAAAGGGCAACCACATCTCCTTTATACACTAAGAGGGAAACGCTTTGTGACTTACAGTATACGTGCGCTAATTTTTATTCATTTTTATGTCACTTACGCCAATTTCAGGTTGTATGTGCAATCAATAGAAACATACAGGCAATTTGCCTTTACTCTTAGTTATTGTGAAGAGCATATGCATACAAATCCATACAATTACACATGCACCACAGCAATAACAATCAGTCACATATCAACAGAATATAAAAAGGCTCAGTACGAAGATGAATACCCGACGTGCTCTGTGGTTCATTACATCTCATACAGCTTTTTCTATTTCAAACTGGTCACTAAGGCTTTTTAGACTTAGGCTGAGTTCACACAATGCGGTTTTAATGCGTTTCCATGGCGGAAAAAAACGCATTAAAACTGCTTGGTAATAGGTCTGCCATGTAGAGCAATGATAATCCGCATGTGCTGTGCACATGATGCGGAAATTTCCGCTGCGGATTATCATTGCGGCACAAACCGCAGCACAACCAATTCAGGCGCGATTTTGCCGTGAAATCACGCCCATTGACTTGCAATGAATCGCAGCAAACCCGCATGTATAATATCTATACATGTGGATTTGCTGCGTTTCAATGTAAAACAATAGGCGCAAAATCGTGCTGGAATCACGCCGCGGCTGGTACCCGGATCGGGAGAGGAGGCTGCTACTCCTCTCATCCGACTGCTGCTCTGGCTGATAACAGCAAGAGCAGCGTGGATGGGAGAAGCAGCAGTCTGCTCCTCCCAGCCCGCGTCTCAGCACCAGTAAAAAAAAAGAATAAAAAAGTGAGGTCTTATAAAAACCCTTCATTACTAACCTGGGCTTCACGCCAGCCGCCAATACAAGGCTGACGTGAACCCTAACCCCATTACACCCTGCCACCGCTACAAGGTAGTGTGGAAGAGCGAGGCTAAGCACCAGATTTGGCGCATCTCATGGATGCGCCATTTCTGGGACTGCTGAGGGGTGATATTAATAGTCGTGGAGGGGGCTAATATCCATGGCCCCTTCCCTAGCTATTAATATCAGCCAGCAGCTGTCTAGTTTAGCCTTTGCTGGCTAGATTTTATAGGGGTACCCCACGTCAATTTTTTTCTGGGGTCCCCCTGTAATCTAGTCAGTAAAGGCTAAACAAACAGCTGTGGGCTGATATTAATAGTCATGGAACATTTTTGACTAATGGCCCCTTAAGCGGCTACTAATATCAGCCCCCAGCGGTCGCCTTTCCCTCTGCTGGTTATAAAAATGACACAGGAGCCCACGCCATCTCTTTTTTAATTTTAGGCTTTGTGCCCATAATTCAGACGTAGCAGCGCTTTGGACGTAAATTTTTGCTGCGTCCAAAACGATGCATTCTATTGAACACAGGTAAATCCACATGTGTTCACTGAACCATGCGGATTTACCACATTCAATACATTCTAATGGTCAAATTTCTGTTGTGGAGACTAGTGACTCCACAAGAGAATTTGACATACTGCGGTCCTGAAAGACGCGCCGCATGTCAGTGTCCACGGGTGATTCGCAGCCTTTGATGCACGCATAGTGGACGTGGGATTTCTAGAGATCCCATCCACTATACTGTAACATCTGGACGCTGCGGGTTTGACGCTGTATATATGACGCGCCCCCTGGGACATATTCCTTTTTGAGGGGAATACCCGGCACCGGATCAGATGGGGGGGGGTTGTAGTCTCCGAGCGGCTGTGACCCGGTCCCGTGCCCAGGGCGTCAAGCTCAGTGTGATGTGGCAGTTCTACAGATGTTACTAAAGTTCTTTTGTGTCGACTACGCCACCCGTTGTGATGCGGTCACTGTGGCCGCCGCTGCAGCAGGGTCCGCTGAGGCTGATGGTGGGTGCGCAGCTTGGTGGGATAACCCCCAACGGGAGGGGTATAGCCTCAGAGGGGACAGGTGCAGAGGATGGGGGTTGTGGTGGTGTAGTGCAGACGGCAGTGAAGACAGAGTCGGGTTGTGCAGTTAAGGGTGTTTACTTACTGCAGATGTTGTACTGGTCACTCCAGCTGCTAGTGACCACCCGAGCCGTGCTGCGTCCACCAGGTCCTGGATCCAGCCAACCCCCAAACAAGTCCGGAGCGTGGCCCTGAGCTCTCCTTCTGTCCCGTTCTCTGGCCGTCCCCACCAGGGATCCACCTAGGTCCAGCTCCCTCGGGCCTTCTGTTGGGACACCCTTGGCCTTGGGTTCCCTGACCCTTCATGTGGTGTGCCTTCGGGGTGGATGTAATGGGTGACCGTGACAAACGCTGCCCACGGTCTCCGGTCTCTGGCTGGGGTGTGTTTTCTGCCCCCACCAGCTTGGGTTCCGGTACCCTGTGCCGACTCCTCACCCAGTGCTTTAATTTGGGTTCTTGGGTCCTCTCTGTTCTCCCCTCTGGGTACTCCTTCTCTGCTCCTCTCTCACTCAGGGTCTCTCTCTTGCTGCAGGCTGACTTCCTCTCTGCTTGCTGTCTGCTCCTCTGCATCTGACTTGTTCTCTGCATCTGACCCTGATCTTAGTTGGTGCCCACCTTATATACACCCTCTATGTGTGAGCTCAGGTGACCAGCACCCAATGAGCTCCTATCTTTACCCAGGCTGCTCCCCCTATCTGCCCCTACACTACATGGGATGTACCACCCCCCTCCCACTCCAGCCAGGAACAGACTCGGTCGTACCTGCACATTTCTAAGTGGGAGTACCGTCGGCCTGTTCCTCGGAAATGGGATGTGTGTAGTGCATGCAGCCTACCGAGCTCAGTTCCACACTCCTTCCTTACCCGGGAGTGGAATATCACACCTCTGGGTTGAGGTGCAATACCCCTGTAGCAGCCGAATCCTCAGGGTGCTACATATACACGCAGCGTCAAACCTGCAGCGGCTCCTGATTGTGGCCACGTACCCTCAGCATATCAATTTCTATAGCGGACACGCTAGTCTCCGCTGCGGATTTTGACCAACTGAAGTGTCATTATATGTAGTGGATTCACATGTACAGACAACAAAAAAGCAGCATTAGAACACTGCATTTTGGACGTAACATAAATATGTTGCGTCCAAAGCACTGCTGAGTGCTGATCGGGGGGACATGCTAACGAACCAGCTGTGAGATGTTATTTAATGGCCAGGGAAATGTTTGCGTAGTGGCACCTTCCCAGGTTAAAAAACACAGCTCACAGCAGTCGCATAAATTACATGAATAGAAATGTTAATGAAGATTGGGTGAATGGGACTAGCTGACACCCAGCTCTTTTGTTTGGAAAAGCTTAAAAAAATGCACGTAAAAATGCGTGTAAAAAAGCGTCAAATACGCATGTAAATCCACATGCGTTTTTTTCTGCCAGGAAGAGATAAAAACGCTCAGGAAATTTCTGCTTCAATTCCTGAACGTGTGCACATACCATTATACTTCCTGTCTTTTCAGGAAAAGGTTTATCAGAGTTTTCTTATCAGCAGAGGCAGGATTATAATGACAGTTAACACCTCTATATACAGCTGACAACACAGGATCCACCAATCGCAATAGGCGATTTTACACCTGACCCTGCTCCCTTCACAATAATCTATACACATACTGATTGTGGCTATGTATATGTGTTGTTTCCTAAAACAGAAGGCCTCCTTTGTGATGTATATGCAGCAGTCCCACTGTCTCCTATGTGATGTATACACGAGCTCCACTGTCTCCTATGTGATGTATATGTAGCACCCCGAGGGCTCGGCTGCTACAGGGGTATTGCACCTCAGACCAGAGGTGTGATATTCCACTCCCGGGTAAGGATGGAGTGTGGACCAGGACTCAGTAAGCTGCATGCACCACACACACCCCATTTCCGAGGGACAGCTCAACGGTGCTCCCACTAGACAGAAGTGCAGGCACGACAGCATCTGTCCCTGGCTGGAGTGGGGCGGGGGGAGGAATACCCAGTGGTGTAGGAGCAGATAGGGGTGGGTTTCTGGGCATAGGTAGGAGCCCATTGGTTGCAAGTCACCTGGGCTTTGGTGTCAGAAGGAGATATATAAGGTGAGCACCATCTTAGGACAGTGTTCAGTTCAGAGAGGAGGAGAAGACGACAGGAGTTCAGCCAGAGAGGGCTGACAGGGAGCTGTGGCTCAGTCTGGGCCCAGCTCCAGAGGCAGGCCAGAAACAGCAGAAAGAGAGAGGAGAAGGAGCGGAAAGGAAAGTAAGAAAGGAACTGGAACAGAGGAGAAAGGAAGCAAGGAACACAGAGAAAGGCCCAGAGACACGAGGACAGAAGGAACCCCATATGCACAGGAGATACAGGGTGAAGGGTTGGCAGAACAGGGTACCGGATCCCAAATTGGTGGAGGCAACAGATTCCTCAGCCAAAGACCGGAGGTTGTTACCACATCTTGGTGCGACCCCTCACTACATCCACCAGAAAGGCATACCGTATAGGGTCAGGGAAACCGGGAGAGGTTTCGCCAACAGAAGGCCCGAGGAAGCTGGACAAAGGTGGGTCACTGGTGGGGACGGCCAGAGAAAGGTAGAGAAGGGAGCTCTGAACCACACTCTGGAATTACCTGGGAGTTGACCGAGTCCCTTGCCTGGTGGACGCAGCACGGCTCGGGCAGTCATCGCCTGCAGCATTGACATGAACAACAACTGTGAGTAAAGCATTGAAAACTGCAACCGCACGTCTCTGTGGTTCCTCGCCGCACCAGCACCATTAGCACTGGGACGCTCACACCATCACTCCCATCATCTCTTACATTAGCTGCCCTGAGGCAATACTTCTCCCGTGGGGAGTTATCCCATACTCGGCTGCGCAAACAACATCAGCCTCAGCGGTCGGCAGCGCAGCGGCGGTCCCCACTGACCGCAATCCACGGGTGGCGTAGTCGGACATTTGCTATACATTAAGACTGCCACTGGTTTGACCACCCTGGGCACGGACCGGGTCACCGCCACACGGAGACTACAACCCCCAGCATTCTACAACAGGCCCGGTTCCGGGTTCCCCTGCACAACACAGGCCCAGGTGGCGCGTCATATACACGAGCTCCACTGTCTCCTGTGTGATGTATATACAGCAGTCCCACTATCTCCTATGTGATGAATACACTAGCTCCACTGTCTCCTATGTTATTTATGTATATGCAGCAATCACTGTCTCCTATGAAATGTATGCATTAGTCCCACTGTCTACTATGTAATATATGTACTAGCCCCAGTGTCTCCTATGAGATGTATATGTACCAGCCACACTGCCTCCTATGTAATGTATGCACCAGCCCAGGATCTCCTATGTGATGTATATGCACCAGTCTCAGCGTCTATGTGATGTATATATAGTAGTTTCGGTGTCCCTTATGTAATATATATACTGCAGACCTCCCATTGCTTGCGTGTTACAAATATAACGTGAGTAGTGATGAATTTCCCACTGTGAGGGACCTGCAGTGTAATATACATTTGTGTACAGAACAACTGACTGCTGTGATCAGTTCATTACAAAAGTTATTACACAGTAAACTGCGCTCCAGACCGATGCAAACCTGGAAAAGGCAACATCATCACTACCACCTAACATCACAGCCACCAAAGACAAGCAGCTCTAGCCATCACATTAAGGGTTAATTAATTGTTTGACTAAATATAATTATGTCAGGCTCTTGACTGAGGTTATAAATATCAAAATGGCTCTTGGCAGAAAAAAGGTTCCTCACCCTGCTCTCTACCATTCTGTCTACAGATCAGACTACATGACATGGAAGTGCACTATTACAGGAAAAACTAAACTAAGGGAATACTGCTAAATAAGGGGAATCTAGTAGGGCAGTATACAAGATTTTATCATTTCATTAACTTTCACATGTTTTGGCATTTCTTTCTTTTTAAATATTGACATTTCCAATAGATTATTCTGAAAAAAGGGTCAGAATTATACTCACATCGTAAAATCAATCATCTGCGCTTTTCTAATATATCCACAGGAAACAGCAAATTGAGATGGGCTGATTTTAATGAGCTGACTTCTTAAACAATGTTCCTGAAATGAGAGAGCGTTCTACTTAATGTGTGCAGACGTATTTCATCTTCTTCAGGTAAATTTACACAGTGAAATAAAAGTGAAGAGTGCACTGGATACAGGAGAAATCCTATCAATTTAATCTGTGAATTTTCATTCCTTTGAATATATACCTTGAGAATTAGCATGCGAAAATTGCATTGTTATACCTGCTTTACACAGCTGTAATACCGCCACATAAGTCACTATTATGACTGCAATTCTGAAGGTCTGTGGTTCAAATAAACTGAACTTACATTGCCAAAGAGCCCTATGGGGATTTGAGTTTTATTAAGGTGAACAGCTGGAGAACACGATGTAGCAGCCACAATATGGATCTTGAAAATGCATCTGCAAATGCATATTATGAACACATCACCTTGGTGTTAGATTGTACTAAGGTGCCCATGAATGTAAAGACTTTTCACTCAGCATTAGTTATCAAATGTTGCATCTATGGTGTCAAAACAATTAAAAATAATTGGAAATGTTAAGAACTGTATTGATGATTCAATTTGAGATTTATTTGCAATTCAAGAATCGCAACTGAAACATTTTAGTTCCAATCAGACTTTCGACAGACAATCGGATTGATATATAATGAAAAAGAAGTGCTGTGAGTAGGTAATGTAAAACTCTAGGGTTTGTGTGCTCAATAATTACTATACCAAGCTAAAGGGGCATTCACACATAACGATTATCCTGATCGAGCGTTTCTAGGATTCACGATAATCGCGCAGTGTAAACAAGCTGCAAGTCACCCAAGGAACAAAGAAAATGCTTGTTTGTCAGGTGAAATGATCTTTTAATTTGCGATCATTGTTCTCAGCAGCATATCATCTTGTGTAAACAGAACCTGTGCTGCAGACAAAATGGCAACCCATGTAGTGGCGTAACTTCAAGCTTGTGTGCCCCAATGCAAAATCTCCAACAGGACCTCATCCAACATAGGCCTTTAATAGTTATAGTCTTTTCATGTAAGGCAAAGAGACCTTTTTGCTTCTCTACTTTTCAGGGCCCGATGTGATTGAACCCCTTGCACCTATTATAGTTACGCCCCTGAACCTATGTACCCTGAAGGTCTATTACTGATCGATCGGTGCGGTCTGCCTGTGTAAATAGGGTATTAAACATCCGCCGACCAGCAAACAAATAGTCTTGTAGTGCTAACCGCCGGCTGGTGTAAACAGACACTTACTCACTGAGTCACTTTTTTATAAATAAAAAACACTGTACTTATCAATGTACAATTGACATGTAATCTTAAATATAATGAGACTGATTGGTAATTAAACATTCTATGCACTAACTAAAAATTAAAGTGAATCAGCCGATGAAAAATTTTACTCCATAAAGAAAATACTGCCATGTACGACTGCTTTGTAATCCGAATATGGATGACAACACTTACTTTCCTGTTGTTGTACTTAAGCACCGAGTACAGTTTGTCCGCTGCGTCCGTCCTTGGTGTTGCTATGACCACTGCAGGTACATAGCAGCCTCCTCCTCCTCCTCTCGCCCCAGTTTTGGAAAAAACACAATCTCCAACCTGAAAGCACACAAATATTACCAATAGGCTAAATATTTTATTCGTTATTCTATGGCCGGGCTAAGATGGCAACATGACAAAAAAACGTGCTTGTCTATATAGCGGATGGGTGCAGTAGCAGCCTGCATTTACATGCCCATGATACAGACCAGACGAATGCAGGTTGTCATTTTCTCACACGGTCCTTGTGAAAAGTCGCTGTTATGTACAGACACACAGATTATTATAAGATCAGTGCACTGTCTGTTGAGCACATGGACGGCACAGTGACTGAACATACTGCCGTCTGAACCCGGCCATTGTTGCATTTTTTTTATAGTATACTAAATTTCTGTTATTTACAACCAAAACCTAAATGACATACAAGCATCAAAAGACCTATGATAGTAAGCAATTTGTCATGATTCCACCACTCACAGCGTCCTAGGGACACTGAATGGCAGCTCTTCCGACCTATGTGATCGAGGGCTGGCTGAGCTGTGAGGATTGTGAGTGACAGCTCTACCGCCCAATCTCAGGCAGAGGTGGGAGTATTGTGATTGACAGCTCAGCAGTCTTTTCTGGCTGGGTCTGTGGGATCTCCTCTACAGTAGGTGTATATAGCCTGGTATATATATCAGCAATCCTGGTATGCATGTTCACCATTCTGGTATATATATCCCACATCCTGTTATGTATGTTCCCTATCCTGGTATGTATATCTTACATCCTGGTATATATGTTCCCCATCCTGGTACATATGTCCCCTGTTCTGCCGCTGTTCTTTAAAGTATAGAAAAAAATAAATGATTATACTCGCTTTTCCTCCGCTCCCCCGCCTTGCGACCTCTTCTTCTGAAGCTGGCAGCTGACTTCAGCGTGCAAGCGACGGGAGCATATGACGTCACTGCCATGCTCCCCCAGTATGCTGTTGGCCTCTGATCGCCCGGCAGTGTGGATTGCAGCACTGCGCTGCAATACACTTCAGCTGAATGTGTGTCTGAAATGTGTGAAATTTGCGCTAGCGTCGACGGGCCCCTCACCCGCACGGGACCCGTCTCGGTCGCAACCTCTGTGACTGCGGTTATTAGGTCCCTGAACCTGGCTACCAGTATAAAACAACCTGCCCCATCACAAAGGGAGAGGCTTCTCTTTCCTTACAGTCAACAGTTGCTACATCATGATACTACTATGTTACATCAGATTAGTTTTTGTTCCGTATATATTAGTGATGATACAGAAAGTAAAAAAAAGTACACTTCCTATTAATTCTGATAGAGCAATCACCAGGATTACAATCTAAAAATATATATCCCAATCACAGTTGCGATGAATATGCAGAGATTAATACAAAGGTTACCATTATTGTTCTTAATAATGGAAATTATGTTAAGTATTTGATTAATTAACAGAATAATAGAAAATAATAAAATATAAAAACCTTTAGAGTTGGCCAGGGTATGGCTCCTCCAGTTTGGATTATGAATCTGATAGGGACAACTTCATTTTCTCCTAGCCAGAAATCCACGAGGGCTCTCCTGGAATTAATACTTTTGAGCACAGTGCCTATGTGGGAAAAACAAGGTCATTATAATTAAAGACATAATAATGTAAATTCAAATTATGAAAAACCTAAATTGCAATTAAAATAATGAGCTAGAAAAATGACCTAAAGCTGCAAACTTTATTTGACACTGCTGCTGACAATAGAGAATCCAGGTGATAGTTGTAAAGATTTCTAGGACTTCTATTAGAAATCTTCTAGCCACAAAGGATCCTAAACTCTCATTTTACTTTATATAATCACACTTGTAAAAATGTGTAGTTCTGTATGTAATGAAAGCATAATGATAATAATAATAATAGTAATAATGGATTTAAACTAGTAGCATAAAATCAAAGATACAGACCTGTGATTCAAGTATTTGCACATTGATTAGGCCACAATGGCCAGTCCAAGACTGACAGTTAAACTTGGGTACAATGCTTCTGAAGTTTAATAGTCAGAAAAGGACGTAAAACTAATGGATAACATAACAGATAAATAACTATTTCCCATATGAAGTCTTGTCTATGTAAATTCTATAATATGATTGACTACCTGCATAGTAAAATCCATCGATCTCAGACCTTGCAATGACTTTTTGACCTCTTAGTGTGTCTAAAAATGTCCTTTTTGACTTCTCCTTTATCTTAAGTGTTTCATTCTCTTCATGGTTAGTCTGTTATGGAAATAAATTTCAAAGATGAAAATACTTTTTCAGATTTCAGCTTCTAGCAGAATCATCATAGACATTGTGGGATAATGCACTGTTTTACTTGGGACATACAGTAACCACTATCATCTTCATCATCCGCAACATGGAGAATTACAGGAAAGAACTGAAACAAACAAGCCAGTACAGTATAGAGAGGAACTACATGCACGTGAGCAACTATAAATGTTAACAAAGCGCCATTTCTGCGTCCCTCTAAGATAAGCTGTCGCTGTTGATATTACTCCAACTAATTGTTAGGTCTGTGCCTAAACCCCAGTCCTCTGCACGCAGCCTCACTTGTGCTGCGGATGGCGCTAGGGGACAGAGGCTCAGTCCTGTTTAACAGTAGTGTGGCTGGGTTTATGGTACCCCAGTTGTAATCAGCAAGACCACATTCTATTTAATCCCCAGCAGTCTGCAGCAAGCTGTCAGTTATAACTTGTACTTGACTTGGTCTCCTGCTTAGTTTAGCTCCTACCTCTTGAATATTCCACTTATTAGTTCCTGTCCTTGGCTCGTTATTCTGACTACATGATAGCTTCACGATTCTGTCTCTGACCTAGACCTTATGGTACTGACCTGGCAGCACCACTATTTTCTACCAACTCACTCCACCAGCCAGCAGCTACATGTGAACATAGCCTATTGATCTTTGCGCAAGTTCAGATCCTTGTATAGGGGTCAAACATTGAAGGCCAGGGTTCCACTGGGTCCTGCTAAACTGAGTGGCTGTCCATGAAAGCCCAAACTGTATAAGAGCTGCCCATGAAAGTCCTATTACGAGTTGCCAGCTTTCTACATACTGTGGATCATTATAGAAATACAACAAAGGCTAAAGGCCCCCCAACAGCAATTGAATGGTGGACAGATATTGTCACATAGACATACTAGTGTGCTAACTATCTTAAAGGGCCCATCATTAGCTCGTGATGGTGAAATCAAAGGGAATAATATTAAACTAAGTAACATTAAATGAAAGGGTTGTGTAGCCAGATAATAAAAGTTTTTCAAAGGTGTCTGAAAAAAAATAAAAGCGCAAGGATTTTTCTAACACAAACAAGACGATTGCCCTCCACTCTATGGGCTGGCACGTGACTAATGGCATACTTGAGAAGGGCTTTCTGTCTGACACAGTTTAATAGCCAAGTAAACCCTCTTGTCAACCATTGCTAATAGAGAGACACAAAACTAGTCACTTGCCAACACAGAAAGAAAGCTCTTTTTCTGTCCCTGAATGTAACTGCAAGAGAAGTGGACTGGTGCAGCTGTTATAATGAATTTAATGAAGTTAATAAATGTAATAAATTAGCATTTCCAATGCACTTTGATTAGAAAATCCCTTTAAAATGTTGTATATGACACTATTTCACACTGAAAACACTGGGATCTGCTCATCCAAAGGGATTTCAGCTCCCAAACAAGTTAAAGGGCCTATGTCTTTCTAAAGAGCAATGTCATTGGAAAATACAGAAAAAAGTCTAAATGACTGTCTTTAAAAGAATGAAGTTAAAATGTAAAAAAGCACAGAACATTCATCAATAAACCAAGCGGCAGATGTTCTGAAATAATAGAGGTCTAAGCAGAGACCCCGAATAGAAGCAATTTATCATAAGAACAATGACCTTGAAATACAGCTATATCAATGACTGAAGTAGCTGTCAGATGTTCTTTGCAAAAAATAAAGGGGAGAAAAATTAACCCTAACTATATACAGTAACATAAATCATTTTCTGCTTACTTGCCATAAAACATCTTACAAGGGAACCAGCATAGCGGACTTAAAGGGAATCTGTCACCATGAAAGAAGAATATGAATTACTATAATGTGTAGATAGTTGATTCCAAATATATATTTCTTACATTTGAACTCGCTTTTCCTTTTTTTGCAGTAAATCTTCAAAAATCCTGTGCTCTGTTTGCTATTAAAGGGGTTGTCAGGTCTTAAACTACAAGTCTGCAGCCACTTAATGTAACTGCAGACTTGTGAATCCTCACATCGTGTGCACAGTGTGCTGTGAGGAATATTTGTGCTGGCTCCGGGAGAGGTGGTTATGTGACCGCAAGTATGCGGCAAGCATACCTCAGGGCACATTCTGATTAGACTGTTTTCGGCCTCACTCAATACACATGCATTGAGTGTGGCTGTACTTATCTAATCGACATGTGGCCGGGTCTGCTGTATAAATCACCTAGGAGACACTGAGACTGCTATAAATGCATCACATAGGAGACACAGATGCATATAAGGGTTATTTGTGCTGGCTCCGGAAACAGCGGTCATATGACCGTAAATATGCAATATGCATACTCCAGGCCACATTCCGAATAGACTGTTTCCAGCCCCACTCAATATAGCTGCATTGAGCGTGGCCGGTTCTACAACATACATCACATAGAAGACACTGAAACTGCTGTATATGCATCACATAGGAGACACTGAAACTGCTGTGTATGCATCATATAGGAGACACTGAAACTTCTGTATATGCATCACATAGACACAGAGATTGCTGTACAAACATCACATAGTATATACTCAGACTACTGTTTAATCACATAAGAGACATTGAGACGGATGTATATACAGTATATCACATAGGAGACACCAAGACTGCTTTATGTACATCAAATAGGATACACTGAGACTGCTGTATATACCTCATATAGGACAGTATGAGACTGTTGTATATACATCACACAGGATACACTGAGACTCTGTTTTATACATAGCTTCATAGTTTAAAGGTTGAAGATAGACTTAAGGCCATCGAGTTCAAAACCCTTACGGCAGACACTAATAGCTCCATATTAGGGAAAAACTTCCTTCCTGACTCCATACGGGCATCAGACTAGTTCCCTGAATCAACACCCCATCACAGAATCTAATACTCATAACCTGTAATATTACATTTATCAAGAAAAGCATCCAGACCCCTCTGGTATTCTACTAGTGAATCAACCATTACAAGACCATGTGACAGAGAGTTCCATAGCCTCACTGTTCTTACAGTAAAGAATCTGCATCTGTCATTATGATTTAACCCTCTTTCCTCTAGATATATCTATATATATTTGTACATTGTAATAACATCAACCCTAAGCCTTCATTTTTCCAAATTGAATAACCCCAGGTTTAATAACCTATCTTGATATTGCAGGCCACCCATTCCCTTAATAAGCTTGGTTGCTCTTCTCTGTACCCGCTCTAGTTCAGCTATATCCTTCTTATACACTGGAGACCAAAACTGTACACAGTATTGTAAGTGTGGCTGCACTAGTGACTTAGTGACTTGTATGGAGACAAAACTATGTTCTCGTTACATAGGTTATACTGATACTGCTGTGCATACATCATATAGGACAGACTGAAACGATTGTATAAACATCACATAGGAGACACTGAGACTCTGCTGTATGTACATTACAAATGATACACTGCGACTGCTGTATATATCTCAAAGTAAGGAACGGGACAGTAGAACAGAGTGTGCTAACTCAGCCCAGAAAGAACGTCCTAACGCTGGCAATGGCAAGCATCAGACTTAATCCAGCATGTGTGACCTGCAGAGGTGCTCAGTATTGAAAGCTGCGTGTGTTTGCACACTCTACACAAAAATGAAATGGCCGGGGTTGGCGGCCCAAGCACTACGGTCCCTTTGGGAATCTTCCCAAGTGTCTTCCTAAGTGCCCTTAGACACACTCCAAAATCTTGTAGAAAGCCTTCTCAGTGGGCTCTGTTACAGCTGCAAAGGGGGACCAACTCCACATTAATACATATTCATTTAGAATAGGAGTTCATAAAACCTCCGTGTAGGTGTCCCAATACTTTCGTCCATATAGTGCATTTTAGACAACAACAAAAAATGCGTCTTTGTTGTTGTCACTTTGCATCAGTGTTTCTAGTTTGCCCTACATTTGGTTGTTATTGGCTGCAATGAAGAATTAATGTAATCACTATGGCTCTTTTTCCTCCATTTACTTTAACTCCTTAATTTCCAGCAATATATCTTTTCATGGCGGTCAATATGAGGCCTTATTCCTCAGTGCTGCCTTTTTACGCGCTGATAAATAAGAATATAGTGCCGCTGTCGAGCAAAGATACAAATGGTGACAGCTGAATACTTCAGCTGACAGCCTGCTGCATTAGCCATGATTGCTATTAACACTGATAGAAGCATTTTAACCTGCTAGATGCAGCTGTCAATAGTGACCCTCTTTATCCCTATGTTTGTGATTGTGGGGTTCCAATGGTTACCATGGCACCAGCTATAGAGATCTGTTGGCCTAACCATATTCAGGGTCTAACAGGCCAGGTGTCAACACAGATAGGTTTGTTGCACTGCAATACAGAAGTATTGCAGCATGTTAGATCAGCGATCAGACCATTGAAAGTAAAAGTCCCATAGTGAGACACACACAAAAAAAATTGTTGAACAATGTTTTGTCAGTAAAAATGTAATTTTTATGTAAAAGTGGTCCCCCAAAATTACAGATTACTGGTATTGCCGTGTCCCTAACTATAAAACTACCACATTCCTTATTCTGAAAGATAAACAGCATACATAAAATACATAAAATAAATAAAGCACAAAAAAGTAGCTTTTTCATTATATGGACACAAAAAATGAAATAAGAAGCGATCAACAGTCGTATGTAAGGAAAAAAAATGGCATCATTGAGAACGTAAACTCATATTGCAAAAAAGAACCTCTCACACGGCCATGTGTGTAGCAAAATATAAAAGTTACAGCTCTCAGAATACGGTGATGCAAAAACAATTTTTTTGTTGGAATAACTTAGATAAAGGTAAGAAAGCCCAGGAGCACCTTAACAATGAAACCCGAAAAACAATTGTGGATTTGCGGTTTTCTTTTCTATTCCACCCAAAAATATTTTTCAAGTTTTCAATACATTATATGGTATATTAAATGGGGCCATTAAAACAAACAACTAATCCCAAAAAAATCAAGCCCCTAAGTGTTAGGCTATGTTGATTGAAAAATAAGAGTGATGATTCTTGGATGACATTTTACTTCACATTGGATGCTCATATTTTCACTCTATGTAAGAGATCTTGGATGTTACCTGTGTATCTGAATTTTCAGTGACTGTTTTTTTCATGGTGGTTTCCTGCAGATCCAGAGCTTGTTGGAGATACGTTTTTCCTGCTTGTATCTCTTCTTCTAGTAACATTACATCGTCAGCAGATACAGGCCATCCTAGTCTGTCTAAAGCTTGTAGGAGGGCTTCTTTATTATCCAAGTATGAGATTGGGACATCACTGTCAAAGCTTTTACCAGAAATAGACATAACATTAACATAACATTTGACATACTTAATATGCAACGGATGACAACATCTCTGGCATCTGTGATATGATATGTTCAACATACCATAAGGCCACATTCACACGTTCAACATTTTACATCAGTATTTGTAAGCCAAAACCAGGAGTGGGTGATAAATGCAGAATTGGTGACTTGTTTCTATTATACTTTTTCTCTGATTGTCCCTCACCTGGTTTTGGCTTACACATACTGATGTACAATACTGAATGTGTGAACGTGGACTAAAGCTGATATCTCAAATGTAACAGGCAGAACATAGAGATGTAGCAGAGCCGACCCGATCATTTAGCACACCTCAGCATGACTTCATGATATCTGTGATTTTACATATTACACTAAAAGTAAATCCATTGTGTTATCTGATAAATGCCTTAAATAGTATTATGGATCTGTACAAGCTCGAAGTTGTATGCAGATGAAATTGAAGGGTCTTTATCTTCTTGTATTGTCAGGATCCTGATGATTGACAATTCGAGCTGGTGGCAAGGCTTCTCCTCTGGTCCAAACTGTACGCACTCCCATGATGCAAGCAAAATCAGTATTGGAGGAGTGCAGGGACACTGAAGTAGTCCAGATCCAGTGATCCAGCGCTTACAAATTGTATTGGAAAGAGCTTCTTGTAAGCGTGCACAGTTTGCCTAGGGAACAGGCAACTTCTGATATATTGCAGAAGTGGCTGGTAACCTAGGCAACAAGCTGTAAAGTTTAGTATTTAAAATCTCACTATAGGAGTCATTGGGTTCATTGACTTTTAAATTGGACAGAAAATAAAAAATGCTATGTTCCACAGGAATCCATATAACATACAGTATGTACACTCCATTTAATGCATTGCTTTTACGGGAGAAAACCTCTGTAAAATAGTGCCATATGGAAGCACCATATGACGCACAGTGTCGTTGCCTCTGTAGTAAGCATTGGGACTTAGTGGCTCATATTGGGGGAATTTTCATCCCACGTTTGAATTGAATTGAACATGTACACTGCTGCTCCTTCAGTCCTGATGGGATTGCTGGAGATAGCCAAGTGCAGCGCTCATACACATTAATGTTGGTTGAACCCGCTGATATACATGGTCTAATGTGTATGAGGGCACCAATTGTCTAATCATTGGGGAAGATGTCAATTGGGCATGTCCTATTCCATTGATTTATTCTCTTTGAGATATGCCGCCAACAGAAATGTTTGTTGCCGACTTTCTCATAGAAAACATAGGAGCGCTCGGCCAACTGAGTGCTCCTATGTGAGTATGTATGGGAGAGCTGACCAATATGGCTGTTGGTCAAACAATCGCCTGAAAACGTTCGTCCAACAATTCTCTAATGTGTATGGCTGGCTTAAGTCTGGTAAATTCTTATAGAGAGTGAATGGAGCGGCAGACTGTCATTTTAGCGGCTCAATCGGTGGGGTTCTCATAAATGGGACCACCTCCAATCTCCACGTTTTGACATGTCCTGTACATAGATGATAACATCTTCTCACAGGACTATCTTTTTATGTAGTTCAGGACAACATAGAATACATTACCATTAACCTATTTACTACAGTCAAGCAAGCACTCAAAATGAAGGGGAGACTCACTTATCTCTTTCCTCCTGGGATAAAGCCCTCCATACGATTAGACTAAGGCGCCTAGCAAAAATACAAAAGGTGGACTGTGAAATGTGAAGCTGATTAGCATAATAAGAGTTAAATAAATAGATTATACAGTTCATAGGATAGCTAAATGAGTAGCTGAATGAGTGATCTGCATTCCAAGTGAACGGCGGGATCAAGCCAGATCTCATATAGCAGCCATGAAATTATCATCCACATAAAGAGATGAGCAAACAACATTTCCATCAGTCTCACAATAGTTTCTGGGTCAAGCAGGTCATCAGAGTATTTATAGGGAATTTACTGCCTAGGATCAGATGCTAAGACTTACCGTATGTCTTTTTTCACACATTTTTTCTCATTGCAAAATATTTTATTTTCTATATGTGATTATGGGGCAACGATCTTAGCTAGGCTGCTGCTCCGCACAACTCAGGCATATGCTTTATAGCAGCCACGTAGACATAGAGAATGGTAGTGGTCACAGTGCGGACATGGGGGGAGTGAGCTGCATCCATCACCTACTGTCAAAAAAGCATCCAGCGTTATCTGCTATAAGGTTTATAACATAAATGTGACGACTGAAGAGTAACCACTACAAAACAGTGATAGATGCTGGGAAAGAAAGTTGTTTCTGCACTCTCTGCAGTCACGACAAACCATTAGTATGGATAAAAATGTAGGTTT
This sequence comes from Phyllobates terribilis, assembly GCF_046119375.1. Taxonomy (NCBI): domain Eukaryota; kingdom Metazoa; phylum Chordata; class Amphibia; order Anura; family Dendrobatidae; genus Phyllobates; species Phyllobates terribilis. The sequence goes on along the minus strand of NW_027362762.1, from coordinate 338,514,586 downwards.
ATTGTCTACACGTTTCAGAGTCCACCGACTCCTTCCTCAGGACAACCATACATAACTACAAAACAGTGTCCATCTACTGAGAGACTAAGGCTGCGTGCCCACGTTGCGTATTACAAACGTATATGCTGCGTAATTTCCGCAGCGTAAACGCTTGTAAAACGCATGTATATCCGCACCCCATGGTCCCCAATGGCATTCCACAATGTCAATGCCCATGCTGCGGATTTTTCCGCAGCGTATATGCTGCGGTCAAAAATCCGCAGCATGTTCATTAATTTTGCGGAAGCGCAGCGGAATCAATGTGCGAATGGTACCCAAGTCTGGATGAGAGGAGACTCTCATCCAGACCTGGGTACCAAAGAACCTGTAAAAAAAAGAAAAAATAAAGTTTATACTTATCTTCTGATGTTTTCCCTCCGTCGCGCTGTTGTGTGAAGGACCTGCCACGTCATTGAGTCATGTGACCCATCACATGACTCAATGACTTCACCGCAGGTCCTGCACATAACAGCGTGAGCCGCTCAAGACTCCGGACGGGGCAGAGAATGCATCGGTAGGTGAGTATAAACTTTATTTTTTTATTTTTTACCATTCTGATTCTTTTTTTTTAACTATTACTTGGTCACACTATATAAATTCATGCCGGTTGCATGGATTTACATAGTGTGAACAAGTTGTCAAGCACTTTTCCAAGTGATGCTTAAATCACTTGGAGAAGTGCTTGATAACCCGCATGCGGAAATGCATGCAAAGACGCTGCAAAGACGCCTCACAAACGCTTCTACCTGGCGGGAAAACCGCATGTAAAATCCGCATGCGATTTTCCTGCCAGGGAGAAGCGTAAAAAATATGCTTCAGTTCCGCAACGTGGGCACTTAGCCTTAAAGGAGTTGTTAAAACAAGTTATCATCCATCCATAGGATAGGTGATAACTTATTGATCGGTGGAGGTCTGGCTGCTGGGACCTGCACTGATTGGCAGATCGGGGAGTTTTTATCCTGATGGGGAACTTTTATCCCAGTTATAAAATGGTGCGGCACTTTGGACGTCTGACTGACGCTCGATTCTATCCCTATGTGGCTGACGAAAAAAAGCCAAGCGCATCGCTCGGCAGCCCTATGGAGAATAAATGGAGTGTAGGTTGAAAATGTGCACTGTCACTCCATTCTAACAGGAATAAAATTGCCTCATTCTGGCGATCAGTGAGTGTCCCAGCGGTCGGACCACCACTAATCACAAAGTTATTAATTATCTAACAGATAAATGATAACTTGTTTAACCTAGACAATCCTTTAACACGAGCCGATCCAGTCCATTAAACTGCTATATACTGTATGTTGCAACATGGCAGTAGATCGTCGATCTTTTACTGACCTGTTTACAGGCTTAGAAATTCTATGCTTAACATAGACTAGTTTTTTATACTTGCTCACATAGTAAAAGCATGCACTGTTGCCCTGTGAGCAACAAACTGAGCCTATATGTTGGGTAATATACTACTAAAAATGTAACATTTACCTTTCATAAGACTTAATTGCCTGCTGAAGCTTTTCCTTGTAGTCTGAGAGATTCACAGCTTGGGGATTAATTAATGTGATACGTTTTCTGTTTCCACTTATATGAGCCAGGGGGAGCACCTGAAAAATTAGCAGAGGCGATCATTATATTCAATTATAACATGGTAGAAAGCAATTTATCCAAATATAGAGCTACATCTATGGTCTTTTCACATGGTGTGGTCAAATTGCATTCCTTGCTGAAATTCTGTATAGTGAGGGAAGAACTGTGATATGACAGATGTGTGAATAGACCCCTATACAGTGCAGGGCCTCGCGCAACCCACTACTGAGTATTTGCAGGCTAAAGTTATATTAGGTTTCATACTGAAGCAAAAAAATGCAAAGTCTGCAAACGTGTGAATACATCATAACATAAAAGCTGCAGTTAATCAAATGATGTGGTGTTGAACCACATTAGACCTTTTTCACACATTCTGATATTGCCGGTACTAGAAAACCAGTACCGGATATATCCATGTCCATGTGTTGCATACATGTGGCAACCACCGCATCAGTATCACACGTACTGGCGCCTGAGAAAAGCCAGCACAGTTCGCACACAGATGGATTATGGCGTGGGACACTATGGATTCTTTCCACTTCGGACAGTTGAGAGATGTTGTTTTTATTTATGTGTTTTTAACAGGGGGCAATGTCTTCAGGGGATTAGGTGTTAAGGTGAGTATAAGTGTTTTTTTTATTTAATTCTTCATTTTTCACTGGATGCAGGCAGTGGGGGCTGGATACATCTCTCATCATTGTCCCCTGCTCGCCCTGATGTCAGTGTGAGCAGGTGACAATGATGTCAGCTGCCTTCAGCACCCGGCGACAGGGAACAGTGCGAACTGTACCGTTGTTTCCCAGGCGCCGGTCCATATCAAACTGATAATACACAGACGTCATCATCCATGTGTCATCAGTGTGCACACGTGTGGGACATTTTGCGGCTCGTGCTGTGTGCAAAAAAAGGACATGTCAGAGTGTTTTGCCCACGGACACACAGTCCCTGGAAACACACTGACATATGCACAGACCTCATTTGTCTCCAGTATGTGTGAAAACTGTCACCACACACACTGGAGACTCAGACATTTGCAGGGGGTCTTAAAGTGATTTTCCACGTTTAAAAAACTGGACCACAAACAATTCCTGTAATGTAAAATAACAAAGACAGATAGTATTCACTCCTCCCAGTTCCAGCTCCTTAATACTACTCTGGTCTCTGTGATGTGGCTGCAGTGGTGAAGTCACGTCGACAGATCACATCACCACTGCAGTCAATCTATAAGTTTAGCAATAGAGATGAGCGAACCCGAACTGTAAAGTTCGGGGTTCGTACCGGACAGCTATTGTCCGGTGCTGAACTCCGAACACGGACTTCTCCTGGAAGTTTGTTTTACAATTCGAGATTTTGGAGAGAAGAGAGAGAGATTTTCCAGCTCCAAAGTTTGGGTCCCCATTGATTTCTATGCGGTTCGGGTTCTGGTTCAAGTTCGGGTACAGTTCTGGTATCCAAACCAAACTTTGGACGAACACGGCGAACCCAAACTTACACAGGTCCACTCATCCCTATTCAGCAACTCTGTCAATGTAGAGTGATTGGCTGCAGTGGTGATATGTGCTGTTGATATAACGTCATCACTGCAGCCAAAATATAGAGACCAAACTAAAGGCAGGGAGCCAGAGCGGGGAATTGTGGGTACCTTCTGCCTTTGTTATTTTACATTACAGCATGTATTTCTATGCAGTGGTCATGATCGCGTTAGCGGAGCCAAAGGCCAGTACAAGAATTGCAATGCGATCCTCGTGCGAGTAATACAGCCATGTGACTGTGCCCTAATAGACTATACAGTTGGTGTAAACTTTTAGGCTGTGTGCCCACTATGCGTTTTTTAATCGTTTCCGCAGCGGCAATTCCGCTGCAGAAACGCTTAAAAAACAATTGGTAGAAGGTCTGCCATGTGTCCCCAATGATAATCCGCATGTGCTGTGCACATTGCTGTGGAAATTTCCGGTATCATTGCGGAAAAATCCGCAGCACTACCAATTATTTTGCGTAAACGCGGCGTTTTCGCCGCCATTGACTTGCATTGGAACGCATGTAATCCGCATCACTGGATCTGTACATGCGGATTACATGCATTTCAATGTGCGGATGGTACCCGGGTTTGGAGAAGAGAAGACTCTCCTCCGGACCCGGGTACCATAGAACCTGTAAAAAAAAAGAATAAAATAAATATTATACTTACCTTCTGATGGCCCCCGGAGTCCTTGTCTCGGATTGCCCGCAGCTCGCGGTAGATTTTTAAGGACCTGCCGACGTCAGTGGTCGCGTGACCCGTCACATGACTAAATGACGTCACCGCAGGTCCTTAAAAATCTACCGAGAGCTGCCGGCAAGCCAAGACAAGGACACCGGGGGCCATCAGAAGGTAAGTATAATATTTATTTTTTACCATTCTTTTACTATAACTTGGTCACACTATATAAATCCATGCCGATTGCATGGATTTATATAGTGTGACCAAGTTGTCAAGCACTTTCCAAGTGATGCTAAAATCGCTTAGAAAGTGCTTGTCAACCCGCATGCGGAAATGCACGTGAAGAACGCTTCACTTCCGCTTGTCCCTGGCAGGAAAACGTATGTACAATCCGCATGTACAATCCGCATGCGTTTTTTCTGCCAGGGAGATGCAGAAACGCTCAGGAAAAAATCCGGAGCATTTCAGCATCGTGGGCACATAGCCTTATATAGTATAGTTTAAGATGTACACTTCAGAGTACTCAAACGATTCTAAAGTATCCGCTAAAATTTCCACATGTCTGGAATGTCTAAGTGTAACCCCTTTGCCCGAAGCTGTTTTCAGCTTCCTGACTAAGCCAAATTTTACAATTGTGATCAGTGTCACTTTATGTGGTAATAACTCTGTAACGCTTCAACGGATCCCATTGATTCTGAGACTGTTCTTTCGTGACACATTGTACTTTATGTTAGTGATAAATTTAGGTTGATATTTTTTGCGTTTATTTATGAAAATATCAGAAATTTGGTGACCATTTTGAAAATTTCGCAATTTTCAAACTTTTAATTTTTATGTCTTTAAACCAGAGAGTGATATCATACAAAATAGTTAATAAATAACATTTTCCACATGTCTACTTTACGTTACAATTACTTTTGACACATAATTTTTTTGTTAGGAAGTTAGAAGGGTTAAAAGTTTATCAGCAGTCTCTCATTTTTCCAACAAAATTTACAAAACCATTTTTTTAGGGACCACATCCCGGTTGAACAGACTCTCAGGAGCCTATGTGACAGAAAATACCCAAAAGTGACACCATTTTAAAAATTGCACTCCTCAAAGTGCTCAAAGACACATTCAAATGGTTTATTAACCCTTCAGGTGCTTCACAGGAATTAAAGCAATGTGGAAGGAAAAAATTCAAATATTAAATTTTCCTACAAAAATGTTGCTTTAGCCCCATATTTTCCATTTTCACAAGGGTAACAAGAGAAAATGAAAACAAAATTTGTTGTGCAATTTCTCCTGAGTATGCCGATACCCCATATGTGGTGGAAAACTACTGTTTGGGCACACAGCAGGGCTCAAAAGTAAAGGAGCACAATTTGATTTTCTGAGCGGAAAATTGGCTGGAATAGATATCGGATGACATGTAGTGTTTGCAGAGCCCCTAATGTGCCTAAACAATGTAAACCCCCCAAAAGTGACCTAATTTTGGAAACTACACCTCTCAAAGAATTTATCTAGAGGTATGGTTAGCACCTTGAACCCACAGGTGCTTCACAGAATTTGATAATGTTGACCGGTGAAAATGAAAAAAATACAATTTTCCCACAAAAATGTTGTTTTTGCCCCAAATTTTTCATTTTCACAAGGGTGACAGGAGCAAAATGGACCATACAATATCTCCTGAGTACACCGATACCCCATATATGGTTAAAAACTACTTTTGTGGCACAGTACAAAACTCAGAAGGGAAGAAGCGCCATATTGGAGTTCAGATTTTGAGGGAATGGTTTGAGGGTGCCATGTCACATTGGCAGAGCCCTGAGGTGCCAGAACAGCAGAAACCCCCCATAAGTGATGTCATTTTACAAACTATACCCCCAATGAATTATTTTAGGAGTGCAGTGAGCATGTTGACACCACATGTGCCGCCTCACAGAATTTTATATCATTGGGCGGTGAAGAAAAAAAAATTACATTTTTACAGCTAAAATGTTGTTTTAGCCCTAAATTTTAATAAGGGCTAATAGGAAAAAATGGACCTCACATTTCACCTAAGTGCTCCAATACCCTACATGTAATTGGGAACTACTTTTCAGACACAGTGGAAAGCTCAGAAGGGGAGGAGTGCCATATTATATTGCAGATTTTACTGTTATAGTCTGTGGGTGCCTTGACCTACTGGAAGAGCCCTTGAGGTGCCAGAACAGCAGAACCTCCCATAAGTGATGCCACTTTACAAACTACACCTCTCAATGAATTTATCTAAGACTGCAGTGATCATGTCGACACTAAGGGTGTGTCACAGAATTTTATACCATTGATCAGTGAAGAAAAAATACTTAAATTTTTACCACAAAAATGTTGCTTTAGCCCAAAATTTTACATGTTCACAAGGGGAAACAGGTAAAAATAGCACCAAAATTTGTTACACAATTTCTGCTGAACGTGGCAATACCCCATATGTGGCTGTACAGTACTGCTTAGCCACTCGGATGGGACAGAGCGCAAATTTCCCCCTGGAGCACAGATTTTCCAAGAATAGTTTGTGGACTCCATATACAGAGCCCCTAAGTGCTAGAAGAGCAGAATACCCCCCTCAAATGACCCCATTTTGGAAATTATACCCCTTTGGGAATTAATCTACAGGTGTAGTGATGATTTGACTCCATGGATGTTTTCAAGAAACAATCAGCAGTGGATGTTACTGAGTGAAAATTGCAAATCTGCTATTCTAGTGCCTGTACATTGTAGTGCCAGTACATTGTACTACCCGTACATTGTAAAGCTCAGTATGTTGTAGTGCCCAGTACATTATGCCCAGCTCGTGTTTCTGGAGACATGCACCCGTAAATTAGGTGGGCTCTCATGGCCACAGATACCAAACATCTGGATGCCCTAATGTGGTTTAGGCACACTGTGGGGCTCAGAAGGGGGGGGGGGGCATTTGGATTTGGGAGTGCAGAATTTGTTGAATTTATTTTGGGAGGAGAGGAGCCATTTCACTTTTCCAGAGCCTTTCTACTACCAGTAACGTGGAAGCCCCCTATATTTCCGTTAACACATGACGGACCTGAGTGGGTTTTTTTTTTGTGGATTGATTTGAAGCTTTTGTTGGGAACATTTTACATAACATCTAGGACCACGTTTATCCTGTGCTCTACGCTGAGCACTGACATCGGGGATTCCATCTAAATCTCTGAGTGACATGAATCAGATTAAACCCCCGATGGATCCAATCACTATAATGAGGCAGCAGAGTTACTCTGGACTCCATCTGGCCTCTGTTCAGCGTTGTCCTTCTTTTCAGAAGTGCACAACACTGGCCGACCACGCTTAAAAAGATGGACACTGCCAGATCATAGGCCAGACGGCGTCCACAGTGCCTCCATCAGCCTCAATATAGGGAATCTCCGCCGGTTTCGTTTGAATCACGTATTTCAGAGAATTACACGGAAAACCTGGTGTGAGCGCTCAGCGTAGAGTGCAGGATAAATGTGAGCTGAGCCTTACTGCAATCTTTCGTAGGCAGAATGAACAAATCAACAGCAGTTGAAGAATTTTTTATTTTTTTTTTTTTAACGCTGTTCCTCGTGCGGTATAAGTGATTAGGCAACTTTATTCTTCGGGTCGGTGTGATTACAGCGATACCAGATTTATACAGTTTTTCTCTGTTTGGCTGCTGTCATATACTAAAAGTCGCTTTCTATTTGCAACAATATTTTTTTTATACACTGCTCAAAAAAATAAAGGGAACACTTAAACAACAGAATATAACTCCAAGTAAATCAAACTTCTGTAAAATTAAACTGTCCACTTAGGAAGCTACACTGATTGACAATCAATTTCACATGCAGTTGTGCAAATGGAATAGACAATAGATGGAAATTATTGGCAATTATCAAGACACCCTCAATAAAAGAGTTGTTCTGCAGGTAGGGACCACAGACCGCATCTCCGTACCAATACTTTCTGGCTGATGTTTTGGTCACTTTTGAATGTTGGTTGTGCTTTCACATGCGTGGTAGCATGTGACGGACTCTACATCCCACAGAAGTTGCTCAGGTAGTGTAGCTCATCCAGGATGGCACATCAATGCGAGCTGTGGCAAGAAGGTTTGCTGTGTCTGTCAGCGTAGTGTCCAGAGACTGGAGGCGCTACCAGGAGACAGGCCAGTACACCAGGAGACATGGAGGGGGCCGTAGGAGGGCAAAAACCCATCATCAGGACCGCTACCTCCGCCTTTGTGCAAGGAGGAACAGGAGGAGCACTGCCAGAGCCCTGCAAAATGACCTCCAGCAGGCCACAAATGTGCATGTGTCTGCACAAATGGTTAGAAACCGGCTCAATGAGGGTGGTATGTGCTCCACAGATGGTGGGTGTGCTCACAGCCCAACACCGTGCAGGACGCTTAGCATTTGCCACAGAACACCAGGATTGGCAAAGTCGCCACCTGCGCCCTGTGCTCTTCACAGATGAAAGCAGGTTCACACTGAGCACATGAGACAGACTTGACAGAGTCTGGAGAAACCGTGGAGAGCGATCTGCTGCCTGCAACATCCTTCAGCATGACCGGTTTGGCAGTGGGTCAGTAATGGTGTGGGGTGGCATTTCTTTGGAGGGCCGCACAGCCCTCCATGTGCTCGCCAGAGGTAACCTGACTGCCATTAGTTACAGAGATGAGATCCTCAGACTCCTTGTGAGACCATATGATGGTGCCGTTGGCCCTGGGTTCCTCCTAATGCAGGACAATGCCAGACCTCATGTGGCTGGAGTGTGTCAGCAGTTCCTGCAAGATGATTCTTTGAAGCTATGGACTGGTCCGCCCTTTCCCCAGACCTGAATCCGATTGAGCACATCTGGGACATTATGTCTCGCTCCATCCACCAACGTCACGTTGCACCACAGACTGTCCAGGAGTTGGTGGATGCTTTAGTCCAGGTGTGGGAGGAGATCCCACAGGAGACCATTCGCAACCTCATCAGGACCATGCCCAGGCATTGTAGGGAGGTCATACAGGCACGTGGAGGCCACACACAATACTGAGCCTCATTTTGACTTGTTTTAAGGACATTACATCAAAGTTGGATCAGCCTGTAGTGTGTTTTTCCACTTTAATTTTGGGGATGACTCCAAATCCAGGCCTCCATTGGTTAATAAATTTGATTTCCATTGATGATTTTTGTGTGATTTCGTTGTCAGCACATTCAGCTTTGTACAGAACAAAGTATTCAATGAGAATATTTAATTCATTCAGATCTAGGATGTGCTATTTGAGTGTTCCCTTTATTTTTTTGAGCAGTGTATTTGAGAGCTATAATTTTTCCATATTCATGTTAGGGCCTGTTTTATTGCGGGACGAGTTGACTTTTCTTTTATTGGTACCATTTTCAATGTTTTTTGATTGCTTTCTATTCCGATTTTTGGGAGGCAGAATGAACAAAAACCAGCAATTCAGGAATTGTATTTTTCGTTTTTTTTATGCTGTTGCACGTGTGGTAATATTGATAAGGCAGCTTTATTGTTCAGGTCAGTACGATTACAGCGATACCATATTGATATCATTTTTTATGTTTTGGCGTTTTTACACAATGAAAACTATTTTATAGAAAGAATTATTTTTGCATCACTGTATTCTGAGAGCTATAGCTTTTTTATTTTTCCACTGATGGAGCTGTATGTCGGCTTGTTTTTTGCAGAACAAGATGATGTTTTCAGAAATACTATTCTTATTTACATTCATCGTTTTTATTCCGTTTTATTCCACTTTATGTTTGGCGGCATGATGATAAAGCATTGCAATGCTTTATAACTGTCAGTGCCTCACTGAAAGAAGACTCTTAGACCTTGCTCTGAGCATGGTCTAACAGGCTTTCTGCAGCCTGGTGACCCGGATGTTGTCATGACGACCTCAGGTCACCATGGCAACGATCAGGCCCTCCCCATGACATCGCGATGAGCAACCCTCCCTCTCCCAGCCTTCTAAATGTTGCGATCGATATCGATGGTGGCATTTAGGGGGTTAAACAGCCAGGTCGATGCGGGCACCACTCCTGGCTGTGAGAGCAAGGTGTCAGCTGTCCTGTTAGCTGAACTCACGGCGGCAATCGCGCGAGCAAAGCTCCTGTGCCTGCACGATCGACAGGACGTATTCATACGTCCAAGGTCGGAAACCCCTTCCCAATCAGGATGAATGGATACGTCCAAGGCCATGATTATAGAGTAACCATTGCTTTAATTTTAATTTCATAAATCAATAGTACACTTAAAAAAAAGCAACTTTGTAATATATTATCAGAGAGATCTGCTTCTTTCTCTGACAAAATTGATCAGTCATTATCAAAATTCTCAATTCTGAGGTAAAAATTGGTATTCAGTGAAGACAGACTTTCTCATTACTAAGATAGGAGATGGCAACTGTTATGGATAGAATTATATGTAGATGGAAGGAGGAGGGAGGAGCTAGAGTCAGAGCTCCTCCTCTCGTCTACATACGGTGGGTACGGAAAGTATTCAGACCCCTTTAAATTTTTCACTCTTTGTTTCATTGCAGCCATTTGGTAAATTCTAAAAAGTTATTTTTTTTTTCTCATTAAAGTACACTCTGCACCCCATCTTGACTGAAAAAAACCCAGAAATGTAGAAATTTTTGCAAATTTATTAAAAAAGAAAAACTGAAATATCACATGGTCATAAGTATTCAGACGCTTTGCTCAGTATTGAGTAGAAGCACCCTTTTGAGCTAGTACAGCCATGAGTCTTCTTGGGAATGATGCAACAAGTTTTTCACACCTGGATTTTGGGATCCTCTTCCATTCTTCCTTGCAGATCCTCTCCAGTTCAGTCAGATTGGATGGTGAACGTTGGTGGACAGCCATTTTCAGGTCTCTCCAGAGATGCTCATTTGGGTTTAGGTCAGGGCTCTGGCTGGGCCAGTCAAAAATGGTCACAGAGTTGTTCTGAAGCCATTCCTTTGTTATTTTAGCTGTGTGCTTAGGGTCATTGTCTTGTTGAAAGGTGAACCTTCGGCCAAGTCTGAGGTCCAGAGCACTCTGGAAGAGGTTTTCATCCAGGATATCTCTGTACTTGGCCGCATTCATATTTCCTTCAATTGCAACCAGTCGTCCTGTCCCTGCAGCTGAAAAACACCCCCATTGCATGATGATGCTGCCATCACCATGTTTTACTGTTGGGATTGTATTGGGCAGGTGATGAGCAGTGCCTGGTTTTCTCCACACATACCGCTTAGAATTATCACCAAAAAGTTCTATCTTCGTCTCATCCGGCCAGAGAATCTTATTTCTCATAGTCTGGGAGTCCTTCATGTGTTTTTGAGCAAACTCTATGCGGACTTTCATATGTCTTGCACTGAGGAGAGGCTTCCGTCGGGCCACTCTGCCATAAAAGTCCGACTGGTGGAGTGATAGTTGACTTTGTGGAACTTTCTCCCATATCCCTACTGCATCTCTGGAGCTCAGCCACAGTGATCTTGGGGTTCTTTTTTACCTGTCTCACCAAGGCTCTTCTCCCATGATTGCGCAGTTTGGCTGCATGGCCAGGTCTAGGAAGACTTCTGGTGGTCCCAAATTTCTTCCACTTAAGGATTATGGAGGCCACTGTGCTCTTAGGTACCTTGAGTAATGCAGAAATTCTTTTGCAACCTTGTCCAGATCTGTGCCTTGCCACAATTCTGTCTCTGAGCTCCTTGGGCAGTTCCTTTGAGCTCATGATTCTCATTTGGTCTCACATGCACTGTGAGCTGTGAGGTCTTATATAGACAGGTGTGTGCCTTTCCAAATCAAGTCCTATCAGTTTAATTAAATACAGCTGGACTCCAATGACTGAGTAGAACCATCTCAAGGAGGATCACAAGGAAATGGACAGCATGTGACTTAAATATGAGTGTCTGAGCAAAGGGTCTGAATACTTACTGTATGGCCATATGATATTTCAGTTTTTCTTTTTTAATAAATTTGCAAAAATTTCTAAATTTCTTTTTTTTCCAGTCAAGATGGCGTGCAGAGTGCACTTTAATGAGAAAAAAAAAAGAACTTTTTAGAATTTACCAAATGGCTGCAATGAAACAAAGAGTGAAAAATTTAAAGAGGTCTGAATACTTTCCGTACTCACTGTAGAATTTCATCAGTAGCAGCTGTCATCTTCCTATCTTAGTAATGAGAAAGTCTGTCTTCACTGAATACAGATTTTACCTCAGAATTGAGACCTTTGATAATGACTGATCAATTTTGGCAGAGAAAGGAGCAGATTTCTCTGATAAGATATATTATGAAATTAATTTCATGTTTACTGTTGATTTATGAAATAAAAATTAAAATGTTGGCTACGCTTTAAATGGATGAAACTGAATTCAGACATAGACTGTTCAGATGTCAATCCTCTTATGCATATGGTAAATTTAACTGCAGTATGGTATGTCCAGTATATAAACCTTTTTCTGTGTACTTGAGAAATAACCTGGTATTCTGAAATAATGAACATGCTCATTTTTCAAATTGCAGTGGCATAAAATGAAAAATGAAGCATTTTCTGGCACCTATGGCTCTTAATGCATAGGGTCCCAGATTAGGGGAACCTTTTCTATCAGCTTAGTGTGGTACAATATGTTGCATTAAAAGGGTTACCTATTAAAGGCTTATTAGGTAGAACAAAGTAATTTAATTATGTAACTGCGACAAAAATATCACAAACATTTACCTATACACATGAGTCTCTGTGGACCTTTTTCCACTCAGTGAAGTCATTAGGATACTGTGCAGTTCTCTCAGTAAATTATGTCTAGAGAAATAAAGTCTATATCTTACTTAGCAATGTTACATTAATTAAGGTGAAGAAAGCTCAACTCAGATGAAGTGTATAATTATACACAATTTAATAAAAATGGTTAAATCTACAGTTTTAATCACATTCCCTTTTTCTTTTAATTTACACTAAAGGACCTTTCACATAGGTGATAATCAGAGAAAAAGCTTTCCTGATTATCAGACAGTGTAAAGATTTGACTGATCTGTGAAAGAATGAGCAAATAAATCGACTGGCTAGATATTTATGCCATACTGTTAATCATTGTTGTCAGCAGCACATCTCCTCGTGTAAACAGGGGATGTGCTGCCGACAAAACGCACACAGCATGGTAATAGAACTACTTCATAAAAACTGTCCTACTATTGTTTTTATCACTCTGAGTGAAAGGAACTTAACACACGCAATGACTGAATGGTTACAGTCGTTAGCCTAGCTATTCTCCCCTCACCAGTAAATGTCAGGCAATCTACCTGACCTCTTTTACACCAATGAACACCAGGTAACCAACCTATCCTACTCTTCATCACTGAACACTAGGTAATCTATCCATCCCACCTGATCACTAATCATCAGGCAACCTACTTGTCCTGCCCTTCACCCCTGAACACTTGGACACTTGGTAATCTTCCAATCTTATACCTTCACCACTGAATACCAAGTAACTTACCTATACTCCCCATCGCCACTAACGCCCAGGTAACCAACCTATCCTACTCTTCATCATTGAACACTAAGTAACCTACCCATCACTGAGCATCAGGCAACCAACCTGTCCTGCCCTTCACCCCTGAACACTTGGTAATCAACCAATCTTCCACCTTCACCATTGAATATCAGGTAACTTACCTATACTCCCCATCGCCACTAACGCCCAGGTAACTTACCTAACAATTTACTCTGATGGATAACAGAGAATATAACCACACATATGTTATCACATTATAAATTATTATGGATATTTGATTTCCCCTTCCAAATAAATAAGAAATAATGGTATGCGTTTGCCAATTAAAACAATTGGATCATTAAAATTTGCTTTACTGACTTTTCAGAATAGGCTGTTGTGTTGTACATGAGGAGTAAGGCTATGTGCCCACGATGCAGAAATGCTCAGGATTTTTTCCTGAGCGTTTCTCCATCTCCCTGGCAGAAAAAACGCATGGAGATTGTACATGCGTCTTCCTGCCAGGGACATGCGGAAGTGAAGCGTTCTTCACTCGCATTTCCGCATGCGGGTTGACAAGTTCTTTCCAAGCGATTTTAGCATCACTTGGAAAGTGCTTGTCAACTTGGTCACACTATATAAATCCATGCAAACGGCATGGATTTATATACTGTGACCCGAGAGAATGTCAAAAAAAAAATAAATAAATGTATACTTACCCTCCGATCGCCCCCCGCAGTCTTGATTTCCTCCGTCCCGGCTGCCGGCAGCGGTAGAGTGAAGGACCTGCTGGCGTCGCGTGACCAGTCACATGACTCTGACGTCAGCGCAGGTCCTTCATTCCATCGCGAACTGCTGCCAAGCAAGGAGGAGCGCACCGCGGGCCGCCAGAAGGTAAGTATATATTTATTTTTTATTTTATTCTTTTTTTTTTACAGTTTTCAATGGTACCCAGGACCGGAGGAGAGTCTCCTCTTCTCTAGACCTGGGTACCATCCGCACATTAGAACGCATGGAATGCGCATCTACTTATGCAGTGATGCGTAATCCATGCAGTCTAATGCAAGTCAATGGCGGCGAAAACGCAGCACTTCCGCAAAATAATTGGTAGTGCTGCGTTTTTTTCCGCAATGATAATCCGCAGCGGAAATTTCCGCAGCATGTGCACAGCACATGCGGATTATCATTGGGGAACATGGCAGGCCTTCTACCATGCGTTTTTTAAGCGTTTCTGCAGCGTTTTTGCCGCTGCGGAAACGCTTTAAAAACGCATCGTGGGCACACAGCCTAACACTATTTCTAGCAATTAAAAACTTATATCCTGTATTTCTATAAGTTTGACACTCCGCAGGCCCTATCTCTAATTTTTAGCTGTCACTGAGCTAGTGGATTGAGACTAGCTGCTATGATATCTCCCATACAGAACACATAGTGAAGAGGAGATCATGCTCCCCTATCTCTCTATTGCACATACCCCAGAAAAAGTAGCTGCATGGAAAACATTTTATAGCAGTAATGCCATCACATCTCCACCTGGACCTGCTTCTGTGACGTGTGCTTCTGTCACTAGACCTAGCTGTATTCATTCTATGGGTGGCTCTGGTGATGGAGGAGATGTCAGGACCAGAAGCTTTGGGCGTGGCAGGGTCTGTCCAGCCAGAGTTGCTAGTGTGACTGGGCCTTGTAGAGCCACCCAGTCTGGCAGTATTCATGTGTGCTGTTCACCATGAGTAATCAAGCTCCTGTTCAGCTTGTTTGATACGCATTTTTGACCTTGTTCTATGTTTAGACTATCTTTCTGCCCCACGATTCTGTTTCTGTCCCTGACCTCCTGGTATTGGTGCGGCTTCCTGACTAGCCTCTACCAGCCCACTCTTTCGGCCAGCAAATACTTTAGACCCAACCCAGGAGTCCGTGCATAAATCCAGGACTTAAAGGACAAAGACCATGGTATCTTTGGTATCTGGTAGATGGCATGGCTAGTGCTAAGCTTGTCATGATGACCTATTAAGATCTGCCAGGCTACCATTCACAGTGCCCCCATGACATCTCATCAGTGTAGCTGTGAATCCAGCCCTGAGATGGAATAAGACACTATAAGCGGTTTTCCGCTTTCAGAAAACCCCTTTTCAAAACAAACTGGGCTTTCACACTCCCCAGGTCCAGAGCTGAGTCTCCACTGTTGATTCCGGTGTCTATTATTGTCTGCGGTGCTGATGTCAGAGCTCAGTGGCTCCGCCTGAGTAGATGGCACAAGCCGCTAAGAGCTACTGAGCACGGCAAACAATAACAGACAGCGGGAGTCTATTCTCAAGATGTATCGTAGCAGTATTTAAGAGTGAATGATCAATGGTCAGAAAATAAGTGAAGTAAAAAACATACTACTCTGATAAGATTCTTACTACATTTTTTATATTTACCTGTAATACTGATTTAGACAAAGTTTTTGAAATTACATTAATCATTTAAGAATCACCACTGATGTAATAGGCTGATGTTACACGCCACCAAAGTGTGTAATACTCTGATGAGATATGGTGTATGGGAACAACAAGTGTATAGGTTCCCATTACTAATGGTCAATGAGTGTTAGTGTTGCGAAAATGTAAAAAGAAATATTTTGTGGTATCGAACTGTCCAAACAACATGTCTAGAATAGGTTCTTGTTAGCAGATGAGTATCCTAATGAGGGATATAATAGATTAATCTCCTGAAACAGATCAAGCAATTCACTGTTGCGATCAAGCTCCTGAGCGCACACACTGGCCTAATGTTAATGAGAGGCTGCCATAGCAACTTAATATGGTTAACGGGAGATGAAATGAGAAGGCAGGAAGATTATAACTGGTGTATCACCAATAAAGGAACCCGCCACAGAATGGGAAGTAGCAGCTGTTTGAGTATGAAACAATTCATATTATTTCCATAGGTCTTTATCGCTGAGATGATATGTGACATGTTAAATTGACATCAATCTGCATCTGTTTTTCAATCTATAACCCACTGACTCCACTGATAAAAATAACAAATCATGGCAGGTGCTGCTACAAAAACTAATCTGGACTGATCGGCCTTACCTGACTTCTCTAATCTGTGTAGCCTAAATTGAAAACATTACTACATTCATTAGAAAGTGTTTAACTAATTTGCTTAAAGTAAAATACATATTGTATATTATAAATAAAAAAGTCTATACATAAGACTGCATTTTGTTTCTCATAATAATAATAAAAATAATAATATATATAGTGTTAAAGGAGTACTCTAAAGTTTAGTAGTTATCCCTCATCCTCCTACCGCTGGGACCCCCACCGATCCTGAGAACCGGCACTCTGAAGAGCCCCCATGTGACTGGAACAGTGATTGATCATGTGAACTACCGCTACATTCATTCTTTATAGGACCGCCAGAGGGAGCTGAGTGCTTTGCTCAGCTGTAGTGATGAGCGAGTATGTTCTGTTAACCCTTGAAACAGACATTCCTCACATGTATTAAAGCTGTCAGACAGTCGCAAATCATGCACACAGCACGACTCAAACATAACACCCGAGCACGCTGAAGATACTGGGGAAACACCCGAGCTCATAAATCTCGAGTAACAAGCATGCTCGCTCGTCACTACTCGGCTGGCCTTTGTCACTAACATTAGAATGAATGAATCGGCAGTACACATGATCGACCTCCACTCCATTCACATGGGGCTCTTCAGAACCCTGGTTCTCAGTATCGGAAGGGGTCTCAGAGGTTGGACCTACAACAGTTGGGATATTACCCTCTATCTAATACCTTCTAATTTTGACAATACCCCTTTAAGCTTCATTCACATATCTATTTGGAATTTCTTTTTGCCTGCACCGTTTTAAGCACAGGTAAACAGAATAAGTGATCCACTCTATCAGTTATGCAAACGCAAAAGGGCCCAGTCTACTGTTATGGGATTTGTGTGGTGTCCATTATTTAAAATGGAAAAAAGTTCTCTATGCACAACTTTTCTTCCATTCCAAAGAACTAAACCCTGATGAACCCCACAATAATAAATGGGGCTCCTCTGCTTCTGTTTGAATAACTGAAACAATGGATCACTTATTCTGTTTGTCTGTTCCTAAAAAGATGCAGACAAACAGAAAAATCTGAGCAGACATGTGAATAGAGTCTGAGAATCCTAAGTAAGCACAAAAAGATCTGCGCATAGAAGGTATTATGAATCTAGCTACCTTTCGCCAACCTCATCTGCCATGCCACTCTATTAGTGCAATCCACAGTATATAATGGGTGCATCCCACTGGATAGTACAGCTGCCTGTGCTACACATATAGTGACATCAGAGGAGGGCATAGAACCACAATGTCAAGTTAAAGTTTACAGCAACAGATTGACAGACATACAGCGGGTGAAATACGTATTGAACACGTCACCAATTCTCTAAGTAACTATATTTCTAAAGATGTTATTGACATGACATTCTCATCATATGTCGGTAACAACACATCCAATTCACAGAAGTAAAGAAATCTGTGACACTAGTCACTACTCATAGACAAGCCGTAAGGCAGCGTAGTCAAACGTTCCAGGGTCAGATACCTAGAGAGGCTCTGGACTGGGATTTAAAGGGGTTTCCCACAAACAAAAGTTCATTTTAAAAATTATTTGTGTCTGACTGTGTACGGAACATGGTCTGATCATACCACAGCTCCTGGGCAGGGGAGGAAGCAAAAGAGTATTATTATTATTAATTATTTATATAGCGCCATTGATTCCATGGTGCTGTACATGAGAAGGGGTTACATACAAGATACAGATATCACTTACAGTAAACAAAGAGGACCCTGCCCTTGCGGGCTTACATTCTACAGGAATGGGGAAGGAGACAGTAGGTTGGGGGATTGCAGTAGCTCCGGAGTTGTTGAGGTGGCAGCAAGCAAGGTCATGGCAGGCTGTAAGCTTGTTTGAAGAGATGGGTTTTCAGGTTCCGTCTGAAGGATCCAAGTGTGGCGGATAATCGGACGTGTTGAGGCACAGAATTCCAGAGGATGGGGGATATTCGGGAGAAATCTTGGAGGCGATTTCGTGAGGAACGAATAAGAGTGGAGGAGAGAAGGAGGTCTTAGGAGGACCGGAGATTACGTGAGGGAATATATCGGGAGATTAGTTCAGAGATGTACGGAGGAGAGAGGTTATGGATGGCTTTGTAGGTCAGTGTTAGTAATTTGAACTGGATATGCAGGGCAATTGGGAGCCAGTGAAGGGATTTGAAAAGGTGTGTAGCAGAGGAGTAGCGAGGCGAGAGATGGACCAGTCATGCAGCAGAGTTAAGGATAGACTGGAGGGGTGCGAGAGTGCTAGCTTCGCTCCACCATACCGCTGCATGGCCAGCCCTGCCCTCACCTACTGTATCCTCACCCATTCCCCTTGTAGACTGTGAGCCCTCGCGGGCAGGGTCCTCGCTCCTCCTGTACCAGTCGCCGTCACGTTTTGTACAATATTATTGGAATTGTTCTTGTATGTATACCCCTTTTTCACATGTAAAGCGCCATGGAATAAATGGCGCTACAATAATAAATAATAATAAGAAGAAGTCAAAGACAAATGTTTCCCTATTTTCTCCAGAAAAAAAGTTCAAACGAGTGATCAGATAAATAGAGTGCAAACATTGGCAGATAAAGTGTCATACAGCGTCCAGATAAATACTGCAGACAGTAACCAAGTAGATCGGATATACAGACGACAGATAAATAGTGCATACCATGTCCTGAGCATAAAAATAATAAATTTACACCACGGTACACACAAGTGCTTCCACTAAATTAGAATATCATCAAAAAGTTAATTTATTGCAGTTCTTCAATACAAAAAGTGAAACTCATATTATATAGTCATTACAAACAGAGTGATCTATTTCAAGTGTTTATTTCTGTTAATGTTGAGGATTATGGATTACAGCCAATGAAAACACAAAAGTCATTATCTCAGTAAATTAGAATACTTTATAACAACAGCTTGAAAAATGTTTTTAAAATCCAAAATGTTGGCCTACTGAAATGTATGTTCAGTAAATGCACTCAATACTTGGTCGGGGCTCATTTTGCATCAATTACTGCATCAATGCGGCGTGGCATGGAGGCGATCAGCCTGTGGCACTGCTGAGGTGTTATGGAAGCACAGGTGGCTTTGATAGCAGCCTTCAGCTCGTCTGCATTGTTGGGTCTGGTGTCTCTCATCTTCCTCTTGACAATAGCCCATAGATTCTCTATGGGGTTAAGGTCAGGCGAGTTTTCTGGCCAATCAAGCACAGTGATACTGTTGTTTTTAAACCAGGTATTGGTACTTTTAGCAGTGTGGACAGGTGCCAAGTCCTGCTGGAGAATGAAATTTCCATCTCCAAAAAGCTTGTCAGCAGAGGGAAGCATGAAGTGCTGTAAAATTTCCTGGTAGACGGCTGCGATGACTTTGGTCTTAATAAAACACAGTGGATCTACACCAGCAGATGACATGGCTCCCCAAACCATCACTAATTGTGGAAGCTTCACACTAGACCTCAAGCAGCTTGGATTGTGGCCTCTCCACTCTTCCTCCAGACTCTGAGACCTTGATTTCCAAATGAAATGCAAAATTTACTTTCATCTGAAAACAACACCTTGGACCACTCAGCAACAGTCCAGATCTTTTTCTCCTTGGCCCAGGTAAGACGCTTTTGGAGTTGTCTATTGGTCATGAGTGGCTTGACACAAGGAATGTGACACTTGTAGCCCATGTCCTGGATACGTCTGTGTGCGGTGGCTCTTGAAGCAATGACTCCAGCAGCACTCCACTGCTTGTGAATCTCCTCCAATTGTTTGAATGGCCTTTTCTTAATCCTTTCAAGGCTGCGGTTATCCCGGTTGCTTGTGCACCTTTTCCTACCACATTTTTTCCTTCCGGTCAACTTTCCATTAATATGCTTGGATACAGCACTCTGTGAATAGCCAGCTTCTTTAGCAATGACCTTTTGTGGCTTACCCGCCTTGTGGAGTGTGTAAGTGACTGCCTTCTGGACATCTGTCAAATCAGCAGTCTTCCCCATGATTGTGGAGCATACTGAAACAGACTAAGGGACCTTTTTAAACGTGTAGGAAGCCTTTGCAGGTGTTTTTTGTTAATTATTCTAATTTACTGAGATAATGACTTTTGTGCTTTCCTTGGCTGTAAGCCATAATCATCAACATTAACAGAAATAAACACTTGAAATAGATCACTCTGTTTGTAATGACTCTATATAATATATGAGTTTCACTTTTTGTATTGAAGAACTGAAATAAATTAACTTTTTAATTTAGTGACAAGCACTTGTATCTGAGATAGGTAAGCTACCCTATAGGAATACAGAGACGACAGTAAAATACAGTAAGAGTCATATGTCAATTACTGTGGAAAAGGAAAAGGCTGTAAAAATTGACAGATGAAACATGATGATGGAGATATGACATCTTCACCCGATGCATGCAAAGCAGTATATGACTGGTATTTAGGTCTCCGAGCTGAACATTAGCTTCAGAAGAGTTAGCACATCAGGTAGAGAACAACATATTGGAAACCAAGAACCCATTTGTATCAAAATACGAAGTAAAGATCCTAGTTACTTATCGGTAACGGGATTTTACAGAGCCCATGACAGCACCACCTGAGAGAGGGTATCCGCCCACCAAGGACAGGAACCTACTGAATAAAAAGGCGGTACCTCTCCTCCGCATCAGTTTTGTTTCAGAGCATGAGAGGGCCTCCGAAGACAAGTTAATACATAACCACCACCTCAATATTTGTACTAAACACCTTAAAAAGTGCACACCACAGTGATAAAGGGGAGGGAATTAATAGGGTGCTGTCATGGGCTCTGTAAAATCCCGTTACCGGTAAGTAACTAGGAACTTTTCCCCTTCTCCCATGACAGCACCACCTGAGAGATTTATAGAGATCAAATACCAGAGGGAGGGATCACCGCTTGCAACACCCTTCTACCAAAGGACAGATCAGTAGAAGAGGAAAGGTCAAGACGGTAATGTTTGTAAAATGTAGCGGGGGATGACCAAGTTGCCGCCTTACATATGATGTCGATGGGCACATCCGCCTTCTCAGCCCAGGAAGCAGCTATCGCTCTGGTGGAATGGGCCTTCAGGTTCTCTGGAACCGGCAGATTGCTAGAAGAGTAGGCTAAGGTAATAGTATCCCTGACCCATCTAGCTATGGTCCCTCTTGTAACCTTAAGTCCTTTCCTAGCCCCCTGAAAGGATATAAATAAGGCGTCACTCTTTCTCCAGGCTTTTGTCACTTCCAAATACAGGACTAACACCCTCCTAACATCTAAGGTGTGCAGCTTATGTTCCTCAGAATCCCTAGGATTAGGATAGAAGGAGGGGAGAGTGATTACTTGCGTCCTATGGAATTTGGAGGCTACCTTTGGAAGATAGTCCGGGTCTGGTCTTAAGATTACTCTATCCGTACATACTTGAGTGAATGGATGGTTAACGGATAGTGCGTGTAAGCCACTGACTCTACGAGCTGATGTCAGGGCTACCAGTAGAGCAGTCTTTAAAGTTAAGATTTTTTCTGAAACCTTCTCTAAGGGCTCGAAGGGAGGTTTGGTTAATGCTTCCAGAACTAAATTAAGGTCCCAAGGAGGCATTCTTGGAATAGGAATAGGTCTGGATCTATGACAAGCTTTAATAAATCTAATGATCCATCTATTTGCTGCCAAGTCATAATTATACAGTGCCCCCAGAGCTGATACGTGCACCTTAAGAGTACTGGTGGCTAGTCCCATATTTAACCCTTTCTGGAGGAATTCTAGTATGGCCTCAATAGGAATCCTCCCTTTGGCGGACTGACCCGAGGTAGACAAGAACTTAGCCCAGGTTCCACCATAGATTCTAGTTGTTATCGGCTTTCTACTTGCCAGAAGGGTAGTAACAAGATCCGGAGAAAACCCCCTTTGCGTCAATAGCGACCTCTCAAAATCCAGGCCGTCAAATGCAGGCCTGCTCTTTGGGGATGACAGACTGGGCCCTGCCTGAGGAGATCCGGGATGTCCAGAAGAACCCATGGATCTGCTTGGGACATTCTCTTCATCCAAGTGAACCATGGTCTCTTGGGCCAGAACGGGGCGATCAATATAACCCTCGCCCGTTGCTCTCGGATCTTCCTCAGGATAGTAGGGATCAGTACTAAAGGGGGAAAGGCATAAGCTAGAGTAAAATCCCACGGAATCTGCAGCGCGTCCACCGCAAACGCCCCCTCTTTTGGATTCAGGGAGCAAAAGGTCTTGGTCTTCCGATTGTGTCTGTTTGCAAATAGATCTATCTGGGGCTGTCCCCACCGACCCACAATCTGCTGAAAAACGGCTGGATTCAACTCCCACTCTCCTTGTTTCAAGATGTGACGACTCAAGAAATCGGCCTTTATGTTCTCTTCCCCTTTTATATGCAGCGCCGAGAGCGTAACCAGCCGACTCTCGGCAAACCTGAAGATCTGATCCGCTACTAACATCAGATGGAGAGACCTGGTACCCCCCTGATGATTGATGTAGGCGACAGTTGATCTGTTGTCTGACATTATCCTGACGTGAGGACCCTGAAGAACAGAACTGAATTCTTTTAGAGCGTTTCTCGTTGCCAACAGCTCTTTCATGTTGGAAGAGAGACTTGTCTCGCTGTCCGACCAGAGGCCTTGTACAGAACGATCTCTTAGGTGAGCTCCCCAACCTTCTGCACTTGCGTCTGTTGTAATTGTATCCGACACCTGGAAGGTCCAAGGAATCCCCAAAGATAGGTTGACCGGAGATGTCCACCAGTCCAGGGAGTTGATCACGACATCTGGAAGAGATATTTTCCCATTCAGACGACCTTTGAGCCGCCTGTCCGCTGCCAGAATCTCCTGTTGAAGACATCTGGAATGGTACTGGGCCCACTGAACCGCCGGGATGCAAGATGTCATTGTAACCAACAGAGACATTGCACTCCTCAGGGTCATGGTCGGATTGCTGATAACCTGAGATATTAGGGATCTGATCTTCAGCTTCTTTTCCTCTGGCAGAAGACAGGTTTGGTTTTCTGAGTCCAGAATGAGACCCAGGAAAGACTGAACCCTCTTTGGTTCCAGCCTTGACTTCTCCAGATTTAACAGCCAACCTAGGCGTCTTAGACAGGCGATGACGTCCGCCAGGGCTAGAGCACAGAGTTTACTTGATCTGCCCACTACTAAGAAGTCGTCCAGATAAGGGATGACCAGAATATCTCTTTCCCTCAAGTGCGCTGTGACCTCCAGAATAATTTTTGTGAAGACTCTCGGCGCCATGGAAATGCCAAAGGGAAGAGCTGCGAACTGAAAATGCCTTACGTGCCTGCCGAATTGTACAGCTACTCTTAGAAACTGTTGATGATCTGGCAAAATCGGGACGTGGTAGTAGGCGTCCTTCAGATCGAGGACGCACATAAAACAGTCCGGAAATAACATATTTATGGCCGATTTTATTGTTTCCATCTTGAACGGCCTGTAGATTAAATGGTCGTTCAGCCTCTTTAAGTTCGCAATGGTCCTGAAGGAGCCGTCCGGCTTCTTTATTAGGAAGAGAGTCGAATAGAATCCTCTTCCTTGCTCGGGTGCAGGTGTTTCCACCAGAACTCCTTTCATGAGCAGAGAGAGAACTTCCTGCTGTAAGGCTATCTGTTCCGCTAAACCCCTGGGAGCTGATATTTTGACAGTGTTCTTGGGTCTGCTTTTGAACTCTAATGTGAGCCCCCTCCTGACTATCCCTAAGATCCAAGAATTGGATGAAATTTCCTTCCAGGCAGGCAGGAAGTGGGACAATCTTCCTCCCACCTGGGGGGAACTGTCACTTAGGGGCTTTCTTATTCTTGGAGGAGGGACCCCCGAACATGAAGCCTCTGTTATACGGCTTTCTGTCTTTCCAGCTACCTTGGTCTCTGGGAGCTTTACTGCGGCTGTATTTTCTCTTCCGAAAGGAGCTGTTAAACCGGGAACCAGACACCGTGGGAAATCCATGTTTTTTGTCTGTGGCTTTATCTAGGATGTCATCTAGACCTTTGCCGAACAAGAAGTCCCCCTCACAAGGGATTGAGCACAGTTTAGACTTTGACTGCACATCCCCTGGCCAGCTCTTGAGCCATAGCGCCCTACGGGCTGCATTAGAGAGGTTTGCAGACCGGGCAGCCAGCCTAACTGAATCTGCCGATGCATCTGCCAGGAATGCAGCCGCTCCCTGCACAAGAGGAAGGTCCGATAGAATTTTCTCCCTGGACATATTCCCCCTAATCTGGTCTTCCAATTGTTGAAGCCAGATCATCATAGATCTAGCGGTGCAGGTGGCTGCTACTGCCGGTTTAAGGGCCCCTGCTGACGACTCCCAGGCTCGTTTAAGGAAGGACTCCGCTTTTTTATCCAGCGGGTCTTTTAAGGCTCCTAAATCCTCAAAGGGCAGAGTGGATTTTTTTGAAGATTTTGAAATGGCCACGTCAATCTTAGGGGTTTTGTCCCATTTAGCCGCATCCTCATCCTCAAAGGGGTACCTCCGCTTGGAGGATGACGGCAGCTGACCCTTCCTCTCCGGTTTCTTCCATTCCCTTTCTATCAGAGATTTAATCCTGTCATTGACCGGGAATGAGCGTCTCCTCCTTTGGTCTAAGCCCCCGAACATAACACCCTGGACTGTTCTGGGCACCTTGGTATCGGTAATACCCATAGTCCCTCTGACGGCTTTAACTAGTCTCTCAGTATTATCAACCGAAAAACAAGGTCTGCCCCCCCCATCATCATCCGAAGACTCCGATGATGATGAGGAGAGATTAGAGGAGGAAGGCAGTTTTCTTGTAAAACGGGACTCCACTGATTCCTCTGATTCTGAAGAAACTAGTTTTCGCTTCTTCTTTTTGCGCGAGGTTAAGCCTCTTAAAGACTCTCTGACCTCTGTTTGGATTAGATCCTTTAATTCTAAAGAAAACCTGGGGGACTCCTCTGCAATGGTTTTCTGAATACAGTCCGAGCAAAGGTTTTTGGCATAGGAGGTGGGAAGACCGATTTTGCATAAAGCACACTCCCTGTTTTTACTTTTAGCACTACACTTCTTTGCCTCCTGCCCCAAGAAATGAAAGGAGAAGAAGGAGGAAAAGAGAGAGAAGAGCACATTATTTAGGGTGAGACTTTCACGAGGATCACTCACCACACTGCCATTCAGACTAGGGTACCGGAGGCGGTGGTTGCCGTTCACATGAGGGCTCCCATCTGGCGGAGGTGGACTGACGAAGTCTTTTCTGACCAGTCTTGGCGGAACTCGCACGCCCTCCACTGCTGTGACTTTGTCGATGGGAAGATTCTCGATGCTCCATTTGCTTAAGCTGCTTGCGCTGCTTTGATGGCTGTGGCTGCTGCTGTACCTCCTGTGGCGGTGACAGCTGCTGCCCAGGTGACTGCGGCTCCTCATTCATCATGGCGAGGTTGCAGACACAGCCATCTTGATTGCTCCCCATCCTTAAAAGCAGTAGGGCTCCACCTCCTTTAGGCTCCTCCCCTTCCAGCAGCGTGCTCATTCAAAAAAAAAATATATTTTTTTTTTTTAAATTTTAGCCAGCTGGCGCGCTACACCGCAGATCCGCTCCCTTCTGCGCGTGCGCAGCCCAGCGGCACCCGGCGCGCTTGCAGCGGGATGACGGCTTCCCACCCGCGCATGCGCAGACCCGGCTTCCGGCGCACTCCGTGATAGGGCGCGTCAGCACCCCGCGCGTGGAATCCAAAAAACAGCACCTCCTCCCCACACGCAGACCCGGGCAGCAGCCAGATGGGCTGGGAACAGGGACCATCTGCTGCTTCCACGGCCTCCAGGCCGCACCGTCCATAATCCAGGTATGTGAGGTACCACCTGGTGAGGCTCCCATCAGGGACAGGAACCAAAACTGATGCGGAGGAGAGGTACCGCCTTTTTATTCAGTAGGTTCCTGTCCTTGGTGGGCGGATACCCTCTCTCAGGTGGTGCTGTCATGGGAGAAGGGGAAAAAAACAGTATACATTTTTTTAAAGTTGCTGCCCTTTTCTTTTGTGTAAAGCAAATGAAAGCTTACATGCCATCAACTTCTATTATTTTTTTTTATAATTATTTTTTTTTTTTAGAAATTATGGAAAATAAATGTGTACAATAAATAAAATGTTGAAAATGAACTGACCATTAAATAAAGGTTCTGTTTAATAACAGAAAGTGATCTTAGAAAAGGTAATACTTATGGAAATGGACATACTGTATACCACAAGTAAACATAGATTACATGGCTACAGTTTCACGCTGCCCCTCAGTGGTGACAAAAGATAACACTGCATAACACAGATAATGACTTTTTTGTTTGTTGTAAAATATTTGAGGTGCCTAAAACGGCTGTACCAATCTAATTATAAGTTTATACAAAACTATACAATTATTGGACGTCTTAACTAGTGTTGAGCCACCCCCGTAGTGTTCGGGTTCGGTTCGGTTCGTCGAACACCGGGATGTTCGAGGAACTGTTCGTCGAACTGTTCGTCGAACACCTTAGAACACCGTCGAACACCGTTAAAACCAATGGCAGGCAAACAAAAACACATAGAAACACATAGAAAACACCTGCAAAGGTGTCCAAAAGCTGACAAACTGCTCAGAAGACACTCTCTTTAAAAAAGCCGGCCGGCAAATTCAGCAGCGGCATACACCGGTACCCGACAATTTAGACAAGAAGGAATAGAGCATCACACATAGATTAGATAGATAGAAACATGTCAGTCACACATATAAGAAGCACAGTGACAATGTTGGTTACTGCACTTGTCATTTAGTGTAAAGGATTTATTAAAAAAAATATTAGTGTTTTCATGCACCGTCTCTTTAAAAAAGCCGGCCGGCAATTCAGCATCTGTACCCGACAATTTAGAACAGAAAGAATAGAGCTTCACACATAGATTAGATAGATAGAAACATGTCAGTCACATATATAATAAGTACAGTGATAGTGTTGCTTACTGTACTTGTCATTTAGTGTAAAGGATTTATTTAAAAAAATAATAGTGTTTTCATGCACTGTCTCTTTAAAAAAGCCGGCCGGCAATTCAGCAGCGGTACCCGACAATTTAGAACAGAAAGATAGAGCATCACACATAGATTAGATAGATAGAAACATGTCAGTCACATATATATGAAGTACAGTGATAGTGTTGGTTACTGTACTTGTCATTTAGTATTAAAATAAAGGATTTATTATTAAAAAAATTGGCGTGGGGTTCCCCTTAATTTTAGGCTCTAGCGGAGGTTAAGCAGACGGCTGGGGCAGATGTTTGAAGCCTGGGAAGGGGGTAATACCCATGGAGCTTCCCAGGCTACTAATATCAGCCCCCAGCTGAATACATAGCCTTTACTAGCTATTAAAATGGGGGACCCCCAAAAAAAATGACGTGGGGTCCCCCCTAATTTAATAGCTAGCAAAGGCTAGGCAGACAGCTGGGGGCTGATATTAATAGCCCAGGAAGGGAGCCATGAATATTGGCCCCCTCCCAGGCTAGAAACACCAGCCGTCAGCCGCCCCAGAAATGGCGCATTCATAGGATGCGCCAATTCTGGCACTTAGCCTCGCTCTTCCACGCTGCCCTGGTGCGGTGGCAGGGGGTAATAGGGTTGGGGTTGATGTCAGCTTATAATGCCAGCTGACATCAAGCCCAGGTTAGTAATGGAGAGGCGTCTATAAGACACCCCCATTACTAACCCCATAGTCAAAGTTAAAAAAAACACAAACACCCAGAATAAAGTCCTTTAATTGAAATAAAGACACAATCCTTTATTGTTCTAAATTAAACCATACTTACCATCACGCCCATTCCAGCTGAAGCCAACGATCTCCTGCAATAAAAGAAAAATAATAAAGCAACCTCATCCTTACCTTTCCATGGTTCCCACGACAGCTTCAGCTCTGCTACATCGAGATGACAGGCTGGACCGCAGCAGAACGCTGCCATCCAGCCTGTCATCCCGCAGACACTGAGAAGCGCAGGCTTGCTTGCGCTGCTCAGCGTCTCTCTGTGACGACATCCAGATGAGCCGAGTTCATGTCCAATGAACTCGGCTCACCTCATGCACGTCACTGACAGCGTGGGAAAATTCTCACGCTGAAGCGCTGATTGCAGGAGAATTTTCCCACGCTGTCAGTGACGTGCAGGAGGTGAGCTGAGTTCATTGGACATGAGCTCACCTCATGCACATCACTGACAGCGTGGGAGAATTCTCCTGCACTCAGCACTTCAGCGTGAGAATTTTCCCACGCTGTCAGTGACATGCATGAGGTGAGCCGAGTTCATTGGACATGACCTCGGCTCATCTGGATGCCGTCACAGCGAGACAGTGAGGAGCGCAAACATGCCTGCGCTTCTCAGTGTCTGCGGGATGACAGACTGGATGGCAGCGTTCTGCTGCGGTCCAGCCAGTCATCTCGATGTAGCAGAGCTGAAGCTGTCGTGGGAACCATGGAAAGGTAAGGATGAGGTTGGTTTATTATTTTTCTTTTATTGCAGGAGATCGTTGGCTTCAGCTGGAATGGGTGTGATGGTAAGTATGGTTTAATTTAGAACAATAAAGAATTGTGTCTTTATTTCAATTAAAGGACTTTATTCTGGGTGTTGTGTTTTTTTTAAATACTTTACTAGAAATTCATGGCGGTCATGTCTAATACTGGCGTGACCCCATGAATTTTGGGCTTGGGGCCAGCTGATAATACCAAGCTGGCCCTAACCCCTTTATTACCCAGTGAGCCACCGCACCAGGGCCCTGGATGAGTTGGGTACAGCGCCAGAAGATGGCGCTTCTATGAACGCACCATTTTCCGGGGTGGCTGCGGACTGCAATTTGTAGCGGGGGGGGGCCCAGAAAGCTTGGGCCTCCCTGCGCTGCAGATTCCAGCCCCCAGCTGCCTAGTTGTACCTGGCTGGACACAAAAATAGGGCGAAGCCCCACGTACTTTTTTTTTAATTATTTCATGAAATTCATGAAATAATTAAGAAAAAAAGGCCTTCCCTATATTGTTGTGTCCGGCCAGGTACAAATAGGCAGCTGGTGGTTGGGGGCAGCCCGTTCCTGCCTGCTGTACCTGGCTGGACACAAATATAGTGCGAAGCCCCACTTCAATTTTTTTTAATTATTTCATGAAATTCATGAAATAATTAAGAAAAAAAGGCCTTCCCTATATTGTTGTGTCCGGCCAGGTACAAATAGGCAGCTGGTGGTTGGGGGCAGCCCGTTCCTGCCTGCTGTACCTGGCTGGACACAAATATAGTGCGAAGCCCCACTTCAATTTTTTTTAATTATTTCATGAAATTCATGAAATAATTAAGAAAAAAAGGGCTTCCCTATATTGTTGTGTCCGGCCAGGTACAAATAGGCAGCTGGTGGTTGGGGGCAGCCCGTTCCTGCCTGCTGTACCTGGCTGGACACAAATATAGTGCGAAGCCCCACTTCAATTTTTTTAAATTATTTCAGGAAATTCATGAAATAATTTAAAAAAAATTGACGTGGGGCTTCGCACTATATTTGTGTCCAGCCAGGTACAGCAGGCAGGAACGGGCTGCCCCCAACCACCAGCTGCCTATTTGTACCTGGCCGGACACAACAATATAGGGAAGCCCTTTTTTTCTTAATTATTTCATGAAATAATTTAAAGAAAATTGACGTGGGGCTTCGCCCTGTTTTTGTGTCCAGCCAGGTACAACTAGGCAGCTGGGGGCTGGAATCCGCAGCGCAGGGAGGCCCAAGCTTTCTGGGCCACCCCCGCTGCAAATTGCAGTCCGCAGCCACCCCGGAAAATGGCGCGTTCATAGAAGCGCCATCTTCTGGCGCTGTACCCAACTCATCCAGGGCCCTGATGCGGTGGCTCACTGGGTAATAAAGGGGTTAGGGCCAGCTTGGCATTATCAGCTGGCCCTAAGCCCGAAATTCATGGGGTCACGCCAATATTAGACATGACCACCATGAATTTCTAGTAAAGTATTTAAAAAAAACACAACACCCAGAAAAAAGTCCTTTAATTGAAATAAACACACAATTCTTTATTGTTCTAAATTAAACCATACTTACCATCACGCCCATTCCAGCTGAAGCCAACGATCTCCTGAAATAAAAGAAAAATAATAAAGCAACCTCATCCTTACCTTTCCATGGTTCCCATGACAGCTTCAGCTGTGCTACATCGAGATGACAGGCTGGACCGCAGCAGAACGCTGCCATCCAGCCTGTCATCCCACAGACACTGAGAAGCGCAGGCTTGCTTGCGCTCCACAGTGTCTCTCTGTGAGGGCATCCAGATGAGCCGAGTTAATGTCCAATGAACTCGGCTCACCTCATGCACGTCACTGACAGCGTGGGAAAATTCTCCTGCACTCAGCGCTTCAGCGTGGGAGAATTCTCACACTGAAGCGCTGAGTGCAGGAGAATTCTCCCACGCTGTCAGTGACGTGCAGGAGGTGAGCTGAGTTCATTGGACATGAGCTCACCTTATGCACGTCACTGACAGCGTGGGAAAATTCTCCTGCACTCAGCGCTTCAGCGTGGGAGAATTCTCACGCTGAAGCGCTGAGTGCAGGAGAATTCTCCCACGCTGTCAGTGACGTGCAGGAGGTGAGCTGAGTTCATTGGACATGAGCTCACCTTATGCACGTCACTGACAGCGTGGGAGAATTCTCCTGCACTCACCGCTTCAGCGTGAGAATTTTCCCACGCTGTCAGTGACGTGCATGAGGTGAGCCGAGTTCATTGGACATGAACTCGGCTCATCTGGATGTCGTCACAGAGAGACGCTGAGCAGCGCAAGCAAGCCTGCGCTTCTCAGTGTCTGCGGGATGAGAGGCTGGATGGCAGCGTTCTGCTGCGGTCCAGCCTGTCATCTCGATGTAGCAGAGCTGAAGCTGTCGTGGGAACCATGGAAAGATAAGGATGAGGTTGCTTTATTATTTTTCTTTTATTGCAGGAGATCGTTGGCTTCAGCTGGAATGGGCGTGACGGTAAGTATGGTTTAATTTAGAACAATAAAGGATTGTGTCTTTATTTCAATTAAAGGACTTTATTCTGGGTGTTTGTGTTTTTTTTAACTTTGACTATGGGGTTAGTAATGGGGGTGTCTTATAGACGCCTCTCCATTACTAACCTGGGCTTGATGTCAGCTGGCATTATAAGCTGACATCAACCCCAACCCTATTACCCCCTGCCACCGCACCAGGGCAGCGTGGAAGAGCGAGGCTAAGTGCCAAAATTGGCGCATCCTATGAATGCGCCATTTCTGGGGCGGCTGACGGCTGGTGTTTCTAGCCTGGGAGGGGGCCAATATTCATGGCTCCCTTCCTGGGCTATTAATATCAGCCCCCAGCTGTCTGCCTAGCCTTTGCTAGCTATTAAATTAGGGGGGACCCCACGTCATTTTTTTGGGGGGGTCCCCCATTTTAATAGCTAGTAAAGGCTATGTATTCAGCTGGGGGCTGATATTAGTAGCCTGGGAAGCTCCGTGGGTATTACCCCCTTCCCAGGCTTCAAACATCTGCCCCAGCCGTCTGCTTAACCTCCGCTAGAGCCTAAAATTAAGGGGAACCCCACGCCAATTTTTTTAATAATAAATCCTTTATTTTAATACTAAATGACAAGTACAGTAACCAACACTATCACTGTACTTCATATATATGTGACTGACATGTTTCTATCTATCTAATCTATGTTTGAAGCTCTATTCTGTCTGTTATAAATTGTCGGGTACCGCTGCTGAATTGCCGGCCGGCTTTTTTAAAGAGACGGTGCATGAAAACACTATTATTTTTTTTGATAAATCCTTTACGCTAAATGACAAGTACAGTAAGCAACACTGTCACTGTACTTCGTATATATGTGGCTGACATGTTTCTATCTATCTAATCTATGTGTGAAGCTCTATTCTGTCTGTTATAAATTGTCGGGTACCGCTGCTGAATTGCCGGCCGGCTTTTTTAAAGAGACGGTGCATGAAAACACTATTATTTTTTTTGATAAATCCTTTACGCTAAATGACAAGTACAGTAAGCAGCACTTTCACTGTACTTCGTATATATGTGGCTGACATGTTTATATCTATCTAATCTATGTGTGAAGCTCTATTCTTTCGGTTCTAAATTGTCGGGTACAGGTGTATGCCGCTGCTGAATTGCCGGCTTTTCATGTTTCACTGTTGGCACTGTTCCCATCGATTTGGGCAATCACTGTAATGCCACAACCACCATGGCTGTGGCATTACAGTGAGTGGCAGACAATCCCTGCATGATTGGTGCTCTAAATAGCGCCAGACATGCAGGACACGCTTTTGGTGCACGAACAGTTATCGAACATAACCTCGAACAGCCGAATTTTTTGCAAATCGTTCGGGTTCGTCGAACAACTCGAACACCGCCCAAAACAGCTTGAATTTGAGATTGGCGAACAGTTCTAGTCGAACACCGCTCATCTCTAGTCTTAACTGTCTGCAATATAGATGAATTTACCATAGATTTACACCTATACCTTATTATTTCAGATAATGTTTGAAAACATTGGCAGGAATTTTCACGGATATCACACATACCCATTCTAACCTATGGTGATCTTCACATGTCCGTATTTTCACACGGACCATGTGTCCATGTGAAGCAGCACGGCAGCATGGATGACAAGGGCCAATACAAGTCTATGGGTCCGTCAAAAACATGTACAGGACACAGATGACATCCATGTGCCATCCGTGTGCTGCACGTGTTTAACAATGTAACGTATTGGAGAAGCTTTGCATTTCATTCTTTCTTTAGCCACACCAGAAAACCCGAATGG
Source organism: Phyllobates terribilis (assembly GCF_046119375.1). Lineage (NCBI taxonomy): Eukaryota > Metazoa > Chordata > Amphibia > Anura > Dendrobatidae > Phyllobates > Phyllobates terribilis. The sequence goes on along the minus strand of NW_027362762.1, from coordinate 338,481,430 downwards.
CACACTGATGGCACACTGATGGAAAACACTGATGACACCGGTACCAGTTTTTCACATACATGTTTTATACGGTTGTGTGAAGGGAGCCTAAGGCCACGTTCACACGTTCAGTATTTGGTCAGTATTTCACGTCTGTATTTGTAAACCAATATCAGGAGTGGGTAATAAATACAGAAGTAGTGACTATGCTTTTCCTCTGATTGTTCCACTCCTGGTTTTGGCTTCCAAATACTGATGCAAAATACTGAGCAATTACTGAACGTGGCCTAACACTAAGACTGTCACGGAGGCAGTTCTTTTGTTGAGCTAACAATAACAAACAAATGTCCTAACAATAAAATGAATTAAAAATGATGCACAGCATTAATAAATGTGTCTAAAAAGTAAAAATAACATAAAATGCGCCAAAAAACAGATACAAAACAAATTATAAATTCCCTCCTTAGAGTACTTTATATACTGTATGTGACCGGCGGTAACCTTACTGAATTCACCGCTGATGACAGCCGCTGGGTATCGCATTTCTCACACTGTCACGCAGTGGACAGTCGTCGGCTGATGACTACTACTGTTATTAGCATCGCCTGCTCTCGCTGATAGCTATCCAGAAGCGCCAGAGGCAAAGAAGAAGATGGATGTGGATTACTTTGTGGGATCATTTAATTAATAAATGGGTGAGTGAAGGCTAGTGTGGGGGAGTCTTTATTGAAGTAAAAAAAAATTATGTGTGTGTTTATTTATTTTTACAACTGGGTTATTAATGGGGGTGTCTGACTAACACCTCTGTATTACTAACTCCAAAAACAGTTACCCTGATTGCCGCTGAACCAGGGAAATCGAGAAGAACTGGCGCATCAAATATGATGTGCCACTTCTGGGGCGGCTGCAGGCTGATATTTGTAGGTTGGGAATGACCCAATAACGATGGGCATTCCCAACCTATTAATATAAGCCCACAGCTGTCTGCTTTCCCTTAGGTTGCTGTTAAAAATAGGGTGGACCGCACGCCGTTTTTTTCATTTATTTATTACTAATAAATAAATGAAAAATACTAATAAATAAATGAAAAAAACTACGTGGGGTCCCTCCTATTTATAATAACCAGCCAAGGGAAAGCAGACAGCTGTGAGCTGGTCTTCTTCTGGGAAGGGGCCGGGCCAATATCCATGGACCTTCCCAACCTAATAATATCAGCCCCCAGCTATCTGCTTTGTCTTTGCTGGTTATTAAAAATGGGGAGATGCTAAAAAAGTAATGTGGGGTCACCCCTTATTTAATAACCAGCTAAAGCAAATCAGACAGCAGGGGGCCGATATTAATAGGCTGGGAAGGACCATGGATATTTGCCCCTTCCCAGACTAATAACACCAGCCCTCAGCCACCCCAGAAATGGCGCATCCATTAGTTGGCGCTTAGCCTCGGCTCTTCCCGATTGCCCTGGTGCCGTTGCAATTGGGGTAATGGGATCGTGGGGTTGATGGTAGCTGTGTAATGTCCACTGACATCAAGCCCACGGGTTAGTTATGGAGAGATGTCTATCAGACACCCCCATTACTAACCCAGTAAGTAAAAAGAGAAAACACAGCGAAAAAAAATCTTTATTTGAAAAAAACTCCCCAACAATTTCCCTCTTTCCCCTATTTATTAAAAAAAAAATAATCCACAGGGTCCACCGTAATCCATAATATGGAGGTCCCACAACGATACCAGTCTTCTTCATCCAGTCTCTGGAGCTTCGTTCAGAGAATGCAGCTCCATAGACTGGAGAAGCAGCCACTGCCGGGTCTCACAATGAGCTTCGCGAAACCCAGCTGTCGAGAACTGAGGTGAAGTCAGTAAAGTTATCTCAGTTCACAGCGGCCGATTCTCATGAGGGCAGCATGAGTGCCGGACTAATGAGCGACCGCGAGTCCGGCACTCATTAGTCTGGCACTGTCGCTGCCCTCATGAGACCCGTGTGTGTACATAGCAGAGCTGTGTATGTGTATTCAGCAAGACTGAGTTTATGTGTATATAGCAGTAATGTGTGTGTGTGTGTATACATAATAGAGCTATGTGTATGCACTGTGGTGACATCATACTGTTTAATGGGGTCCGTGGGGGTCATCATACGTGTTTATTGTCCGCTCTGTGGTTCAATAAAGTATTGCCACACTGTTTTACCCTCACCCTGTGTTGTCTGAGTAGTGTTACACCCACGGAAGACCCTAGGTCTTCAAAGAACCATTGCCCTTAAACTGAATGACTTGGATCAAACGTTTAGGATATCCTCCCACAAGCTTCTCACAATAGTTGGTCAGAATTTGGGCCCATTCCTCCTGACAAAAATGGTGTAACTGATCCAGGTTTGTAGGTCGCCTTGCTCACACCTGCCTTTTCAGCTTTGTCCATAAATTTTCAATAGGATTGAGATCAGGGCTTTGTGATTGCCACTCCAAAACAAGGATTTTGTTATCCTTAAGCCACTTTGTTACCATTTTGGCAGTATGCTTCAGGTCATTGTCCATTTGGAAGACCCATTTCCGCCCAAGCTTTAACTTCCTGACTGATGTCTTGAGATGTTGCTAAAGTATTGCCACATAATCTTCTTTTCTCAAGATGCTATCTAATTTGTGAAGTGCACCAGTCCCTCCTGCAGCAAAACAACCCCACAACATGATGCTGCCACCCCCATGTTCCACAGTTGGGATGGTGTTCTTAGGCTTCCAAGATTCTCCCTTTTTCCTCCAAACGTAACGATGCCCAAAAAGTTCAATTTTAGTTTCATCAGATCACAGGACATGTCTCCAAAAATTAAGGTCTTAGTTCCTGTGTGCATTTGCAAACATTAATCTGGCTTTTTTTCTTTTGGAGTAATATCTTCTTCCTGGCAGAGTGGCCTTTCAGCCCATGTTGATACAGTACTCATTTTAGTGTGGATATTGACACAATCTTACAAGCTTCCGCCATCGTCTTCACAAGGTCTTTTGCTTTTGTCCTTGGGTTGATATGCACATGTCGGACCAAAGCATGTTCGTCTCTGGGACACAGAACCCATCTCCTTCCTGAGTGGTATGATGGCTGGACATTCCCATTTTGTTTGTACTTGTGTATAATTGTTTGTACAGATGAATGAGACACCTTCAGGTATCTTGAAATGGTACCCAAGGATAAGCCAGACTTGCTAAAGTCCACAATTCTCTTCCTGATATCTTGGCTGATTTCTTTAGGCTTTTCCATGATGCTACACAAAAAAGCAGTATGTTTCAGGTGTCCATTAAAATACATCCACATGTGTGCCTCTAATTAACTCAGATGTTGCTCAGAAGATTCCAAACACGACATCATCATTTGGGCAGTCCAAAATTGTTTAAAGGCATAGTAATCTTAGTGTATGTAAACTTTTGACTTTGCAGTAAGTAATAAAAATGCCTTAAAACATTCTCTCTCTCTCATTATTCTGGCATTTGGCAAATATTAAAAATTACAGTAATTCTAATTGACCTAAAACGGGAAAGGTTTATTCTGATTTCATGTCAGATATTGAGAAAAACATGCAGGTGTGTTTTTATATAGTGTATGTAAACTTCTCATTTCAACTGCATATATAATAACCACAACCTTACTACAAAATAACTCTATCTATGAGGGAAATTTGCAACCTGAAAACAAGGGTAGAGTATACCTTCAGCTTCTGAAGGTAAATTTATATGTAGCAGACTTGTTGCTGAAATGTCTGTGTCTCTCCCGCTCATTTGACTGGGACCTTCAGAAATCTATATGCTTGCTGCAGAAACAACCTCATCTAGATGTATAGAACTAATATTCAGTGGCAGGCATAAGTCGCGTAGATACAGTCATATGAAAAAGTTTGGGCACCCCTATTAATCTTAAGCTTAATGTTTTATAAAAATTGGTGTTTTTGCAACAGCTATTTCAGTTTGATATATGTAATAACTGTTGGACACAGTAATGTTTCTGCCTTGAAATGAGGTTTATTGTACTAACAGAAAATGTGCAATCTGCATTCAAACAAAATTTGACAGGTGCATAAGTATGGGCACCTCACCAGAAAAGTGACATTAATATTTAGTAGATCCTCCTTTTGCAAAAATAACAGCCTCTAGTCGCTTCCTGTAGCTTTTAATGAGTTCTTGGATCCTGTATGAAGGTATTTTTGACCATTCCTCTTTACAAACAATTCCAGTTCAGTTAAGTTTGATGGTCGCCGAGCATGGACAGCCCTCTTCAAATGATCCCACAGATGTTTAATGATATTCAGGTCTGGGGACTGGGATGGCCATTCCAGAACATTGTAATTGTTCCTCTGCATGAATGCCTGAGTAGATTTGGAGCGGTGTTTTGGATCATTGTCTTGCTGAAAGATCCATCCCCTGCGCAACTTCAACTTTGTCACTGATTCTTGAACATTATTGTCAAGAATCTGCTGATACTGAGTGGAATCCATGCGTCCCTCAACTTTAACAAGATTCCCGGTGCCGGCATTGGCCACACAGCCCCAAAGCATGATGGAACCTCCACCAAATTTTACTGTGGGTAGCAAGTGTTTTTCTTGGAATGCTGTGTTTTTTTGCCACCATGCATAACGCCTTTTTGTATGACCAAACAACTCAATCTTGGTTTCATCAGTCCACAGGACCTTCTTCCAAAAAGAAATTGGCTTCTCCAAATGTGCTTTTGCATACCTCAGCCGACTCTGTTTGTGGCGTGCTTGCAGAAACGGCTTCTTTCGCATCACTCTCCCATACAGCTTCTCCTTGTGCAAAGTGCGTTGTATAGTTGACCAATGCACAGTGACACCATCTGCAGCAAGTTGATGCTGCAGCTCTCTGGAGGTGGTCTGAGGATTGTCCTTGACTGATCTCACCATTCTTCTTCTCTGCCTTTCTGATGTTTTTCTTGGCCTGCCACTTCTGGCCTTAACAAGAACTGTCCCTGTGTTCTTCCATTTCCTTACTATGTTCCTCACAGTGGAAACTGACAGGTTAAATCGCTGAGACAGCTTTTTGTATCCTTCCCCTGAACAACTATGCTGAATAATCTTTGTTTTCAGATCATTTGACAGTTGTTTTGAGGAGCCCATGATGCCACTCTTCAGAGGAGATTCAAACAGGAGAACAACTTGCAAGTGGCCACTTTAAGTAGCTTTTCTCATGATTGCATACACCTGGCTATGAAGTTCAAACCTCAATGAGGTTAAAAAACCAAAAAAAGTGCTTTAGTAAGTCAGTAAAAAGTAGGTAGGAGTATTTAAAACAAGAAAATGATAAGGGTGCCCATACTTATGCACCTGTCAAATTTTGTTTGAATGCAGATTGCACATTTTCTGTTAGTACAATAAACCTCATTTCAAGGCAGAAACATTACTGTGTCCAACAGTTATTACATATATCAAACTGAAATAGCTGTTGCAAAAGCACCAATTTTTATAAAACATTAAGCTTAAGATTAATACGGGTGCCCAAACTTTTTCATATAACTGTAGAAGCATGTCGACCCCAATGCAAAATATCAACATGGCCCTATCCCTATTTATATATCACAGGCGGTTAATAATCTCGGTATTCTCATATGGACCAAAGTGACTCATTGAGGCCCCTTTTCCCCATAGACGTCAGGGCCTGGGTGTGACCGAAATCCCTGCATCCATTATGGTTACACCCATGGCAAACATATCTGAAGTTATCTCCCTCAACAATGCTCTATACCAGTTTGCAGTATTGGGTAAAAACATGCATTGATATGGATATAGCATGGATACTTTATTGTTTCCCCTCTTAGATCAATATTATATGGTGTTAGTATTGAATATATTTTATATTCTAAATTACATGAGACAATAGTTCTTACCTCATCAAACACTTTAGAAACAATGTGCTTCTGAAGAATTGGGACATATTTAGCAGAGTGTGGTACAGTTGTTGGCGCCAAGGCATCCATTATAGTAAGCCTCCTTGGAATTAGCCCATAGGTCTTCAGCCAGCGAGATGAAGAAATGTCCAGAGAACTGAAATATAATTTACTTCAATTTACTATACTATAATATTTTGCATATAAAATAATATAAAAAAAAAAAATAGAAAGAGATGTAAAAAAGAGTTTTATAAAGTGCACACCACGCTTACGTTTTAGGTAGTTTCTTCACTTTTTCTTGAACTTTGCTGCCCTCTATAAGGTTCAATTCTGCAATGAAAGTGCAAAGTTGTTTTTGTATATGAATTGTATCATATTTATACATAGACAATTAATCAAATATGTGAGATATAGCTACAAAATAATTTTATTACAAACCGTTCATTATGATAAACAAGTTACTTCATGAAACTGTAAAAATACTCGTAAAGAAGATGCAATACTCTAATGGAATATGGAAAATGCTATTTACCTGCAGATATATGGTTAAACTGCAGGTACAATGCTGCTCAGCAGCCTTACTGAAAGTGCAGCTGCCTGGAGAAAATTGACTTATTTCCTCCCAGGAGTTGCTGGCTTTCAGTCACGGGGACATGTACAGAGCGGTTACAGTCACCACTCACAGCACCGCTAACTATACTGTGCGTGGGCATCTGTAAGCAAGTCTCAATTTGATTGATAGTGCATCTGTGAAAAGTGAGCGGTGACTGTAGCCACTTCGTGAACGCCCCATGAATGAAAGTCAGCAGCTCTCGGAAGGAAATAAGTTAATTTCTCCAAGTAGCCGCACTTTCAGTAAGGTTGACTGACAGCACTGTATCACTTTTTAATTGCAGATTAACCCTACATTTTCAGGTGAATAGAATCTCCTAAAGACCAATATGGTGAGTATAAATATGCCTGCATGTGTCTCAGAACTGCAAACAGACTGATGTGAGCTTCTTAGTTCCATTCAAATTATTATGAATATTTAGGTTTTTATGAACTAAATAGATAGGATAAATATGAAAGTCAAATTTTCGGAGTCGTGATGAAGTGGTGAACATAACGCATTGTCTTACGTCACAAGGCGGTGACCTTAGCACCATCAAATTAAATATAGCTCAGATGGATGATGTTATGCATGCCATGTTTCATATCTATTTAAAGGTTAAATAGTGGTAGGAAACATGACAGTAATATCTCCCGCCTGGGACCTCCAGGGGAAAAGATATTGTATAATTTCGGAATCTCCTAATTTTCTAAGATTGAGACAAATCCCACGGTTTTCTAAAGACTAACCCTGTTGTGAGTCACCAGAGGGGAAGCATGTGGGTGTAACTTGTATTAATAAAAGCAAATGCCAAATTATAATCTTTGTCAGTCCTGGGAGATGCAGTTTACTGTAGTTCCGTCCATTGCCCCCCAAAAATAAGGAGCTCCCCTTCATAAGAAACAGAGCCAACCCTGCGACATCAGGTTTAGCACATTTCTTCTGTTTATCCTTTTTATTTTATGTAATTGTTTATAGGGTATTGTTTTGTCCATTTTGTAATATTTATCGTATATTTTTATAAACACTGCATACTTTTTTCGGATTAAATATATAAAATGTAATAACTTCATTCCTCTTCCTCTATAAACAGCACCCCTAAAGCCATAAGCTACTTGTTAGGTGTCCAATCGGCCTCCATAAATGATTGGTGGTGGCAGCTAGTTTTTCGTGGGTTATTGGGAGGCTTGGCGGTGATCGTACTGGAGTTTATATATATAAATTCCATGCATTAGAATTGGATGTGTATATACTATACGTTCCCTGTGATCTCCCTAATATCTGGCCTAGTAGTGAAAGCATCCGCGGCCTTGTCCATCGATCGTCAGCCAATTTCGTCATTAGCTTGACAATTATAGGTGGCGGAATGTTGGTTGGTGATCATGTGGCAACAGCGGGGAGATATCTGTGGGATCTCCGGGCTGTTCCATGACATGGTGAATATTCATTTTTGCCTCAACTATTTTGAGTAAAACTGAAGATTTTGTAATGAAAGTTATATTACTATCCTAGCTTTTATGTTATTAGTTAAAAAAATGTTCAATACAATTCAGTCTTGTCAACATTTTTGAATAAAATCTAACTTTTCAAAGGGGCTGTACTCATTTATGCTGAGTATTGTATATATTAATATACTTACCTTGTAATGTCTTCACATCCTGTTCCGTCCAGATGTGTCCCGATCCCAGAATTCCAAGCGGCGGAAGTTCGCCGACCGCCATATTGGGACACCCAAGTGATGGGTGTCTCAATATGGAAACCGCTGGCAGTACCAGCCTCTTGCGCGGTACCACCAGCGGAACACCGTCGCACCACACACACACTGTATACGCCGTAAGCACTACACACACACACAAACACACACTGTATACGCCGTATACACCACACACACACACACTGTATATGCCGTATGCACCACACACACACACTGTATACGCCGTATGCACCACACACACACACACTGTATATGCACGACACACACACACTGTATACCCCGTACGCACCACACACACACACTGTATACGCCGTATGCACCACACACACACTGTATACGCCGTACGCACCACACACACACACTGTATACGTCATACGCACCACACACACACACTGTATACGCCATACGCACCACACACACACACTGTATACGGCGTACGTCCCACACACACACGCACATTGTATACGACATATGCACCACACACACACAAACACTGTATACGCCGTACACACCACACACACACACACTGTATACGCCGCCGTACGCACCACATACACACACACTGTATACGCCGTACGCACCACACATACACATACTGTATATGCCGTACGCACCACACACACTGTATACGCCGTATGCACCACCACACCCAATATACGCTGTAAGCACCACACACACTGTGCACGCCATACGCACCATATACACACACACACTGTATACGCCGTACGCACCACACACACACACTGTATACGCCGCACGCACAACACACTGTATAAGTCGTACGCACCACACACATACTGTATACGCCGTACGCACCACAAAGACACAATGTATACGCCGTACGCACTACACACACACACTGTATACGCCGTACGCACCACATACACACACACTGTATACGCCGTACGCACCACCCACACACACTGTATACGCCGTACGCACCACACACACACACTGTATATGCCGTACGCACCACACACACACACTGTACACGCCGTACAAACCACACACACACTGTATATGCTGTACGCATCACACACACTCTGCATACGCCGTACGCACCACACACACTCTGCATACACCGTACGCACCACACACACACTGTATATGCCGTACGCACCACACATACACTGTATATGCCGTACACCCGACACACACACATTGCATACGCCGTATGCACTACACACACACTGTATACGCCGTACGCACCACACACACACTGTATATGCCGTACACCCGACACACACACATTGCATACGCCGTACGCACTACACACACACACACTGTATACGCCGTACGCACCACATACACACACACTGTATACGCCGTACGCACCACACACACACTGTATACGCCGTAAACACAACACACACACTGTATACACCCTACACACCACACACACTGTATACGCCGTATGCACCACACACACACTGTATATGCCGTACGCACCATACACATGCACACACTGTATACGCCGCTGTATGCACCACACACACACACACACTGTATACGCCGTACGCATCACACATACACACTCTATATGTGCGGTAAGCACCACACACACACTCTGTATATGCCATATGCACCACACACACACACACACACAATATACGCCGTACGCACCACCCACACACACTGTATATGCGGTGCGCACCACACACACACTGTATACGCCGTACGCACCACACACACACTGTATACGCCGTACGCACCACACACACACACACACTGTATACGCCGTACGCACGACACACACACTGTATACGCCATACGCAACACACACACACACTGTATACGCCGTACGCACGACACACACACAATGTATACGCTGTACACACTACACACACACACTGTATACGCCGTACGCACAACACACTGTATACGTAGTACGCAACACACACACACTGTATACGCCGTACGCATCACCACACACACTCCGTATATATGCCGTACGCACCATACACACACACACACTGTATATGCCGTACGCACAACACACACACTGTATACACACTACTCACCACACACACACTGTATTCACCGTACGCACCACACACATACACTGTATACGCACGACACACACACTGTCTATGCTGTACGCACCACACACACACACACACACTGTATACGGCGTACGCACCATACACACACACTGTATACGCCGTACGCACCACACACACACACACACTGTATATGCCGCCGTACGCACCACACATACACATACTGTATATGCCGTACGCACCACACATACACTCTGTATACGTGGTATGCACCACACATACACATACTGTATATGCCGTACGCACCACACACACACACTGTATACGCCGTACGCACCACACACACACACACACTGTATAAGCCGCCGTACGCACCACACATACACATACTGTATATGCCGTACGCACCATACACACACACACTGTATACGCCGTACGCACCACACACACACACACACTGTATAAGCCGCCGTACGCACCACACATACACATACTGTATATGCCGTACGCACCACACATACACTCTGTATACGTGGTACGCACCACACATACACGTACTGTATATGCCGTACGCACCACACACACACACTGTATATGCCGTATGCAACACACACACACTGTATACGCCATACGCACCACAGACACACACTGTATACGCCATACGCACCACACACACACTGTATACGCCGTACGCACTACACACACACACTGTATACGCCGTACGCACTACACACACACTGTATACGCCGTACGCACTACACACACACTGTATACGCCGTATGCACCACACACACACTGTATACGCCGTATGCACCACACACACACTGTATACGCCGTATGTACCACACACACTATATACCCCGTATGTACCACACACACTGTTTACGCTGTACGCACCGCACACACACTGTATATGCCGTATGTACCACACACACTGTTTAAGCTGTACGCACCGCACACACACTGTATACGCCGTAAGCACCACACACACACACACACACACTGTATACGCCGTACGCACCACACACACTGTATACACCGTACGCACCATACACACACACACTGTATATGCCGTACGCACCACACACACACTGTATATGCCGTACACACCACACACACACTGTATACGCCGTACGCACCACACACACACACTGTATACGCCGTACGCACGACACACACACTGTATACGCCATAAGCAACACACACACACACTGTATACGCCGTACGCACGACACACACACTGTGTACGCCGTACGCACCACACACACACAATGTATACGCTGTACGCACTACACACACACACTGTATACGCCGTACGCACAACACACTATATACGCAGTACGCAACACCACACACACTCCGTATATGCCGTACGCACCATACACACACACACACTGTATATGCCGTACGCACAACACACACACTATATACACACTACGCACCACACACACACTGTATTCACCGTACGCACCACACACATACACTGTATACGCACGACACACACACTGTCTATGCTGTACGCACCACACACACACACACTGTATACGCCGTACGCACCACATACACACACACACTGTATACGCCGTACGCACCACACACACACTGTATAAGCCGCCGTACGCACCACACATACACATACTGTATATGCCGTATGCACCACACATACACTCTGTATACGTGGTACGCACCACACATACACATACTGTATATGCCGTACGCACCAAACACACACTCTGTATACGTGGTACGCACCACACACGCACTCTGTATATGCCGTACGCACCACACACACACACTGTATATGCCGTATGCACCACCCCCACACTGTATATGCCGTACGCAACACACACACACTGTATACGCCATACGCACCACAGACACACACTGTATACGCCATACGCACCACACATACACTGTATACGCCGTACGCACTACACACACACACTGTATACGCCGTACACACTACACACACACTGTATACGCCGTACGCACCACACACACACACACTGTATATGCCGTACGCACCACACACACTGTATACGCCGTACGCATCATACACACATACACTGTATATGCCGTCCGCGCCACACACACACACTGTATACGCCGTACACACACACAGTGTATACACCGTACGCACCACACACACACTGTATACGCCGTATGCACCAAACACACACACTGTATAGGCCGTGCACACCACACACACACACTGTGTACGCCGTACGCACCACACACACTGTATACGCCATACGCACGAACATACACACACTGTATACGCCGTACGCACTACTCACATACACACTGCATACGCCGTACGCACCACACACACACTGTATACGCCGTACGAACCACCACATACATACACACACTGTACACGCCGCACGCACCACACACACACACTGTATACACTGTATATGCCGCACGCACCACACACACACACTGTATACGCCGTACGCACCACATACACACACACACTGTATATGCCGTACACACCACACTGTATACGCCGTACGCACCACACACACTGTATACGCCATACGTACCACACACACTGTATACGCCGTACGCACTACATACATACACACACTGTATATGCCTTACACACACACTGTATACGCCGTACGCACCACACACACACTGTATACGTCGTACGCACCAACACACACACACACTCTGTCTACGCCGTACGCACCACACACACACTGTATATGCCGTACACACCACACACACACTTTATACGCTGTATGCACCACCACACACTCTGTATACGCTGTACACACCATACACACACTGTATACGTCGTACGCATCACCACACACACACACACTGTATACGCCGTACGCACCACACACACTGTATACGCCGTACGCACCACACACACACTGTATATGCCGTACGCACCACACACACACACTCTGTATATGCCGTATGCATCACCACACACACACTGTATACGCCGTACACACCACACACACTGTATACGCCGTACACACCACACACACACACACTGTATACGCCGTATGCACCACACACACACTGTATACGCCGTACGCACCACACACACACACACACACACACTCTGTATACGCCGTACGTACGTTTTGTCCTTATGTGGATACAATGTAAATTAAAGCTCCTTTGTCATAAATTTTTCCATGTTAATAAAATGTTACCTTTACCTACTTTGCTTTAATTTTAACACAGGGGGAGGGGTGAGTGCACATAGGAAAGAGGACACACGGGGGGAGACAGCTCAAACGAGAGAACACCTGAGGGAAGAAGACAGCACAGGGGTGGAGAGAGAGAGCAAACAAGGGGGAGAGCACATGGGGTACACAGGTCAAAGAAGAGATCACATGAGAGGAGAAGACAGCAGATGGGGGAGAGAGAAAGTGCACAGGGGGGAGAGAGACAGAGCACAGGGGGGAGACAGCTCAAACAGGACAGCACATGAAGGGAGAACACAGCACAGGAAGGAGAGAGACAGCAGACAAGGGGGAGAGCATATGGGGTACACAGGTCAAAGAAGAGATCACATGAGAGGAGAAGACAGCAGATGGGGGAGAGAGAAAGAGCACAGGGGGGATTGGGATAGAGCACAGGGGAAAAAGAGACAGAGCACAGGGGGGAGACAGCTCAAACGGGACAGCACTTGAGGGGAGAACACAGCACACGAAGGAGAGAGACAGCAGACAAGGGGGAGAGCACATGGGGTACACAGGTCAAAGAAGAGATCACATGAGAGGAGAAGACAGCAGATGGGGGAGAGAGAAAGAGCACAGGGGGGATTGGGATAGAGCACAGGGGAAAAAGAGACAGAGCACAGGGGGGAGACAGCTCAAACGGGACAGCACTTGAGGGGAGAACACAGCACAGGAAGGAGAGAGACAGCAGACAAGGGGGATAGCACATGGGGTAGACAGGTCAAAGAAGAGAGCACAGACGGGAGAACTCGGCACATGGGGGAAAGAGAGAGTGGACAGGTGAGTGAGCACATGGGGGGAGAGATTCTCAACGCTGCAAAGCCTGCCCCCATCGTGACATTACCGCCCTCCCGATGTGATAGCATCGGGCCTCCATCTAGTATATTTGTAAATATCAATGTTCTGTTTTATCAGAGGTTTATCTTATTGTTGGTGGAACAATGTAACAAAAAAAAAGATTATACAAAGAGAAATCATTAACGCAACCTCTGTCCATGTGTTGAATTTGTTGTGTTTATCGATATAGATGTCATAGAAGGGGGGGTCCACCATTCTACACTCATCTATAAGCCAGAACAACAAAGCAGAACAAATTTGTGCAGGATCAAGCAGTCCGCATGTGATAATCATTCTTCCACCACAGGATAAATGTCTGATTGGTCAAGGCTTCCCCTGCCTAATTTAGCTTATCGCAGTGGTGGCTGCTCCCTGATGAGATAAGCCCTTTATAAAGGAAAGTTCAAAAGATGTCATTCTAATTCACACTGCAGAACTTGTCTTCATAAATCTGTTCCTCCTTTTCACGCACTATTCTAAGTTTAGCTGCATGTAATATATTATATATCATATATGTGCTACACATCTGTTCTCATTTGCCTAACTTATACTGCATTATATCCCCAACTTGCTCAGTACTACATAGTGTCAATCACCTGCGTTGTCCACCCCTCCTGTATAGCTGAAGTGTTAGCACTGTAAGCCCTGTGGCAAGACGACTCACTCGGCTGCAATAAGAAGTAGACACAGGAACGGTTTCGTCTGCAGGTTTATTATGTCAGCATAAAGCACTGCAGACTTCAGCAAAAATAAACTCAGCCTTGCTGGCATAAAGGTAAAACAAAAGACAAATAGTAACACAGTCCATACGTGTGCGGGTTCGCCCTGCACCAATTTACAGCACCTTCAATTACTCTCTGAGCTGAAGTTACGCAGCCTGGAGACTTGTTTCTCCAGACTCAGACTAACCAACACAGAAAAAAAACAAGACTGAGCATTTAAACTTGCTCAGCTACACCCTGAGGGGAGGTAGCGTGAATGGCTTCCCACCCTCTTTGCCATTCACACACCCTTTAAGTGAGTTAACCCCCAGCATATAACATGCTGGCAGAAAGTTTGTAGGTTTCAGTTCACACAGGCTAGCAGCAGGAGTGACACATACCTCCCCTCGTATATAACACCAGTGACTCTGTCACAGCCCTCAATACGCTATATAGACATATTAACAAATCTATGTTTGGGAGTTTGTTTGATTAAACAGTTTTTTTTATCTACCATTAATAGTCTGCATAATAAATCTGGCAGAATAGTTTTATGCTCACATGTCCTGAAGAGCAGAAGAACCAAATGTATTATATTTTTCTCTATTAGTGCCAAGGATCAGAAACTTCACTGCTTGAAACTAGAGAATATTAGTCGGTACAGTTTCAATGACTGGGTATTTATGTATGGAGTTCAGACATATTTTGCCCTTCAGTTGACACATAGTTTACCTTTAAGGACAGATGCCGTTTTCTTGTCCATATTGAGAAACAACTCTTTGGATTCAGATGGTATATGTAAATCTATCGCACTCTCAGACAGTCTCACTCCGTGGCTCAGAGCCCTCAGAAGGCTGGACCTTGTTTGCTCTGTTAGGGAACCCAACATGTAGTTGGAGACAAATAATAGAGTCAAAATAGTCAAACTGATCCTAAAATCTTACTAGTAACTTAAAGGGAATCTGTCAGTAAGATCACCCCAGTTCCCAAAAAAGCTCCCCATATATATAGATGTGCAGGTCTTTAAAATGTAATTCCTTTGAGACCTTTATATCTTCTACCTGTTTCAGCATTCCTGAGTAATAAACATTTTAATTTATATGCAAATGAGGCAATAAGCGCTCTTTGCATGACAGAGCACTTAAGAATCCACTGCCTCTCCAGATTGTTTCCCCACTCAGCACCAGCCTCTTTAGCTTGATTGATAGCTCACTATCTGTGTGACATCAGGCGCCAGGCAAGGAAATCAGACAGTGAACTGTCAAAAAAGCTAAGGCTGTTGAGCAGGGAAACAACCTGTCAATAAAGCTAAGTCTGTTGAAGAGGGAAACAACCTAGGGAGGCAGAAGGTCCTTAAGTGCACTGTTACACACATAGAACTTAAAACCTCATTTGCATATGAACTAAAATGCTAATTACTGGGAAATGCAGCAACAGATTGAGATGTAAATCCATTGGCCACTTGTAAGACCTGCATGCTGATATATAAGGTTTAGGAGAGTTAGGGGAGTTTGATCTTACTGACAGATTTCCTTTAAGAACCGAAAAGAAAAACGTTAAACCATTGTATATGGTGTCCTGAGGAAGGAGTTGGTGGACTCTGAAATGCGTAGACAAATAAATCTACATTTTATTCCTTGCTACTGGTTTATTGTGACTCCAGAGAGCGCAGAACAACTTCCATTCCCAGCATCTATTTCATATCTGGAGCGTCTGCTCCAAAATGCCCCCCTCATCAAGAACGGCAAGAGAATCGCTGGTCTTGATGAATCGCCCCCAGAGACTTTACTAGAAAACAGATGTAGATAGATTGTCCCATTTCAAAAAACTTTTGCCCACAGGCACAGATAGGTGTGAAAAATCAAAACAAGCTACACTTACCCTCCCTGGGGTAACTGGGGGCTTTTTTAAACTCATAGCTCCTGGTCTTTCAGGAGGAGTTTTCAGCAAAACTACTTATTACCAGCAGAGGTGTGATTACAATGACAGGTGACACCTCTATACAAAGTTGATAAAACAGAATCCACCAATCATTATAGGTGATGTCACAACTGCCCCTATTCCCCTTCCCAATCACCTTTGCACAGGCTCATTATACACTTCAGTACAAAATATAGGGTCAGGATCCAACCATTGTGGCAAAGTACATGTATTATTTCCTGAAACAATGGGAAGTTAAAATCTAAAAAAGCCCCAGTGGCCTGTGTGAAAATTGCAAGATTTTTTTTTCTTTTTAATACAGATTGTGAAATGTAAAAATAAATTGCCAAGAATTAAGAAAAATGCATTTAACACCAGAACCTGATTAAAACAATGTCATTTTCTGATGACACATTATCTTTAAATACTTTTTTGTGAAGCAATATTGAGTTGCTGAGTGGCTTTACCTGCATGCCGCTTCTTCTTTCTCTTGTGGAGCCATGGAGGACTCAAACTTGACCCATGCAGCAATGATGATGAATTTGAAGATCTGAGTTCATGTGCAGACTGCATCCTTGTATGATTTTGTTTCTGGAATGTCCTGAAGTGTACAATGAAAGACTCTTATATTTACACCTGGTGTAGTCCAGCATCCAGCCTTGTTTACTCCTATCTATAATTTTTGGATTTGGTATTTCAACTTACTTGGTCCGTGAAAAAGATATATCTTTGTTCCTTGTTAGGCAGTAGATAGAAAAATATTTAGATTTGAGAGTCCTCAGTGGTTGATACCTTTTAATGGCTAACTGAAAAGATGGTAACAAATTGCAAGCTTTCGAGACTACTCATGAAGAGACCTGAGTAGTCTCAAAAGTTTGCAATTTGTTACCTTTTCCATTAGCCATTAAAAGGTATCAACCACTAAAGACTCTAAAATCTAAATATTTTTCAACTTACTTGGTCATGATGGTGGCATAAATATGTTCTACATGGTATGATATCCAGAATGTACCTGAACTAATACAACCATGCATGCTTTATGAAAAGGCTTGATCCAAAATAACATTACCAAGAATTACCTTTGTGGAAGATCAGTGTCTCCATTACGGTACCAGTCTAACATCAAACATTCTGTATGAAGTTTTTTTATTTTTTCAAATGTAGATTGTCCCTCTTCAATCTCATTTAATAGTAACTGTATGTCTTCACTCTGCAAAAGTTTACTGTGTGAACAACCCTTAGAAACTTATGTAATGTAACTCAATTATAATAATATGGTAAGGAATGATCGTTCTCTCAGTTACATCACAATTCAACACTTTCTTGACTTGGTGGGTGTTCTCCCCGCAGCTCCAGGTCTTCAATGATCAATAGAGGGAACTTTTATTGCTGTACTTTAACATGCCTCTGCAGAAAAATCATGGCAAATCTCTAAGATCTACACTTTTTGAAAGATGGAAACTGACTACAGGACACCCCTTGATCCTTAGAATAAAGGGTTTGTCACTGCACAGAGGTTCTATCGCCTGCAGGAATACATCATGTTTCTTGCACTGCAAAGCCAGTGCTGGATCCTCTCCAACGAAGCACTGGTGAGGGTCCCGGCAGATAGGCATTCTATCTTTTCTGTAATGGGAAAATAACTTTAAATCTTAACACCTCAACTGCAATATGTTTCCATGGAAAGTAAAAAGATAGAGATTAGGGATAGCCTAGGACATCCCTAAAGCAGAGATTACAATGTGCTCAAAAAAAGCAGGGAGGTTCTGGAGCTGTCAGATTATGTATCGGTCTCAGCTGCAATGGCAGAGAGAAGTTGGCTTATGCAATGTTCACACAATCAGTATTTGGTCAGTATTTTGCATCAGTATTTGTAAGCTAAAACCAGGAGTGGGTGATAAATACAGAAGTGGTGACGTGTTTCTACTATACTTTTTCCTCTGATTGCTCCACTCCTTATTTTGGCTTACAAATACTGGTGTAAAATACTGACCAAATATTGAAAGTGTGTACGTGGCCTTAGTCCAAAACTCAGAACATTAATCAGCTCTTCCATGGTTGTCTAAATTCAGCTGCAAAATATATATTTTTTATCTATTTATACATTATAATGAAAAATGTAAAAATGATATACTAACAAAAAATAAAATCGATTTCTTATCCTCAACTATGAGTACCTTATGTCTGTGGACACTTACCACAAAAGGTTGAGGAGCGTCAGGGTCCTTAAGGTAACTGCTGTAAGTGTGAAAACGGCCACCAGTCTTGCTGGAAATCTCATATAAGAAGCTGTTTGCTTCCGTGTCATCACAGTTGAATGAAATTGTGTGGATAGGTATTTGATTTATAATAGTAACTTGATTAAGAATTGTGTCAGTAGGCTGTAAGAGGGCAAAAATATTTCTGGTTAAAAAAAATGTATCCAAAATTTGTGGTAATTGATAAAACAAGATTTATATTCTGCTATGGGTTTTTCATTGGCTGGTAGAGTTCCCAATATATAGGATATGTTTCATGCAGGTCCCACTGATGAGATCCTCCTAACCAATCACAAGAGATTCATTTTTAGCCTGACACAGAAAAAAAATGGTAATGATTCACTCAAGGCTTGTTCAAACGCTGCGTTTTTGCCATGTTTAACCTGTGCCTTTTACTATGGAGAAAAAGCAATGTTTTACTGCACCAGCAAAGTGAATGAGATTTCTGAAATTTCATGCATATGCTGCTTATTTTATATGCTGCATTTTTGCAGCATTTTCACTCATTCAAATTCATGCAAAAATGTGGTAAAATGCACAGCTTTTTTCTTGCCAACACTGTTTTTTTTCCTGCAGCAAAAAACTGTTGCAAATACTCAATGCATGCATATAGCCTAAGCATTCAGGCAGGACATGTATATATATATATATATATATATATATATATATATACACACCAGTCCCAGTGTCTCCTATGTGATGGATATACACCAGTCCCAGTGTATCCTATGTGATGTATACAGCAGGTTTTGTGTCTCCTATTTGATGTATACAGCAGCCTCAGTATCTCTTATTCAATGTATATACACCAGTCCCATTGTATTCTATGTGATGTACTGTATATACACCAGCCTGAGTGTTTTCTATGTGATGCATTTGCAGCAGTCTCAGTGTATCCTATGTATATATACCAGTCCAAGGGTATCCTACAAGATTTGTACAGTAGTTTTGGTGTCTCTTATGCAATGTATACTGCAGTCTCGGTGTCTCCTATGTGATCTATACAACTGAGTCTCAGTGTATCCTATGTGATGTATTCAACAATCTCAGCATATCCTATGTGATGTACAGCAGCCTCAGTGTATCCTATGTGATGTATATACATCAGTCCCTTTGTATCCTATGAGATGTATACAGCATTCTCAGTGTATCCTATGTGATGTCTTCAGCAGTATTGGTTTCTCCTATGTGATGTATACTGCAGACCTCCCACTGCTTCAGATCTGTAAACGACACATGAGTAGTTATAAATTTCATACTTTGAGGAGACATGCATTTAACTATAGATCTGCTTTCAGAACAACTTGCTGTGATCAGTTTTTTTACAAAACTTATTGCCAAGAGTCGACTGCACTACAGACTGAACGACGCAAACCTGGAAAATCAATTGAGTAGCATCATTAATACCACCTAACATCACACACCACACCCAAGAGAAACAGCTCCAGCCATTACATTTGGAGCGAGATACTTTAAATTTTTGACCAAATATAGAAGCAAATTTTTAAATTAAGTTTTTTAAATTTGAAAGCCTGCAAATAATGGTATAAATATCCAAATGGCCCACGGCAGAAAAAAGTTTGCCACCCCTGGGCTAGAAAGAGGTGGCTAGGATATTAGGCGTTAACCCCTCCCGTTGAATATAACTATTGTGCACACACGGCCAGGGTCTGGACAGGCATTAGCGGCCAAGCGCCATGAAAACCAGCTACACACTATGTAAAATAAAAGCTCTGATTGCAGGAGAATGAAAGCAGATACAAAAAAACAAGTCAATTGCAAACTTCCTTATTTTCATGCTATTTAACTAAAACAATTTAATAACTTGAGAATACCCGTTTAAGTCTGTCTGTTTGTATCTGATATTTCTACAATTACATATAGCTGCATTGTTAGTACCTGATTGGGTCTTCCATCAGTGAGTAGGTAAACTGCTTGTGTATTACTGTCAGTGAGTGCAACCTGGAGTGCCTTCAATGTATTTGTTGAACTGCCAACCTTTGAATAAAAAGATAAACCAATTACTGTCACAATATTTTAGTCTTAATAAACTGATAACATTGACTTTAAACCAGAAAATAATGTAATTAGAGATGAGCGGTGTTCGACTTGAACTGTTCGCCAATCTCAAATTCGAGCTGTTTTGGGCGGTGTTCGAGCCGTTCGGCGAACACGAACGATTTGAAAAAAATTCGGCTGTTCGAGGTTATGTTCGATAACTGTTCGTGCACCAAAATCATAACTGGATTTTTTCTCAGTAATGATGAAAATTAATGTTAATACGCAGTTTGAGTGTTCAGAGGGGCGGGGGGAGGGGCAGGGGATGGATCTCTGCAGGAATAATGAAGATCTCCATTTTTTTTTCTCTTTCCCGCATTTACAGTGGGGAGGTGCAATCTGTCAGCCTATCAGCAGCGCACACACAGAGCGAAGTGCTTTTTTTCACATAAGCAAGGGCATGTGTCATTGGCAGTGTATGTCACATGTCCTTGCCCTATAAGACCCAGCCATTTTCCCCGTCGCCACCATTTTCTCACTGCTGCAGCTGCGTGTTAGACGGCACCGCTGTTGCTGTGTGCGCTATACCTTGTTAATTTCAAGCCAATTTTCGCACAAATCTACAGATAGCTTGGGAGTAGGGAATAGTTGTGATTGCAGTCCTTTTAAGGACTAGGTTACAGCATTTCCTACGACTTTTATAAGGCAGGTCTGTGCTCTTAAATAGATAGGTTGTGGGAGTAAAGACTAATTGTAATTGCAGTCCTTTTCAGGACTAAGTTAGATCAATTCCTATCAGGCAGGTCTGTGCCAGTGCTGTGCAAGTTTTTTTCACAGCATTTGGCTAAATCTAGCAAAGCTAATCCTTTTTGGCCTATTGCAGAGTGTGTTAGTCAGTGGAGTAGCCTATCTGTGTTGCAAGATATACCACCTGTGTATAGAATACCAATTTTTTTACTGCACCTAGTGAAGTAAAACCTTTTGGGCATAGCATCATTCTATTAGTCCATCTATACTGACCTCCATAAGGTTGCAAATTGAATATAATTTTTTTCTGCATCTACCTCTGAAAAAATATTTGGGCTTCTAGCTGTGTGTGAGACTTGTTCTATTAGTCCATCTATACTGACCTCCATCAGGTTGCAAATTGAATATAATTTTTTTCTGCATCTAGCTCTGAAAAAATATTTGGCCTTCTAGCAGTGTGCGGGACTTGTTCTATTAGTCCATCTATACTGACCTCCGTCAGGTTGCAAATTGAATATAATTTTTTTCTGCATCTAGCTCTGAAAAAATATTTGGCCTTCTAGCAGTGTGTGGGACTTGTTCTATTAGTCCATCTATACTGACCTCCATCAGGTTGCAAATTGAATATAATTTTTTTCTGCATCTAGCTCTGAAAAAATATTTGGCCTTCTAGCAGTGTGTGGGACTTGTTCTATTAGTCCATCTATACTGACCTCCATCACGTTGCAAATTGAATATAATTTTTTTCTGCATCTAGCTCTGAAAAAATATTTGGGTTTCTTGCTGTGAGTGGGACTTGTTCTATTAGTCCATCTATACTGACCTCCATCAGGTTGCAAACTGAATATAATTTTTTTATGCATCTACCTCTGAAAAAATATTTGGGCTTCTAGCTGTGTGTGGGACTTGTTCTATTAGTCCATCTATACTGACCTCCATCAGGTTGCAAATTGAATATAATTTTTTTCTGCATCTACCTCTGAAAAAAAATTTGGGCTTCTAGCAGTTTGTGGGAGTTGTTCTATTAGTCCATCTATACTGACCTCCATCAGGTTGCAAATTGAATATAACTATTTTTCTGCATCTAGCTCTGAAAAAATATTTGGCCTTCTAGCAGTGTGTGGGACTTGTTCTATTAGTTCATCTATACTGACCTCCATCAGGTTGCAAATTGAATATAATATTTTTCTGCATCTAGCTCTGAAAAAATATTTGGCCTTCTAGCAGTGTGTGGGACTTGTTCTATTAGTCCATCTATACTGACCTCCATCAGGTTGCAAATTGAATATAATTTTTTTCTGCATCTAGCTCTGAAAAAATATTTGGCCTTCTAGCAGTGTGTGGGACTTGTTCTATTAGTCCATCTATACTGACCTCCATCAGGTTGCAAATTGAATATAATTTTTTTCTGCATCTACCTCTGAAAAAATATTTGGGCTTCTAGCTGTGTGTGGGACTTGATCTATTAGTCCATCTATACTGACCTCCATCAGGTTGCAAATTGAATACCATTTTTTTCTGCATCTAGCTCTGAAAAAAATTTTGGCCTTCTAGTAGTGTGTGGGACTTGTTCTATTAGTCCATCTATACTGACCTCCATCAGGTTGCAAATTGAATATAATATTTTTCTGCATCTAGCTCTGAAAAAATATTTGGGCTTCTAGCAGTGTGTGGGACTTGATATATTAGTCCATCTATACTGACCTCCATCAGGTTGCAAATTGAATATAATTTTTTTCTGCATCTAGCTCTGAAAAAATATTTGGCCTTCTAGCAGTGTGTGGGACTTGTTCTATTAGTCCATCTATACTGACCTCCATCACGTTGCAAATTGAATATAATTTTTTTCTGCATCTAGCGCTGAAAAAATATTTGGCCTTCTAGCAGTGTGTGGGACTTGTTCTATTAGTCCATCTATACTGACCTCCATCAGGTTGCAAATTGAATATAATTTTTTTCTGCATCTAGCTCTGAAAAAATATTTGGCCTTCTTGCAGTGTGTGGGACTTGTTCTATTAGTCCATCTATACTGACCTCCATCACGTTGCAAATTGAATATAATTTTTTTCTGCATCTAGCTCTGAAAAAATATTTGGGTTTCTTGCTGTGAGTGGGACTTGTTCTATTAGTCCATCTATACTGACCTCCATCAGGTTGCAAACTGAATATAATTTTTTTATGCATCTACCTCTGAAAAAATATTTGGGCTTCTAGCTGTGTGTGGGACTTGTTCTATTAGTCCATCTATACTGACCTCCATCAGGTTGCAAATTGAATATAATATTTTTCTGCATCTAGCTCTGAAAAAATATTTGGCCTTCTAGCAGTGTGTGGGACTTGTTCTATTAGTCCATCTATACTGACCTCCATCAGGTTGCAAATTGAATATAATATTTTTCTGCATCTAGCTCTGAAAAAATATTTGGCCTTCTAGCAGTGTGTGGGACTTGTTCTATTAGTCCATCTATACTGACCTCCATCAGGTTGCAAATTGAATATAATATTTTTCTGCATCTAGCTCTGAAAAAATATTTGGGCTTCTAGCAGTGTGTGGGACTTGTTCTATTAGTCCATCTATACTGACCTCCATCAGGTTGCAAATTGAATATACTATTTTTCTGCATCTAGCTCTGAAAAAATATTTGGGCTTCTAGCAGTGTGTGGGACTTGTTCTATTAGTCCATCTATACTGACCTCCATCACGTTGCAAATTCAATATAATTTTTTTCTGCATCTAGCTCTGAAAAAATATTTGGGCTTCTAGCTGTGTGTGGGACTTGTTCTATTAGTCCATCTATACTGACCTCCATCAGGTTGCAAACTGAATATAATTTTTTTCTGCATCTACCTCTGAAAAAAAATTTGGGCTTCTAGCAGTTTGTGGGAGTTGTTCTATTAGTCCATCTATACTGACCTCCATCAGGTTGCAAATTGAATATAACTATTTTTCTGCATCTAGCTCTGAAAAAATATTTGGCCTTCTAGCTGTGTGTGGGACTTGTTCTATTAGTTCATCTATACTGACCTCCATCAGGTTGCAAATTGAATATAATATTTTTCTGCATCTAGCTCTGAAAAAATATTTGGCCTTCTAGCAGTGTGTGGGACTTGTTCTATTAGTCCATCTATACTGACCTCCATCAGGTTGCAAATTGAATATAATATTTTTCTGCATCTAGCTCTGAAAAAATATTTGGCCTTCTAGCAGTGTGTGGGACTTGTTCTATTAGTCCATCTATACTGACCTCCATCAGGTTGCAAATTGAATATAATTTTTTTCTGCATCTACCTCTGAAAAAATATTTGGGCTTCTAGCTGTGTGTGGGACTTGTTCTATTAGTCCATCTATACTGACCTCCATCAGGTTGCAAATTGAATATCATTTTTTTCTGCATCTAGCTCTGAAAAAAAATTTGGCCTTCTAGTAGTGTGTGGGACTTGTTCTATTAGTCCATCTATACTGACCTCCATCAGGTTGCAAATTGAATATAATATTTTTCTGCATCTAGCTCTGAAAAAATATTTGTGCTTCTAGCAGTGTGTGGGACTTGTTCTATTAGTCCATCTATACTGACCTCCATCAGGTTGCAAATTGAATATAATTTTTTTCTGCATCTAGCTCTGAAAAAATATTTGGCCTTCTAGCAGTGTGTGGGACTTGTTCTATTAGTCCATCTATACTGACCTCCATCACGTTGCAAATTGAATATAATTTTTTTCTGCATCTAGCTCTGAAAAAATATTTGGCCTTCTAGCAGTGTGTGGAACTTGTTCTATTAGTCCATCTATACTGACCTCCATCAGGTTGCAAATTGAATATAATTTTTTTCTGCATCTAGCTCTGAAAAAATATTTGGCCTTCTAGCAGTGTGTGGGACTTGTTCTATTAGTCCATCTATACTGACCTCCATCAGGTTGCAAATTGAATATAATTTTTTTCTGCATCTAGCTCTGAAAAAATATTTGGGCTTCTAGCTGTATGTGGGACTTGTTCTATTAGTCCATCTATACTGACCTCCATCAGGTTGCAAACTGAATATAATTTTTTTCTGCATCTACCTCTGAAAAAATATTTGGGCTTCTAGCTGTGTGTGGGACTTGTTCTATTAGTCCATCTATACTGACCTCCATCAGGTTGCAAATTGAATATAATATTTTTCTGCATCTAGCTCTGAAAAAATATTTGGCCTTCTAGCAGTGTGTGGGACTTGTTCTATTAGTCCATCTATACTGACCTCCATCAGATTGCAAATTGAATATAATTTTTTTCTGCATCTAGCTCTGAAAAAATATTTGGCCTTCTAGCAGTGTGTGGGACTTGTTCTATTAGTCCATCTATACTGACCTCCATCAGGTTGCAAATTGTATACAATATTTTTCTGCATCTAGCTCTGAAAAAATAATTGGGCTTCTAGCAGTGTGTGGGACTTGTTCTATTAGTCCATCTATACTGACCTCCATCAGGTTGCAAATTGAATATAATTTTTTTCTGCATCTAGCTCTGAAAAAATATTTGGCCTTCTAGCAGTGTGTGGGACTTGTTCTATTAGTCCATCTATACTGACCTCCATCAGGTTGCAAATTGAATATAATATTTTTCTGCATCTAGCTCTGAAAAAATATTTGGCCTTCTAGCAGTGTGTGGGACTTGTTCTATTAGTCCATCTATACTGACCTCCATCAGGTTGCAAATTGAATATAATATTTTTCTGCATCTAGCTCTGAAAAAATATTTGGGCTTCTAGCAGTGTGTGGGACTTGTTCTATTAGTCCATCTATACTGACCTCCATCAGGTTGCAAATTGAATATACTATTTTTCTGCATCTAGCTCTGAAAAAATATTTGGGCTTCTAGCAGTGTGTGGGACTTGTTCTATTAGTCCATCTATACTGACCTCCATCACGTTGCAAATTCAATATAATTTTTTTCTGCATCTAGCTCTGAAAAAATATTTGGGCTTCTAGCTGTGTGTGGGACTTGTTCTATTAGTCCATCTATACTGACCTCCATCAGGTTGCAAACTGAATATAATTTTTTTCTGCATCTACCTCTGAAAAAAAATTTGGGCTTCTAGCAGTTTGTGGGAGTTGTTCTATTAGTCCATCTATACTGACCTCCATCAGGTTGCAAATTGAATATAACTATTTTTCTGCATCTAGCTCTGAAAAAATATTTGGCCTTCTAGCTGTGTGTGGGACTTGTTCTATTAGTTCATCTATACTGACCTCCATCAGGTTGCAAATTGAATATAATATTTTTCTGCATCTAGCTCTGAAAAAATATTTGGCCTTCTAGCAGTGTGTGGGACTTGTTCTATTAGTCCATCTATACTGACCTCCATCAGGTTGCAAATTGAATATAATATTTTTCTGCATCTAGCTCTGAAAAAATATTTGGCCTTCTAGCAGTGTGTGGGACTTGTTCTATTAGTCCATCTATACTGACCTCCATCAGGTTGCAAATTGAATATAATTTTTTTCTGCATCTACCTCTGAAAAAATATTTGGGCTTCTAGCTGTGTGTGGGACTTGTTCTATTAGTCCATCTATACTGACCTCCATCAGGTTGCAAATTGAATATCATTTTTTTCTGCATCTAGCTCTGAAAAAAAATTTGGCCTTCTAGTAGTGTGTGGGACTTGTTCTATTAGTCCATCTATACTGACCTCCATCAGGTTGCAAATTGAATATAATATTTTTCTGCATCTAGCTCTGAAAAAATATTTGTGCTTCTAGCAGTGTGTGGGACTTGTTCTATTAGTCCATCTATACTGACCTCCATCAGGTTGCAAATTGAATATAATTTTTTTCTGCATCTAGCTCTGAAAAAATATTTGGCCTTCTAGCAGTGTGTGGGACTTGTTCTATTAGTCCATCTATACTGACCTCCATCACGTTGCAAATTGAATATAATTTTTTTCTGCATCTAGCTCTGAAAAAATATTTGGCCTTCTAGCAGTGTGTGGAACTTGTTCTATTAGTCCATCTATACTGACCTCCATCAGGTTGCAAATTGAATATAATTTTTTTCTGCATCTAGCTCTGAAAAAATATTTGGCCTTCTAGCAGTGTGTGGGACTTGTTCTATTAGTCCATCTATACTGACCTCCATCAGGTTGCAAATTGAATATAATTTTTTTCTGCATCTAGCTCTGAAAAAATATTTGGGCTTCTAGCTGTATGTGGGACTTGTTCTATTAGTCCATCTATACTGACCTCCATCAGGTTGCAAACTGAATATAATTTTTTTCTGCATCTACCTCTGAAAAAATATTTGGGCTTCTAGCTGTGTGTGGGACTTGTTCTATTAGTCCATCTATACTGACCTCCATCAGGTTGCAAATTGAATATAATATTTTTCTGCATCTAGCTCTGAAAAAATATTTGGCCTTCTAGCAGTGTGTGGGACTTGTTCTATTAGTCCATCTATACTGACCTCCATCAGATTGCAAATTGAATATAATTTTTTTCTGCATCTAGCTCTGAAAAAATATTTGGCCTTCTAGCAGTGTGTGGGACTTGTTCTATTAGTCCATCTATACTGACCTCCATCAGGTTGCAAATTGTATACAATATTTTTCTGCATCTAGCTCTGAAAAAATAATTGGGCTTCTAGCAGTGTGTGGGACTTGTTCTATTAGTCCATCTATACTGACCTCCATCAGGTTGCAAATTGAATATAATTTTTTTCTGCATCTAGCTCTGAAAAAATATTTGGCCTTCTAGCAGTGTGTGGGACTTGTTCTATTAGTCCATCTATACTGATCTCCATCAGGTTACAAACTGAATATAATTTTTTTCTGCATCTAACCCAGACAATAGTTTTGGCCTAATACCACAATTTGGCCACTCAGCTCTGCTCGGTTCCCATCCATTGTTTTTTTTGTGCCAACAACTCCAGAGTTGTGAATTAGTTAACCACCAAAATGAGTGGAAAAAGGCCTGCTGCTGGTGGAAAGGGGAATAGGCGTGTTGGGAAGGGGAAAAAAGGTTGTGTCCATGGAGTAGGTGTTAAAGCAACAGTAACATCTGCAGAAGAAAGACCATCTTCCAGCAAAACTAAAATGTCTACTTCTTTTAGTGGACAATGTGATAAGATCCCTTTCTTACGGCCACGCCAATCGCTGCAAATTCCAGATGAGGCACAAAAACAGCAGGTGCTTCAACGGATATCAAGTGCTCCTTTAAGTGGGCTCTCCTCCACATCAACTTCAACATCACAAATACTCCAGTCCTCAGAGGTGTCACCCCAATCGCACTTGCTTCTTCACAGCTCCCAAATCTCCAGCTGCCCGTCTGAGTATGAGGTAGAACAGATGGTTGAGTCTGCAGAGCTGTTTACTCATACTATAGCCTGGGAATCAGAGGTCGGCTCCAGCGCTTCTGTGAATCCAGACGAGGAAATGATCTGCACTGATGCCCAGAATCTTTATGAGTCGGATCCAGGACCAGACGCAGAAGGTTCTGACCATAATGTAGACCCTCATTCCCAAACTGTAACTCCTGTTGGTGGAGACAATGAGGAAGACGATGATGAGACTCAAATACCTGATTGGAGCGACAACTTTAGTTTTTTGTCAGGGCAGGAACAGGTTGGCTCTGAGGACGACGGGTGTGATAACACACAGGGTGATGATGATGAGGTTGGAGATCCCACTTACTGTCAACCCACAGTCAGCCAAGAGATGAGGTCAGCAGAGGAGGTGGAGGAGGATGCTAGTGACGACGAGGTCAGGTTGCGCCTTCCTGGACAGAGACGTAGTACTGGAAGCACGTCAACAACTGCATCCTCAAACACAACTCTGCCTCTGACCACAAGTCGTGGTGGCTCTTCAGGTCGTATGGGTGCTAAGCCTTGCATAGCCTGGGCATTTTTTCAGATCGATAAATATGACCCAACTCGTGTTATCTGTAACATTTGTCAACAAAAGCTAAGTAGAGGCCAAAAAATACATAGTTTGAGTACTTCAGGCATGAACCGGCACATGGACATGAAGCATAAGTTGCAGTGGGAAGCTCACTGTGCTACAATGCGGCCTAGCCGGCCGGGCCAACCACCGTCTGCCCCATCTTGTGCATCTGCGGCCTCTTCATCCTCTGTGACTGGGGGGACAGCAGTCACACCTGTTTTGGGGCGCAGACCTGCCACCTCTTTACCCGCAACAGCCAGCGTGATTGGCAGGTCATCATTTTCTTTGGAGGTGGTAACACCAGCTGGTGTTGAGCGCTGTCCGACATCGATAGCACCACCTTTGGATCAAGGCAACCTAACATGTCCGCCTGCATCTTCATCACAGACCGGCAGTTTGCCGGGGACACCGTTATCAACCCCGTCTAAGCACAACAGCCAGCCCTCAGTCCCTCAGATGTGGACAAGTAAAATACCATTTCCTCCTAGCCATGAGAAAGCTAAGAGGTTGAATTTCACCATCTGCAAGCTCTTGGCTACAGAAATGCTGCCTTTCCGCCTGGTGGACACAGAGGATTTTCGAGACCTTATGTCCGTCGCAGTGCCCCAGTACCAGATGCCCAGTCGGCACTACTTCTCAAAGAAAGGTGTGCCTGCGCTCCACCAGCATGTCGCACACAACATCACCGCTTCTTTGAGAAACTCTGTGTGTGACAGGGTGCATTTCACCACAGACACTTGGATGAGTAGGCATGGACAGGGGCGTTACATGTCGCTGACTGGGCACTGGGTAACTATGGTGACAGCAGGACAAGGGGCTGCTGTCCAAGTCTTGCCGTCCCCACGAGTTTTGCGTCAATCCTCTTTATGTCAAAGTTCCTCCACTGCTTCTGCCTCCTCAACCTCCTCTCGGTCCTCCACCTGCACCCAAAGCCTGTCTGGTCATGCCACAAGCTTTCTAACTGCGCAGAAGGGATCCTGCACACCCCCTTACTATGCTGGCAGTAGGGCTCAACGTCATCAGGCGGTTTTTACTTTGAAATGTCTGGGAAATGTGAGTCACACAGCTGAGGAGTTGTGGTCAGCTCTGGAGAACCAATTTCATGAATGGTTGTCTCCACTGGACCTGAAACCAGGGAAGGCCGTGTGTGACAATGCTGCAAACCTGGGTGCGGCCCTTCGCCGGGGCAATGTCACACACGTGCCTTGTATGGCTCACGTGTTGAACCTGGTTGTCCAGCAATTTTTAGCCCACTATCCCGGACTAGATGGCCTTCTGCAGAGGGCACAGTCGCTGTGTGCTCACTTCCGCCGTTCGCATCCCGCAGCTCAGCGACTTACATCTCTACAGAAGTCATTGGGCCTGCCACTTCACCGGCTAAAATGCGATGTGCCTACCCGGTGGAATTCAACTCTGCACATGTTGCAGCGACTGTGGCAGCACCGACAAGCCCTGGTACAATATGTTCTGACGTATAGCCTGGGCCAACGGGATCCAGTGGTGGGGCAAATCACGCTGGAGGAGCGGTCTCAGATCAGGGACCTATGCACCCTTCTGCACAGTTTTGAAATGGCGACGAAGATGTTTAGTGGTGACGATGCCATTATCAGCATGACTATTCCGGTGATTTACATGCTGGAGCACATGTTAAACAGAATTCGGAGTCAGGTGGTGGCACAAGAGGAGGTGGAGGAAGTAGAGGAGGAGGAGTTGTATGCGGAAGGGCTAACATCTGCAAGGTCCAGACGGTCGGCAGCACCAAGGCGGCAGGCATGTGAGGGTGGGGGAGATGGTTTTACCAGGGCGCATGATAGCAGCCAAACTAGTGAGGAAGGTGCAGGAGCCCAGGAAGAAGTGGAGGACGAACTGATGGAAGACTCATCAGATGAGGGAGACCTTGATCACATTTCTGTTGTGCGAGGTTGGGGGGAGAGGACAGAGGAAGGAAGCATGATTGTTACCTCGCCACCAACACAACAGGGACTTGGTGCTCCTGGATGCGCAAGACACATGAGTGCCTTCTTGCTGCACTACCTGCAACATGACCCTCAAATTGGGAGAATTAGAAATAATCCTGACTACTGGGTTGCCACACTGTTAGATCCCCGGTACAAAAGTAAATTTGCAGAAATAATTCCTGCCAAAGAAAGGGATGCACGCATGCAGGAGTATCAGCAGAGACTGTTGCAGAATCTTACATGTGCTTTTCCACAAAACACCAGTGGTGCACGTAGTGAATCTCACAGTTCCAACTTGCCAACCGTGGGATCGTCGAGTGTTCAGCACTCAAACCGTAACAGAAACACAGTATCTGCTGGCAACATCAATTTTGCGGAATCATTTCACCACTTTTTTAGCTCATCCTTTGCAAGGCCACAGGAGACAAGAAGTCTGACACATAGTCAACGCCTAGAGACGATGGTACAGGAGTATCTCCAAGTAAACATTGAAGCCATGACTGTGTCACTGGACCCTTGCTCTTTTTGGGCTTCCAATCTGGATAAATGGCCGGAGCTCGCCACTTACGCCTTGGAGATCTTGTCATGCCCCGCAGCCAGCGTTCTGTCTGAATGTGTGTTCAGCGCTGCTGGTGGTGTGCTGACAGATAAGCGCACTCGGCTCTCCACTGATAATGTAGACAGACTCACGTTCATAAAGATGAACAAATCATGGATCCGAAATGACTTTTCTACCCCTGTGTCATCCTGGGGAGAGTAAAAGCTTGATGATTGGTTAAAATCACCTCACCAACCGTTTTAAGCTTTCAAATTACTAATAATGTTTATCTGTATCTTGGCTGGAAAATAATTTGGGCTTTGTAGCAGTGTGCAGTACTGATTCTATTAGGCCATCTATACTAAGCTCCACCAGATTTAAAATTAATAATAATTTTTAGCTGCATCTAGCCCGGAAAATAATTTTGGGGCTCCGAGATGCGCAAGACACATAAGTGCCTTCTTGCTGCACTACCTGCAACATGACCCTCAGATTGTCAGAATTCGAAGTAATCCTGACTACTGGGTTGCCACACTCTTAGATCCCCCACACTCTTCGATCAACCTTTTCATTTTAATAAAGACCAAAAAAATGGTCATTTTTGAAATTATAAGCATTATCAGGTTATTAGAAACTGAAATCAAACAGTTTTCAACTCAAAACTTTATTCTAGGTGATGTTACATTTGCACATAGGACCCCTTGTTCGAAAGGAGCTTCTGAACTCTCTCGTCCATTGAATTTGTCAGGTTTTGGATGGTTTCTGCTTCAATTGTTTTGCATGAGGACAGAATACCCTCCCAGAGCTGTTGCTTAGATGTGAACTGACTCCTGCCATCATAGACACTCCTTTTGATGATGCTCCAGAGGTTCTGAATGGGGTAGAGGTCAGGGGAGCATGGGGGTCACACCATAAGTTTGTCCCCTTTTATGCCCATATCAGCCAGAGATGCAGATGTGTTATGTGCAGCATGAGACGGTGCATTATCATGCATGAAAATGATCTTGCTGCGGAATACACAGTTCTTCTTCTTGAACCATGGCAGGAAGTGCTGTTTGAGAAACTCCACATACATTATGGAGTTCATCTTTACCCCTTCAGGGATCCTAAAGGGGCCGACAATCTCTCTCCCCATGATTCCAGCCCAAAACATTACTCCACCTCCTCCTTGTTGGCGAGTAGCTGTGTTTGCGTGGGGTGTCCATCAACCAGCCATCCTCCACTCCATCCATCTGGACCATCGAGCGTTGCACGGCACTCATCCGTGAACAAAACAGTTTTGAAATCAGTCTTCATGTAATGTTTGGCCCACTGGAGCCGTTTCTGCTTGTGTGCAGTGGATAGAGGAGGTCGACAGGATGGCGTACGCACAGCTGCAAACCTCTGAAGGACCCTGCATCTTGTTGTTCGGGGGACGTTGGAGGCACCAGCAGCTTCAAAAACTTGTCTGCTGCTATGACAAGGCTTTTTTGCCGCTGCTCTTTTAACCTGACGTAATTGCCTGTAGGAAAGAGTCCTCAATTTGCCCTTATCAGCATGCACACGTGTGTACTGTGAATCAGCTACATACTTCTTGATTGCCAAGGCACTTCATCCTGATCATCGCACAATGTTGATTGTAGTCATGCCTTGACCTAAACACTCCACAATTTGTTGCTTCTCAGCAGCCGACACATCCTTTTTCTTTCCCATTTTGGCAGAAAATGTAGGCTGCTTAATAATGTGGGACAGCCTTCTTAAGTAGTCTTGCCGTTCATTGGACACACCTGCCAAACTAATTAGCACAGGTGTCTGCAATTGCTTACAGTGATATAAAGAGCCCTGACACACATCACCATCAATGAGTTTAACTGACAAACAAACAAATTCTTCCCTTATCACTCCTAAACACTTTTTGCATAATAATTTGGAACACAGTGTACATGTGCTTTTCCACAAAACACCAGTGGTTCACGTAGTGAATCTTACAGTTCTAACTTGCCAACCGTGGTCTGTATGGAGCTGTTCAATAAAGGGCCCAAAATTAAGATAACATAGACGGGAGAGGTCTCTATGAATAGGAATTCCTAAGAATTTGATACCCTGTGAGGGCCAGGCAAAGGGAAAGTGGGACTGGATGGAATCCTGTATGGATTTGGGGAGGGAGACATCGAGGGCCTCAGACTTCGCTGTATTGATTTTAAAATTTGACAATGTAACAAAGTGATCTATTTCAGCCATAACAGCAGGGATGGATATATGTGATTGAGTGATATATACTAGGACATCATCAGCAAATAGAGAGCACTTGTACTCGGTGCCTCCCACCTCACTCCACCTAATATTGGGGTTATGGCGAATTGATGAGAGCAGGTGCTCCGTCACTAGGATGTATAAGAGAGGGGACAGAGGACATCCCTGCCTTGTCCCATTGGTGATTATGAAAGGTGATGAAAATGTTCAGACGCGCCCCCTGGGCCTTGGAACATCCGGAGCCGGACCCTTTTTGGTGGATGCTGGTGGTTGTAGTCTCCGTGGCGGCAACCCGGTTCCGTGGCTCAGGGCGGTCAAACCAGTGGCGGAACTATTTATGTGGTTTTGATGTTTAAATGTCCGACTACGCCACCCGTGGATTGCGGTCAGAGTGAACCGCCGCTGCAGGGCAGGCCGCTGAGGCTGGTGTTGTGGGTGCAGCAGAGCGTAGCATAACTCCCCACGGGAGGAGTATAGCCTCAGGGCAGTGTATGCGGAGGATGGGGGTGATGGTGCAGGGCAGCAGCAGTAATGACACGGAGTCAGTGATGCAGTCCAGGGCCTTTACTCACAGTTCTTATTATCCAGACCACTTCTGCAGGTAATGGCTGCCCACGTCGTACTGTGCTCACCAGGTGAGGGGCTCAGACAACTCCCAGATAACTTTGGAGCGCTTCACAGGACCCCCTTTGTGTGTCCTTTGTCTGGCCTTTCTTACCAACCCTTCTGTCCGGCTGCCTCGGGCCTCCTCTTGGTAAACTTGGCGCCAGTTTCCCTAACCCTATGTGCTGCCCTCCTAGCGGGTGTAGCGAGGGGCTGCGCCACATAAAATGTCACAGCCTCCGGTTTCTAGCTGAGGGTCGTTTCCCGCCTCCACTAGTTTCGGGGACCGGTCTCCCCCTTTGGCATGACCCCTCCACGCAGGTGGATTCGGGCGTGCGGTGGCGACTCGCCCGTCCACACCCCTGGGATCCCTTCGTTCCTCATTCCTGGAGCCTTCTCCGCTCCTCTTCCTTCCTTCTCCCTCTTCCAGGCCTGGGCCTCTGTTACTAGGCCCGCCTCTGGAGCAGAGCTCATGCAGAGCCCCTGCTCCCTGTCACTTCTGCTCAGACTTCTCTGCACTGAACTAAGATGGTGCCCACCTTTTATACTCCCTTCTCCATGCACCCAGGAACTGCTTCCTCCCTGCTCCTGCACTACAGGGTTCCCCTTCCTCAGTGTTCCCTCCCCCCACTCCAGCCAGGGACAGGGACTGTCGTGCCCATCTCAGGGGCATATTGGTCGCCCTGCCCCATGGCAATGTGGTGTAATGCATGCTGGTGTCGGGGTCCTGATCCACACTCCATCCTTACCTGAGAGTGAGATATCACACCTCTGGGTGAGGTGCAATACCTCTGCAGCAACCGAGCCCTCGGGGTGCTACAGTTCCATTTATCTTCAGCCTAGGTGACGCATTGCGATACAGGGCCGTGATTTTGGCTATAAAAGGGTCCCCTAGACCCCTACCCCAAGCTTTTTAAGAGAATAATATATGGCGTGCCAGGAGACTCTATGGAATGCTTTCTCAGCATCCAACGAGAGTATCTAATTACAAATTTTTAACTGCATCTAGCCCAGGAAATACTTTGTGCCTAGTAGCAGTGTCTGCTAGTCAGCGGATTATCCCGGCTGTTAAGCAAGCTACACCACCTGTAGTTTGGACACTTAATGTTTTCAAAGGAAATGCTTCGGGACCACGGGATACTCAGTGAAGAGCATCAGGAGGCACCCCAAGGCATAGGGGCTGGGACTGGCGGTAGGACGCCTTGCGGTGGACAGCCGAGCTCGATCCTTATAAAAGCTTTTTAACTGCAGCAGCTTTAGTGGACGCTACTGGAGCTGGAATTACGCGGCTGCTGGCATGAGACTTGCCCTTCAATAGATCCTTGTAAAAGGATTTAAAGTGTACTCATTCAAATTAGAGAGACAATTTAAATTAAAAAGCTTAGAGCTCCCTCCACCACAGGGGGGCTCGCTCGACCCACCAGCGGACAGGCACCAGTATTGGGAGAGGGGGGCTGGCCGTCAGGGTCCACCGCGGCTCTGGCACAAACGGAGGTGGCACGGGCAGGAACGGACTGGCCGTGTCGGCTTCTCACTTTTTGGATTTTAGAAGGGCATGACATGCCTATATCTGTGTCTCCCCCTCCTTTTACTCCTCCACCTCTTTTCTTTTTGCATGACTATATGTACTTGTCACTTTTCCATGTGTTAGTTGTGTCTTCTGAGCAGTTTGTCAGCTTTTGGACACCTTTGAAGGTTTTTTCTATGTGTTTCTATGTGTTTTTGTTTGCCTGCCATTGGTTTTAACGGTGTTTGAAGGTGTTCGACGAACAGTTCGACGAACAGTTCGGCAAACACAAGGGTGTTCGACGAACCGAACCGAACTCGAACACTACGGGGGTGGCTCAACACTAAATGTAATATGGCTTCAGTTTGCAGAACATATTAATTTGTCTTGAATACAGTTAAGAGAAATATAAATTCAGTATATTGCTCCAATGCATGTAAACTCAGAAATATAATACGTAATTAACAAATTGGCAAATGGTAAATGAAAAAACATGATTTTTATGTTCACAGCTCCTGAGCAGAACTATACAATATGGTTACAGACTAAAATCAATACCTGTGTAATCCGATCCAGCAGTCAGGTGTATACTGCTTTCAAAATGCTTTTTTTCTACAAACTGCTAATAAGTACAAACATACTTCTATTATATTTACCCTGGTTTTGTTGCAACACAAAGGGAGCTTAAGCCCAGGGGCTGGAAAATCAGAGGGGCCCACCGCCCACTCATTGTCGGGGCCCACCGCCCACTCACTGTCGGGGCCCACCGCCCACTCACTGTCGGGGCCCTGGCCGCTTCCTCGGCACCTGTTCAGTGACGCAGGCGCTGCTTGATTGCCGGCACTCCCCCAGACATGGCCGCGCGCTGTGCGGCTGTGTCTGCTAGTAATAACACGGCAGGGTCGACGGCACTGCACCTTTAATTGTGCTTGTGTGTCGCCCCTGCCGCGTCATTACTAGCAGACACAGCCGCACAGCGCGTGGCCATGTCTGGGGGAGTGCCGGCAATCAAACACCGTCGGAGGTCCTGCACAGATGGGGGGGAGCGGCCCGGACCCGACCGCAAGTGGGCCCCTCTGATGGTCCAGGGCCATGATGTCTGTGACACGCTGGGGGCCCTGCACTACCCCATACCTGAGGAGCTGCTGGACAGGACACTGGACCGGGGACAGGTGAGTGAGGCTTCCCCAATCCCCATATTAAAAATATTTGTAATGGGTCTGTGTGAGTGCATGTATGTGAATGTCAGTGTGTATGACTGTGTATATATATTTGTCTGTTTTATATATGTTTTTAAGAATTTGTGTAAAAATGTGTATATGTCTGTATGTGTACATATCTGTGTACCATGTGTGCGTGCATATGTCTGCGTACCGTGTGTGCGTGCATGTGTCTGCGTACCGTGTGTGCGTGCATGTGTCTGCATACCGTGTGTGCGTGCATGTGTCTGCGTACCGTGTGTGCGTGTGTGTGCGCATGTCTGCATATGTGAAGGATGAGGGGGAAGGCTGGGCCCTGTGTACTATATATATATTTCTCCGCCATATCTGTGCATCATGAATCGTGTATGTGTTAAAAGGGCCCACTGAGACTCTTTCGCCAGACGCCCAGAAAAACCTGGAACCGGCCCTGCTTAAGCCCACCCTCTTTGTCACGGCTGTATGGGGTCAGCCCCCTTTAAACATGTCACTAGTTATTTGGGAATCCCCTGACAAAGCTTTATGCAGAACACACATCGGGTGCGTTCTCTTTAGGTGAGCCTGTATTAATACCACTGTGTATGTACTTTATGTAATTCCTCCATATTGTTTCTTTATGAATTGTAAACTTTGGGCTCTTTATTTTTTTTAAAGTTTCCATCTTCAATGCAGAAATGTAGATTGTCATCATGACTTTGCATTATTTAAAATATTTGTATTTGAGGTTTGTGCTTATCCACTTTATTTTTCTTGTATCTAGAACTGTATTTTTCTTGTATTTAGCACTGTTTATAAACTTCATTTTAATCATGTTTCAATAAAAAATTATATTTTTTACTTACTGGGCTCTGCACATCTTTTGCATAAGCATTTTTTTTGTTTTGCTATTTGGGAAAGAGAACTAATCTGGAAGTCACGTCGAATGGCAATAAAATTGCGACACTTGGGCCACAGCCCCACTATCAGTATTTGTTCAGTATTCGGTCAGTATTTTTTCTCAGGAGTGGGAACCAAAACCAGGTGAGGAACAATCAGAGAAAAGGTATAATAGAAACAAGTCACCAATTCTGCATTTATCACCCACTCCTGGTTTTGTCTCCCACTCCTGAGAAAAAATACTAACCGAATACTGATAGTGGAGCCG
Source organism: Phyllobates terribilis (assembly GCF_046119375.1). NCBI lineage: Eukaryota > Metazoa > Chordata > Amphibia > Anura > Dendrobatidae > Phyllobates > Phyllobates terribilis. The sequence goes on along the minus strand of NW_027362762.1, from coordinate 338,442,513 downwards.
TGGCCTTAGGTAGATAAAAGTATAATAATATTTTTTATCAATTTTAAAGGGAACTTGTCAGTTAATTTATCCAGCCCGAAACACTGGCAGCATGAATCAGGGACTGGATCCCTCACTGTGGGCTTCTATGTTTAAAATGAGCAAGTCATTGGATTGGTCAGTGAAGCTGACATACATAAGATGAGACTTATAAGTCAAGCTGAGCAGAACGAGAAGCTGATGGGTACTTTCTTTAACCACATATCTGAAGGGCTGCAGCGCTCCAGAGCAAATCATAGATGCCAGCAATGAGGGAGTTTTGTCCCCGATTTATGCTACCCTGGTTCAGGCAGCATGAATCACTTGACAGGTTCGCTATACACAAATTTAAACCCAGTGTTAATTTCTGAAGGTTGGCACTGCTATTCTGGTGGTTCCTCTTGGTTCTGCAGAGATGACAGCACGCCCATCATTCACATAACCCCTACAACCAATAACTGTCCTCAGCAGTCAGCAGATGTGTGGTTATTTTACTACTGTTTTAATATTTCTATGTATTCCAATCTTTCTTAATAATGCAGATAACCCCTTTAGGCTGCATGCCCACTGTGCGTTTTTCCAGCGTTTTTGCAGCGGAATTTCCGCAGCGAAAACGCTTAAAAAATGCTTGGTAATACATGCCCCATGGTCCGCAATCATAATCCGCATGTGCTGTGCACATGCTGTGGAAATTTCGGCTGCGGATTATCATTGCGGAAAAATACGCAGCATGTCCATTAATTTTGCGGACACGCAGCGTAATTGCCGCCATTGACTTGCATTGAAACGCATAATTATCCGCATGACTACATGTGCCCATCCGGATATCTGCGGTTCAATGCACGGATGGTACCCGGGTTTGGAGAAGAGGAGACTCTCCTCCAGACCCAGGTACCATAGAACCTGTTAAAAAAAGAATTTAAAATAAAAAATAAAGATTATACTTACCTTCTGATGGCCCCCGGTATCCTCAGCGATGCGCATCCGTTCTGTTGTATGGGTCGCGGTGGTGTGAAAGGACCTGCCATAACATCATTTAGTCATGTGACAGGTCATGCAACCGCTAAGACCGGGCTAAGATGGCTGCTGTCTCTGACCGTCCTCCTGTGTCGGCGATCGCTGTGATTGGCTGGTCAATTCTGACCAGCCAATCACAGCAATGTTTGAATAAAGCTTGAAAAAAAAACATGTGGCATGCTGTGATCGGTGCTGTGTGATACAGCACCAATCACAGCCGTCACAATGGGTGGGGTAATCCCGACGTCACCTCTCCTGATTAACCCCAGTGGCGCTGATTGGCTGAACAATAGTTTCTGACCAATCAGCGCCAAAGGGGTTCATCTAAAATAGCGATCACCGCTCTGCACGCCATCTTTACCCCAGTGTTGGCATGCAGAGCGGTTGTATACCCCCTCTGTGTACCTGGGATAGAGAAAATCATTGGTGGCCAGTGCGATCATCAGACTGATCCAGAGCTGTGCTGTGGAGCCTCCTGCTCCTGCGATCTCCTGCGTGATCTGAGCTGTATGCTCAGATCTCCTCCTGTGCTGTGTGCTGCTGGCTGCTGTGTGACTCCTCTGATCACAACAGAGGCAGCAGCAGTTCCCCAGTCCCTGTTCCAGTCCCTTCCCCTCTCCCCACTCCCAATTTAATTTTTTGCGCACTTTTTTGCGCGGCATCCTTCGCTGAGCATCCGTGCTCTTCCCGTGGCCGCAGCGCTCTGATCAGTATCGCTGCTGATCAGAGTCTTTTTTTTGTCAGTTAGAGTAGCGGACGTCACAGTGTAAGTGACATCTGATTTTTTTTTTGAAAAAAAAATAATAGTAGTTAGTTTAGTGTAGTTCTATAGATAGCAAGGTAGCGTATTAGAGCAGCGGATGTCACAGCGTTTGGTGACGTCCGATTTTGTTTTAGAGAAAAAAAATAGTTCAGAGTAGTTTTATAGATAGCAAGGTAGCGTATTAGAGTAGCAGACGTCACAGTGTTTGGTAACGTCCATTTTTCTTTTGCAAAAAAAAGAATTATTTGCGTCGAGTAAATTTTTAGTGAGTGCATTAGTAGAGCGTACGTTGCAGTGTTGGTGACGTCCGTTTATCTTTTGGAAAAAAATAATTATTTGTGTTGAGTAAATTTTTAGTGAGTGCATTAGGGGAGCGTACGTTACAGTGTTGGTGACGTCCATTTTCCTTTTGCAAAAAAAAGAATTATTTGCGTTGAGTAAATTTTTAGTGAGTGCATTAGGGGAGTGTACTTTGCAGCGTTGGTAAAGTCCGTTTTTCTTTTGGAAAAAAATAATTATTTGCGTTGAGTAAATTTTTAGTGAGTGCATTAGGGGAGTGTACATTGCAGCGTTGGTAAAGTCCGTTTTTCTTTTGCAAAAAAAAACAGGTTAGCATCGGGTAAATTTATAGGTAGGGCGTTAGTGTAGTTAACATCACTGTAATTTTTATTAGACAAACTTTTTTTTTTTACATCTATTTTTCTTTTAATTTTTTTCCTTGTGTTTCTTCTAAATTTTTACTTTTTCTCTCTCTTTTTCTCTCTCTTCTTTTTCTCTCTACTTTTTATAATAAATAGCACCCCTTACACAGGCCCCGCACAATACACGTGTAAAAGCACCGATTACACACACATCCCCAGTGTATAAAAATGGCCCATTCATCAAGAAGACGCTATTCGCCAGAGGAGGCATACGCATTCCTTGCCTCCGACACAGATTCAGGCAGTGAGGAAGATCCCACGTTCCTCTATTCCTCTTCCTCCTCCTCATCTAGTGAGGAACAACCCCCAGCAAGGCGTCCTAGGACCCAGGCAACCCCTACAGCAATCGATCCCATATGGACTGCACCCCCCGAAAAATTATCAGCCTGTAATGCCAGGAATCCAATTTGATGTTACAGGCCTCACTGAAATTGACTTCTTCAAATTCTTTTTCAGTGAGGTAATAATCAATGTTATGGTGGCTCAAAAATTTTTTATGCCCATCAATTTTTCGCCCAAAACCCAACATCATCATACGCCAGATGGACCCCTGTAAATGCAGCAGAGATTATGAAATTTTGGGGCATTGTGCTGCATATGGGCATAATCAAAAAACGAGAGCTTCGGCAATACTGGAGTACTGATATTCTCTACAGCACACCGGTATTCCGCATGGACATGACAAATGACAATGACACGATTTGAAGTGATCCAAAAATGTATGCATTATAATTATAATGCGCAGTGTCTTCCCTGAGACGATCCTAACTTTGATCGTCTATACAAAATTCGGCCAGTAGTTGAACATTTCAGCAGAAAATTTGCTGAGGCGTACAACCCCCAAAGGGACATCGCTATAGATGAATCTCTGGTTCATTTTAAAGGGAGACTAAAATTCTGACAATACCTGCCCAGTAAGAGGACCAGGTATGGAATAAAACTGTACAAGCTGTGCGAGAGTGCCTCAGGGTACACCCCCAGATTTAGGGTCTACGAAGGGAAGGACACCCAGATTGCCCCCCCCTGAATGTCCTACTGTCCTGGGGTTGAGTGGGAAAATTGTGTGGGAATTGCTGCACCCACTGCTGGATAACGGTTATCACCTCTATATTGATAACTTTTACACCAGAATCCCGCTCTTCATGACCCTCTTTGTCAGAGGTAAAGTTGCATGCGGCACCATGCGAAAAAATCAGAGAGGCCTCCCTAAGCCACTAATTGGGCAACCCCTGAGAAAAGGAGAAAGCAGAGCCCAGTGATGTGATAACATGTTGGTGGCCAAGTATAAGGACAAGAGGGATGTCCTTATCATGACCACAATTCACCGTGAGAACAGCTCCCTTGTCATTGTCCGAGGTACAATTGTAGCGCCGGCGTCCCTGCCCTCTGCTAGGCAGGGACGCTGTTCCCCTCACCTCTCTGCTCCGTGCCCGGCGTCCTCCTCCCGCTCTGCTGGCAGCGCGCGCTCCTTCCCGGCCACTGTGCTTAGGGCGCGCGCGCGCGCTCTCCCTCCCTCTTAAAGGGGCCGCGCGCGCCGTCCTAAGGGGTCCCCGGCCAATGGCCGGAGGACTTCACCATATATAAGGCACCTCCTCCAAAATGGAGGTGCCCGAGCAATGTTGTTGCACTGTTCACTACTCTGCTTCAGCCCTCAGGTCCCGTTGCCAGTTACCTGCCAGATACCTGCCAGATTCCTGCCAGCTTGCTGTCTTATTCCTGCCTGATATTCTGCTACCTGCCTGATAGCCTGAGGTCCGACGGTCTGCCTTACTACTCCTGTCAGTCTGTCTAAGGACCAGCTTGCCCGCTCACCTGGGAGCGCACATCAACTACCTGCCTGCTTGCCTGAGGTCCGACGGTCTGCCTTACTACTCCTGTCAGTCTGTCTATGGACCAGCTTGCCCGCTCACCTGGGAGCGCACATCTGCTACCTGCCTGCTAGCCTACCTGGAGGCTCTGCCGTCACGTGCTGTGACCACCTGCCTGTCCAGTGACTCCTGCCCGCTCACCTGGGAGCGCTCATCTGCTGCCTGTCTGCTAGCCTACCTGGAGGCTCTGCCGTCACGTGCTGTGACCACCCGCCTGTCCAGAGACTTCTGCCCGCTCACCTGGGAGCGCTCATCTGCCGCCTGTCTGTTGGTCTTCCTGGAGGCTCCGCCGTCACATGCTGTGACCACCCGTTTATCCAGAGACTCTCGCCTGCTCACCTGGGAGCTCACGTCTACCATCAGCCGCCACAGGTCGTACCAACCCTTTACCCAGAGACTGCCCCGGTCACTTGCCGTGACCATCTGCCCGTTCACCCAGAGACTGCCCCGGTCACTTGCCGTGACCATCTGCCCGTTCACCCAGAGACTGCCCCGGTCAATTGCCGTGACCATCTGCCCGTTCACCCAGAGACTGCCCCGGTCACTTGCCGTGACCATCTGCCCGTTCATCCAGAGACTGCCCCGGTCACTTGCCGTGACCTCCTGCCCGTTCTTCTAGAGACTGTCCCGGTCACCTGCTGTGACTGCCTACCTGGTCGCCACCCGCTCCCTTACAAGGACCGCCCCCTTGTATAGTAGCTCAGAGGTTCCGCCTCCCAGACCCGTTACAGTTTGCTCGGGCCATGGAACCCGGTGGCACCCAAGCTCCCTCGCTCTCGGACCTGTGTCATGAACTGTCCCGTCAGAGGTCCCAACAGGAGTCCATCCTGGGTCACCTGCGGAATGTCAATTCTCGCCTGGACACTCTGACTGCTCCGCCAGCAACCTCCGCCAGTGCCATGACTCGCAATCCGGCAGCTCCGCTGTCCACTAATACCATGGTATCCTACCCCGGCTTTCTGCACCTTCTCGCTTCGGAGGCGACTCCGCCCAGGCTCGGGGCTTCATAAATCAGTGCACCCTGCACTTTGAACTCCTGTCCCACCAGTTTAACTCCGACCGGGCCAAAATTGCCTTCATCATGTCCCATCTCACCGGGGAGGCCCTGGCCTGGCTAAATCCTCTATGGGAGAGAGGAGACCCCCTGGTGTCCGACTTGCCTGCCTTTCTCATGGCTTTCCGGAAAGTCTTCGACGAACCCGGACGGAAGACCTCATCCGCATCATCACTGCTACGCCTCCGTCAGGGAAGTCTCACCGTGGGCCAATATGCCATACGGTTCCGTACCCTTGCCTCGGAGCTGGCCTGGGATAACGACGCTCTGGTATCCGTCTTCTGGGAGGGTCTGTCCGGCCGTATTAAAGATGAACTTGCCGGTCGGGACATTCCTACCACTCTCGATGACCTAATAACTCTTGCCACCCGGATTGACCTACGGTTCCAGGAGCGTGCCAAAGAGGTCACCCGTGAGAGGAGGTTTCCACGTCTAGCTCCTACTTTTCAGAAATCCGTCTCTCCCCAGGTACACTCTCCTGAGCCTATGCAGGTCGACCAGACCAAGATGGTCAAAACCCGTCAGGACTTACGCCGTGCCGAGGGGAGCTGCTTCTACTGTGGCAGTAAGGAGCACCGGATCCGTGCCTGCCCGGAGAGGTCGGGAAACTCCTGTGTCTAGGTTCGCTCAGAGAGGTCGACCTAGACAAGAATAAATCCTCTCCATCTCTGCTGCTGTCAGTCTCAATCGTCTACGGGGAGAACCGTTATTTCGAACTAGCCCAACTTGACTCTGGAGCAGCCGGGAATCTTATTTCACAGTCCCTGGTAGAGAAATACCGCATCCCCACCAAACCTCTGGCTGTACCCTTGTCTGTTGCTGCCGTGGATGGGGGTCTCTTACCACGCCCCATCCAACTCATCACCGAATCCATTACTCTGCAGGTGGGAATGCTGCATTCTGAGAGTATCTCCTTTCATGTTCTGCCTGGACTCTCTCACGCCCTCTTGCTAGGTCTACCTTGGCTCCAGAGACATGCACCCGTGCTTGACTGGCAGACCGGAGAAGTCCTTCGCTGGGGACAGGACTGCCATAAGACCTGTCTGGTTCCCGTCCATCCCGTCCGTCCTTCTCCTACCCCAGCTAATCTACCTGGACTTCCGATTCCTTATTGGTCTTATGCTGATGTCTTTAATAAAAAGGAGGCAGAGACACTACCCCCTCATAGTCCATACGACTGCCCTATCGACCTGTTACCTGGTACTACTCCTCCCCGTGGGCGTATTTATCCATTATCCGCTGCTGAGACCCGGTCGATGTCCGAATATATTGAGGAGAATCTGGCCAGGGGATTCATCCGGAAATCTACCTCCCCGGCGGGAGCAGGCTTCTTTTTCGTCAAAAAGAAGGACGGCTCTCTCCGTCCCTGTATAGACTATAGAGGCCTTAACCAGATCACGGTGAAGAATAAGTACCCCCTTCCGCTCATTCCGGAGTTATTTGATCGTCTGAGGGGGGCTAGAATCTTCACCAAACTGGACCTCCGTGGGGCGTACAACCTGGTTCGTATCCGTCAGGGGGATGAATGGAAGACGGCATTCAACACCCGGGACGGCCACTATGAATATCTGGTAATGCCCTTTGGTCTCTGTAACGCTCCTGCCATCTTTCAAGAGTTGGTCAATGACATCTTCCGGGACCTTCTCTACTCCTGCGTAGTGGTGTACCTGGACGACATCTTGGTCTTCTCTCCGGATCTCCAGACTCACCGGAGGGACGTTCGTCAGGTCCTGCTCAGGCTCAGGCAGAATCACCTCTTCGCTAAATACGAGAAGTGCCTCTTTGAGCAGACCTCGCTTCCGTTTTTGGGCTACATTATTTCTCAGACCGGCCTACGAATGGATCCAGAGAAACTGTCTGCCATCGAGAAATGGCCTCGACCGGAGGGGTTGAAGGCCATTCAGCGGTTCCTGGGCTTCGCCAACTACTACCGCCTCTTCATACCGCACTTCTCTTCCCGGACTGCCCCAATTTCCGCGCTCACCCGTAAGGGTACTAATCCCAAAGAGTGGCCACCCGAAGCAGAGGAGGCCTTTCTTTCCTTAAAACAGGCCTTCTCTTCCGCCCCGGTGCTGAATCGCCCGGACGGCAACAAGCAGTTCTTCCTGGAAGTTGACGCCTCCTCCTCTGGAGCCGGAGCGGTACTTACTCAAAAATCATCTTCCGGGAGGATGGTAACTTGCGGCTTCTTCTCTAAACTCTTCTCCTCCTCAGAGCGCAATTATTCCATAGGAGACCGAGAGTTATTGGCCATCAAACTGGCATTGGAGGAGTGGCGTTACCTGCTCGAGGGGGCTCTTCACCCGGTAATAATTTACACTGACCACAAGAACTTGGCTTACCTCCAGCATGCCCAGAGACTTAACCCGCGCCAAGCCCGGTGGTCCTTGTTTTTTGCTCGCTTTGATTTTGTTCTTCATTTTCGCCCGGCTGACAAAAACGTCAAGGCGGACGCCTTGTCTCGATCCTTTCTGGTGTCTGATCTCGAGGAAGATCCGAAACACATCATCGATCCCGCCAGAGTAATGCAGGTGGCTCCCGTGAGTCTAAATCGTCTCCCTCCCGGAAAGACGTTCGTATCAGTACCTGATCGGGAGAAGATCCTTCACTGGGGTCACTCGTCTAAACTGGCTGGCCACGCCGGTCAGAAAAAGACCCTCCAGCTTATTACCCGGCACTACTGGTGGCCTACCCTGCACAAGGACGTAATAGACTTTGTTTCTGCCTGTGTGTCCTGCGCCCGCAACAAGGTTCCGAGACATCTGCCAGCCGGTCGCCTCCTTCCGATTTCTGTACCTGCTGCCCCCTGGCAGCATATAGCAATGGACTTTATAACTGACCTCCTGTCATGCTGTCTCAGTATACTGGAGGTAGGGGGCCTAAGCTGACCCTAAGCTGGGGCCCTGACTAATCCCTCAACCTGGAGGTACTGTTAAAGGTACAGAGGTCCAGGCCACCAGCGTAACCCCTACCTCCTGAGGATCCCTGCACCAAAGTAATCTAGTCCTGAGAAGGACCCCGATCACTACAAAAGGGGACAAGAAATAATATGCCCACACACAGTACTTAGACGAACGAGACAGTACAAGGGAAAAACCAAAACCACCTTGCATACAACAACTACACAACTACAACAGAGGGAACACCAACGGGAAAGGAGATAAATGATAAAGCGAGGAAGGGAAGAAACACTCCAAAAACACTTACCTCAGAAACTCCAAACACCACGATCCGCTCTGTAAGTCTGAATGAAATGCTTTCACCGACACTTCCCAAACAGACCAGCAGGCATTTGAAGGAGTCTCACTACAGAAGTATTGATTGCAGCTGGGCGAGGCTGGACCTCGTCTAGCACAGAGAGAGAGAGAATTAACTCCCTCACTGCCGAAAAACACAAAGCACCAACAAGTCAGCTGCGAGAAGTCAGGCTGTGTACTCGTGACGATCTTCGTGGCGACACACCCGTGACAGTACCCCCCCTTCTACGAGGGGCCTCCGGACCCTCAGGGCCAGGTTTATCCGGGTGAGTCGTGTGGAAGGCCCGAACTAATCGGTCTGCGTTAATATCCGACGCAGGAACCCACATCCTCTCCTCAGGACCATACCCTTTCCAATGAACCAGGTACTGAAGGGACCGGCGATTAAAGCGTGAATCGATGACCCTCGATACCTGGAACTCCAAGTTACCATTGACCACCACTGGAGGGGGAGGTAAAGGTGACGGTACCACCGGCGCCACATACCTCTTAAGCAATGATCTGTGGAACACGTTGTGAATTTTAAACGTAGGGGGGAGGTCAAGACGGAATGCCACCGGATTAATAATAGAACTGATTCTGTACGGCCCGATGAACCTGGGACCCAGTTTCCAGGAGGGAACCTTAAGTTTAATATTCCTGGTAGACAACCATACCCGATCGTTCACACTTAGGTCCGGACCAGACACTCTCCTCCTATCAGCCATACGTTTGTATCGGTTCCCCATAGTATTCAGATTCTTCAGCACCCCTCTCCATACTGAAGCGAGTGATGAGGAAAATCGTTCCTCCTCAGGAACCCCCGAAGAGCCCCCCCTACTGAAAGTACAAAACTGGGGGTGAAAACCATATGCCCCAAAAAACGGGGACTTACCAGTGGACTCGCTCCGCCTATTATTAAGAGCAAACTCTGCCAGAGGTAAGAAAGAAGCCCAGTCCTCCTGGTTCTCTGACACAAAACACCGGAGATATGTCTCCAAGCTCTGGTTCATACGTTCCGTCTGACCATTGGTCTGAGGATGAAAAGCCGATGAGAATGACAAATGCATCCCCCGCCGTGCACAAAACGCCTTCCAGAACTTGGACACAAACTGAGACCCCCGATCAGACACCACCTCGGAGGGTACCCTGTGAAGCCTCACAATCTCCCCAATGAACACCTGCGCAAGAGTTTTAGCATTAGGGAGAGCCGGAAGAGCGATAAAATGTGCCATCTTGCTGAACCTGTCCACTACAACGAGTATGACCGTTTTACCCGAAGACGGAGGGAGGTCCGTAATAAAGTCCATAGACAGATGAGTCCAAGGACGCTCCGGGATCTTCAAAGGTAAGAGGGCCCCAGACGGACGGGTATGTGAGGTCTTAGAGCGCGCGCAAACTCCACAAGACGCGACAAAAGTTACCACCTCCTTATGTAAGTTAGGCCACCAAAACCGACGCGAGAGAAGATCCACAGTTGCTTTACTCCCCGGGTGTCCTGCAAAAACTGAGTTATGGTGTGCCTCGATCACCTTTTGTCGCAACTGATCTGGAACAAACAGTCTCCCCGGAGGTCCAACAGGGGCGTCCCCCTGAGCCTCCAATACCTCCTCCTCCAGCTCAGAGCATACTGCCGAAACCACCACCCCCTCCTGAAGGATAGGAATCAGGTCGTCCGTATTCCCGGCCCCAGGGAAACTACGAGATAAGGCATCCGCCTTTACATTTTTTGACCCAGGACGATATGTAACGACAAAATTAAACCTGGTAAAAAACAATGACCACCTAGCTTGTCTGGGATTCAGACGTTTCGCGGACTCCAGATATAGCAGGTTCTTGTGATCGGTGATGACGGTGACCGGATGGACTGCCCCCCCCAAAAAATGGCGCCACTCCTCAAAAGCTAACTTAATGGCCAAGAGTTCCCTATTGCCGACATCGTAATTCCTCTCAGCGGACGACAATTTTTTAGAGAAAAAGGCGCATGGATGCCACTTACCAGGGGACGAACCCTGTGACAATACTGCTCCCACCCCTACCTCGGAAGCGTCTACCTCTACAATGAATGGCTGTGACGCATCAGGTTGAATGAGTATGGGTGCCGAGGCAAAACATTTTTTCAAGGAGGAGAATGCTTGACAAGCCTTGTCAGACCACCTAGAAAAATCCGTCCCCTTTTTAGTCATGTCTGTGAGAGGCTTAACCATGGACGAGAAATTACGAATGAACTTCCGGTAATAATTAGCAAACCCCAGGAAACGTTGTAGTGCCTTAAGATTCTCTGGCTGATCCCACTCAAGAACTGCCCGCACTTTCCCAGGGTCCATACGAAAACCGGATGCTGAAACCAGGAAGCCTAAAAACTGGAGTTCCTGTACGGCGAACACACACTTTTCCCATTTGGCATACAGTTTATTATCCCGCAAGATCTGTAACACCTGCCTAACGTGCTCCTGATGAGACACCAGATCCGGCGAGTAAATTAAGATATCATCCAGATATATGACAACAAACTGTCCCACCAGGCGGCGAAAAATGTCATTAACAAAGTGTTGGAACACCGCCGGGGCATTAGTCAGACCGAATGGCATGACAAGGTTCTCATAATGCCCCTCCGGAGTGTTAAACGCCGTCTTCCACTCATCCCCCTCCTTCATCCTAATCAGATTGTACGCCCCCCTGAGATCCAACTTAGAGAACCATTTGGCGCCCACGATCTGATTAAAGAGATCGGGAATAAGTGGGAGCGGATACGGATCTCGGACCGTAATCCGATTAAGTTCACGGAAATCCAGGCAAGGGCGTAGGCCTCCATCTTTCTTTTTAACAAAGAAGAACCCCGCAGCCACCGGTGAAGATGAAGGTCTAATATGCCCCTTAGCCAGACTTTCTGAAATATAATCCTTCATGGCCTGCCTCTCAGGACCAGAAAGGTTATACAACCTAGCTTTAGGTAACTTGGCCTCAGGGAGCAGTTTTACAGAACAGTCATACTCGCGATGAGGAGGTAGTTCCTGACACCCTTTCTCCGAGAATACATCCTCAAAGTCCGCCAGAAATGGAGGTAAGACCCAAGGAGTAACCGCACCGATGACCGTGTTCATGCAGTTTTTATTACAGAATTTACTCCATTGGCTTATCTCTCTGGTTTGCCAATTAATAACCGGGTTATGCTTAGCTAACCAAGGAAGGCCCAACACTATAGGAGTGGGAAGACCCTCCAACACGTAGCAAGACAACAGTTCTTTATGTATCGCCCCCACTTGAAGTTTTACGTCATGCACAGCTTGCAAAAAACTTCCCTGACCGAGAGGCCTGGCATCGATCGAGAATATGGGGATGGGTTTAGCCAACTCACTCAATCGCATACCTTGAACCCGGGCAAACCGAGCATCAACCAGATTAGCCCCGGCCCCACTATCCGGAAGAACAGATATCCTCTCAGTTCTCGTACCCACCACCACCTCCGCCGGTACGAGAAACTGAGACGAACCTAGGGACGAAATACCTTCTCCCAGATTGCCGTCCACCACACAACCTGGGATCAACAGTTTTCCGATGACTCTTCACTCTGCAAGGGACGGGATGGACACCCCCCAATAAAATGTCCCTTTCTCCCGCAGAAGAAACACCTTCCTGTCTTATGGCGCACCACCGGTCCCCTCCCCCGAAATGATGTCCCTCCTAATTGCATAGGCTCCTCTGGACTGACCAGGGGAACCACCATATGAGGGGACCTTGTAGGAGGTGGAGTCATCACAGGGGGTAGAGTTATCCCGCACCTCTCCCGAAGCCGTCTGTCAACGCGAATAGCAAGGGCCATAGCGGCCTCCAGTGACGCGGGAGAGTCATACTGTGCCAACACATCCTGTAATTTGTCGGATAAACCATGACAAAACTGGCTCCTAAGAGCCGGGTCATTCCACTGGGTGTCCGTGGCCCACCTACGGAACTCCGAACAGAATTCCTCCGCCGGACGATCTCCCTGCTGGATCCTACGTAACTTAGACTCAGCAAGGGAGATCCGATCTGGGTCATCATATACGAGTCCCAGAGCAGCGAAAAACCTATCCACTGACTGGAGAGCCGGGGAGCCCGGGGGAAGAGAGAACGCCCAAGATTGTGGGTCCCCTTGTAGGAGCGAGATGACAATTCCCACCCTTTGTTCTTCACTCCCCGATGACCGAGGCCGCAGCCGAAAGTACAACTTGCATGCCTCCCGGAAAACAAAAAACTTGTCCCGCCCCCCAGTGAACCTGTCAGGGAGAGCTACTTTAGGTTCTGGTCCGGCTTGCTCCTGAGGATGCAAAACCTTGGACCTAACGTCCGCCAGCTCCATGGACAAACTCTGCAACTGCCGAGCTAGACCGGCTACTGGATCCATGGAAGCTGGAGAAAAACTAAGCGGGTCGGTGAAAAATGTCACGCTGTCTCAGTATACTGGAGGTAGGGGGCCTAAGCTGACCCTAAGCTGGGGCCCTGACTAATCCCTCAACCTGGAGGTACTGTTAAAGGTACAGAGGTCCAGGCCGCCAGCGTAACCCCTACCTCCTGAGGATCCCTGCACCAAAGTAATCTAGTCCTGAGAAGGACCCCGATCACTACAAAAGGGGACAAGAAATAATATGCCCACACACAGTACTTAGACGAACGAGACAGTACAAGGGAAAAACCAAAACCACCTTGCATACAACAACTACACAACTACAACAGAGGGAACACCAACGGGAAAGGAGATAAATGATAAAGCGAGGAAGGGAAGAAACACTCCAAAAACACTTATCTCAGAAACTCCAAACACCACGATCCGCTCTGTAAGTCTGAATGAAATGCTTTCACCGACACTTCCCAAACAGACCAGCAGGCATTTGAAGGAGTCTCACTACAGAAGTATTGATTGCAGCTGGGCGAGGCTGGACCTCGTCTAGCACAGAGAGAGAGAGAATTAACTCCCTCACTGCCGAAAAACACAAAGCACCAACAAGTCAGCTGCGAGAAGTCAGGCTGTGTACTCGTGACGATCTTCGTGGCGACACACCCGTGACACCTCCCAGTCTCTGCCGGTTGTACGGTCATTTGGGTGGTCGCTGACCGCTTCTCCAAGATGGCTCATTTCGTTCCCCTGCCAGGCCTCCCGTCTGCACCCGAGCTAGCTAAAGACTTTATTCGTCACATCTTTCGTCTTCATGGCCTGCCCCTCCACATCGTGTCGGATCGTGGGGTACAGTTCACCTCACGCTTCTGGAGAGCCACTTGTAAACTGCTAGACGTCACCCTGGACTTCTCTTCCGCTTACCACCCACAGTCTAATGGTCAAGTGGAGCGGATCAATCAGAACCTGACCAGTTACCTCCGGCACTTCGTTAATGCCCATCATTCAGACTGGGTGGATCTCCTACCATGGGCCGAGTTCTCTTATAACAATCACGAGAGCGAATCCTCCTCCAAATCCCCGTTTTTTGTAGTCTTCGGTCAGCATCCTCGGATTCCTTTTCCTGTCTCCACCTCTGTGGACAACCCGGCTGCGGAATCTCTCGTTAGCAAATTTTCCTCCATTTGGGAGAGTACCCGATCCGCACTCCTTCAGTCGTCCGAACGGATGAAAAGACACGCTGACAAAAAACGCCTGGATCCTCCACAATTTCGTCCTGGAGATAAAGTCTGGCTCTCATCTAAATATGTCCGACTCAAGATACCTTCTTACAAGTTAGGGCCTCGGATCATCGGTCCTCTGGAGGTCATCAGTCAGATCAACCCGGTGGCCTATAAATTGAAACTCCCGGCCAACTTACGGATCCCTAACTCCTTCCATGTATCTCTCCTCAAACCTGTGGTACTTAACTCTTTTTCCAAGTCTACAGGTACGCCTCCTGCTCCGGTTTCTGCTGAGGACGAGTTTGAGGTAGAGAACATTCTTGCCACCAAAAGGGTAAGAGGAAAGACTTTTTTTCTAGTAGATTGGAAGGGGTTTGGTCCTGAGGAGAGAACGTGGGAGCCCCGGGAGAACATCCATGCCCCTCTTATCCTTGCTAAATTTCTGTCTGGCCTAAAAAAGGGGGGGCCTAAAGGGGGGGGTACTGTAGCGCCGGCGTCCCTGCCCTCTGCTAGGCAGGGACGCTGTTCCCCTCACCTCTCTGCTCCGTGCCCGGCGTCCTCCTCCCGCTCTGCTGGCAGCGCGCGCTCCTTCCCGGCCACTGTGCTTAGGGCGCGCGCGCGCGCTCTCCCTCCCTCTTAAAGGGGCCGCGCGCGCCGTCCTAAGGAGTCCCCGGCCAATGGCCGGAGGACTTCACCATATATAAGGCACCTCCTCCAAAATGGAGGTGCCCGAGCAATGTTGTTGCACTGTTCACTACTCTGCTTCAGCCCTCAGGTCCCGTTGCCAGTTACCTGCCAGATACCTGCCAGATTCCTGCCAGCTTGCTGTCTTATTCCTGCCTGATATTCTGCTACCTGCCTGCTAGCCTGAGGTCCGACGGTCTGCCTTACTACTCCTGTCAGTCTGTCTAAGGACCAGCTTGCCCGCTCACCTGGGAGCGCACATCAACTACCTGCCTGCTTGCCTGAGGTCCGACGGTCTGCCTTCCAACTCTTGTCAGTCTGTCTATGGACCAGCTTGCCCGCTCACCTGGGAGAGCACATCTGCTACCTGCCTGCTAGCCTACCTGGAGGCTCTGCCGTCATGTGCTGTGACCACCTGCCTGTCCAGTGACTCCTGCCCGCTCACCTGGGAGCGCTCATCTGCTGCCTGTCTGCTAGCCTACCTGGAGGCTCTGCCGTCACGTGCTGTGACCACCCGCCTGTCCAGAGACTTCTGCCCGCTCACCTGGGAGCGCTCATCTGCCGCCTGTCTGTTGGTCTTCCTGGAGGCTCCGCCGTCACATGCTGTGACCACCCGTTTATCCAGAGACTCTCGCCTGCTCACCTGGGAGCTCACGTCTACCATCAGCCGCCACAGGTCGTACCACCCAGAGACTGCCCCGGTCACTTGCCGTGACCATCTGCCCGTTCACCCAGAGACTGCCCCGGTCACTTGCCGTGACCATCTGCCCCGGTCACTTGCCGTGACCATCTGCCCGTACATCCAGAGACTGCCCCGGTCACTTGCCGTGACCTCCTGCCCGTTCTTCTAGAGACTGTCCCGGTCACCTGCTGTGACTGCCTGCCTGGTCGCCACCCGTCCCCTTGTATAGTAGCTCAGAGGTTCCGCCTCCCAGACCCGTTACAACAATAACACAAGTCCCAAAGCCAGATTGTATCTTGGACTATAATAAGTTCATTGGGGGTGTAGATCTCTCAGATCAAGTCCTCAAACCATACAGTGCCATGCGAAAAGCTAAAGTATGGTACAAAAAATTAGCCGTGCACATTGTACAGATGACACTGTAAAATGCTTTTGTGCTGTTTAGATGTGCAGGCAATACGGGGACCCTTCTTTCAGTTTCAGGACGTAGTCATCAAGACCCTAATGTTTGGCACTGAGGAAGTTAAGGGTCCCAGTACTTCTGAAACTGATAGTGCCTGTATTGTTCCAGGTCAGCATTTTCCAGGAGAGGTTCCCCAAACTGCGAGGAAGGGAAGATCACAAAAACGGTGCAGACAATACTCCAAAAGGGGAATCCGAAATGACACAATTTACCATTGTGAAACCTGCCCTGAGAAACCTGGCCTTTGCATTAAGAATTGCTTCAAAGCGTACCACACATCCACAAATTAATAAAATTTGTTTTTACCCTGTTGACACAACACACTTTTATAATCTGATGTACTCCGCACAATTCACACATACCACATTATGAATTCATACACCAGTAAAACCAAAAGAATTATAATCATTACTATAAAACTATGCCTATAGATAAATTCCTTGAGGAGTGTAATTTCCAAAATAGGGTCACTTGTGGGGGATTTCCACTATTTTGGCACATCAGGGGCTCTCCAAACGTGACAAAACGCCCGAAAACCTTTCCATCAAAGTCTGCATTCCAAAACATCACTCCTTCCCTTTCGAGCCCTGTCGTGTGCCCAAATAGTGGTTTTCGTCCACATATGGGGTATCAACATATTCAGGAGAAATTGCACAACAACTTTTGGTGTCCATTTTCTCCTGTTACCCTTGTGAAAATAAAGAAATTGGGGTGAAAAGATCATTTTTGTGGAAAAATTTGATTTTTTTTTATTTTCACAACTCAACATTATAATTTTCTGTGAAGCACCTGGAGGTTCAAGGTGCTCACCACACATTTAGATAAGTTCCTTGGGGGGACTAGTTTACAAAATGGGGTCAGTTGTGGGGGATTCCACTGTTTAGGCACATCAGGGGCTCTACAAACGCAATATGGCGTCCGCTCTCAATTCCAACCAATTTTGCGTTCAAAACGTCAAATGGTGCTCCTTCCCTTCTGAGTCCTGCCATGCGCCCAAACAGTGGTTTTACCCCACATATGAGGTATCAGCGTACTCAGGAGAAATTGCACAACAACTTTTGTTGTCCGTTTTCTCCTGTTACCCTTGTGAAAATAAAACAAATTGGGTGAAAAGGTCATTTTTGTGGGAAAAATGTGTTGTTTTTTTTCCACGGCTCTACGTTATAAACTTCTGTGAAGCACCTGGGGGTTCAAAGTGCTCACTACACATCTAGATAAGTTCATTGAGAGGTCTAGTTTCCAAAATGGGGTCACTTGTGGGGGATTTCCACTGTTTAGGCACATCAGGGGCTCTCCAACCGCAACATGGTGTCCGCTCTCAATTCCAGCCAATTTTGCGTTCAAAACATCAAACGGTGCTCCTTCCCTTCTGAGCCCTGCCGTGTGCCCAAACAGTGGTTTTACCCCACATATAAGGTATCAGCGTACTCAGGAGAAATTGCACAACAACTTTGGGTGTCCATTTTCTCCTCTTACCCGTGTAAAAATAACAAATTTGGGGTGAAAAGATCATTTTTGTGACTAAAATGTTCATTTTTTCCTTCCACATTCTATTAATTCCTGTGAAGCACCTGAAGGGTTAATAAACTTCTTGAATGTAGTTTTGAGCACCTTGAGGGGTGCAGTTTTTAGAATGGTGTAACTTTTGGGCATTTTCTGTCATATAGACCCCTCAAAGTCACTTCAAATATGATGTGGTCCCTAAAAAAAATGGTTTTATAAATTTTGTTGTAAAAATGAGAAATCACTGGTCAGCTTGTAACTCTTCTAACTTCATAACAAAAAAAAATTTGTTTCCAAAATTGTGCTGATGTAAAGTAGACATGTGGGAAATATTATTTATTAACTATTTTGTGTGGCATGACTCTCTGATTTGAGGGCATAAAAAAATCAAAATTTGAAAATGTCAAAATTTTCGCCAAATTTCCATTTTTTTCACAAATAAATGCAAGTCATATCAAAGAAATTTTACCACTATCATGAAATACTATATGTCACGAAAAAACAATCTCAGAATCAGTGAAATCCGTTGAAGCGTTTTAGCGTTATTACCTCAAAGTGACAGTGGTCAGAATTGAAAAAAATGGCCTGGTCAGGAAGGTGAAAACAGGCTTCGGGGTGAAGGGGTTAAACACCTGTAGAGACGGAGGAGGTCAGAAGATAAATTCACAGCCTTTTAGAGCATTTGGTGTGGGGTGGGTCTGGAGGTACAACCTCTGGAGCTGTATTGTCATGTGAAGGAAAGATAAATCTTGGGTAGTTTGATCCTGAAGTGGGTTGTTTCCCGTAGCAACAAGGACTGTGCCATAAGTTATGTTTTGTTTTCCTGTTAGGCCAGGAAGTCCATTTTTGTTTTGCTAACATTGCCATGGTTTATGCAGTACTCTTAATAAACCCAGCAGAACATTTAAAGAGACAGTGTTCCTGTGTCTACCTCCATGTGCAGACAAGTGAACCGATCTATCACAACGGAGTAATAAAAATTAAAATGTTCCTCTCAATTACAAGTTCATGAAGTTGCTTTGGAAGTGGTGTGGGGGCAACAAATGAATGTCTTCCCTGAAAAAAGAAAAGCCAATCACCAATTTCTGGAAGCTCCTGGATAATTACAGCTTTATAAGGTAGAGCCCTGAATAAATATTCGTGAGCAGTCATGTTAGTATATGGCACTTAGGAGGGCAGGTGTATAAAGAAATGTATGCTTACATAATACTGGATGGTTATGTTGAGCTGGAATGATATATGTATTGGGTGAATATATATGAATTATGTTACCTGAAGCTCTTTAATCCAGCTCCACGCTTCTTTTATGTTTTCTTCATTAACAGCTACCAATTTTGGTTTCCAGGCTTCTACTTTTGAATCAAACTTTACAAAATTGAACATCCTCTTGTGTTTCAGTTGCTCCTGTAGAAATCAATGTTACTAGAACTGTCAGAATCTAAAGCTGGGTAATTAATAAGCTATTTAGTTATGTTGTGTGTTAAAGGGGTTTTCCTCAAAATTAAAAGTTATCCCCACTGAGGTCTGTTTGCGATTTGAGACACAATAAGATGGATGAAGAAGTCAAAAGAAAACAAGATAACTAATACTTTTTTTAGTTTCATTCTTTTTAAACTTTATTACTTACACTGGCATTAAGCTTTTAACAAATGCACTTTTAAAAGGATTGAAACGGAGAGCAAGATCTGGGGAGGTAATGGATCTATTACTCTATTGATTACACTTCTAAAAATAAAAGAACGTCAAGTTTACATTTTTGTAAAAATGAGGCTAAAAAAATTAGAGGCTATGGCATTATTCAGATATCCTTTTTTGTCATACAAGTTCTATTTATTTTTTTACACATAGAACACATGTCTATTATACAACCCTTATTCCTAAAAAGTTGTGACGCAGGGTAAAATGTGTTGAAAACGAGAATGTTGTGATTTGGAAATCTATCATAACCATATTATACACAACAGAACATAGAACACAGATCAGAAGTTGAAAGTCAGACAACTTTTCATTTCATTATAAAAAAATAACCCCTTTAGAAACTGATAGTAAAAGAGTTGGTACAGGGTTAACAAAAGGCTGGAGTAGTAAGTTGAACTAATAAAAAACAGCTGGAGGGTCAAATTTCAAATAGTTCACATGACAGTGTATATAAAGAGCATGCTGGAGAGGCAGAGTATCTCAGAAGCAAAGATGGTCAGATGTTCACCAATCTGTGAACAACTGCATCTAAGAATTTTTGAACAATTTCAGAAAAATGTCCTTCAATATAAATCATGCAAAGACTTTGAATATCCCACCATCTATAGTACATATCATCATCAAAAGATTCAGAGATTCTAGAGAAATCTATGTGCACAAGGGACAAGGTCGACCGTCATTATTGGTTGCTCATGATCTATGGGCCCTCAGTTGGCACTGCAGTAACAAAAACGGGTATGATTCGGTTGTCTAAATCACTGCATGGGACAGGAATACGTTTCAAAATCACTGCCTGGGAAAACAGTTTGCCGTGCAATCCACAAATGCAAGTTAAAGCTCTATCATGCAAAGAAGACATATATCAACGCAATCCAAAGCTTATTTAAAATGGACTGAGGCAAAACGGAAAACTGTCCTGTGGTCAAATGAGTCCAAATTTTAAATTCTTTATGGAAACCACGGATGCCATGTCCTTGTTATCAGCGCACAGTTGAAAATACTGCATCTCTGATGGCATGGGGTGGCATTAGTGCCTATGGAATGGGCATCTTACACATCTTAAAAAGCACTATCAATGCTGAGCATTATATAGAGGTTTTAGAACAACATATGCTCCCATCCACACAACATTTATTTCAAGGAAGGCCTTGAATATTTCAGAAAGACAATGTTAAACCACATACTGCATCCATCACAACAGTAAGGCTTTGCAGAAGAAGAGTTTGAGTGATGAACTGGCCACCTGCAGTCCAGACCTTTCACCAACAGAAAATATTTGACACATTATGAAACGAAAAATCAGGCAAAGACCCAAAACTGTTGAGCAGCTAGAATCCTACACCAGACAAGAATGAGACAACATTCCTCTCCCAAAACTCCAGCAATTGGTCTCCTTACTTCTCAGACATTTATAGACTGTTGTAAAAAAAGAAGGGATACTATATAATAGTACACATGGCCCTGTCTCAACATTTTTGAGATGCGTTGCTGCCATCAATTTCTAAAAGAGTTTTTCCAAACAAAATGGAAACTTATCTAACTTTAAACTGTTCTAAGTTTTCTAAGTTCTGTGGTGAATCAAATATGGCTATAATAGATTTCCAAATCATTACATTCTTGTTTTCTTTTCAATTTACAGAGCACGACAACTTTTTTGGCTTTGAAGGTGTAGTTTATGGGCATGTTCATATGTTTGGGGTTTTTAGGACCGATTTACAAATCAATGTCACCCATTTAAGTAAATTGATTAGTTAAAGGGGAACCTGTCACATTGAATATGCAGTCTAATCTGTGAACAGTATTGTACAGTGAAGGAGAAGCTGAGCAGAATGATATATATATAGGTTTGTTGGAAAAGATTCAGTATAATTTGTATGTTATTCATTAATATACCTGATATTTGTATGGATAGGAGTCCAGTGGGCGGTCCTTCTCAGTGATTGACAGTGATCTGCATGCAGTCATACAGGAAAGACTGTCAATCATTGAGTAAGACCTGCAAATGGACGTATTGAATAAAATGCAAGTTTTACTGAAACTGTTCCCTCAAAAATGTAAATCAGTTTTATCAGCTCCTCCAGCTCTATAACATCCTGCCTGCAGATCAGATGCCATTTTCAACAGAACAGATTCCCTTTAAATAATGGATAGCACTTGGATGTCATCCATATATCATCTGAATGCTATACAAGTGTCCTGTTTTTATCTCATATGCAAAATAAATGAAGTCTGAATGAGGCCTAACTAAAGTTACGTAATAATAACTTTTTCTATCAGTAAATCCCATTAAGACATATGGAGCCTTTTGTAAATATGTTTCTTTGTTTTCATGTGAAATACACTAGTGTGAATGGAGCCTATTTAGTACATGAGACACATAAAGTTTTAACTAATAACAGGTAAATTCAGCGATTATTGTCTGTATGATAAAACATTCCAGAATATATACTAGCCCAGCACAGCCCCTAGTCCCGCAGACCATCATACAGTATTATTTTGCCAAAGGATTTTCTTTATATTTTAGTTTCCAGAACTGTTCACCTCTAAAAACTAAAAAGAGCCAAATCTCCAGCACTGCAGTGCATATCTCCAGCGCCGTTCTAAGTTTTTTAAAGAAGTTCCCCAGTTCTGTTGAGGGCCAAGTAATTGGCCGAAATGTCAAATTGTTGTATATACAGTGGATGAACCTGTACTGATAAAATACATATTACGTTCTTTGCATCAACTTTGGAGTGCCGAATCTATTTTTACATTGCAAAAAAAGGAGCATGGACCGCACCTCCAAAAATCATACATTTGATCTAATGCCTCTTGGCAAAAATATACATAACTGAACATGAGGTTCTTAGTTTAACATTCTGATCAGACTGTATGAAGCCCACTGCCACGTCACGGCAAACCTCATAGTGGGTCCTAACATTTCCTACCTGAACGGGAGCGGAGCCGTGCGCCAACCACCGCCACAGCGACAATGTACCAGCAGGGCGGGTGGCCTGGTGCCTCACAGCATTGCATATTCTTTCCCCTTTCTTGGACCAGCACTCCTCCCATTTGGCACAGGTGATTTTAATTAGCAGGAGACTGCAAAGAGGGTCTAGCCTATTTTTGCTCTCATTTGAGAGCTTGAGGAAGGTGAGTTACAATGCTCCTTTCTTGTGGTGTTGGTGCAGTGTGTCGGCCATTGTTGCTGTGGTTTTGTGCTTGTGGGGCGGCGTGGCCTGGAGTCATGGGGACTCGGTCTTGCAGCATGGGTGCCTGTGAGGCACCAGGCCGCCCGCCCTGCTGGTGCATTGTCGCTGTGGCGGTGGTTGGTGCACGGCTCCGCTCCCATTCAGTTAGGAAATGTTAGGACCCACTACGAGGTTTGCCATGACGTGGCAGTGGGCTTCGTACAGTCTGATCAGAATGTTAAACTAAGAACCTCATGTTCAGTTATATATATTTTTGCCGAGAGGCATTAGATCAAATGTATGATTTTTGGAGGTGCGGTCCATGCTACTTTTTTTGGCATTGGCTATTTTTACATCACCTGTAAAAGCTGTAGTATTTTCTCTTTCAGTAAAAACAGCTTGTCCTTCATGGAATGTGAGGTATCAATGAGAATATACACTTGATCTTCAAGGATACTGCCGAAGAGTTCTCTACTCCCATTCTGAAGCCATTGGACCCTTAAAAGATGTGATTAAGAAAATATAAATAAAAAGTAAAATCTTGTGTTTGCTATCGTAGCCATGTTCATCCTTAGGGTATGTGCACATATCATCTTTTTTTTGGCGGTATCTTCTGAAAAAGTGTTGCAAAACCGACGTAAATGTCAACATTTTGCACAGCCACAGTAATGTAAGAAAGACATTGCTGTGCACATGTCCAGTCGTTTATCACTTCTTTCAACCACTTCGGAAACCCTGAAACAGTTAAAAGAAGCAATATGTTCATTCTTCGGGTGGCTTCTGCTAAAAAGTCACTGACTAGTTATAGTTTAAATTGTAGAAGCAAGGGCCGCCGCAAAGACAACAGCCAGCCAAGATTCAGCCAACAGCCAGCCAAGGTTCTCCAAGAAAAAGACCGCTGACTTTTTCCTGAAGTGACTTGCCTAGGAAAACCTCAGAAGGTCCACCGGCGTCGTAGAGATGTCAATTGCACATACATTTAGGCCACATTCACACATTCAGTATTTGGTCAGTATTTTACCTCAGTATTTGTAAGCCAAAACCAGGAGAGGGTGATAAATACAGAAGTGGTGACGTGTTTCTATTATACTTTTCCTCTGATTGTTCCTTTCCTGGTTTTGGCTTACACATACTGGGGTAGAAAACTCACCAAATACTCAAAGTGTGAACATAGCCTTATATTATCTTTCTATGCCCATTTCTAATGGTAAATTATCAGCTATAACCATAATGAAAAAAACACATAACGTAATCAATAATGATATCACCTTCTTATCATTTTGTCTAGTGCTGTCCTCAATTTTTCCTCATACCACCGGCATTTCTCCTTACTAATATGCACGTGGACGACAGAATCATCTTTCCAAAGCACGTGGACAAAACGGTCACAGTATTTAGCATTTACCATTTTCAGATTGTTTTCCTGGTTACAGAGAAGACATATAATATGTTTGACACATCACAAGACAATGTTAGACATCATGATATTCAGATACAAGAGGGGTCATAAACAACAGCACACCAATAACATGCCACAAAAAATACAAGCACGGCACTTGTAGTTTTCTAAGAATTTTTGCCACACTTATGTGCTAAAATGTTCCAAGACATCACATTTCCACATGTAAAAACACAAATACGATCTTTACATACAGTTTTTCCCATTGAAGTCAATAAGAAAAAACTTGTACTTACTGCGTCTGTCTGGATGGACTCATCCTCTGGTTTGGTTTTTATATCAACTACTCCATCGCTGTGACGAAAAGCACAGTCAGCAAGGGCATCATAAAATAGCAACTTCTGTGGTTTTAAGCCAAATTCCTCCAGCCATTCCTTTGAACTAACACAGTTTTCCAAAGTCTCCTCTACCCTAGTGTCGAAGTTCTTTTCTATGAACATGTAGAGATAAAGGACATACGCTCACATTTGCACATATTTGTATTGTTCAAGATTATTGTACTTGTTTTCTATTATGTATACCCCTCTTCACATGTAAAGCACCATGGAATAAATGGCGCTATAATAATAAATAATAATATAATGATGTAGAAAAGGGATCTAAAAAAGTAATGGAAATTCCCCACAGCACTACAGATTATATTTGGTTACTTGTTAATTGAGTTTGACTGGTCATAATGTTCTGAGAATATTTTTGCTCATGTAGTTACCTAACCTAAACTTCAAAAAGTTATCAAATCTTAGCTTCAGTGGAACAGCAATGTGATTTAAAGGTTTGCTCAAACAATATATCAAGGTTGCAGAGGTTGTGACCAGACTCGTGTTAATGAGGGGGCAGCTGACGCCAGTGCAGACATCAACTGGATATGCGTCCTTGGACACACGTTCAGCTGAAGTGTATTGCGACGCAGGGGACCTGCCGGGTACGTGCGCTGTGATACACACTGCTGGCCAATGAGAGCACAGCAGCTGATGTCGCCGTGCATGTGACTGGTGGCGCATGGGGATGATGTCATGCGTTCCCGACGCTTGAACACTGAAGTCACCTGTCAGTTTCAGAAGAGGATGCTTCACGTCGGGGGAGCGAAGGGAAGGTGAATAGAATTTTTTTTTTTTTTATGTATTAAAGAACAGCGGTAGAACGGGGTACATATACCAGGATGGGGAACATACAGTTAAAAACAGTTAAATACACTTAAAAACTTATATCCTTTATTGTTATCAATTTAACTCTCTTTCTAATTTTTAGTTGTCACTGAGCTAATGGATGGAGACTGGCTGCTGTGATGTAAATAAACAAAAAAGCAGCTTCGCCGTGTCCTATTTATATGACTCCGTCCGTCTTACAATGTTGTGGGTCTCCAACCAGTAGCCGTGACTTACGGCTTCACATAAGAAAAGAATTTTGGTGAGTCCCAAAAATAATTAAAATCCTCAATTTATTTCAAAATAATTTAAAAGATCATACAGGTTGGGAATACATCTCAACGCGTTTCTGGAGAAAAGCCCTTATTCACTGAGATACAGATTCCTTATGATACATGGTATAAAAACAAATGGTAACCAACCGTTGATCAATAAGCACATATGTTAACAATCAATCACATTTGAGAATAATTAGCATAATCACAAGGCTAAATCACAAGGGAAACCAGAAGGAGAAAAAAAAACAAAAAACCCACACAAACAAAAAAAAACCTGCATTCAAATCCCTAAAATTTAAAAATGTAATATAGGTAAAGAGTATCATTCCTATGGTTCATGCCGTTGGGGTATTTTGTATCAAGTTTAATGATCCAAATTAATTCTCTTAGGAGGAGTTTTTTCCTCCAATCCCCTCTCTAATAGGAATATCCACTTTTTCTATCCCATAGAATGAAAAATTGTTTAATTCCCCTTTATGTCTCTCTACAAAATGCTTGCATGTTCCTGAATAGGATATGTTTTAATTTTTGATGTTGGTAACACATTCTGCCATCCTTTTCTTTAATTTACGTATTGTGCAGCCAATGTATTTTATTTTACATTCTTTGCAAAATATTCAATACACAACGTAATTTTTATTGCAATTGATAAATCTTTTAATATCGTTAGCTGCATCAATGTATACTGGCACATAGTGCATTTGGAACATGCACATTTAAAAAAACTTTTAAAACTTAGCCAGGTTTTTTTTATCACTTTTTTGTGGCACATATAGACTTGGAGAAAGAGTAGCACCTATTGATCTTCCTTTCCTCGGCACACATACTAATCCATTTTTCTGGATTTTATTTAAGTCCCGATCTTGGAATAATACAGGGACATATCTGTTTATAATATTTTTTATTTCCTGAAATTGGCAACTATATGGGGTACTGAAAATGTTTTTTTTGGCCATATTATTAGATTTTATTATTATTGGTTTCTTGTTGTTATTAATACAATCATCTTAGCTGTTTAAATGAGTATTTCTTACAAGAACTTTTTTTTAATGCTGAATCAATATGTTTTTTCTTATACCCCCTTTACATTAATCTAGATGTTGCTACCTTTGCTTGTTCATTGAATAATGTGCTATCAGAGCTATTTCTATAAATTCTATTTAATTCACCAAAGGGGATTGAATTCACAGTATGGGCGGGGTGGCAGCTGTCTGCTCTAAGTGTAGTGTTCCCACTAATAGGTTTTCTATAGTTGCGATATCTAACCTTTTGTTGTTTTACATCCCCCATGAAATACAAGTCCAAAAAGCTGATTTTATCCTCCGGTTCAGTATAAGTAAATTTTAAATTTACATCATTAGCATTGATATAGGATAAAAAATATGGGATTTTTTCCACTTCTCCTACCCATATTAGTAAAACATCGTCCAAATATCTAACATATACAACCCCTGGCAAAAATTTTGGAATCACTGGGCTTGGAGGATGTTCATTAATTTGTTTAATGTTGTTGAAAAAAAGCAGATCATAGACATGGCACAAAACTAAAGTCATTTCAAATGGCAACTTTAGGGCTTTAAGAAACACTAAAAGAAATCAAGATAAAAAATGTGGTACTCAGTAAGGGTCATTTTTTTCAGACCAAGCAGAGGGAAAAAATTATGGAATCACTCAATTCTGAGGAAAAAATTATGGAATCACCCTGTAAATTTTCATTTCCAAAACTAACACCTGCATCAAATTAGATCTGCTCGTTAGTCTGCATCTAAAAAGGAGTGATCACACCTTGGAGAGCTGTAGCTCCAAGTGGACTGACATGAATCATGGCTCCAACAGGAGAGATGTCAATTGAAACAAAGGAAAGGATTATCAAACTCTTCAAAAAAGGTAAATCTTCACGCAAAGTTGCAAAAGATGTTGGTTGTTCACAGTCAGCTGTGTCTAAAATCTGGACCGAATACAAACAACATGGGAAGGTTGTTAAAGGCAAACATACTGGTAGACCAAGGAAGACATCAAAGCGTCAAGACCGGAAACTTAAAGCAATATGCCTCTAAAACAGGAAATGCACAACAAAACAAATGAGAAACGAATGGGAGGAAACTGGAGTCAATGTCTGTGACCGAACTGTAAGAAACCGCCTAAAGGAAATAGGATTTACATACAGAAAAGCTAAACATAAGCCATCATTAACACCTAAACAGAAAAAAACAAGGTTACAATGGGCTAAGGAAAAGCAATCGTGGACTGTGGATGACTGGATGAAAGTCATATTCAGTGATGAATCGCGAATCTGCATTGGGCAAGGTGATGATGCTGGAACTTTTGTTTGGTGCCGTTCCAATGAGATTAATAAAGATGACTGCATGAAGAGAACATGCAAATTTCCACAGACATTGATGATATGGGGCTGCATGTCAGGTAAAGGCACTGGGGAGATGGCTGTCATTACATCTTCAATAAATGCCCAAGTTTACATTGATATTTTGGACAGTTTTCTTATTCCATCAATTGAAAGGATGTTTGGGGATGATGACATCATTTTTCAAGATGATAATGCATCCTGCCATAGAGCAAAAACTGTGAAAACATTCCTTGAAAGCAGACACATAAGGTCAATGTCATGGCCTGCAAATAGTCCGGATCTCAATCCAATTGAAAATCTTTGGTGGAAGTTGAAGAAAATGGTCAATGACAAGGCTCCAACCTGCAAAGCTGATCTGGCAACAGCAATCAGAGAAAGTTGCAGCCAGATTGATGAAGAGTACTGTTTGTCACTCATTAAGTCCATGCCTCAGAGACTGAAAGCTGTTATTAAAGCCAGAGGTGGTGCAACAAAATACTAGTGATGTATTGGAGTGTTCTTTTGTGTGTTTGTTCTTCATGATTCCATAATTTTTTCCTCAGAATTGAGTGATTCCATATTTTTTTCCCTCTGCTTGTTCTGAAAAAAATTACCCTTACTGAGTACCACATTTTTTATCTTGATTTCTTTTAGTGTTTCTTAAAGCCCTAAAGTTGCCATTTGAAATGACTTTAGTTTTGTGCCATGTCTGTGATCTGCTTTTTTTGAACAACATTAAACAACTGAATGAACATCCTCCGAGCCCGGTGATTCCATAATTTTTGCCAGGGGTTGTAGTTCAATGTCATTTTTAAAAGGACTTTTGTCTGTGAAAATAGTGCTTTCTTCCCACCATGATACAAATACTAATATGGACAAAAAAAACATTTTCAGTACCCCATATAGTTGCCAATTTCAGGAAATAAAAATATTATAAACAGATATGTCCCTGTATTATTCCAAGATTGGGACTTAAATAAAATCCTGAAAAATGGATTAGTATGTGTGCCGAGAAAAGGGAGATCAATAGGTGCTACTCTTTCCCCAAGTCTATATGTGCCACAAAAAAGTGATAAAAAAACCTGGCTAAGTTGTAAAGGTTTTTTTAAATGTGCATGTTCCAAATGCACTATGTGCCAGTATACATTGATGCAGCTAACAATATTAAAAGATTTATCAATTGCAATACAAATTATGTTGTGTATTGCATATTTTGCAAAGAATGTAAAAGAAAATACATTGGCTGCACAATACGTATGTAAATTAAAGAAAAGGATGGCAGAACACGTTACCAACATCAAAAATAAAAACGCATCTTATTCAGGAGCATGAAAGCATTTTGTAGAGAGACATAAAGGGGAATTAAACAATTTTTCATTCTATGGGATAGAAAAAGTGGATATTCCTATTAGAGGAGGGGATTGGAGGAAAAAAACTCCTCCTAAGAGAATTATTTTGGATCATTAAGCTTGATACAAAATACCCCAACGGCATGAACCATAGGAATGATACTCTTTACCTATATTACATTTTTAAATTTTAGGGATTTGAATGCAGGTTTTTTGTTTGTTTGTTTTTTCTCCTTCTGGTTTCCCTTGTGATTTAGCCTTGTGATTATACTAATTATTCTCAAATGTGATTGATTGTTAACATATGTGCTTATTGATCAACGGTTGGTTACCATTTGTTTTTATACCATGTATCATAAGGAATCTGTATCTCAGTGAATAAGGGCTTTTTGCCAGAAACGCGTTGAGATGTATTCCCAACCTGTATGATCTTTTAAATTATTTTGAAATAAATTGAGGATTTTAATTATTTTTGGGACTCACCAAAATTATTTTCTTAGCTAAAATTATGTCTCCCATGCAGAGCATATACAGTGGTGGGAAAAAGTGTTTGCCGACCTTTCTGATTTCTTATTCTTTTGCATCTTTGTCACACTTAAATGTTTCAGATCACAAAACAAATTTAAATATTAGACAAAGATAACACAAGTAAAAACAAAATGTAGTTTTTAAATTAAGGTCTTAATTATTAAGGGAATAAGAAATCCAAATCTATAGGGCCCTGTGTGAAAAAAATATCCCCCCCCCCTTAAAACATAAATTAACTGTGGTTTATCACATCTTTGGGAAGCGGAGTTCAATGTCCCTAGCCACACACAGGCCTGATTACTGCCACACTTGTTCTCAATCAAGAAATCACTCTGCCTAACAAAGTGAAGTAGACAAAAAGATCCTCAAAAGCTAGACATCATGCTGCGATCCAATGAAATTCAGGAACAAATGAGAAAGAAAGTAAATGAGATCTATCAGTCTGGAAAAGGTTGTAAAGCCATTTCTAAAGCTTTGGGACTCCAGCAAACCACAGTGAGAGCCATTATCCACAAATGGCGAAAACATGGAACAGTGATGAACCTTCCCAGGAGTGGCCGGCTGGTCAAAATTAACACAAGAGTGCAGCGATGACTCATTCAAGAGGTCATAAAGATCCCAGAACAACACCCAAAGAACTTCAGGCCTCCCTTGCCTCAGTTTGAAGTCAGTGTTCATGACTCCACCATCCATAAGAAAGAGACTGGGCAAAAATGACATACATGGCAGAGTTCCAAGACGAAAACCGCTGATGAGCAAAAAGAACATAAAGGCTGTGTGCCCACGATGCGTTTTTTCAAGAGTTTACGCTGCGGAATTTCCGCAGCGTAAACGCTTGGGAAACGCTTGGTAAACCTTCCCCCATGGTCTCCAATGCAATTCCGCACTTTCAATGCCCATGATGAGGATTTTTCCGCAGAGTTTATGCTGCACTGAAAAATCCGCAGCATGTCCATTAATTTTGCGGAAGCGCTGCGTTTTCGCCGCCATTGACTTGCATTAGAACGCGCCAATTCCGCAAGACTGCATCTGTACTTGAGTAATTGGCGCGTTCTAATGTGCAGATGGTACCCGGGTGTGGAGGACAGGAGACTCTCCTCCACACCCAGGTACCATAAAAAAAAGAATAAAATAAAAAATAAAGATTTATATTCACCTTCCGACGGTCCCCGGACTCCTTCTCTCTGCTTGCCGATAGATCGCGCAGGACTGCGGCGACGACACAGTCATGTGACGGCAGGTCTTTTCAGTACAGCGTACCGCGATCTGCCGGCAGCCAGCACAGGAGCGCAGCAAGTCTCAGGGGCCATCAGAAGGTAAGTATTAGGTTTATTTTTTTATTTTTAACCACTCTCTAGGGTCACACTATATAAATCCACGCCTTTTGCATGGATTTATATAGTGTGACCTAGTTGTCACAAGCACTTTCCAAGTGATGCTAATCGCTTGGAAAGCACTTGTCAACCCGCATGCGGAAATGCCAGTGAATAACGCTTCATTTCCGCATGTCCCTGGCAGGAATACGCATGTACAATCCGCATGCGTTTTTTTCTGCCAGGGAGATGCAGAAACGCTCAGGAAAAAATCCTGAGCATTTCTGCATCGTGGGCACATAGCCAAAGGCTCGTCTCAATTTTGCCTGAAAACATCTTGATGACCACCATGACTTTTGAGAGAACACTCTGTAGACTGACGAGACAAAAGTTTACATTTTTTGAAGGTGTATGTCCCATTACATCTGGTGTAGAAGTAACACAGCATTTCAGAAAAGGAACATCATACCAACAGTAAAATATGGTGGTGGTAGTGTGATGGTCTGGGGCTGTTTTGCTGCTTCAGGACCTGGAAGACTTGCTGTGGTAATTGGAACCATGAATTTTGCTGTTTACCAAAAAAATCCTGAAGGAGAATGTCCGGCAATCTGTTTATTACCTCAAGCTGAAGCGCACTGGGGTTATGCAGAAGGACAAAGATCCAAAACACACCAGCAAGTCCAACTCTGAATGGCTTAAGAAAAACAAAATTAAGACTTTGGAGTGACCTAGTCAAAGTCCTGACCTTAATCCGATTGAGATGTTGTGGCATGACCTTAAAAAGGCGGTTCATGCTCAGAAACCCTGCAATGTGGCTGAATTACAACAGTTTTGCAAAGATGAGTTGGCCAAAATTCCTCCAGAGCGTTGTAAAAAAACTCATTGCCAGTTATTACAAAAGATTGATTGCAGTTGGTGCTGCTAAGGGTGGACCAACCAGTTATTAGGTTTAGGGGGCTATCACTTTTTCACACAGGGCCCTGTAGGTTTGGATTTCTTTTTCCCTTAATAATGAAGACCTTCGTTTAAAAATTGCATGTTGTGTTTTCTTTGCCTAATATTTAAATCTGTTTTGTGATCTGAAACATTTAAGTGTGACAAACTTGCAAAAAAATAAGAAATCAGGAAGTGGGCAAACACTTTTTCATACCACTGTATATACCAGGATGGGAGATATACATACCAGGATGGGGTTCAGGATAAGGGACATATATACCAGGATGGGGAATATACCAGGATGGGTAATATACCAGAATGGGGCCCAGGATAAGCAACATATACACTAGGATGGGGGATATATATACAAGGATGGGGACATATATACCAGGATGGGGCCCAGGATAAGGGGCATATATACCAAGATGGGGAATACAGGTATACCAGGATGGGGCCCAGGATAAGGGGCATATATACCAAGATGGGGGATATTGGTATACCAGGATGGGACTCAGGATAAGGGACATATATACCAGGATGGAGGACATATATACCAGGATTGGCTCACGATGGGGAACATATATACTAGGATGGGCCCAGAATGGGGAACATATATAGCAGGAAGGGGAACATATATACCAGGATGGGTCTAGAATGGGGAACATATATACCAAGATGGGTAACATATATACCAGGATGGGTAACATATATACCAGGATGTGGCCAAGATGAGGGACTTATACAGTCATATGAAAAAGTTTGGGCACCCCTATTAATCTTAAGCTTAATGTTTTATAAAAATTGGTGTTTTTGCAACAGCTATTTCAGTTTGATATATGTAATAACTGTTGGACACAGTAATGTTTCTGCCTTGAAATGAGGTTTATTGTGCTAACAGAAAATGTGCAATCTGCATTCAAACAAAATTTGACCGATGCATAAGTATGGGCACCTCACCAGAAAAGTGACATTAATATTTAGTAGATCCTCCTTTTGCAAAAATAACAGCCTCTAGTCGCTTCCTGTAGCTTTTAATGAGTTCCTGGATCCTGGATGAAGGTATTTTTGACCATTCCTCTTTACAAAACAATTCCAGTTCAGTTAAGTTTGATGGTCGC
Organism: Phyllobates terribilis; assembly: GCF_046119375.1. Taxonomy (NCBI): domain Eukaryota; kingdom Metazoa; phylum Chordata; class Amphibia; order Anura; family Dendrobatidae; genus Phyllobates; species Phyllobates terribilis. The sequence goes on along the minus strand of NW_027362762.1, from coordinate 338,409,591 downwards.
CGAGCATGGACAGCCTCTTCAAATGATCCCACAGATGTTCAATGATATTCAGGTCTGGGGACTGGGATGGCCATTCCAGAACATTGTAATTGTTCCTCTGCATGAATGCCTGAGTAGATTTGGAGCGGTGTTTTGGATCATTGTCTTGCTGAAAGATCCATCCACTGCGTAACTTCAACTTTATCACTGATTCTTGAACACTATTGCCAAGAATCTGCTGATACTGAGTGGAATCCATGCGTCCCTCAACTTTAACAAGATTCCCAGTGCCGGCATTGACCACACAGCCCCAAAGCATGATGGAACCTCCACCAAATTTTACTGTGGGTAGCAAGTGTTTTTCTTGGAATGCTGTGTTTTTTTGCCACCATGCATAACGCCTTTTTGTATGACCAAACAACTCAATCTTGGTTTCATCAGTCCACAGGACCTTCTTCCAAAAAGAAATAGGCTTCTTCAAATGTGCTTTTGCATACCTCAGCCGACTCTGTTTGTGCGTACTTGCAGAAACGGCTTCTTTCGCATCACTCTCCCATACAGCTTCTCCTTGTGCAAAGTGCGTTGTATAGTTGACCGATGCACAGTGACACCATCTGCAGCAAGTTGATGCTGCAGCTCTCTGGAGGTGGTCTGAGGATTGTCCTTGACTGATCTCACCATTCTTCTTCTCTTCCTTTCTGATGTTTTTCTTGTCCTGACACTTCTGGCCTTAACAAGAACTGTCCCTATGTTCTTCCATTTCCTTACTATGTTCCTCACAGTGGAAACTGACAGGTTAAATCTCTGAGACAGCTTTTTGTATCCTTCCCCTGAACAACTATGTTGAATAATCTTTGTTTTCAGATCATTTGACAGTTGTTTTGAGGAGCCCATGATGCCACTCTTCAGAGGAGATTCAAACAGGAGAACAACTTGCAAGTGGCCACTTTAAGTAGCTTTTCTCATGATTGCATACAGCTGGCTATAAAGTTCAAAGCTCAATGAGGTTACAAAACCCAAAAAAGTGCTTTAGTAAGTCAGTAAAAAGTAGGCAGGAGTATTTAAAACAAGAAAATGATAAGGGTGCCCATACTTATGCACCGGTCAAATTTTGTTTGAATGCAGATTGCACATTTTCTGTTAGCACAATAAACCTCATTTCAAGGCAGAAACATTACTGTGTCCAACAGTTATTACATATATCAAACTGAAATAGCTGTTGCAAAAACACCAATTTTTATAAAACATTAAGCTTAAGATTAATAGGGGTGCCCAAACTTTTTCATATGACTGTATACCAGGATGGGGGACATATATACTAGTATGGACGTGATATATACCAGGATGGCGGACATACAGTGGGGAAAATAAGTATTTGATACACTGCCGATTTTGCAAGTTTTCCCACCTACAAAGAATGAAGAGGTCTGTATTTTTTAACGTAGGTTCACTTCAACTGTGAGAGACAGAATCTAAAAAAAAATCCAGAAAATCACATTGTATGATTTTTACATAATTAATTTGCATTTTATTGCATAAAATAATTATTTCATACAATAGAAAAACAGAACTTAATATTTGGTACAGAAAGCTTTGTTTGCAATTACAGAGGTCAGATGCTTCCTGTACTTCTTGACCAAGTTTGCACATATTGCAGCAGGGATTTTGACCCACTATTCCATACAGATCTTCTCCAGATCTTTCAGGTTTCGGGGATGTCGCTGGGCAACATTGAGTTTCAGCTCCCTCCAAATATTTTCTATTGGGTCCAGGTCTGGAGACTGGCTAGGCCACTCCAGGACCTTGAAATGCTTCTTATGGAGCCACTTCTTAGTTGCCCTGACTGTATGTTTTGGGTCATTAACATGCTGGAAGACCCAGCCACGACCTATTTTCAATGCTCTCACTGAGGGAAGGAGGTTGTTGGCCAAAATCTCGCGATATATGACCCCATCTATCCTTCCTTCAAAATGGTGCAATTGTACTGTTCCCTTTGCAGAAAAGCACCCCCAAAGTATGATGTTTCCTCCACCATGCTTCATGGTTGGGACGGTGTTCTTGGGATTGTACTCACCCTTCTTCTTCCTCCAAACACGGCGAGTGGAGTTAATACCAAAAAGTTCTATTTTGATCTCATCTGACCACATGACCTTTTCCGATGCCTCCTCTGGATCATTCAGATGGTCATTGGGAAACTTCAAACGGGCCGGGACATTTGCTGGCGTGAGCAGGTGAACCTTGCGTGCCTTGCAAGAATTTAATTCATGATGGCATACTGTGTTACTAACGCTAATATTTAAGACTGTGGTCCCAGCTCTCTTCAGGTCATTGACCAGGTCCTCCCATGTAGTTCTGGGCTGAGTCCTGACCTTTCTTAGAATCATCCTTACCCCACAAGGTGAGATCTTGCATGGAGCCCCAGACCGAGGAAGATTGACAGTCATCTTGTGTTTCTTCCATTTTCTACTAATTGCGCAAACAGTTGTGGATTTCTTAACAAGCTGCTTGCCTATTGTCCTATAGCCCATCCCCGCCTTGTGCAGGTCTACTATTTTGTCCCTGGTGTCCTTAGACAGCTCTTTGGCCTTGGTGGAGAGGTTGGAGTGTAATTGATTGAGTGTGTGGACAGGTGTCTTTTAAACAGGTAACGAGTTCAAACAGGTACAATTAACACAGGTAATGAGTGCAGAGTAGGAGGGCTTCTTAAAGAAAAACTGACAGGTCTGTGAGAGCCAGAATTCTTGCTGGTTGGTAGGTGATCAAATACTTATTTCTGTTATGCGCTAAAAAGAGGGACCCAAAAAGACTGGCAACAAACCAGGAAAGGCGCAGCCATAGACGCACTTGGTACAAGTTGCACAGCTAGACGAGCCCTTGAGGGCCGGGAATATTCTTCACCCAGCTCCCATTAAATGGAAAGGGGACTTTGGCAGAGCCCTTCCCAGGCCCACTGTCGCCGGACAGTCTGGCATCTGGTAACTCGGCTGGTGCCCAGTCTAGGACCAGGTGAGTACCTCTGCAGGAACCCAAGAAAGTGTAACCAAAAGAGAAAATGAGAAAACCCTGCTGTAATAGTAAAACCTAATGCTAACACTACAAACCACCAAGCACATGGGAAACTGCAATAAACAGCAATGGACTGAGTAGGAAGCAGGTTTATTTAGCCCGCCTAAAGATCAGGTGCTGACTACCTACCAATCGTCCCCAAACAGCCACTCCCTGCTATCTTTAACAGCAGGCTAGACAAAATCCAACCATTGCTTATTGCCAAACAAAACAGCATCCTGCATTGCTTGACAGCCAGGGAAGACAGCATCCCATCTTCCCTGGGCAGAGAAATCAGTGAGGGACACGGTGTCCCATATCCTCACACATCCCACAACACCAGAACTCAACGATCCACAAGATTGGGACAATTTACCTGCACGTGTGGTAACTCCACCTCTCGGGTCAGAACAATGATGGCACTTGCGACCTCCATTACCAGGTGCACAGAACCACGATTCGTAACAATTTCATGCAATAAAATGCAATTTAATTATGTAAAAATCATACAATGTGATTTCCTGGTTTTTATTTTTAGATTCTGTCTCTCACAGGTGAAGTGTACCTATGATAAAAATTACAGACCTCTCCATTCTTTGTAGGTGGGAAAACTTGCAAAATCGGAAATTTATCAAATACTTATTTTCCCCACTGTATATACCAGGAAGAAGCCTAGGATGGGGGACATTACTACATAATGGGAGAACTCATATGTCATTATAGGATTTAGAACGCTACGAAGGCCCATACATCTGACCAAAATACTTTGGGCGGGGGGCTAGGTCCAAATTTTGCACCGGGGCCCATCGGACTCTAGTTACGCCACTGCTACTCAGTAACACAGAGCCAAGGCAAACAGCTTTTTATCCTTTTGTTAAAATGCCTCTATATTTTATAAAATAGTATCATAAAAACGTAGTACATGATTGACCCAACAAGTGACTGTCCTATACAATGTGATATAACCAAGTAAGTTTACAAATATTACCATCTTCTGAGTTGTAGAAAGTCTTCCATATGTCTTGCAGTTGGTTTAGATTTTCTTGAGCTTCACTTAGTTCAGTCCTGATTAAAAGCTCATCCTTCTTCAGGTCAAGTTCTGGAATTATGGTATTTCATAATTATTTATAATGAAAATTGGTGCAAAACATCAGAATTAAATAGGCATCACCTCTATACATTTTCATCTATAATCACTAACGTCTCATGCAAACGAGCTTGTGCACTCTGGCCAGTAACAGAGTATACAAATGAAGCCCATTGTGCAGTGTATTGCGTAATGCTTCTGAGAGATATTCCGATACAGCCTGAAATAAGGTGTGCAATGTTTTTTAATAATTTGTTTCCCACCATAATGATATAAGTACATATATAAATGATCCTTGCTTTACTTGCTTTTTCAAAGATTTTATTCACATATAATCAATCAAAATTTTACCTGCGAGAACTTTTGATGCTTCAGGCATATCTGGATATCCTTTGGACTGATTTGTCTTCCTTTCATCCTCTTTGCTTTTCTCTAAATGTATATGGAACCTGTAGAAAGTAATGTTAAATTAGAAGCAAAAGAAGGGTTAAAAATCTAGACATCGGGTGAAAAACAGCTGTCAGGCAAGGTTCAGACAGGCATATATCATTGTCCATATACACACTGGACCGCGATGCCCAGACTGACTGAGGATCTCCCAATCTTAACTTACAGTATCATAGTCACATATAAAATTGTAAGATCGGGAGACAGAGGACAGTTCGGGCATTGCAGTCCGTATACGGACTGTGAAATAGTAATGTTTGAAACCGGACTAAAAAATTCACAATCTGAAAGATAAGAGATTTTTTTTAACTATTGTGACTTCCATATTTATTAGTCATTTATTGCTTAAAACTACATATTGTAGTGTGTCATCTTTGACACAAAAAGTGTCTGGTTTGAAAAAAAAAAGTAAATGCACTCATTTTATTTGGCAAACTTAAAGGATTGTCCACTACTGAATATACCCTTTTAAATGGACCCAGAGTTACGTAAAAGTAAAACAAGTGGATATTCACCTCCCAGAATATTGCTGTTCTCAGCACGGTGTCTCCTGATGGTCTCATTACCCCAATATCAGTCGGGGGGGGAGGGTCATTGTGGCCACTGATTACATTTCGTCCAAGCAATGAGGTCTTTCAAAAGGGGTTATGCAGTGGACAACCTCTTTAAAGGCTCCACATAAAAGCAAAGGGGGCACGCCACTTTAGACTTGGATTACACGTACAATTTTTGTACTAAGACCTTTTTCTATAGAGTAATGAAAACGTTAAGAAGCTTTCTTTCAAAGCTAGATTTCCAAACTAATTTCATTGTTGTAATCTATGGATAAAGGAGCAGCTCCTTTTTCAAAACGCTCAAAAATACCAGCAGATAGCAAATAAAAAAAAAATCTCTAGTGACTCACTTAAGTGATTTTAACCCCTTTAGCCCCGAGGGTGGTTTGCACGTTAATGACCAGGCCAATTTTTACAATTCTGACCACTGTCACTTTAATTACTCTGGAACGCTTCAACGGATCCCGCTGATTCTGAGACTGTTTTTTTCGTGACATATTGTACTTCATGATAGTGGTAAAATTTCTTCGATATCACTTGCATTTATTTGTGAAAAAAATGGAAATTTGGCGAAAATTTTGAAAATTTAGCAATTTTCAAAATTTGAATTTTTATGCCCTTAAATCAGAGAGATATGTCACACAAAATAGTTAATAAATAACATTTCCAACATGTCTATTTTATATCAGCACAATTTTGGAACCCAATTTTTTTTTTATTGGGGAGCTATAAGGGTTAAAAGATGACCAGCAATTTATCATTTGTACAACAAAATTTTCAAAACCATTTTTTTTAGGGACCACATCACATTTGAAGTCACTTTGAGGGGTCTTTATGACAGAAAATACCCAAAAGTGACACCATTCTAAAAACTGCACCCCTCAAGGTGCTCAAAACCACATTCAAGAACTTTATTAACCCTTCAGGTGCTTCACAGGAATTTTTGGAATGTGGAAGAAAAAAAATTAACATTTAACTTTTTTCACAAAAATGTTACTTTAGACCCAATTTTTTTTTATTTTTGCATGGGTAACAGGGAAAAATGGACCCCAAAATTTGTTGTGCAATTTCCCCTGAGAACGCAGATACCCCATACGTGGGGAAAAAACACTGGGCACACGGAAGAGAAGGAGCGCCATTTGACTTTTTGAATGTAAAATTTGCTTGAATAATTAGCGGACATGTTTGGAGAGCTCCTGATGTGCCTAAACAGTGGAAACCCCCCACAAGTGACACCATTTTGGAAACTAGACCCCTCAGGGAACTTATCTAGATGTGTGGTGAGCACCTTGAACCCCCAGGTGCTTCACAGAAGTTTAGAACATTGAGCCATAAAAGTAAAATTTTCACATTTTTGAAACAAAAATGTTTTTCAGCCTCCAATTTTGCATTTTCATGAGGGTAACAGGAGAAATTGCACCAAGCAATTTGTTGTGCAATTCCTCTTGAGCACGCCGATACCCCATATGTGGGGGAAAACCACTGTTTGGGCGCACGGCAGAGCTCGGAAGAGAAGGAGCGCCATTTGACTTTTGAATGTAAAATTTGCTTGAATAATTAGCGGACGCCATGTTACATTTGGAGAGACCCTGATGTGTCCAAACAGTGGAATCCCCCACAAGTGACACCATTTTGGAAACTAGACCCCTCAGGGAACTTATCTATATGTGTGGTGAGCACCTTGAACCCCCAGGTGCTTCACAGGAGTTTAGAACATTGAGCCGAAAAAATAAAATTTTCACATTTTTCCCACAAAAATGTTTTTCAGCCCCCAATTTTGCATTTTCATAAGGATAACAGAAGAAATTGCACCATGCAGTTTGTTGTCCAATTTTTCCTGAGTAAGCAGATACCCCATATGTGGGGGAAAACCACTGTTTGGGCGCACGGCACGGTTCGGAAGGGAAGGAGCGCCATTTGACTTTTTGAATGTAAAATTTAATTGAATACTTAGCGGATGTGCCCCTGATGTGCCTAAACAGTGGAAAAACCCCACAAGTGACACCATTTTTGAAACTAGACCACTCAGGGAACTTAGCACCCTGAACCATCAAGAGCTTTGCAGAAGTTTATAACATGGAGCCGTGAAAATAAAAAAAAATCTAACTTTTTCCACAAAAATAATGTTTTACCCCACTTTTTTTATTTTCACAACGGTAAGAGGAGAAAATGGACCCCACAAAACGGTTGTCAATTTCTCCTGCGTACACCAATACCCCATATGTGGGGAAAATACAGTGTTTGGGGGCACGGCAGAGTTCAGAAGGGAAGGAGCATTGTGTGACTTTTTGAACGCAAAATTGGCTGGAATTGAGAGCGGATGCCATATCGCGTTTGGAGAGCCCCTGATGTGCCTAAACAGTGGAAAACCCCCACAAGTGACCCCATTTTGGAAACCACACCCTTCAAGGATTTTATCAAGGGGTATAGTGAACATTTTGAATCCAGAGGTACGACACAGAATTTGATAACATTATGTCATCATATTGAATAAGTTGTCATTAGTCTTGAGCGCAAGTGCTCGCTACTTGAGTTTGCATCAGGTACACGGATATGCACCATGTATAACGGGTGCTCGAGTGACCATGTTTCATGGTTATTAGACACCCAAAAAAAACCAAGCGGGGATCGCTCATGCATGGCAGGCAATCCCAGCGAGGTTTTTTTTGGCCACGAAGCATATGGGGCAGAGACTTGAGCATGTAATTTGATCACCCGCGATACTCAGTGCATACCCGAGCACCAGATGCAAACTCAAGTAGAGAGCACTTGCGCTCAACACTAGTCGCCATATCGTCATCTTTTTTTTTTTATTTTTGAAAAAAATCCCAACCCCATCACAACCCTAACCCTAACACAACCTTAACCCTAGAGTTTATTTTTTACGCCGTTCCTCATGGGGTATAAGTGATTAGACGACTTTATTCTTCGGGTCGGTTCGATTACAGCGATACTAGAATCATATCGGGCTTTTATGATTGGCAGCTGTCACACACTAAAAGACGCATTTTTTTGCAAAATAAAGTTTTTGCATCGCCATATTTTGAGAGCTATAATTTTCCCATATTTTGGCCGACAGAGTCATGTGATGGCTTGTTTTTTTGGGGATGACTTGACGTTTTTATTGGTGCAATTTTCAGGCACGTGACATTTTTTGATCGCTTTCTACTCCGATTTTTGTGAGGCAGAATAAACAAAAACCAACAATTCCAGAATTTTTTTTTATGTTTTCTTTTTTATGCTGTTCCATGTGCAGTAAAATTGATAAGGCAGCGTTATTCTTCGGGTCAGTACGTTTACAGCGGTACATTTATATTGTTTTTCTATGTTTTGGCGCTTTTACACAATAAAAGCTATTTTATAGAAAAAAATATTTTTTTGCATCGCTTTATTCTGAGAGCTATAACTTTTTAACTTTTCGGCTGATGGAGCTGTGTGGTGGCTTCTTTTTTGCGGGACAAGATGACGTTTTCAGTGGTACCATTTTTATTTATATTCGTCTTTTTGATCGCGTGTTATTTCATTTTTTGTTTGGCGGTATGATGATAAAGCATTGTTTTTTGCTTCGCTTTTTTTTTTTTTTTTCTACCGTGTTCACTAAAGGAGTTAACTAGTGGGACAGTTTTATAGGTCAGGTCGTTCCGGACGCGGTGATACCAAATATGTGTACTTTTATTGTTTTTTTTTTTTTTTTTTTTTTCATAATAATATTTATTGATGGGTACATTATATTTTTATTTTTGGTGGATTATTTTTTTATTTTTTTTTTATATTTTTACAATTTTTTTTTCATTTTTTTTCATTTTTTAACACTTTTTTGGACTTTTATTCTGTGTCCCACTCTGGGACTTTCACTTTTTTTATTCTGATCGCCTGTATAGCACAGGAATGCAGCACCATCCCTGTGCTATACAGGCTGTCAGTGCTGCACTGGGAGAAGATAGTTTGGTCATGCACTGCGCATGACCAAAGAATCTTCCTGCTGTCTGGTGACCCGGATGTTGTCATGGCAACATCCAGGAAGCCGCGGCAGACAGCGCTGGAGGCCGGAAGAGGAGGTGAGTATTGCGATCACCTCCCCTTGCCACCGCAATGCTGCGATCGACTTCGATCGCAGTATTGCGGGGGTTAAAGTCCCAGGAGCGGTGCAGGACCACACCCAGCACATAGCACCGGGTGTCAGCTGTGACTATCAGCTGACACCCGGCGGCGATCGTCCCGCACCCCTTGTGTGCCAGAGCGATTGCCATATGACCTAATAGTACGTCACTGGTCCAATCGGCCCAGGTCACCAAGACATACTATTAGGTCATACGTCAGAAAGGGGTTAAGAGGATTTTTCAAGCTACTCTAGGTGTAGCCGCAGCATTAGAACTTATTCATTAGGGTGGTATCGCTTCTTTAAAACAAAATGAAGAATACAATGCAAAAATAACCAAAACAGAAAAACACATACCGCAGCTGTATATTTGTGTTATTACTGAGGTCTGTTGATGAAAATATACCACAAAAATAGTGCAAGATCAATGAAGGTGAATAGAGTAAAACTCCCACTGAAGTGAAAGCGCCTAAAAAGAGCATCTATAGAAGGCACAATTTATTTGGGATCTCTAAAATGTATCCGATAAATAGCCAAACAGATAACCTGGGGCGTATGAAAATGCTTGCACGTAAACCCATTTACAATTGTTTACCCAAGAGGCATTAATAAGGGATTCTTTGATAGGGCTCCTTTTGAAAGAATTTAAGGGAGTAGCAGAAGCCCCCAGATGAGCTTGCTTGTCTAGAAAGAAAAGCCAAAAGGCCCACATGCCAGTAATATCTTCTCTACAGGCTAAGGCTATGTTCACATGTTCAGTAATCTTCCATTAGAACAGATCTAGCAGCAATCCGTTGGCAAAAAAAGTTGTGCAGACACAACTTTTTAGTCTGTTTTTAAAAAAAACTTATCTCTGCTGGATCCGTTTTTTTAACATTGATGTCTATGGAAAACGGATCCTTTAATTAGCCATCCACTTTTCTTTGATTTGTAAGGCTAAGGCTAAGCTCACATGTCCAGTAATCATCCGCTAGAACGGATCAAGCAGCAATCCGTTGGCAAAAAAAGCTGTGCAGACACAATTTTAGTCTGTTTTTTAAAAATTTATTTCAACTGGATCCATTTTTTTAACACTGAAGTCTATTCTATAGAAAATTGATCCGTTAAATAGTCATCAATTTTGTTCCATTTGAAACTGATCTAGTGAGCAAAAAATGGGTCCTTTTCAAATGAAAGAAAAACAGCTATTTAACGGATCAGTTTTCCTTAGGCTTCAATGTTAAAAAAACGGATCCAGTTCAAACCAGTTTTTTTAGCTAGACAAAAAAATTGTGTCTGCACAACTTTTTTGTTAACGGATTGCTGCTGGATCCATTCTATCTGATGATTATTGGACATGTGAACTTAGCCTAAGCTCACACGACCGTCTAAAAAATTGTCAGATTTTCATCAAGAATAAAAACTGGTGATCTTTCATCTGTTTTGTCATCTGTATGTCCTTTATTACAATTGTATGGCATCTGTTTTTATATCTCAGCAGTTAATAACATTTTTACAAGAAAGAAAATACAGCTTCCTATGTTAAGAACTGTAATATATCCGTAAAAATTGGATGCTATACACTGTGAGCACAATTATTTAACTAGGCAATTAGTATTTTTGATGATTCGTTTTTTTTAATGAATAACTACAATGCTGACTATTTTCAACAAAACTTTTGATGGTTCTGTGATCACACCCCAATATTTTAGGAGTTTCAAGAGGGCTGCATCCCTCTGTAAGACTTGTAACAAGTTTTGTCAGTTAAAGAAGCACTCCTCCCATCAACATTTTTATCCTTTAAACATATTGCAGTCCTCATATTATATAGCACTGTGTACTTACAATTGCTCATTTTTCTTTTACACCCAGTAATTTTCTTTTCCATTAGGTCTATGACATCATGTGATTAAAAACAGATTAGCTGAATCCTTCAAGCTCTATGTAGAAACAGGAAGTCATTTTTTCCTGCATGAATCATCACTGTAAAAAGTCCTTGGCAGGGGGAGAGGAGCAGCTGGGTCAGGAGTTGAAGAGGGGTATGATTTATGCAGGTACAAGACACTCCATGTTTCTACACAGAGCAGAGAAAAGAGAAGAATTTACTGGGTAGAAAGGCAAAATGAGCAATTGTAAGTACACAGTGCTATATCATATGATGACTGCAAAATATTAGGAGGATAAAAACTTTGATGGGAGGAGTGCTTCTTTAAATCTCTTTTTTTGCCTGAGGAAAACAAGCTGACTAATAATTCTGTACACCTTGATATAGGGTGTTGTGTCCTCAGGCCACACCCTCCTCATTACACAAATATACAGTACAGACGAAAAGTTTGGACACACCTTCTCATTTAAAGATTTTTCTGTATTTTCATGACTATGAAAATTGTACATTCACACTGAAGGCATCAAAACTATGAATTAGCACATGTGGAATTATATACTTAACAAAAAAGTGTGAAACAACTGAAAATATGTCTTATATTCTAGGTTCTTCAAAGTAGCCACCTTTTGCCTTGATGACTGCTTTGCACACTCTTGGCATTCTCTTGATGAGCTTCAAGAGGTAGTCACCGGAAATGGTTTTCACTTCACAAGTGTGTCCTGTCAGGTTTAATAAGTGGGATTTCTTGCCTTATAAATGGGGTTGGGACCATCAGTTGTGCTGTGCAGAAGTCTGGTGGATACACAGCTGATAGTCCTACTGAATAGACTGTTAGAATTTGTATTATGGCAAGAAAAAAGCAGCTAAGTAAAGAAAAACAAGTGGCCATCATTACTTTAAGAAATGAAGGTCAGTCAGTCCAAAACATTGGCAAAACTTTGAAAGTGTCCCCAAGTGCAGTTGCAAAAACCATCAAGCGCTACAAAGAAACTGGCTCACATGAGGACCGCCCCAGGAAAGGAAGACGAAAAGTCACCTCTGCTTCTGAGGATAAGTTTATCCGAGTCACCAGCCTCAGAAATCGCAGGTTAACAGCAGCTCAGATTGGTGACCAGGTCAATGCCACACAGAGTTCTATCAGCAGACACATCTCTTCAACAACTGTTAAGAGAAGACTATGTGCAACAAGCCTTCATGGTAAAATAGCTGCTAGGAAACCACTGCTAAGGACAGGCAACAAGCAGAAGAGACTTGTTTGGGCTAAAGAACACAAGGAATGGACATTAGACCAGTGGAAATCTGTGCTTTGGTCTGATGAGTCCAAATTTGAGATCTTTTGTTCCAACCACCGTGTCTTTGTGCGACACAGAAAAGGTGAACGGATGGACTCTACATGCCTGGTTTCCACCGTGAAGCATGGTGGAGGTGGTGTGATGGTGTGGGGGTGCTTTGCTGGTGACACTGTTGGGGATTTATTCAAAATTGAAGGCATACTGAACTAGCATGGCTAACACAGCATCTTGCAGCGGCATGCTATTCCATCCGGTTTGCGTTTAGTTGGACCATCATTTATTTTTCAACAGGACAATGACCCCATCACACCTCCAGGCTGTGTAAGGGCTATTTGACCAAGAAGGAGAGTGATTGGGTGCTACGCCAGATGACCTGGCCTCCATAGTCACCAGACCTGAACCCAATCGAGATGGTTTGGGGTGAGCTGGACCGCAGAGTGAAGGCAAAAGGGCCAACAAGTGCTAAGCATCTCTGGGAACTCTTTCAAGATTGTTGGAAGACCATTTCCGGTGACTACCTCTTGAAGCTCATCAAGAGAATGCCAAGAGTGTGCAAAGCAGTCATCAAAGCAAAAGGTGGCTACTTTGAAGAACCTAGAATATAAGACATATTTTCAGTTGTTTCACACTTTTTTGTTAAGTATATAATTCCACATGTGTTAATTCATAGTTTTGATGCCTTCAGTGTGAATGTACAATTTTCATAGTCATGAAAATACAGAAAAATCTTTAAATGAGAAGGTGTGTCCAAACTTTTGATCTGTACTGTACATCACATAAAACATTCAAGTTTATGCAGCTTGGAAAATGTGGATGAAAATGATGACGATATGGTCAAAATACTACTTGCCTAATAATTGTGCACACAATGTACAGATAATCGGTATGAATCCAATTTTTTTTTGCACACCAATAGACTTAAATAGGCGAGTCTCATCTAAATTATGGAATAAACTGAATTTTTTTGCATTTAGTCACTGTGAAAAAGCTGAAGGGGCTCGTTCAGACGATAGTTTTTCTCATATGAGTTCTATCCATATTTATCATGGATGGAACTTGTACTTATTAAAGTCTATAGAGCTGTTAACATGTTCATGTATTTTTGCAGATCAAGTGGTTTGAGACATGTCCAATTTTCATTCAAGTCTTGGATCAAGCTCAACCAATTCAAATGAGTCTTTAGATCCAAAAAAAAAATGATGCCATCTGTGTGCTGTCCATTTTTCATGGACTGTTGATTATGAAGAGATTGAGAAACCTCCATAATTATTTTTTTATCTGAATAAAACTAATGAAACGCTGACCAAACTGATAGTAAAAACTGACACTGACCAAACTCTGATGACTCTCTGATAAGAGACACTAATGAAATCCCGATTGTTTTTTTTTTGCATACAAGAAATAACATTACCGTCTTATTGAACCCTTTTATAAATAGCCAAATTGATTTTGTCTTATTGCCGTTTGTGTGCGGTCAGTTTTTTTCATGAACAGCATTTAAACTGAAAATATGGTTGTGTAAATGTATTAGGCCTCATTCAGACATGTGTTGCAAGTACATGGTTGTATCCATTTTTTTCACAGAGAGCACACATACCCTTCATGATCCATGGAGCTGTTCAGTTGTCCACATTTTTTCATGGGCTGTGTGTCTGTGCAAAACTCATGGAGACATGTCTGTTTTTCCCCCAGTATCATGGAAGAAAAAGGGAAATACATGATTCCGTGAAAAACCTAGACAGCACACGGATGGCCGTATTTAATCCTTCACGACTTTTGCTGTACATGTATGTCAAAAGTTGTGTGCCTGCTTTTGATGTGGGATCGCATGATGAGCCTGTATCTTTCCCCGCACAAGATGGGTGAACTAATCAGTCATCATGTGCTTTTAACTCCTTCACGGCCTTTGACATACCAATACTTCATGGTCGGTTAGGGGTTCCCGACCCTTGATGTATAGGTACGTCATGGAGATCGTGCGTGGCACTGGAGCTGTGCCCGCATGATTGCAGTTGGAAGATCGGCTTATGTGATATATGAGCCCTGGCTGTCACAGCCAGGAGCGCTGTTTACCCCCTAAATGCCGTGATCAATCTTGATTGCAGCATTTGGGAGGCCACCCCGTGACGTCATCGTGAGGGCCCAATCATTATCTTGGCAACCTGAGGTCATCATAATGACCTCAGGGTCTGACAGCTATGCAGCTATGGTAGCCTGTTTACATCATTCCAGGAGCATGGTTTAAGAGGCTTCTGTAAGTGGAGCACTGACAGTTATAAAGCATTGCAATGCATTATGTCAGAGATCATAGTTAGGGCTCATACTCATCTGCATTAATAAAATCGGTCCGATGTTGTTACCGAAAAGTCGGATGAGTGTCATGCAAGTGTCATGCGAGTGAAATGTGATTTTTATCAAAACGCATCAATATGACATGCGTATGCAATGCGATTTTAACATTAGCTTTTACATAGAGTAATTCTCTGTCATTTAAAGATAGTTTTATAAATAAATACTCCTTAAGACATATATACATAGACAGACACAGCCAGATAGATATGAGATAGATAGGTAAATATGAGATAGATATATAAATAGATATATCGACAGAAATATGTGAGTGAGATATTTAATCAGTGCTTTGCGTGTGTAGTTAACGGTACATGTATTTAAGTAATAAATAAATGAAAAAAATGGTGTGGTGTCCCCATAATTCTTATTAACCAGCTGAGGGAAAGCTGACAGCTGGGGGCTGATGTTTATAGTGTGGGAAGGGGGTAATAAACATGGATCTTCCCAGGCTATTGTCTGCATAGCCTTTACTAGTTATTAAAATGGGGGAACCCCCCCCCTGCAAAAAAAATGGCATGGCGTCCCCCCTATAATTAATAACCAAAGGCTTAGCAGACAGCTGCGGGCTGATATTAATAGTCTAGGAAGGGGCTATGGATATTGGCCCACTCCCAGACTAAGAACATCAGCTCTCAGCCGCAGTAGAAATTGCGCATCCATCAGATGTGCTAATTCTGGAGCTTAGCCTCCGCTCTTCCCACTTGCCCTGCTGCGGTGGCAATTGGGATAATAGTTGTGGGGTTGATGTCAGCAGTTTTATGTCCATTGACATCAAGCTCAGAGGTTAGTAATGGAGAGGCGTCTATAAGACACCCCCATTACTAACCCCATAGTCAAATTTAATAAACACACAGAGTAAAGTCCTTTATTTGAAATAAACACTCACCCACTTACCCATTTATTATTGAAAAATGCAAAATAATTAAAAACCATATTCCTCACCTGTCCGGATATAATCCATTTGTCCCGTGAAGAGTCCAACTCTGCTACATCTAGATGCCTCGCTAAATGGTGGCATGATGCGACTTTTCAGCCTGGCATCCAGAAGAGACACTGAGCATCACGTGATAGCGCAGCATCAGTACCTCACAGTGACATGAATAAGGTGAGCAGAGTTCATAGCCGATGAACTCCGTTCACCTCACTGACATCAGCGCTTGTGGCGTGAGAACTTTCTGACTCCGCTAGCGCTGACGTCAGTGAGGTGACCGGGGTTCATCAGCTATGAACTCTGGTGACCTTTTTTACGTCAGCACTAGACACTGCAGGAGCGTAATCACGCTCTTGTTTCAGTGTGTTCTGGTTGGTTTGCTGAGTGGTTGCATCATGCCACCGATCAACAAACCATCCAGATGTAGCAGAGTTGGAGTTCTTCGTGGGACAGATATGGATTTTTTCTCGTCGGACAGGTGAGGAATATGGTGGTTTATTATCTTTTATTTTACAGTAATGAATGGTAAAAAGAGGGACGGGGAGTATTTATTAAAAAATAAAGGAGTCTGTGTCTTTCTTTCAAGTATAGGACTTTATTCTGGTTGTGTATTTTTTACAATATCACTGTAGGGTTAGTAATAGGGGTGGCGTTTAGACACCTCTCCAAAACTAACCTATGGGCTTGATGTCAGCTGACAATACAAAGCTGACTTCAACCCCAATACTATTACCCCACTTGCCACCGCGCCAAGGCAAGTGAGAAGAGCGAAGGTTAAGCGTCAGAATTGGTTCATGTTATGGATGCGCCATTTCTGGGGTGGCTGAGAGCTAATGTTCTTAGTCTGGAAGGGGGCCAATATCCATGGCCCCTTCCTAGCCTATTAATATCAGCTCACAGCTGTCTGCCTAGCCTTTGCAGGTTATTAATTATAGTGGGAAACAGAAGTCATTTTTTGCATGGGTCCCTCATTTTAATAACCAGTAAAGGCTAAATATACAGCTGTGAGCTGATATTAATAGCCTGGGAAGTTCCATGTTTATCACCCCCTTCCCAGGCTATAAACATCAGCCCCCAGCTGTTGGCTTTCCCTCAGATGGTTATTAAATATTCGGTGGACCACAAGCAATTTTTTTTTTATTTATTGAATTATTAGCCAATTACATGAACATTAAACTACACACGCACTGCACTAATTATATATGTCACTGACATCTTTCTATCTAGCTATTCTATGTATATATCTATCCTATGGGCTCGCTCCCAATTGCGATTAAATTGGACTAATGCAATCCGATAAACAATTGAATTGAGTTTGGTCCAATGTTAATCTATGATGGTGTGCTCATATGCATTTTTTTTGTGCTCCAATCGAATCGAGATTGGACTGAAAAAAAAGCAGCATGCTGCAATTGCATGCGACGTCTATGGGTGTGTGTGAAACATCGCACTGCTTTCGGATATCACCCGAGTGCAGTGCGATTCCGGCAGGCACATTGAGGAGATGGAGAAATTCATTTCTCCATCTTCTTCTTCGCAGCTCTCCTCATAAGAGAGGATCGGAGCACAGAGCACTGACACTTGGCTCTCGCTCACAGCAGAGCAGGAGCTGAGTGTCTCGCTCACAGCAGAGCAGGAGCTGAGTGTTATTAAAATGTCGCATCTGATGTCATTCGTTAATGTGTCTCCGGCCTTTCTATTCTATTCTGACAGGTCACGCTGTGAATTACTGTACTCGGCTGATGAAGTGTTGGGTTTTCTAGAAGATGGGTGCATAAAAAAATCGGACGGCACACGCATGGTCTGTGTGCAGTGCGATTTTTTTCACTCCGATACGAGCTGGGAAAAAAATTGCAGATGAGCACTGAATCATTGACTAACATTAGTCAGAGTGCAATCCGATTTTTTATCGGATTGCACTCGTCCGTTTTTAATGCAGATGAGTATGAGCCCTAATAAGAGTTAAAGCCCCATAGAGGGACTAAGTAAAAAAGTAAAATAAATAAAAAAAATATTATACCAATAAATATGTATATTAATGTAAAAACATAACAAAAAAAAAAGTACACATATTTGGCATCATCGCGTCCGGAGCAACCCAACCTATAAAACAGTCACACTAGTTAACCCCTTCAGTGAACACCGTAAAAAAATAAAAATAAAAGACGAGGAAAAAAGCTGTGCTTTTTCATCATACTGCCAAACAAAAAGTGGAATAAAACTCGATCACAAAGTCAAATGGAAATAAAAATGGTATAGCTTAAAATGTCATCTTGTCCTGCAAGAAAACAAGCCGCCATAAAGCTCCATCAGTGGAGGAAAAAAAAAAAAGCTATAGATCTCAGAATATAGTAATGCAAAAAAAATTATATAAAATGTGGTATCGCTGTAATAGTACTGACCCGAAGAATAAAGCTGCCTTATCACTTTTACCGTATGGTGAACAGCATAAAAAAACAAAACAACAAAACACTATTCCTGAATTGTTCATTGTGCCTCCCAAAAATGAGAATACAAAGCGATCAAAAAATGTTATGTGCCCAAAAATGGTAGCAATAAAAATGTCAACTCATCCCGCAAAAAACAAGCAGTCACATGACTCTGTCGGCTGAAATATTGAAAAATTATAGCTATCAAAATATGGCGATGCAAGTGAAACAAACATCTTTTAGTGTGTTACAGCTGCCAAACATAAAAAAACTATACAAATCTGGTATCGCTGTAATCACACCGACCCGAAGAATAAAGTCGTTTAATAACTTATACCGTACAAGGAACGGCGTAAAAAATAAATAAAACCAATTCTTGATACCAAAAAGATGGATACCACCAGATCAGATGCCAAATTGACTCTAAGGAGTCTCCATCTGCCTCATTAGAGTGAGTGGTTCTCCCATGGGTTTTGTCTGAATCGCATTTTTATGGGATTTACACGGAAACCCCGACGTAAGTGCTCAGCGTAGAACACAAGAATGTGATCCCAACCTTATACTTAAAAGCGATCAAAAAATATTATGTACCCCAAAATATTACCAACAAAAACCCTAAATTATCCCACAATAAACTAGCCCCCACTTAGGTCCATCATCTGTCACGGAAATATAGTAGTTCCCATTTTACCGGTAAAACAAAAACTCTGGAAAAGTGACACGGCGCCCACCACTTCAAATAAAATCCAGTGAAATCTGCGCTCCCAAATCCAAATGCCCTCCTCCTTCCTTCGGAGTCTAAACCACAGTAAGCAGCCACATTTGGCATTATTGTAGTGGGGAGAGCCCAGTTAATTTATGGGGTGCATGTAGCCAGAAGCACAAGCTGGGCACAATGTATGGGGGCGCTACAATATATGGGGCACTATGCTTTATTGGGGTACAATGTATGGGCACTAAACTGGCATATTTGCAATTCTCCAAAATAAAGCACGGTGTGGATGTTACAAAATAGTCGCTGAAGCCGTTGAATAATTCTTTGAGAGCTGCAATTTCTACAATGGGGTCGCTTTTGGGTTTTTTCTGCTGTTCTGACACCTTGAAGGCTCTGCAAATATCACCCACAAACTATTCTACCAAAATCTGTGCTCCGAAAGCCAAATAGTGCTCCTGCCTTCTCAGCCCTGACATAGTTTCTGACGACATATGGGGCATCACTGCATTCGGGAGAAATTGCGTAATAAATTGTGGGGTCCACTTTCACCTATTAACCCTTGTGTAACTAACAAATTTGCAGCAAATACAAAAATTAAATTTTTACCACTAAAATGTTATATTTCCAAGTCCTAATGTTATAAAATGTGGTGATACATCTGTGGGTTCAATGTACTCACTACATCCCCAGATTAAATCCTTAGGCAGTGAAGTTTCCAATATGGGGTCACTTAGGGGGTTTCTGCTGATCTGGCAAATCAGAGGCTTAGCTAATGGAGCCCACAATATATTCAAACAGAATCTGCATTCTAAAAGCCAAGTAGCACTCCTTCCCATCCGATCCCTGCCATGTGCTCAAACAACCACATATGCCAGTTCAGTAAAAATTGCATAACAAACTATTGGGTCCATTTTCTCCTATTACCACTAGTGGAAATTATAAACATGGTGCTAAAAATTAAATTTTTTGTTTCCACATCTAAATGTTATAAAGTTTGTGCATCACCTGTAGGTTAAAAATGCTCACTACACCCTTAGATGAACACCTTGAGGAGTCTAGTTTCCAAAATGGGGTCACTTGTGGGGGGGGGTTCCTATTGGTTTAGTATGTCAGGGGCTCTGCAAATGCAACATGGCATTCACAATCTATTTCAGACAAATTTACGCTCCGAAAATCAAATAGCTCTCTTTCCTTTCTCAGCTCTGCCATGTGCCCAAACAGCAGTTTTTGACCACATATGGGGTATTTTCGTGTTCGGAAGAACTTATGAGGTCCGTTTTTTGCTGTTATCCATTGTGAAAATTACAAATTTGGGGCTAAAACAACAGTATGCCTAAACCACATTTTAGCATTTAGATGTCTGGCATTTTTGAAGTGATGAGAGCCCACTTAATTTACGGGGTCCATGTCTCCAGGTGCACGTACTGGGCACTACAACGTACAGGGCACTACACTGGCAGATTTGCAATTTTCACTCAGGAACATCCACTGCTGCTTGTTTTTAGAAAACATCCCTGGAGTCAAAATCATCACTATACCTGTAGATAAATTCCCAGAGGGGAGTAATTTCCAAAATGGGTCTTTGTATATGGAGCCTATCGATTCCAGACAATTTTGTGCTCCAAAAGTTGAATGGTGCTCCTTTCCTTCCAAGCCCTGCCGTGTGCCCAAGCAGTAGTTTTCCACCACATATGGGGTAACTGTGTACTCAGGAGAAACTGCACAACAAATTGTACTGTCCATATTCTCCTGTTACCCTTTTGAAAATACAAAATTTGAGGTTAAAGTAATATTTTTGTGGGAAAAAGTAAAATTTTCATTTTTCCCTTCTACATTGCTTTAATTCCGGCAGAGCCCCTAAAGGGTTAATAAACTTCTTGAGTGGTGGTTTTGAGCACTTTCAGTTGTGTAGTTTTTAAAATGGTGTCACTTTTGGGTATTTTCTGTCACATAGGCTCCTCAAAGTCACTTCAAATGGGATGTGGTCCCTAAAAAAGTGGTTTTGTAAATTTTGGTGGAAAAATGAGAAATCGCTGATAAACTTTTAACCTATCTTACTTCCTAACAAAAAAAAAATCACGTTTTAAAAATGACGCTGATGTAAAGTAGACATGTGGCAAATTGTATTTATTAACTATTTTGTGTGGTATAACTACCTGGTTTAAGAGCCTAAAAATTCAAAATTTAAAAATTGCTACATTGTCTAATTTTTTGTCAAATTTTCGATATTTCCATAAATAAACGCAAATCATTTCAACCATAATTTACCACTAACACGAAGTAGAACATGTCACGAAAAAAACAACCTCAGAATTACTGGGATACGTTGAAGCGTTCCAGAGTTTTAACCTCATAAAGTGACACTGATCAGAATTGAAAAAATTGGCCTTTTCAGGAAGGTGAAAACAGGTAGGGGGTGAAGGAGTTAATATCTGAGAGCGGCATTTAACAAGTGCCAGAAAGGAGCTTCATTCCACACACCCATCAGCACACCCAAGATGCGCAGGGCACTGATGGGTTGTCATGACAATTGGGGGTCTGCAGATGACCCCTGTGCCTGTCATTATGACCCTCTTGTGAAAGCCAGCGTTTAGCTGGCGTTCATAGGAGATTGTGATTTTAGCTATACATACTGTAGCAGGCAATAGTAAGGATTAGTTAAATTAAATAGCAGAATATAACGTAGAAGATCTCCCATATACATAATGTTGGCTACATACCTTCCTGATGTTTGCAGACTTAATTCACTCATCATTGTTATAGTCTCGGCTTTGTGTGGATTATAGCACACAACATGTAGCGGACAAGGGCTATTTTCTATGGTTTGCTTCAATTTTTGTATCTTTGCCACAGGAGCATCACCAACAGAAAAATAGTAAATTGCCTCAACCTGCAACATAAAGCACATCTCTAAATATATTATATATGTCACAGACAGTGTTCCATCTGAGCTTTTTGATCTTGACAGAAACTAGTTATACAATATATGGCCAAGTTCACACGACCGTATAAAAAAGTCATCTGTTTGTTATCTGAACAGCCCAAGTGAATAATGTTTGTCTGAGTGTTGTCCGTGTGATGTCAGTTTTTCAACAGACAACACTCAGACTGTAAATGCAGTTGGATGAAAGTCATCTATGGATGAGGATTAGAGGGCTCAAAAACAGATCTCACCATACCGGACAAATGGCAACTGTGTTATACATCTGCCTGTAACAGCAGTGACAAGAAGTAGCTCTGATTCTTGCTGTTTAACTTGTTTAAAGGGGTTGTTGCATCTTCTATCATCAGGAGTGCACTGCTCCCCTGCCTCCTATCTTCCTGCTTGTCAGGGGGCAGTGTGCTCCTGAACAATGACAGTTTAGACCAGCGGCATGGTTGCTCTGCTAGCCTGAACTGTACGCTCTTCTATAGTACAATCACAAACAGCTTTGTGTCTGCAGCATCAGAGGGTAGCATGGGCATTGAAGATGACTAGATCCAGAAATCGGGCCAGCTTCAGAGCAGCATTTGAAAGTCCTAGATAAAGAACTTGTGTCACATTCGTGTCTGAACATGCTAGTGTTGTCAGGTTCCGCCGCAGTAACACTACAGTTATTGTCGATGTATGCCAGAAGTGTTTGCTATACTCTTGTGTTTTGCAGCAATGAGCTGGTACGTAATTATATAAAACCCAGCAGACTGACTCTAGCTGCCAATTATTAGTATTCAGCTAGTGACCTAGGCTCTCTTGTGGTCAGATTTGTATTTCCCGTGTTCTGACTCTGGCTTGTATTTTGACTACCCACTTGTCTCCTGATCTTGTTGTTGACAAGACTTCTCGGTTTTGACCCTGCTTGTCGTCTCTTCCTCCCTCTTTTCAGCACTTCCGGATGGCAGCCCTTCCATGCAAGCAATCCACTGCACCCTGTTGTAAGACCCGATCCCTGTACAGGGTTTAAAGGGTGAAGGTCGGGGTTTCTCTGGAATCTGCCAGAAGGAGTGACTTGTTCCAAGTCTGTACGAGGTAACCTTTTTGACCTGCTGGCCTTTGACAGACGTAACAACTTGCAAGCGCAAACTCATTGCCTAGGTATCCAGCCACCTCTGATACACGGCAGAAACGACCAATGACCTAGGCAAAAATCAGTACACTGTAGAATTCAAAATCTCTTTTTTCTTAAGAACAGAGACAATTTTTAATAAAAATTAAATTGCAAAGTTTCTTGATTTTAGAAGTACTTCGCAATTTTCCAATTTAACAACATAAGTCAACCCCTTTACTTGCCACTGTCAAGCTCTTACAGAAGAATTTAAATAGGCAGGAGTCGGCTCAAGTCAAGGAATCTCCCATCAATCAACCCCACATGATACAATCACAGAGTGTGATTGGGTTGTTATGGCAACTCGGGACCTATTGAAGGACCCTGTCGATGTCATCTTGGTCCTTCTATGAAGATCAGCCATTTTCTCCAGTACTGTATTATTGCAGTATATAGTATAAGCAATCAAATTAGATGGAGTAAAAAAAAAAATAAAGTTAAGAAATTAAAAAAAATGTTTTTAAAAATAATCAAAATACTTGAATCGCCTTAATTTTCACATTTTAAAAATAAAAGATAAAAAAAATTAATTTAAAAAAATAAATATATTTGGTATCGCCACTTCAGTAATAGTCCAATCTATCAAAATATAAAATGAATTAACTCATACTATAGATGCAATATAGACAAAAAAAATCAAAATGCCAGAATTGCAATTTTTCACTCACCACACCTCCCTATAAAGTCAAGAAAAAGTGAACAAAATGTTGTATGTAACTTAAAATGGTATCAATTTACACCACAGCCACTACACAAAATACAAGCCTTCACACAACTCCATGAACGGAAAAATAAAAGCATAACGGTTCTCATAAAATGGCAAAACAAATTTCAGAATTTTTTTAACTTTTTAAATAAAAAAAACAACTTTAGTTTAGTATTAATACAAGTTTAGTATTACTGTAATCGTACTGATATGAAGAATCATGTTGCCAGGTCATTTTTACTGCACAATGAATGCCGTAAAAATAAGATACACCCAAAAACAATAGCAGAATTGATTTTTTTTACACCATTTCACTGTGACACTAATTACAGACAAGCCATGAGGCAGCGTAGTCAAACGTTCTGGGGTCAGATACCAAGAGAGCACCCGAAGGAAGCTCAGCACTTCTCAGCCTCAGATTGGACGACTGAGCTGTCTATCAAAATACTGAAGACTAAGCAAGCCCCTGCACTAGACTGGCCGACTGAGCTGTCACTCACTTTGTCCAAGACACACTGAACGGAGAAATCATGAAATTACTCCCTTTTCTAGGGGGGCCACAGGATCCATAGGTTTCCCAGGAAATAAAAGATGGAAGGTCCTGACCAATCCATTGGCCTTCACAGAATGAGCCGGAACCTAGGATCTTTCCTCAGGTCCGTATACCATCCAATGTACCTCGTAATCTAAACCTTCATCAACAGAAACTGGAGGAGACGGGGACGATACAGACAACACCGAAGCGACAAACTCTTTTAACATGGATCTTTGGAACACATAAGGGACACGAAGAGACTGAGTAAGATTTAATCTGAAGGCAACTGGATTGACTACCTCCAGAATCTCGTATGGGTCAATAAATTTAGGACCCAACTTCGCCGATGGTACATTCAGCTTAATATTTTTTGAAGTTCCCCGAAACTTCGCTGCAGGTGTGTTTCCCTCATCGTTGGTCAGTTTCTTTGCTCTCCTGCTCAATCTATGGAAGTGCAAGTCTGCACAGGGATCACCCACACCCAGAATCTGTCTGCAAGTCGGAAGCTTGCCCTAGCCCGTACCGCATTCTGGATGATTTGTTCACAGTGGTGAATGTACTGCAAAGATATTTCTATTACTTGTATATATATACTGGATGAAATATTTTTAGATAAATTCTGAAGATAAAATAACTTGTTGTGCCGTTTTCTATTTTGTATGGACTATAGCCAGTTGGTGGGAGCAACTGCTATGCGGCTATTAAAGGTGTGGGACTTTAGTATTAAATAAGCCACTTTTTTACATTTTTGAAATTAGTGATGGAACCAATGGATAAATGAGTCCACCGTCTTTCTGGAATTGGCAGAGGAGCCAATTCCCCGACTGGCTGGTTATGACAGACTTTAACGCGTCCGCAGGTTCCACAAGATACAAAATTCTTACTATCATTATACACGGATGTCTACCAAAAGAGTCTAGCAATAGCTTTCCGTGTAGCAGTAACCCCAGGATGACCACTCAATACGGAATCTTGCAACTCCTGCAACAAATGCAATCTTAGATACACCAACACAAATAATTTTGAACCTGGAGTAGCAGAAGAGGCCAATGGCTGAGTTTAACGGATCTTCGCATCCAACTCCGAGGTTACCATAGAAACCACAATACACTGAGGAAGAATGGAGGATGGAGGCTCTGGAAAAAACAAATCAAGGCAGCGTGATAAAACATCAGCCCTCACATTCTTGGTCTTGGACCCTGGCCTGAACGTGATCGAAAAATTGAATCTAGAAAAAAATAAGTACCATCTTGACTGTCTTGGGGTTAACCGTTTAGCTGATTCAATATAGGCAAAATTTGTATGATCTGTCACCACCGTAACTTGATGAACTGCCCCCTCCAAAAATTTCTCCATTCTTCAAAAGCTAATTTAATCAAGAACAGCTTGCAATTCCCAACATCACAATTTCTCTCGGCAGACAAAAATTTCCTAGAGAGAAATGCACATGGTCGCAAGTTGGTCAGTATTTTGGAACCTAGAGATAATACAGCCCCTACCCCGATGTCTGAAGCATCCACCTCCACAATGAATGAATGGTTTCTGGAGATCAGGTTGGATTAAAATTGGAACAGACATAAAATACTCTTTTAATTTATTAAATTCCCCAATAGCATCCGGCGAACAAAACTCAAGATCCACCCCCTTACGTGTGAGACCGGTGAGAGGTTTAACAATCTGTGAAAAGCCCTCAATACATTTTCTGCAGTAAATGGCAAATCCTAAAAAACGTAACGCTTTAAGGTCACAAGTTTGAACCCAATCAGTTATTGCCTGCAAATTTCCAAGATCCAATTAAATCCTTCAACCGATACAACAAACCCCAGAAATGATATCTCTTGGATATAAAAGGTATATTTCTCCAGTTTAGCAAATAAAGAATTCTCTCTAAGCTTTTGCAAAACAAAACGGATATCTTCATGGTGCGAATTCAGATCGGGTAAAAAAATTTGAATATCATCAAGGTATACCACAATAAACCTTCCAAACAATCAGAAAAGATATACAAGGACGCGCACATTCAACTGAAAGAAAAGCGCAGCTGTCGGCGGACCCCTGGAACGGGCCGCAATTGTCAAGGGGTCTACA
This sequence comes from Phyllobates terribilis, assembly GCF_046119375.1. NCBI lineage: Eukaryota > Metazoa > Chordata > Amphibia > Anura > Dendrobatidae > Phyllobates > Phyllobates terribilis. Next base: position 338,383,386 of record NW_027362762.1, on the reverse strand, counting down.
GTACCTGTGGGCCACATAAAGCAGGCTCAGGGGCCGCATGTGGCCCACGGGCAGCACATTTGAGACCCCTGTCTTAGACCATCTGGGCCAGATTTGCCACCTGATCACAGAATGTACGAACTGGATCCATTGGTGGGGAAAAAAAACTATGTGACGCTAGTGTCACTACTCACGGACAAGCTGTGAGGCAGGGTAGTCAAACTTTTCAGGGTCAGATACCTAGAGAGCATGTAATAAACTAAGGGGGAAAGACAAAGGTGTATGCAGGTCATGGTTTGAGGTCAGAATACCGCGAAGATAGCGGATCAGAGCAAAGGGGCAAGGCAAACGGATGGTCAGAACAAGGTCCAAGGTCAGGCAGCAATAGATCAACAAACAGAGCACAGGAATACAAAGCAAACATGCACCACCGAGCAAATGGTACAACTTGCAGAGATTTGGGACTGACAGATTAGCTAAGTAGCTGCTTAATCACTTAGAACAGGAAACACATGAAGGAAGCTCAGCACCTCCCAGTCTCAGATTGGACAGCTGAGCTGTCTATCAAAATACCGACAGCTCAGCATGCCCCTGCAGTAGATTGGATGACTAAGCTGTCTATCAAAATACTGACAGCTCAGCATGCCGATGCGCTAGATTGGACGACTGCACTGTCACTCATTGCGTCCAAGGCACACTGAGAGGAGGAATCGTGACATTCACTTCAGAATTTTACTTGAATTTTTTTTCCATTTTCCAGTACATTATATGATGTCATTCAGAACTACACTCGCCCCACAAAAAACACCCTCTTATACTTAAAAAGGAAAAACTCTTAGAAAAAGGGGAGAAACAAAATAAAAACACAAAAACAATAATTGACAGTGTGGGGAAGGGGTTGAATGTGTGGTCACAGATTGAAATGATCTGCCTTACTTCATGGACAACTCTACTGCAATACATAACATAACAGATTTAATTCAAATAATGTTGATAATTTTTAGTCTAGAATGAATATTCCCCTTTAAAAAAAACCTCAAATTACATTGAGTAAAGATGGAGTTATTCAAATTTACAGTACCAAAGTTCCGTAGTTTTTTCTATGTTGTTAGTATACCTAATTCAACGGCTGGTAATTAGTGAATGGCCCGCCGCATCACGTCATCAGGTCTATATAACACCCGGTGATACGATGCTCGCCACACTGTATTTGGAAATAGTGTAGGGAGAGCAGCTGGAGAAGGAAAAGTGAGCTTATAGGCCTTGCAGGTGAAAAAACTATAATCACTACATCTATTCTTTTCAATACTGCTGTTAGCTATACTATGTAGGGTAGGGATAGATAGCTGCTGAAGAAGGGATAGTAGTGCATTACAAGCGTTGCTGCTGAAAAAAAAATCCTTTTCAGAGCTACATCTATTCTATTCAATACCGCTGTTAGCTGTACAATTTAGTGTAGAGATACATAGCTGCTAAAGAAGGGAAAGTGAGTGTTACAGGCCTTGCTGGTGAAAACCTATAACCAAATAGTCCTTTTCACGGCTACATCTATTCTATTCAATACTACTGCTAGCTGTATTATTTAGTGTAGGGATAGATAGCTATTGGAGAAGGGAAAGTAGTGCATTACAGGCGTTTCTGCAGAAAAAAAAACTCCTTATCAGGCCTACATCTATTCTATTCAATACTGATGTTAGCTGTACTATGAAGTAGGGATAGATAGCTGCTGGAGAAGGGATAGTAGTGCATCTCAAGTGCTGCTGCAGAAAAAAAAACAAAAAACCTTTTAAATCTATTCTATTCAATATCGTTGTTAGCTGTACTATTTAGTGTAGGGATACATAGCCGCTAAAGAAGGGAAAGTGAGCATTACAGGCCTTGCTGGTGAAAAGCCTATAACCAAATAGTCCTTTTCACGGCTACATCTATTCTATTCAATACCTTCAATACCGCTGTTAGTTGTAATATTTAGTGCAGGACTAGACAGCTGCTGGAGAAGGGCTAGTAATGCATTACAGGCGTTCCTGCGAAAAAAAAACTCCTTACCAGGCCTACATCTATTCTATTCAATACCACTGTTACCTGTACCCTATAGTGTAGGGATAGATAGCTGTTGGAAAAAAAGATAGTAGTGTATTACAAGTGTTGCTGCAGAAGACAAAACAAAAAAATCCTTTAGAGGGCTACATCTATTCTATTCAACACCGCTGTTACTATTCAGTGTAGGGATACTGTCACGCAAGGTGTGGGAAAGACTTAGTGCAACACAAAGGGAAGAAGGAAAGGGAGCCCAGACTCTAGGGAAAGGGAGGAGTGGAGACCTCCTAGGCTGGTCTAGTGTCACCCTGTCTCCCCTAACGACCCTATATTGGTTCTTCACCAATCGCCGCATGCGTGCCTCGTCCTGTCTTTCCCTGGCGCATGGCTAAGGTTAGGGAAGGGAGGAGATGAGCACTAGTCGATCCCCACTGAACACTAAAGACAACGAGGGAGGACAAAGAGGGGGAAATTGCTTAGCTTTAGATGACTCCAGACAAATGCACACACGTCCTCAAGCTCCAGAGAGGAAGAAGTACTGCTCTTGTAAAGTCTTCACAAGGAGTAATGAATATCGCCGGCACCTCCCTCTGGAACGCAGCAGGTATTTATACACCTAGGCCAGGGTGTTATTGAGCCAGAGGAAGGTAGCCGCTGGGTCCTAGAGACAGACTCTAAGAATATGTCTATAATGCCAAAACGTAGAGATCTCCTGCAACCCACTGCAGGGCAACTGTCTGTCACTTCTGACACACCCGTGACAGATACATAGCTGTAGGAGAAAAGAAAGTGAGCATTACAGACCTTGCTGGTGAAAAACCTATAACCAAGTAGTCCTTCTCAGGGCTACATCTATTCTATTCAATACCACTGTTAGCTGTAGGGCAAGCTGCAGGAGAAGGGCTAGTAGTGGATTACAGGCCTTGCTGCTGAAAAAAACAAACAACTCCTTATCAGGCCTACATGTATTCTATTCAATACCGCTTTTAGGTGTACTATAGCTGTACTATTTAGTGTATGCATAGCTGCTGAAGAAGGGCTAGTAGTGCATTACAGGCCTTGCTGCAGAAACCAAAAACCAACAGTTCTTCCTTATAAGGCCTTCATCTATTCTGTTCAATACCGCTGTTTAGTATAGAGCAAGCTGCTGGAGAAAGGCTAGTAATAGAATTACAGGACTTGCTGCAGAAAATAAAACTTCTTATCAGGGCTGCATCTATTCTATTCTATTATCTATTAATGCTGCATTTAGCGTAGGGAGAAATGCTGGAGAAGGGCTAGTTTTGCATTGGAGGCTTCTAGGCAAGGGTTATTGTCTTAGAGTCCTTCTATTGGTGTACTTCTGCTGCAACCTAAAAACAAAAGTCCTTTCAGGGCTACATCTATTATTTTCCCTATTAATACCGCTGTTACTTGCATTCAGTGTAAGGATAGCTGCTGTAGAAGGAATAGTTGTGGATTAAAGGCATATTGGCAGGATTTATTGTCTTACAGTCCTTCTATAGGTATAACGCTGCTGCAACATAAAAACAAAAGTCCTTTCAGGGCTACATCTATTATTTTCCCTATTAATGCCATTGTTATCGGCATTTAGTGTAGAGATAGCTGCTGGAGGAGAGATAGTTGTGGATTAGAGACATATTGGCAGGGTTTATTGCCTTACAGTCCTTCAATAGGTATACTGTTGCTCATGGGCGTACCCACCGTGGGGCAGGGGGGGCAGCAAACCCCCCCCTTAGAAGCAGGGCCGCACGCCGCACACCAGGGCCGGCTTCAGCACCCGGGGCACCCGGGCAAATGTCAGGGCCCTGAGCAGGCGGGGGGGCCCCTCACCGTCAGCGCCCGCTCCCCCCCGCTTGCTCAAGGCCCCGGCACCCGACACAATCTTTACCTCTCCCCGTGCCTCCGCAGCAGGTCCTGCATCCTCCGTGGCTACTGCACTGTGACGTCTCAGGTCAGAGGGTGCGGTGATGTCTTTACACCGCGCTCTCTCCTGAGCAGTCACAGCGCAGAGCGGGATGAGGCCGGCGACGTTGAGGAGTCGGGAGCAGCGGCAGCAGGTGAGACGTGAGGTGAGTCTTTGATTTTTTTTTGCCCCCCCCCCCCCTAGTTTTGATCCTGGGTACGCCCATGCTGCTGCTGCAACATAAAAACAAAAGTCCTTTCAGGGCTACAACTATTATTTTACCTATTAATACCACTATTACCTGCATTCAGTGTAAGGATAGCTGCTGGAGGAGGGATAGTTGTGGATTAGAGACCTATTGGCATGGTTTATTGCCTTACAGTCCTTCAATAGGTATACTGCTGCTGCAACCTAAAAACAAAAGTCCTTTCAGGGCTACATCTATTATTTTCCGTATTAATGCCATTGTTATCTGCATTTAGTGTAGGGATAGCTGCTGGAGGAGGGATAGTTATGGATTAGAGACATATTGGCAGGGTTTACTGCCTTACAGTCCTTCAATAGGTATACTGCTGCTGCTACCTAAAAACAAAAGTCCTTTCAGGGCTACATCTACTATTTTCCCTATTAATACTGTTGTTAGCATTCAGTGTCGTGATAGCTGCTGGAGAAGGGATAGTTTTGGATTAGAGGCATATAGGCAGGGTTTATTGCCTTATGGTCCTTCTATAGCAGAGGTCCTCAACCTTTCTAACCTTGAGAGCCACATTCAGCTATGAAAGAGGGTCGCGAGCCACATTCAGCTCTGAGAGAGGGTCACGAGCCACATCATGCTCCTGCCCCACTTACAGTAGTGACAACCAGAGCCCTCTATTACCGGTATAATGATAGGCAAAGCTTTCCATTGAAATCACACCAAGGCATTATGCCAAGCTCCAGAGATTCCTATGTTAACCCAATTCAGATCTGCTCTCTGTACAGGGTTACACACAAAAGTCACCATCTAGAGATCTACTCTTTATAGCCGTTTGCTACTCCTGGTGCTAATGCACCAAGCTGGCAGACAACCACGAGCCACAGATCAATGGCCTGGAAGCCACATGTGGTTCTTGAGATACAGGCTAGGGATGCTGATGTAAAGATTTTGAGCGAGGGCCGCCTAATGACCCTCTAAAAGTTTGGAGCGAAGACCGAATAATTACCCTGTTGATATGGTGGAGGAGGTCAAGAAAAAGAAGAAATTATGACCCGTATACCCTTTTTTGGGTAGGATGGGGTGCATGGGAATACACGAGAAAAAAATAAACATCTAATCCTTGGCTTGGGAACTTACTGCGATTGGGTGCTCTGGGCAACAGTGGCCCGCCTTCTCTCTCTGGCCACCCCATTGCCTCTTCATGCCTGTTGCGGTGCTGCGGATCCCTCCCCTCATGCTCTGCTGGCGTCGCTCTGCATGGCACCTTCCTAGGTTGGGTCAGTTACTTCATCATCCATCACCTTGTCTTACACTTCCACACTCTGGTCCTCCTGACTTGTTGACTTAACAATATTACTTGTTGGCAACTGTGTCTCATCATAATCTACCTCTTGAGGCACTAATTGCTGTTACCCAGCGTTGTCTTCCTCTGACTGTGGCTGCTGAAATATTTGGGCTTCACTACACAGGATCTTGTCATGTTCCTCTTGAAACATGCAGGGCGAGAGGCCAGAATCAATAAATGGAAAAGTAAAGAGCTCCTCGGAATGTTCAAGTGTGAGATCACTTGTCTCCTGGGACTCGCCAAGGTGGAAGGAAGGAGGATCAGGGTGAGGATTATGTTGTCCAGACTCTTGGCTAGTGAGACTGGACTGTGTGGAAGACAAAATGGTGCTGGAAAATATACAGGAAGCATTATCTGTCATCCAACCGACCACCTGTTCGCACTGTTCTGGCTTCAAGAGAGGAAACCCGCACCTCCTTGCAAAGTGGTACAGGAAGCTAGGTCTTGTGGATGAGCGTGTTTGTTGTTGTGCTCCCGCAACAGACACAGTTTCACTTGCCTCACGGCCTCAGCCTCTGCGTGCACCAACAGAAGCACGTCCATTTCCCCGTCCATTAACGCACACCTTGTGCATTTTAAATTATGTATATAACATATGCCTGCAAACTTTCCAGTATTAATAGGGAAAACAAACTAGATAGCCCTAAAAAGGAATTATGAGTGAGGCTCATGACCATGTAACAAGTTGTATCGAGGGCCACCTGCAAACCCTCTAAAAATTATGAACGAGGGCCGCATTAAGGTTATGAGCGAGAGCAGTCTGATGACCGTGTAAAAAGTTGTAGCGACGGCCATCTGCAAACCCTCTAAAAATTATGAAGGAAGGCCGCATTAAAATTATGAGCGAGGGCCACCTGATGACCATGTAAAAGGTTGTAGCGAGGGCCGTCTGAAAATTATGAGCAAGGGCCGCCTGAAAACCCTCTAAAAATTTTGAGCGAGGGCTGCATGATGACCCTGTTGATATAGTGGAGGAGGAGGACCAGAAAAAGAAGAAACCGTGAACCGCATACCATTTTTTGGGTGGAAAGGGGTGCATGGGAATACACAAGAAAAAAAAGGAACACATAACCCAGTTATTATGCCCCCGGTGGCACTAAAATCCCGCTCTGACTAAACACTAGCGGCATGGCAGGCCAGCACCTTCAATGCGTAGAAAGACAGGTCATGCCATGTGTTCAGCTTGGATACCCAATAGTTGTACGGCACAGAGAAATCACAGAGGATGCTGGTACGGTTGAGTAGGTACTCCTTCACCATCTTCAAAAACTTCTCCCTCCTTGTCAGACTACTCCAGGCATCAGGGTCTGGGCCCTGGGAGGGTCTAATGAAACTGTCCCAGACCTTTCATAGTGTTCCCCTGCCTCTATTGGACCTTGTGTGTGTCTCACTTGTCTATCCTCCTTGGTTCCCCAAGGAACTTTGACCTCTGCCACCAGCATTTTCAGATGGGAATTTTTGTAATAATTGTTCGACCAGGGCCTTCTGGTATTGCACCATTTTACTAGCCCTTTCTGCCACAGGAAGGAGAGATCAGCAAAATGCGTATAACGCAAGGGTCACGGAAAAGGCAGCAGTACTTAAAGTTAGCCATGCGTGCCAGACTCCCAACAGGCAAGACTTCCCTGTCCCCACCAGGAGGATGACTCTCCATCTCCTCCTCCTCCCTCTCCTCCTCTTGAACCCATCCATGCTGAACAGAGGAGATGAAGCTGCCCTCTGTTGCTCACAAAGTCTTGCCAACATGTGTAATGTGGAGTTCCAGCACGTGGTCACGTCGCACACCAGTCGGTGAGCTGGCACTTTCAAGCGCTGCTGCAGCACTGCCAGACTGGCGGCAGCTGTAGCTGACTCGTAGAAATGGGCGCACAAGCGGCGTACCTTCACAAGTAGCTCAGGCAAATCTGGGTAGGTTTTCAGAAACCACTGAACCATTAAGTTGAACACGTGGGCCAGGCATGGTACTAGGCTTCAGAGCTGCCACCAGGTTACAGCCATTATCATACACGACCATGTCTGGTTATAGGTTTAGCGGCGAGAGTCACAGCTCTGTCTGGTGTGTTATACCTTTCCACAACTGTGCGGCGATGTGTTGTCACCTAAAAAAATTTGTTTCAGTACAGCCTGTTGCCACTTCACAGAAGCAGTACTGAAGTGCTTCCAGCTTGCCACTGATCTGGACGACATGCTCCAAGATGAAAATTTTGAGATGGAGGAAGAGGGGTTGCAGGAATTGGGGGAGGAAGTGGAGGAAACCCTGATGGAACTAGGGCAAGCAATCCTCGGTTTCAGTAGCACGCATGACATCCCAGGGTCGGACTTGGTCCCAGCCTCCACAAGGTTAACCCAGTGTGCCGACAGGGAAATGTAGCGTCCCTGGCCACAAGCACTTGTCCACGTGTCAGTCGTTAAGTGGACCTTCGCAGTAAGTGTGCTGGTCAGGTGATATTATGGGACACGTGCTGGTGTAAGGCGAGGACGGAACACCGTGAAAAATAGTGGCGGCTAGAGATTGAATACTGAGGTTGCAGAAAGCCTCAGAGTCCACAAGCCTAAACAGCAACATTTCCAGGCCAAGCAGTCTGGAAATTTGCCCGTTTAGTGTTTGGGCCTTTGAGTGGGTGACTGGGTATTTCTGCTTGCGTTCCAAGGCATGGGGTAGGGACAGCTAAATGCTGCGTTGGGATAAAGAATTGGACGTGGTTGTTGATGGTGCTTGCGCATGTGCAACGACAGGTGCAGGACGGGAGACATCCGTGCCTGCGTCCTGGACAGGGGATCAGCAAGCACGTTGCACAGGGGAAGAGGCAGTGGTGTCACCTGCATACACTGATTGTGGACCAAGGTGTTCAGTCCACATAGTCGGGTGCTTTGATGACATGTGCTTGAGCATGCTGGTGGTGGTCAGGCTAATAGTGGTCAGGCCCCTGCTGATCTTGGTAAAGCACAGGTTGCAAATAACCATTCTTTTATTGTTCATCCTTTCTTTAAAAAAGCGTCAGACCGGGAAACACTCAACAGGTGGCCCTCGCTCAAAATCTTTACATGGTAAAGAGGTGGCCCTCACTCAAAATCTTTAAAGGGTAAACAGGCGGCCCTCGCTGTAAATCTTGGGAGGGTAAAGAGGTGGCCCTCACTCAAAATCTTTACAGGGTAAACAGGCGGCCCTCACTCAAAATATTGAAAGGGTAAACAGGCAACCTTCGCAAAAATATTGAGAGGGAAAACAGGTGGCCCTCGCTCAAAATATTGAGAGGGTAAACAGGTGACCTCGCTAAAATTCTTTAGAGGGTCATCATGTGACCCTCGCTCTTAATTGGGATTTTAAATTGTTTTAATATATTTTTTCATTAAAGATTGATTATTTTATTCTATGGATCTCTTCACTTGGCCGATTCTATGTTAGTCCGAGCATTTAGTATATAATATATATATATGTACACCCCGCAGGGGTGAATGTTTTTCAGTCCTTGCACTTAGTGAATAGGCTGTACCAGTCTAAGAGTCCCACTCCTTAAAAATTGGAAAAAAATGTTTTCTGAGGCCCTTCTCTACATGTCTTCCAGGGTGTTTTGCAGTCCCTCCTTTTTATTTTTGGCAGCTCTTGCACTTAGTGCATAGGCTTTATGACTCTGGGAGTCCCACTACCTAACAATTTTAACAGAATGTGTATGAGGCCCACCTTTATGTTTAATACAGGGTCTATTGGAGTCCCTCTTTCTTCAAATTTTTGGCAGTTCTTGCATTGTCTGCATAGGCTTTGTGAGTTTCAGAGTCCCTCCTTCATAAATTAAACAGGATGTGTCTGAAGGTAGTAAAATGTTAAAATTACATTTGCCAGTGACAACCGGTGGATGTAGTTTTATTTCCCCCTCTACTATGTCATCAACTTTAGTCTTAGGCGATGGAGAAATACTGTGAGAGATGGCCTAGCTATTAAGGCTATGGTCACATATTGCGTTTTTGCAGCGTTTTTTTCATGAGTTTAATGCAAATTAAAAACTGATTTTTACAGTACCAATAAAAGCTATGCTATTTCAGAAATCTCATGCACACAATTGATTTTATTTTCCTGACTGACATGGAAAACTGGTGCGTTTTTGAAAGAAGCAGCATGTCATTTCGTGTTTTTCAAGCCTTTTTTCACAATTGAAAGTACTGAGAAGGTGCAAAAACACAGCAAAAATGCTACGTGTGAACAGAGCCTAAGTGGTAGAGGAGGTCTTTTTTTTTCTCTTTTTAACTTTGCCTTATATACAAGTCATTATACAGGAACAGATGTTTCTTAACATTTTGTCCTGTAAAATCCACTTTATCTTCAGTTTTGGATGTTTTATTGTCACTTCGTAAAAGTGGCGTAATACTCTGACAACATAGTTCCCAGAAGCGACCTGGGAGTCAGAGATGCATCCAGGCGTCTTCCCCATGCTGTTCCCATTACATTTGAGCACTGTTTCCATCCATTTCAGCAATGTTCCTGCCCCCCCTCCCCCAGCCATCCTAGGAGGAGCAGCAGAAAAAGTGCTTGAATTTCCCATTGACTTCCATTATACTCGTTACTCGAGTCGAGCTCATCTGAACGTCTGACCTACCCGATTCAAGTAACGAGCACTCGAGCATTTTAGTGCTCGCTCATCACTACTGGTAATCACACATGCCCGTAATGTTAATATATTATTAACTAAATAGTAGCAGCTGACTTCTCTTACGACCTGGTTATCCAAGGCTTCTGCCACAGCTTCAGCTGCACTATCCATACTGGCCACTGAGGAGGGCTGTAGATTCCATATCCATTCCATTGCTTCTTCTATGGAGCGCTGGGTGACACGCATTGCCTTCTCATGCCACTTTACAGGCTCTTGCGAAACCCTGCACAAAATATATCAAAACAGATTTTAAGGCTCTGTACCAAGGACATCCAACACTCATCACAATTTTTTTATGTTTATTTTTTAATCTGTACAAGTTTCACACTAAATAACCTAATCATTTCCAGATTATGACAGTCATAAAAGTACCCACAATGCGTATATATATGTATAAATATATATATATGTATCTATCTATATGTATATAGATAGATAGATAGATAGATACATATATACACTGCTCAAAAAAATAAAGGGAACACTTAAACAACAGAATATAACTCCAAGTAAATCAAACTTCTGTGAAATCAAACTGTCCACTTAGGAAGCAACACTGATTGACAATCAATTTCGCATGCTGTTGTGCAAATGGAATAGACAATAGATTGATTATTGGCAATTATCAAGACACACTCAATAAAGGAGTGGTTCTGCAGGTGGGGACCACAGACCACATCTCAGTACCAATGCTTTCTGGCTGATGTTTTGGTCACTTTCGAATGTTGGTTGTGCTTTCACACTCGTGGTAGCATGAGACGGACTCTACAACCCACAGAAGTTGCTCAGGTAGTGCAGCTCATCCAGGATGGCACATCAATGCGAGCTGTGGCAAGAAGGTTTGCTGTGTCTGTCAGCGTAGTGTCCAGAGGCTGGAGGCACTACCAGGAGACAGACCAGTACACCAGGAGACGTGGAGGGGGCCGTAGGAGGGCAACAACCAAGCAGCAGGACCGCTACCTCCGCCTTTGTGCAAGGAGGAACAGGAGGAGCACTGCCAGAGCCCTGCAAAATGACCTCCAGCAGGCCACAAATGAGCATGTGTCTGCACAAATGGTTAGAAACCGACTCCATGAGGGTGGTATGAGGGCCCGACGTCCACAGATGGGGGTTGAGCTCACAGCCCAACACCGTGCAGGACGCCTGGCATTTGCCACAGAACACCAGGATAGACAAAGTCGCCACTGGCGCCCTGTGCTCTTCTCAGATGAAAGCAGGTTCACACTGAGCACATGTGACAGACGTAACAGAGTCTGGAGACGCCGTGGAGAGCGATCTGCTGCCTGCAACATCCTTCAGCATGACCGGTTTGGCAGTGGGTCAGTAATGGGGTGGGGTATTTCTTTGGAGGGCCGCACAGCCCTCCATGTGCTTGCCAGAGGTAGCCTGACTGCCATTAGGTACAGCGATGAGATCCTCAGACCCCTTGTGAGACCATATGCTGGTGCGGTTGGCCCTGGGTTCCTCGTAATGCAGGACAATGCCAGACCTCATGTGGCTGGAGTGTGTCAGCAGTTCCTGCAAGATGAAGGCATTGAAGCTATGGACTGGCCCGCCTGTTCCCCAGACCTGAATCCGATTGAGCACATCTGGGACATCATGTCTCGCTCCATCCACCAACGTCACGTTGCACCACAGACTGTCCAGGAGTTGGCGGATGCTTTAGTCCAGGTCTGGGAGGAGATCCCACAGGAGACCATCCGCAACCTCATCAGGAGCATGCCCAGGCGTTGTAGGGAGGTCATACAGGCACGTGGGGGCTACACACAATACTTAACCTCATTTTGACTTGTTTTAAGGACATTACATCAAAGTTGGATCAGCCTGTAGTGTGTTTTTCCACTTTAATTTTGGGGGTGACTCCAAATCCAGGCCTCTATTGGTTAATAAATTTGATTTCCATTGATGATTTTTGTGTGATTTTGTTGTCAGCACATTCAACTTTGACTGCAATCAATCGCTTCCTATAACCATCAACAAGTTTCTTACTCCTCTGAACTGGAATTTTGTACCACTCCTCTTTTGCAAACTGCTCAATGGCTCTCATATTGGAAGGATGCCTTCTCCCAACAGAAATTTTAAGATATCTCCACAGGTGTTCAATGGGATTTAGATCCAGATTCATTCCTGGCCACTTTAGAACTCTCTAGCACTTTGTTTCCATCCATTTATGGGTGCTTCTTGAAATATGTTTGGAATCATTGTCCTGCTGGAAGACCCATGAACTTGGATGCAAACACAGCTTTCTGACACAGGGCATTTAATGATGCCTTGCACACAGTCAAGGCACCCAGTGCCAGAGGCAGCAAAACAACCCCAAAACATCTTTGAACCTCCACTATATTTGACTGTAGGTAGTGTGTTCTTTTGTTTGTAGGCCTCATTCCGTTTTCAGTAAACAGTAAAATGATGTTTTACCAAAAAGCTCTATCTTGGTCTCATCTGTCCACAAGACACTTTCCCAGAAGGATTTTGGCTTACTCATGTACATTTTGGCAAACTGCAATCTAGCTTTTTTATAGCTCTGTGTCAGCACTGGGGTCCTCCTGGGTCTCCTGCCATAGCATTTAATTTCATTCAAATGTCAACGGATAGTTCGCACTGACACTGATGCACCCTGAAGCTTGCAGGACAGCTTCAATTTCTTTGGAACTTGTGGCTGTCTATCCAACATCTAGGCTCTCCTGAGTTGCAACCTTTCACCAATTTTCCTCTGCTGTCCATGTCCAGGCTGATTAGCTACCGTGCCTTTGGTTGTAAACTTCTTGATTATGTTGCGCACAGTGGACAAAGGAACATTAAGATCTGTGGAGGTGGACTTGTAACTTTTAGATTGTTGATTTTTTTCAACAATTTTGGTTCTCACGTCCTCAGACAGTTCTTTTCTCCTCTTTCTGTTCTTCAGTCTTAGTGTAGCACACACAGATACACAATGCAAAGATTGAGCCAGCTTCTCCCCTTTTTATCTGGTTTCAGATGTGATTTTCATATTGCACACACCTGTTACTTGCCAGAGGTGCGTTTGTACGAGCATCACATGCTTGAAACAAAGTTGTTTATCCACAATTTTGGAAAGGTGCCAACAATTTTGTCCAGCCCATTTTTGGGGTTTTGTGTGAAATTATGTCCAATTTGCCTTTTGTTCTCTGTTTTTTTGTTGTTGTTCCAATACACACAAAGGAAATAAACATGTGTAATTGCAATTATTTTCTGGGAGAAATACTTCATTTTCTTGAACAATTTCAAGGGGGCCAACACTTTCGGCCATGACTGTATACATACATATTGCAACTTGGCAGCCATTTAAAAATATTCCAAGCAATTAAGGGTTGCCATGGCTCATGTCTTAAAACCATGAGAAAGGTGACAGACTAAGCAGTAAATGAAGCACAGAAATCAAAGCTTCACTTGTAAAGGACATATTGATACTCATGCTAGAGCAACTCCATTTTGTCTGCTTGCTTTAAAATCATGTTATTATCACTCCTTGCATAACATACATTCTTTCCTTCTTTTCTTCTGTTCACATGCATCTTTCCCACAAACTTTTTCTCACAAGAACATTTTGTATTTTGTCAGACACTCCGCTCCTGTTATCTAACTAGTTTAGGCCAGGATTGACCTTGTAAAATTTCCATAGTGCTTCAAACTAACGATGATAATATGACCATATATGTGTTTCCGTAATAATTGTACTAACATTGGTTAGCCTATGGTACTGTAGTATGGCTGCAGAGTTGATTGGCTATTAATAAACTCAAAACAATATAAAATGCTAAGCAAAATAAACGGGATCAGAGATTCTTTGAATCCTCCCAATACAGAGCATGCATTGCCTCCGTTTGGTTTTCTGTGGATTGCGCAATCAACATAATAATTTGACACTCACTTGGTCAACCGTGAAGGGTTATTGCCCTCCCTCAACACACTCTTTAACAATAAGTAGAATAATGACATACTTACAAGATGAGATTGAACTTGGAAATGTGTCTAATTTGCTCTTTGATGACAAGACATATGGCTTCCCGGCACAGGTTATGTTGTACTTTAGAAGGAGCACTGAGGTCAAGAATAATGACTGCAGATTGCTCCTGGACCACTCCAAACGCGGACTGACTGGAGCTGTTCAGCCAGTCTAATCTTCGCTTGTAAAGTTCAATGACGTCTGTAACAGACTCAATTTTCTTTAAAATGTCTTCTTTTTTGGCTGTCAACTATAAAAGGAACATAAGAATTACACAGTTACTGACACATGGCTGTGGATTTATTTGTTTTTCTGTGTCATGAAAACAGGGTAAAACGTCAGCATAATGCAAATTTTATGGAGACTGCAATCTAAAAAGGTACTGCAATATAATATTTTGAGCAATTTCCAAATGTCTCATTATATTATATGGGTGGGTAAAAATTGTGAAGTGCTTGTAAAAACAAAAAATGTTACAATTTACTTATTATTATTATTAGTAATCATCTCAAGAACTGTTTGTTGCCTAGGATCATGGTTGCCAGCTTGGCTTTTTATTTCTTCTGGACAGCTTATCAAAAAATCACGGACAGATAACCTTTTTAATGGACACATTGTAAACCATAACACATTATTATGATTTATAAGTGATACATGTCTAGAGCCCATAATTCTGAAATGAAGACATTATCTGCATTCACTGTAAAATGAAAAATTATGATAATTACAGTCAAAATAATCTGTATAATTTTATTCAACTTCAAAAAAATCACGGATGCCTAAAATCTTTTTTACGGACAGTCCTGGAATTTCTGGATGGTTGGGAACCCTGCCTAGGATACTAGCCACCACTGCAATCTATCATAGATAACCTGTCTCCTAGGCCAGGAGCGCAGCGCTTACTAGCTCTTTTCAATCAGAGCCTGTAAGCACCGCTCTGAAGCTGGCCAGGTTGTTGGAGAGCATTGTTAGGGAATGTGCACACAAAGTTTTCAAGCAAAAACTGTTCAGGAAACACTGACGTGGTTTTTCTTCCTGAAGCGTCTTTTTTGTGTGTTTTTGGACGTTTCCTGAAGCGGTTTGTAAATGTTATTAGTTGCCACTTTCTTAAGTGTTTTTTGGGGGCGTCTCTTGAGAGTTTTTGTGTAACCTTTTTTATGGCGATTTGCATGCTTTTTTTAAGTCCATTAAGCAATGAGTAAAATGTGAGTGAGAGGGTGAGGGTGGGGTGAAAACGCTCATAAAAAGCTCCAAAAGATAACTATAGTTGGTGTCTTATGCCAGGTTTTTAGCCTTCTCATCAACTTCTATTGTAAATTATGGAGCAGCTTGAAAATGCCTGAAGAATAGTCAGCCCACTTCATTTAACTGCTTGGCATTTTTAGAAACCTGAAGAGTTTAAAAGATGCTCAAAGCCGCAACATACGAAGATATGAAGTCATTTTCCCATAGACATGAATAGGGAGATTCTTTTCAAAGCTTTCTTAAAGGGGTTGTCCACTCCTTGGACAACTCCTTCTAAATCCTCAAGTTTCTCCCTTGAAAAATAGTAAGGCCACAGCCCTACTATCAGTATTTGGTCAGTATTTTTTCTCAGGAGTGGGTGATACATACAGAATTGGTAACTTGCTTCTATTATACCTTTTCTCTGATTGTTCCTCACCTGGTTTTGGCTCCCACTCCTGAGAAAAAATACTGACCAAATACTGATAGTGGGGCCATGGATTTACATGTATACTCACCTCCAGTGCCAGCGCCGTTCCAGCAGTATTGGCACTGGCTCTCCTGGGGATCACGTTTCATTGTTCCTGCGCTGATTGGCTGCAGGGATCGCATGACATAACAATGTTATATGATCCGCAGTACAGTCAGTGCCGACACCACGGGAACGGCGCCGGCACTGGAGGTGACTATACTGTAAGTGTTATTATTTTACAAGGGGGAAACATAGGGATTCAGGAGGGGTTGTCCGAGTAGTTAACAACCACTTTGATGCTTTTTCAGGTGGTTTTTGAAGTGTACCTGCTCCAAACCCACCTGAAAAAACATATTGTGGGCACATAGTGTTAGCTCCCAATTCCAGTCCCCCCGCACTCCTCGGATGCACCTGAGGACCCTGAACTCTCTGCATGCAGTTTGGGCCAATGATACAATGATGTCACTTGTCCAAACTGTCAGTCAGGGGTATGCCACCCCATGGGCAAGCAGAAATCTGGGAGGCAGGGGAGCTGAAAAAAAGAAGATTAGACAATCATTTGGAATAACTGACATCGTAAGTTCTAAACCAAGACTCACATTAGGACCCAAATTGCACATTTCATAATTGTCCCTTTAGTATCTGCCTGATAACAGCCACATTGGGCTTAGACACTTGTCCATGATAGCCCAGGTTACTTTTCATTTTTATTTTTAAAAAGTAATTCATAGTCCTTCGTAGATGGATGTTTGAGAAGTGAAGGTGTACTTCAAAGGCATCTTCATAAACTGTAGAAGAATTACTGTGACACAGTGATGTACGTATGTAGAGTGATCTATCACTATGATTATGCCATACTGATTATGTATTACTTGATTCTGAAAAGTAAATTTGTGATTTAATCTGCAGACCTCTTGACTGATGATTATGGGGTGTAACAAGTTTCCTATGAGTTAAGGAGCAGGCAGTAGCCCTGGAGTGCAGTGTCTACCTCTCCCCCAGTATATGTGTGCTGCTTCGATAAATGAATAAATGACACGTGACCCATGTATTATGCACATCTCTGCTCAGTGGGTTATAAGAGAAATGGTTGGTATGTTCTGCACACTTACATTGTAGATTTTACCATCGCAGGTGTACTGTTGGAAAAGACCGTGAGAATACCGCGAGGACACGGGGCGCCCTAGATTGTTTACATAATCTGTGGATAGAAGTGATATGACTCAAACTCTTATAAAACGTTATTCATATTTAACGATGGCAAATAAAACGAAATAATGTGATACAACGGGTTCTTCCAGCTTGTCCTAACAGCGCATCTAATGCCAGCCATTCTTCACCATAACACTTGCCCTTATTGCGTAGAGGATTTTGTCCTAGTATACAGATAATAAAGGTAGTACTGCGGAGGGGGAAACAATTCCTGAGGAATGACGAGTCCACAAGTATTCCTTTTTAGAATGAATGCTATCACACCCTCCATTGTGGGCTGCCTATGTGAAAATCCAATGACCCATCATAGAACCAGGGAGTGTAGAAATGTGGGTAGCGTTACATGACGGTCATGGGCACCAATGCAAGATCTGCAGAGGGGACCCCAACTATTATATGTCTTTAAAGGGGTTGTCCAGGCAAAATAAATCTTTGTCCAGGGCATTAGATATGTAAAAAATACCAAACTCAGTCATACTCCCACTTGGAGCCAGTGCAGGCCGCTCAATGATCTGTGCAGAGACAGCAGCGGTGATATCACCAATGAAGATCATGAGTTGAGGTCAGGAGACCAAAGTCTTTATTCTTCCCGGAAGCCACAATCAGTCATAGGGGAGAGGCCAGCGCGTCTTCAGTCACCGCTCAGTGCATAGTGAGTGACAGCTGTAACCGCGGCACCGGCCCTGACTGATAGCTGGCTCAGCATAAGTGTTGGGGGGTGGCCCACCCCTATGACTGAAAGCCCAAGGCAGCCTAGAGGAATAAAGTTAATTTCCTCCTGGCAGTGGGGCTCTCAGTGCAGGCGCCGGGCAGCTTCAGAACACTACTAACTGCAGATTAACCCCATATCTGCAGGTTAATAGTGTTTTTTTTACATGACAGGTCCCCTTTAATATAGTACTGCAATAATCCCTGCCTTTATAATTAGTAGTACAATGACAATAAAGTAGGTAATGAGTAGGGATTCCAAATTCCTTATAATTGACCTGTCAGCCAGGCAGCAAGTACTGACCCCTCTAATATAGTGAGAATACAGACTACTTACTACAGTTGCCTGCATTCTGCTGAAGGATTGTCTAGGAATATTATGAATGGCAAGACAAACCTTGCTTCTGCTGGAAACCAAGCCGTGCCAGGATTTTAGGCATTGTAAGTTTCTTCTTACTGAGTCCATACGACTGCAGCCATAGTGTAGATGAAACCTGCGCCGTTGCTTCCATATCTGACACCCGTTATCTGATATGAGGAAACAATGTAAATTCAGTACGATTCCTTTCTAGGCAGCTGATAGTTTAATAATTGTTTCCTGCAAGGACCTGCTAAAATGTTCTGCATTCTTACAAAATGTGTAGAAAGATCCTGTGAAAGGACAACCAGTTGTTAGACATCACCTTATATATTCAAAATGTGACATCACCTTATTCCACGAGAAATGTATCACCTGTGCACAAGAAAGGTAATATATGGTGACAGCTGGCAGACTTGTGACCACACCAGCGGGGGCTTTAAGTCAACCCCCCCAAAAATATTGTGATGAACCCCGAGCACTTATTAAGTAAGAATGTGTTGCCATCAGTCAAGAATTGGCCCAGAAGCAGCTATCCAGCATGTCAGGGAGAAGGGCAGAAGTCATGAAACATAAGGATCAACATTGTAAATATTGAGTCTTTACATAAACTTCATGTATTTAGCAATAAAAGATTAAAAACTTATGAAATACTTATGATTGTACTTCAGTAACCATAGAAACATCCGGCTAAACGATATAAACACTGAAGCAGCAAACATTGCGAAAACCACATTTTTTTCACAGTCTCAAAGCTTTTGGCCACAACTGTACTATGTATAGGCCTGTGATAATGTATGCATAATGTATATGTACCTTATATTAGTGTGTTTGTGTACCCAATGTGAATATGCATGTGTGATATATATAAGAATGTGTTATCTGAAAGCGCGTAATATATTTATTTAATTGTATATGCGTGTATAAATTGTGTGCATAACATATATGTACCTTATATTAGTGTGTGATTTTAAAGGGGTTTTCCCACGAACAAAAGTTCATTTTAATGAATAGATCTCTGAATAATAATTCACAAATGGATGTATTTAAATAAAATGTTCCTGTGCTGAGATAATCTTATAAATGTGGCCCTGCTGTGTACTGTGTAATGGCTGTGTCTGACCGTGCAGGAACATGGTCTGATCATACCACATCTCCTGGGCAGGGGAGGAAGCAAAAGAGTATACAGACATTACAGCAGGGGATCACAGATGATTCCTTTTGTGAGAAAAAACATTTTCCTGTCTGTTTTTAAGCAATATTTTACTTCAAAGAACTGTGATCTCCTGCTGTCCTGTCTGTATACTCTTTCGCTTCCTCCCCTGCCCAGGAGATGTGGTATGATCAGACCTTGTTCCTGCACGGTCATACACAGCCATTACACAGGGGAACATTTATAAGATTATTTCAGCACAGGAACATTTTTTTAAAAAAACATCCAATTGTGGAAATTATAATTATTCCAAGATTTATTGATTAAATTAACTTTTGTTTGATGGAAAACCCCTTTAAGTGTAGGGTATAATGGAGGAGTCGAGACACAGGTGCTTAACCGCAAGTATCCTCCCATGCCACAGCATGTTCTCTGTGTGTAAACCTAAGCTAAAAAACAGTATCCAACTTTTACAGTGCTTGCTCTAGTGCTCTCTGTCATCAGCCACTGCAGGCTGGGTGGCTGACAATAGTGTTCATAAATGAAATTGCTGAATGCAGGACATGATCACCACTGCCACCCAAGATCACTACTGCTCCCATGATCAATGCAGCCCCATGATCACTGCTATCTCCATGATCACAACAGCCTCTATGATCACTACAGCCCCATGATCACTGCAGCCCCATGATCACTCCAGCCACATGATCACTACTATTCCCATGATCACCATTGCCCCCCAAGATCACTACTACTCCCATGATCACTGCAGCCCCATGATCACTGCTATCCCATGATCGCTACTATGATCACTACAGCCCCATGATCACTACTATCCCCATGATCACCACTGCCCCCCAAGATCACTACTGCTCCCATGATCACTCCAGTCCCATGATCACTACTATCCCCATAATCACTCCAGCCCAATGATCACTACTATCCCATGATCACTACTATCCCATGATCACTACTATCTCCATGATCACTACTATCTCCATGATCTCTACTATCCCATGATCACTACTATCCCGTGATCACTACTATCCCATGATCACTACTATCTCCATGATCTCTACTATCCCATGATCACTACTATCCCGTGATCACTACTATCCCGTGATCACTACAGCCCCATGATCTCTACAGCCAACTATGATCACTACTATCCCATGATCACTACTATCTCCATGATCACTACAGCCCCATGATCACTACAGCCCCATGATCACTACAGCCCCATGATCACTACAGCCCCATGATCACTACAGCCCCATGATCACTACAGCCCCATGATCACTATTATCTCCATGATCACTACAGCCCCCATGATCTCTACTATCCCCATGATCACTACTATCCCGTGATCACTAGTATTCCCATGATCTCTATCCCCATGATCACTACTATCCCCATGATCACTACTATCCCCATGATCACTACTACCCCATGATCACTACTACCCCATGATCACTACTATCCCCATGATCACTATTATCCCTTTGACCACCACTGTCCCTATGATCACTCCTGGCCCATGACCATTATTGCGCCCTATAATTACTACTGTCCCCTTGACCACTACTTTATCTGCGACGCTGAATGCCTGTTTCTAATATAAATGAGCAGCACCTACACACAGTGACAGGCACGGCCATAACGCTGCGGACTCGTTACATCTCTGCGGTTATTGTACGATTGTGATGTTACCCAAACATGCCATATCCCGGTACATACATTACTTACCTGCACCTACTGTACCATTGGGTCACCTATTTCACTTGTTGACCATAGAAACGGTGGTTGCTAAGTTTTGCCCAATCAGAGAGCAGCTCCCATTTCGGCTGGGTGACGTCTGTATGAAGGGCGGGATTGAAAGTGTGGCTGGACTTGAGGGGCGGGACCGAAGGTGTGGCTAAGTTTGAGGGGCGGAACAGGGAGGTGGCTGTATACGATGGGCGGGATGAGTAGTTTGTCTTCATGGAAAGGGCGGGACAAGAGGTGTGGCTGTGTGAGAGGGGCGGGGAAGGGGTGTGTGGCTGTGTGAGAAGGGCGAAGCAGGAGGAGTGGCTGAGTGTGAGGGGCGGTGCAGGAGGTGTGGCTGAGTGTGAGGGGCGGTGCAGGAGGAGTGACTGAGTATGAGGGGGCGGTACAGGAGGAGTGGCTGAGTGTGAGGGGCGGTGCAGGAGGTGTGGCTGAGTGTGAGGGGCGGTGCAGGAGGAGTGACTGAGTATGAGGGGGCGGTACAGGAGGAGTGGCTGAGTGTGAGGGGCGGTACAGGAGGAGTGGCTGAGTGTGAGGGGCGGTGCAGGAGGTGTGGCTGGATGAAGCAGAGCTTTCCTTGGTGTGCACGCTGGTGGTCGCAGCCCTCTCTGCCGTACGTTACCTGCAGACAGTGATCGCGGAGGGAGGTGTTTCTTACTTGTGCTGCCAGGGACTGAGGACTACAAGCTTTTATGCTTCTCTGCACTTGACTGAACAGTTTAGCAGCGTGGATCGATTGTTGGCAGCCGCCTTACTTGGCTGTGTGCCCACTATGCTTTTTTTTAAAAACGCTTGGTAGAAGGTCTATGTACCACAATGATAATCCGCATGTGCTGTGCACATGCTGTGGAAATTTCCGCTGCGGATTATCATTGCGGAAAAAACCGCAGCATTAGGCTATGTGCCCACGATGCAGAAATGAAGCAGAAAATTTCGGCAGCATTTCTGCATCTCCCTGGCAGAAAAAACGCATGCAGATTGTACATGCAGATTGTGCATGCGTTTTTCCTGCAGAATACATGCGGATCCACATGCGGATTCACATGTGTTTCCGCATGCAGATTGACAAGCGCTTTCCTGGTGATAGCATCACTTGGAAAGTGCTTGACAACTAAGTCACACTATATAAATCCATGCAAACGGCATATATAGTGTGACCGTAAAAATTAAAACAAATAAAGCTATACTCACCCCCGAGGCCCCGGCATGGCTGCAGCGCTCGTTCCTGTCTGGTTCCCGGCTGCCGGCATATCGCGAGACAGAGCGGTGAAGGGCCTGCGGTCACATGACTGTGACGTCACCGCAGGTCCTCAAGCGATGCCGGCATTCAGAGAGAAGCCTTCGGAAAGGTGAGTATAAACTTTATTTGTTATTTTATTCTTTTTTTACAGGTACAATGGTACCCAGGTCTGGATGAGAGTCTCCTCTCCTCCAGAACTGGGTACCATCCGCACATAGAGACGCATAGAAGTCGCTTGTACAAATGTACAGTCGCGGTTTCTATGCGTTTCAATGCAAGTCAATGGCGGGAGTTCCGCTGCGCTTCCGCAAAATTAAATGACATGCTGCGGATTTTTGTACGCAGCATAAACGCTGCGGAAAAATCCGCAGCATGTGCATAGAACATGCGGAATCCCCTTGGGGACCATGGGGGGCGGGTTACCTAGCGTTTCACAAGCGTTTCCGCTGCGGAAATTCCGCAGCATAAACGCTTGAAAAACGCTACGTGGGCACCCAGCCTTACGAATTATTTTGCGGAAGTGCTGCGTTTTCGCCGCCATTGACTTGCATTGGAACACATAATATCTGCATGACTACATGTGCACATGCGGATATTAAGCGTTTCAATGTGCGGATGGTACCTGGGTCTGGAGGAGAGGAGACTCTCCACCGGACCCGGGTACCATAGTACCTGTAAAAAAAAAGAATAAAATAAAAAATATACATTATACTTACCCTCTGATGGCCCCCGGTGTCCTTGTCTCAGTTTGCCGGCAGCTCGCGGTGGACTGAAGGACCTGCCATGACGTCATTTAGTTATGTGACGGGTCACGCAACCGCTGACGTCGGCAGTTCCTTCAGTGTACCGCGAGCTGCCAGCAGCAAGGACGGAGCGAATAAAGACTGCGGGGGCCATCGGAAGGTAAGTATAGATTTATTTTTTTATTTTTAACCATTCTTTTACGGTCACACTATATAAATCCATGCCGTTTGCATGGATTTATATAGTGTGACCAAGTTGTCAAGCACTTTCCAAGTGGTGATAAAATTGCTTGGAAAGCACTTGACAACCTGCATGCGGAAATGCATGTGAAGAACGCTTCACATCCGCATGTCCCTGGCAGGAAAAACGCATGTACAATCCGCATGTACAATCCACATGCGTTTTTTTCTGCCAGGGAGATGCAGAAACGCTCAGGAAAAATCCAGAGCATTTCTGCATCGTGGGCACATAGCCTTATGGAGATCTTAGGACTGTGTTCTGTATAACAAATCCAAAGTTCTCCTGTAAACTGTTAGCGACTCCATAACAAGACACATATTGCCCTCATAAGCAGAGCCAAAGTGTCCCTCTATATAGAACAAGAGGACCCACAACCAGGGGCATACATAGGAATCATGGGACCCCATAACAGAAGTTCTAATTGAGCCCCCCCCCCCAAAAAAAAATGAAAATAATTGTCTGCGTCACAGAAGAGCAGATCAAACAACTTTCCAGCCTTTACATAGTAATTTTCCTCCTGCTGAAGTCCTAGATCCCTTGTTCATTGCCCCAAAAAGTATGATGCCAATAAAAGTGCCCCCAAAACACAGTATGATACCCCCATGGAGAATTCCTCCACATGCACAGTATAATGACCCTATTGTACCCCACCTCAGCTCCCAAGGCAAAGTATGGTGACTCTAACACAGTATGATCCCCCAACTATGACCCCCCACACAATTCTACATGTACTATAATGGGCCTACATACAGTATAATGGCCCCACGCCTCTCCACACTCCACAGAGTATAATGCACTCGCCATGGTCCTCCACACAGTATAATGCACTCGCCATGGTCCTCCACATAGTATAAGACACTCGCCATGGTCCTCCACACAGTACAAGACACTCGCCATGGTCCTCCACATAGTATAAGACACTCGCCATAGTCCTCCACACAGTGTAATGCACTCCCCATGGTCTTCCACGCAGTATAATGCACTCTCTATGGTCCTCCACGCAGTATAATGAACTCCCTATGGTCCTCCACGCAGTATAATGAACTCCCTATGGTCCTCCACGCAGTATAATGAACTCCCTATGGTCTTCCACGCAGTATAATGTGTAGCATCGGCGTCTCTGCCTCCTGCCCGGCAGAGACGCCGTCCCCCTTACCGCCACGGTCCAGCTCCGGTGTCTTCTGGCCTCCCTGCAGCTGCTGCTGGTGCACGCAGATTCCCTGGCCCTGTGCTTAGGGCGCCCTTCCGCCCTCTTAAAGGGGCCGCGCGCACCGTCCTAAAAAGTCCCCGGCCAATGGCCGGAGGACTTCCCTATAAAAGGCACCTCCTCCAATATGGAGGTGCCCGTGCAAGGTTGTAGCTTTGTGTGTGATACTCTGCTTCAGCCCTCAGGTCCCGCTGCTAGCCTGACTACAAGTCCTGACCGCCAGCCAGACTACAAGTCCAGTCCGCCATCCGGACTACTAGTCCAGTCTGTCTGCTTGTCTACTCTCCAGCCCGACAGTCTGCCTACTGCCAGTCCGTCAGTCTGTCTATGGGCTCTGCCCGCCTGCTTACCTGAAAGCACCTGCCTGTTACCTGCCGTGCTTGCCAGCCAGCCTACCTGGAGGCTCCTGCCTGTTATCTGCCGTGCCAACCAGCCAGCCTACCTGGAGGCTCCTGCCTGTTACCTGCCGTGCATGCCAGCCAGCCTACCTTGAGGCTCCTACCTGTTGCCTGCCAGCCCGCTTACCTAGAAGCACCTGCCTGTTACCTGCCGTGCCTACCAGCCAGCCTACCTGGAGGCTCCTGCCTGTTACCTGCCGTGCCTGCCAGTCCGTCTGCCCGGATCACCCGTCAGCCTGCCTGCCGTGCTCATCTGCTGTACCGGTCAGTCCCTGCCTTCTGACCCGTGGGAGTCACCTGCTCTCATGTAGGTCGGTCCCCAGAGTAGCACCTGGTCCCTCTGCTCGGTCCCTCCCTGGTCACGGAGTCGATTGAGCCGCCGTATGACCTTGGTCGGTCCGAGTTGATACCTAGTTACGCCCCTCTGGTCCCTCCTTGCACCGCAGCACAGAGGTTCCACCACCCGGATCCGTAACAGTTTGCACGGGCCATGGAACCCGGTGGCCCCCAGGCCCCTTCACTTGCTGACCTGTACCAGGAGGTTTCTCGTCAGAGATCCCAACAGGAAACCATCCTGACCTACCTGCGGTCTGTCAACACTCGCCTGGACACGCTGTCTGTACCACCTGTGTCCGCCCCAAGTCGAGCGACACCCGCTCCGGCAGCGCTGCTACCTACCCATACCACGGCATCTAGCCTAGGACCCCGGCTTTCTGCGCCTCCTCATTTTGGAGGTGACCCCATCCTATGTCGGGGCTTTCTGAACCAGTGCACGCTGCACTTTGAACTTCTGCCACATCAGTTTCCCTCCGACCGGGCCAAGGTGGCGTTCATCATGTCTCACCTCACCGGGGAAGCATTGGCATGGCTTAACCCTCTATGGGAAAGAGGGGATTCCCTGGTGTCCGATCTTCCGGCTTTCCTCACTGCCTTCCGGAAGGTCTTCGATGAACCCGGACGAAGGACCTCTACTGCCTCCTCATTGCTCTGTCTCCGCCAAGGGAGTCTCACCGTGGGCCAGTATGCCATACAGTTCCGTACCCTCGCTTCTGAGCTTGCCTGGGACAACGAGGCCCTGGTGTCCACCTTCTGGGAGGGCCTTTCCGGTCAGATTAAGGACGAGTTAGCCGGCCGGGACGTTCCTACCACCCTGGATGACCTGGTGTCACTTGCAACCCGGATTGACATCCGTTTCCTAGAACGTGCTAAGGAGACTACCCGGGAGAGAAGATTTCCTCGTCTTGCTCCTGCATTCCAGAGACCCGCTTCCCAACCAGCATCTCCCCGGGCACGCTCGCCCGAACCTATGCAGATTGACCAGACCAAGATGGTCAAATCTCTCCAAGAGTCACGCCGAGCCGAGGGGAGCTGTTTCTACTGTGGCAGTAAGGAGCACCTGATTCGTTCCTGCCCGGTGAAGCTGGGAAACTCCAGTGTCTCGGACCGCTCGGAGAGGTCGTCCTAGGCAAAAGTAAATCCTCTCCGTTCTTGACTTTATCCATCTCTATTTCCTGTGGAGAGAACCGCTTCTTTCAAACCGCACATCTGAATTCCGGAGCTGCTGGGAATCTCATATCCCAGTCCCTTGTAGAGAAGTATCAGATTCCTACCAAACCTCTGGCCGAACCATTGGCAGTCGCTTCCGTGGATGGAAGATTCCTTCCGGTGACCATCTTGCTCGTCACAGAGTCCGTAACCCTGCAGGTGGGAATGCTGCACTCCGAGAGGATTTCCTTCCATGTGCTTTCCAGACTCTCTCACCCCCTTTTGCTAGGTCTACCCTGGCTACAGAAACATGAACCCGTTCTGAATTTGCAATCCGGTGAGGTGCTCCGTTGGGGGCAGGATTGCCATGAGACCTGCCTGGTTCCGGTTCGCCCGGCTCGACCCCCATCTTCTCCGACCAATTTACCGGCACCCTACTGGTCCTATGCTGATGTCTTCGACAAGAAGGAGTCAGAGACTCTTCCACCCCATAGGCCATATGATTGCCCTATCGACCTGATACTTGGTGCCACTCCACCCCGTATCTACCCGTTGTCGTTGGCCGAAACCCGGGCCATGTCAGAGTACATCAAAGAAAATCTGGCTAGGGGAGTCATCCGGAAATCTTCCTCCCCGGCTGGAGCCGGATTCTTCTTCGTTAAAAAGAAAGACGGTTCACTACGTCCATGTATCGATTATAGAGGACTCAACCAAATCACTGTCAAAAACAAATACCCCCTGCCGCTCATTTCTGAGCTGTTCGACCGCCTTAAAGGCGCGAAGATCTTCACCAAGCTCGATCTTCGTGGGGCGTATATCCTGGTCCAGATCCGCCAAGGACACGAGTGGAAGACCGCATTTAATACCGGGGACGGTCACTATGAATACCGTGTGATGCCCTTCGGTCTCTGTAATGCTCCCGCCATCTTTCAAGAATTAGTTAATGACATCTTCCGTGACTTCTTATATTCTTGCGTGGTGGTGTACCTGGACGACATCTTGGTCTTCTCTCCGGATCTTCCCTCACATCGGAGGGATGTTCGTCAGGTCCTGCTTAGGCTCGGGCAGAATCACCTATATGCAAAATTTGAGAAATGCCTCTTCGAGCAGTCCTCCCTTCCGTTCCTGGGCTATATTATCTCTAAGACAGGTCTACGGATGGACCCCGAGAAGGTCTCTGCCGTCTTAAAGTGGCTCCGTCCGGAGGGGTTGAAGGCGATTCAGCGATTCCTGGGCTTCGCCAACTATTATCGTCTCTTCATCCCACATTTCTCTTCCCGGACTGCTCCCATCTCTGCGCTCACCCTCAAGGAGCAAATCCTAAGGAATGGCCATCCGAAGCGGAGGAGGCCTTCCTCTCTTTAAAATAAGCCTTCTCTTCTGTCCCTGTGCTGCACAGTCCGGATAACAACAAACAATTCTTTCTGGAGGTTGATGCTTCCTCTTCTGGAGCCGGAGCGGTGCTCACCCAGAAATCTCCATCCGGGAGAATGGTAACCTGCGGCTTCTTTTCCAAGCTCTTCTTCTTGTCTGAGCGCAACTACTCCATAGGAGACCGAGAACTGCTAGCCATCAAATTGGCGCTGGAGGAGTGGTGTTACCTACTCGAGGGGACTCTGCACCCGGTGGTCATCTATATTGACCACAAAAATTTGACTTATCTTTAGAACGCCCAAAGACTCAATCCGCGGCAGGCCCGGTGGTCTTTGTTCTTCGCCCGCTTTAACTTTACCCTACATTACCGCCCGG
The DNA here is from genome assembly GCF_046119375.1 of Phyllobates terribilis. Lineage (NCBI taxonomy): Eukaryota > Metazoa > Chordata > Amphibia > Anura > Dendrobatidae > Phyllobates > Phyllobates terribilis. The sequence goes on along the minus strand of NW_027362762.1, from coordinate 338,355,359 downwards.
CGGACAAGAACGTTAAAGCTGACGCCTTGTCCCGATCCTTCCTGTCTTCCGATCAAGAGGAGGAGCCTATGCATATCATCGATTCCTCTAAAGTGATGAATGTGGCCCCCTTGGATCTGTCTCGTCTCCCACCTGGTAAGACGTTTGTAGCGGTTCCGGATCGTAAGAAGGTTCTTCACTGGGGTCATTCATCTAAACTAGCCGGCCCCTTCCTGCTCATTACCCGGCATTACTGGTGGCCTACCCTGCGCCAGGATGTGGTAGAATTCGTCACGGCCTGTTCGTCCTGTGCCCGCAACAAGGTCCTCAGACATCTTCCTGCCGGCCGTCTCCTGCCTCTCCCAGTACCTGCTGCCCCATGGCAACACATTGCTATGGACTTTATTACGGATCTCCCTGTTTCTGCCGGTTGTACGATCATTTGGGTGGTCGCTGACCGATTCTCTAAAATGGCCCACTTCATTCCTCTGCCTGGTCTCCCGTCTGCATCTGTGCTGGCTAAGGACTTCATCGATCATATCTTTAGTTTCCATGGCCTACCCCTCCATATTGTGTCTGATCGAGGGGTCCAGTTCACTTCGCGCTTCTGGAGAGCTACGTGTAAGCTGCTGGATGTCACCCTGGATTTCTCCTCCGCTTACCATCCGCAGTCCAATGGCCAAGTGGAGCGTATCAACCAGATCCTTACCAGCTACCTCCGGCACTTCGTCAACGCTCACCATACCGATTGGGTGGAGCCCCTACCTTGAGCCGAGTTCTCCTACAACAACCATGAGAGCGAATCTTCTTCCAAGTCCCCGTTCTTTGTGGTCTACGGTCAACATCCCCGGATTCCGTTTCCCGTTTCCGCTTCTGTGGACAACCTGGCCGCGGAGCCTCTGGTCAGCGAATTTTCCACTATTTGGGAGGACACTAGATCCGCACTTCTTCAATCCTCCGAGTGGATGAAGAAGCATGCTGATAAGAGACGTCTGGATCCACCTCAATTCCGTCCGGGAGACAAGGTTTGGCTCTCCTCCAAACATGTTTGTCTCAAAATACCCTCCTATAAGTTGGGTCCACGGTTCATCGGCCCATTTGAAGTCCGCAATCAAATCAACCCAGTAGCCTACAAGTTAAAACTCCCGGCCACCTTACGGATTCCCAACTCCTTCCACGTATCTCTCCTCAAACAGTTGTGCTTAATTCTTTTTCCGACAATACAGGTACCTCCCCAGCGCCGGTCTCCGCTGAGGGCGTCTAAGAGGTAGAGAACATTCTGGCCACCAAGAGGGTAAGAGGAAAAACCTTTTTTCTGGTGGATTGGAAGGGGTTTGGCCCAGAGGAGAGAACTTGGGAACCCAGGGAGAACATCCACGCCGAAAAAGAGGGGGCGTAAAGGGTGGGGTACTGTAGCATCGGCGTCTCTGCCTCCTGCCCGGCAGAGACGCCGTCCCCCTTACCGCCACGGTCCTGCTCCGGCGTCTTCTGGCCTCCCTGCAGCTGCTGCTGGTGCACGCAGATTCCCTGGCCCTGTGCTTAGGGCGTGCGCTCCTGCCCTCTTAAAGGGGTCGCGCGCACCGTCCTAAAAAGTCCCCGGCCAATGGCCGGAGGACTTCCCCTATAAAAGGCACCTCCTCCAATATGGAGGTGCCCGTGCAAGGTTGTAGCTTTGTGTGTGATACTCTGCTTCAGCCCTCAGGTTCCGCTGCTAGCCTGACTACAAGTCCTGCCCGCCAGCCAGACTACAAGTCCAGTCAGCCATCCGGACTACTAGTCCAGTCCGTCTGCTTGTCTACTCTCCAGCCCGACAGTCTGCCTACTGCCAGTCCGTCAGTCTGTCTATGGGCTCTGCCCGCCTGCTTACCTGAAAGCACCTGCCTGTTACCTGCCGTGCCTGCCAGCCAGCCTACCTGGAGGCTCCTGCCTGTTACCTGCCATGCCTGCCAGCCAGCCTACCTGGAGGCTCCTGCCTGTTACCTGCCATGCCTGCCAGCCAGCCTACCTAGAGGCTCCTGCCTGTTACCTGCCGTGCCTGCCAGCCGGCCTACCTGGAGGTTCCTGCCTGTTACCTGCCATGCCTGCCAGCCAGCCTACCTGGAGGCTCCTGCCTGTTACCTGCCATGCCTGCCAGTCAGCCTACCTGGAGGCTCCTGCCTGTTACATGCCGTTAAATTATTTGCCATTATGTGTTATCTGAATTATCTGAAAAGAAAACAGATTTGGGGGAGATCTATCTGTGAAAACTAGATTTGTGAAACTGGCTCAGTTGCCCTTAGCAACCAATCAGATTCCACCTTTCATTTTCCAAAGAGTCTGTGAGGAATGAAAAGTGGAATCTGATTGGTTGCTAAGGGCAACTGAGCCAGTTTCACTTTACACCATGTTTCATAAATCTCCCCCTTCATATCCTTATTACACTTTCTGTCCACCTACTTTTGGACCACCCTGTATGTTTTGTATGTGTTTTTTGCACTATATCACTTTGCACTTAATCACTTTGTTCTGAGGACACTCAACGTCCATTATTGCCAGTAGTGAGATTGTTATCTGTATTGACTGGATACAGCATTTGTTCCATGAGTTCTGATCGCACTATATAAGCATGCATAAGAATTGAGTGACCACATATGGCTTTCTGTGTCCTCTAGGTTGGATATTTGTGTGTCAGTCCGTATTTTAAAATTATCTAATAAAGTATAGATTTTTTATTTTTTGAGGGTTCATGTTAACCATAGTTATAAATGGTCATCTATTCCTTACTGAGAAAAATGTTGACTGACTCTCACAACAAGTTAGGCCACGTGCACACGTTTAGTATTTGCAAGCTAAAACCAGGAGTGGAACAATCAGAGGAAAAGTATAGTAGAAACACATGAACCACTTCTGTACTTTTTTAACCATTCCTGGTTTTGGCTTACAAAATGTCACAACTTTGTTGTTGGGTATCCCGGAGCTAGGGGCTCCTTCCCGGTCCCTGATGCTAGGGGCACCCTAGCTGGCCCTGTTCCCCGGATTACTTCTGAAGGTGAAGACGCCAGGGCCACGTACCTTGTCTGAGCTCCTCTAACCGCCCTCAGTCTGTTCCCTTCCCCCACCCAGGGAAGAGGGAAATAGTAGTGTATGGCAGTACAACAACGAGACTAACAAGGTAATACAAACAAGGCTAAAGGAAAATACCAATCATACAAATATATTCACACAAACAATGGGGAATAGGATGGGGAAAAAAACAAAGTAGGAGAAGAGGATTACACACAACCTAAACAACGCAACAGTCTTAGCTTAAATCCTCCAAACGCCTTCTCAAACAACAACTCTCCACCACACTCCTAGCACCATGCAGCATAAGCTAGCTCTGGCAATGACTCCAAGGAAAAGTCCAGAATAGATAGGAGCAGGAAGTAGCTAACACTGGACAGCTGAGAGCCTTAATGCAGGTAAGCTTCCAGGAGCTCACAAATGAGCAGATTAACTGCACTGCTAAAAGAAACCTGCACCATTTAATATGAAGGCAACAGGCTTCTAGTGAGTGCAGGAAAGGGAGGAATCAGACGCTACGGTCTTCTGGCTCCTCTCTGTCGCGGTAAACCCAAGACACAAATACTGAGGTAAAAAACTCACCAAATACTCAACGTGTGCACGTGGCCTAAGGGCTCTGTAGCCTCATGGTTCTTTAGGCTCAGACATTGGTCGTGTAGCCAAATATCACTACATAAAATCATAGTGTAAGTGAATGGAGTTACATTGCAATTTGCCAAGTACCACAAAAAGCAAGTCACAAAAAGTCAGAAATAATTGTATTTTTTGACTACTTGCTTAATGCAACCCTAATTACTCACATATAGCAATCTTTGGCCACACAACTTGTATCACAGACAAAGCTACTATGTGGCCCCAGCCTGATTCTCCAAAGCTGAGGTACATGTCAATCACCAGCGGACACAGACAAAAAAAAGGGCCCCTGTGCAAGAACAATATATGGGCCCTCTGCAGTGCAATAGCTCATCATAATGGACAATTCCACATGCTTTGGAGGTATTAGTGCCCCCCTTACCTCTTGGGCCCTTGTGTGGCTGCACAGGTTGCACCAATGATATGTCCTCCACTGGTGTCAATATTTCACTTCTCTCTTTTTTTTAAATGGCTTGCTTGTTTTTTTTTCTCATCTCAGTGCTAAATTTACCAAACCGGTACTGCAGCCCCACACAATTCTTGACGTACACAATGACAAGAACGCGTCAGTCATTTTGTTTCTTAATATGTTACACTGCTCCCATTTGTAATCTTTAGACATTTTCTACTGTAAATGACTTACACAGAGAAACAGTAAAAGAAACAATGAGCAACTAAGACTTCGGACTTAAGATTTCGAAGAATTTCTGATGTGTCTACAGTATATTAAGAATCAGTTTATAGTGATGGGTTAAATACTTGCTTATTTGCAAAAACAGTGAGTCTTACAATGCCGATGGTACTGACAAGAGGTGTGCCCTGTCTATTAAACACCAGTAAGTAATCGCTCTATTAGTGACTCACATCGTCTATTGTCACTAATGAATGAGGCACTGTATACCTCGCACTTGGGTGGAGAGAGGGTATTTCATTTACAGTGCTAACAAATGGATCTGTATCTATAATGCAAATACATCTGCATCAAATTCAAAGAAAATAGGAAAAAAACAAACCTGACAAGTAGAGTTGAGCGAATCTATTCTAAACAAATCGATTTTGAATATCCCCCAACATATCACATTCTGACAAATCGAAAATTTTGGCTATTCGATTCGCTCCAGCCGGACATGTTGCTAGATTCTTTTTTGGCCAGGAAAGTGTTAAATAATATTATTAATATTATTACAAATACATATACCCACCTTTCTTTACCTGTTCTTATGCTGCAGCTCCTTGGTCCTCTGTGCCAGTCTTCAGTTTTTTTTTCTGCCAATGTGTTCTCCTCTATTCTGAAGTGTGAGTATAATCTGGGGTCTGTGATTGGCCTCATGCGGTTACATGAAGGGACAACGCTTGTCAAGATGTCCCCCCAGGTGTCAGATTGACCTCACGTGTTGTTATGGAGGAAGAACAGAAGACCATCTCGGAGGACTGGGCAGCTACGGCAGAGGCGGTGTAAGAACAGGTGAGGAATGGGGAGTAAAGAGGTTTTTTTTATTTATTTTAACCCCTTCCTCACAGCTCACAGCAATTTGGGCAGTTTAGATTTGGACCAAACATGCCTGTTGAATTTGAGTCAATCTGCCCTAATCAAATTTTCCTGTAAGGTGAACATACATGCTGACCGAGCTACAGGCACCATGTATCAAAACTGTCTGTATGATCTCAGCCAGGTATGTTTGACTCTTAATCACTGCAGCGTTTCAGTGAAATACATACTTTAAAAGCTGTCGATTAGTCAGACAGGTGGATCCCGGCGGCTTCTCCCCACCCGCTGCCCTGGATAGAAAGGTTTCTGCCTATGTATAGGGAAAGACCTGTTACTCCAGGGGAGCGGCAGGGAGAAGCAGCGGGGAATCAGTGGCTTTTAAAAGATGTTTTTCTCTGAAACGCCGCAGAATTTCAGAGTCAAACATGCCTGACTGAGATCATACAGCCAGTGTCTGATATAAGCTGCCTGTAGATTGAGCAGCATGTATCTGGTGTCAGGTTCACATTAAAGGGAACCTGTCACCAGCAAAAATGCTACTAACCTGCAAATATGGGGTTAATCTGCAGGCTAATAGCGTTACTAGCCTGCCCGGCGCCCGCATGTATCCAAACGCTGGGGGGAGAAAATTAACTTTATTTTCCCTGGAAGCATTTGATTTCAGTCATGGGGGCAGCGCCGGTAGGGGTGCAGTCACCAGTCTGAGAATACCCAGCGGCGGCTGTAACTGCACCCCCGACACTCACTGTCACTCGCTTTGCAGTGGGGCCGGCTGTCAGTCAGGGCCCGATTACAGCTACCGCTCTGAGGTGACTGAATCTGCGCTGCACCCGTCACTGAAATCGAATGCTGCCGGGAAGAATAAAGTTAATTTTCTCCCAGCAGCATTCGGTTATGTGCAGGCGCCGGGAAGGTTAGTAACGCTATTCCCTTGCAGATTAACCCCATATCAGCCGGTTAATAGAGGTTTTTCTGGTGACAGGTTCCCTGTAATGAAAATTTGTGCTCCACTCAGAGAGTAACGTAAAGAAGCAACAGACTCCTGATTTCAGTGATGTCACATTTATGTGTAAATCTGTCTTAGTTTGTTATACTGGGTCGTTCTTACAGTTTAGTTGTTGCAGTGCGATGTGGACGCTGTGAACTAGGAGTCTGGCCTATTCAGAGCTAGAGCAGATTAACAGCCTATTACTGTAAAGAGGGAACCTGCATCTTATGAATCAGCTGGATTCCTAGTTTATATAGATGACACATCACTGCAAGCAGCCGGTCTATTAGTACTTCATGCTGCCCTCCCAGAGGACAGCCAAATGGACTGAGAGGTACCCTTAAAGTCAACAAAGATAGAAGGATCTCTTACAGACTGAATTTTAGAATTAACTTGGAACCTCAAATCAATTAAAGGAGCTCTTGGGGACTTGAATATCGATCATCTATCCTTAGGATAAGTCATCAATCTCAGACTGGTGGGGTCTGTCATCAGGTGCCCTCATTGATCAGCTGTTACCAGCTCACCTGGTTGCCAAATGTAAATCAATTGGAGCTGCACTGCAGTAACACGGAGTGGCCACTGTGCTGCGTACAAAGATGTGCTATTCAGCTCCATTTTCTGATTATGTCCGGCTGTCGCCAGAGCTGAACAGGGCCAATCGGTGGTGGTGCTGGGTGTCAGAACCGCACCAATCTGATATTGATGACTTACACTAAGGATAGGTGATCAATATTTAAGTCCTGGCCACCCCGTTTAATGTGATGATTATAATGTTCCTCTTTTACATAAAATGAAAAAATTGAAATATAACATTTATTTTGTCATCTTTTAAAATATGCACAATTAAGGTCAGGGACCTACGTAGAGGTTCATTGTGACATGGCAGTGGGCTTTATACAGTTTCAGCAGAATGTTAAACTAAGAACCTCGTGTTCAGTTATGTAACTTTTTGCTTGGCTGTAATAGATGAATGTATCAGTTTTGGATGTGCAGTCTATGTCTTTTTCTATAGCTAGGCCAGAAAAAAACGATAGTACGTCACTGAAAATAGAGGAGTCAACAGGCAATTTATTACATGGTTTCCCATTCATTTCATAACCACATTTCTCATGTAGCTTCCTCAGTGTTTCAGGTGCAAGACATACACTGTCTGCTGTTTGCCTTCAAAATACTCTTGTGGTGTCCCACAAAGTATTCTTTTCTGTGGGATACTAGATGTATAGTGTTTTTCATGCAACTACTGTGATTTCTGTGTAAACTGTATGTTGTAGTATATTGTGAGACTTGCTGACAGGCTGCACTCAAAGGGTTAATCTTCCCTTGCAGGGGCTTCTGGAAAGAGCTGGAACAAGCTTCCCTGGAGTCAGCCAATGACTGCAGCTGAAAAGAGTCACAGGAGAGAGAAGTCAGTAGAGGAAGGCAGATTGCAACAAGGAGATGTTGTTGTTCTCTTCTTCCCCCATCCTGATTATTGAGTCTAGAAGAGACCGATAAAAAAAAGGGGGAACTGACAGCATTCAGACTGGAAGAATTCCATTTGCATCTCCAAGAGGAAAAAAAACACCTCAGAGGAATAGTACTGCTCAGCTCTAAGTAAGGAATACTGAGTGAGGACTACTATAGGGGCAGTCTGAGAACAATGAATTGAATTGATAAGACAAGTTTCCTTCTAGAGATCTGCGTGTATGGGTCAACCTTCAACTGTGAGTGTAAATTTGACCTCCATATAGTCTATATGGAGGTCAAATGTATATAGTCATTTATCCCGTTATCATTAGTACAGAGACTGTTCTTTTGAAGTTAACACTACTTGTTCATGATTGGGGATTAGCTGCTGAAACAACCACCATCATACTCTACTTTAAGAGGCAGCTATTATGCAAACCATTATTCATCACATTACCCACTCTGATGTGCACATATTTGGGATTCATTATCAGTCCATTGTTCACAGGCCCATCTCCAGCTATCCGATACGCACCTGGCGCCGCAACAAACTATTTCCCACTGTTACACATGTTTAGTATTTTGGTGATTTTTTTTACATCAGTATTTGAAAGCCAAAACGAGAAGTTGGTGAAAAATACAGAAGTGGTGACGTGTTTCTATAAGGTTGCAGTCAGACGGCCGTATAACACTGACAACAATAGCATCGCAGTGCACGGACTTCCTGGCGGCTGTCCTGACCCGAGTGTGACAGCATTTATTTCTATGTAGCTGTCATGCTCGGTTCAGGAGAGCCATTGGGGTAATTGGGGGAAAGAGTACAGGTGCTAATTAATTTATATTTTTATTGGGAGAGAAAAGTAGCTATTTATAGCTAGTGAGGGCACAGTGGTGGATTACAATTAATATTTGGACTGGTGGGTTGCATAACTAATTAATGCTGGGTTCACATCTGAATTCAGCTGCGTAGGGTAGAAGTTGGGGAATGTGCTCTGGAAGCGGTGCTCTAGACTCTAGATAACTGCGTGTTATTTTATGCAGAGACAAGTCCTGGCAGGAAGAAGTGATGGCGGTCTGCGCTGGATGAAGGAGAAAAGCGAAAATGAAGGACTTCAACTAGAGACGTCACAGGTGAGTCAGTGTGTTATCTGTACACTGATTGACACTATACACTGTATACTATGTACAGAGCTCTGGTGTATAATGTCACCGATGATCACTGTATTACCTGTACACTATTTACAGAGCTACTGTGTATAATGTCACCGGTGATCTCTGTACTACCTATACACTATATGCAGAGCTCCTGTTTGTGTAATGTCACTGGTGATCCCTGTATTATCTGTACACTTACACTATACACTGTATACTATATACAGAGCTCCTGTGTATAATAGCACTTATGGTAATTAGTATTGTGTTTTTTTATTAATGATCAGTATTGTAGTATTCGGTCACTATGTGGTGGTAATATGTGGTTCGGTCATAGTGTGGCGGTATTTGTTCCTTGTATGTGGTATTATTCAGTCACCATGTGGTGGTAATATGTGGTCAGGTCATGGTGTGGCGGTATTTGTGCCATGTATGTGGTATTATTCGGTCACTATGTGGTCTGGTAACAGTGTGGCGGTATTTGTCCCTGTATGTGGTATTATTCGGTCACTATGTGCTGGTAATATGTGGTCTGGTCATGGTGTGGTGGCATTCGCTCCTTGTATGTGGTATTATTTAGTCACTATATGGTGGTAATATGTGGTCTGGTCATGGTGTGACGGTATTTGTGCCTTGTATGTGATATTACTGGTCATTTTAAAAATGTATCTGACACATTCCCTTTAAAAAAAATATATATATATATACCTAAACAGAGTATTGGGCATTTTAAGAAATGTTTAACAGGTTAGAGTGGGGCCCGGTCAGAAGAGTCTACCTCGTCGTTTTGGTGGCGGCTTTAAAAATCTGTTAGACAAAACAAAATCTGATGGCTTTGTATGTGATCTGGTGTCAGTGGGAACTGTTAATGTGTGATTGGTGAGGACGTGGTGCAGAAGTGGAGTTTTCCCAAGAGTGGGCAATGGGACTGTGGAAGGTTCGAGGGGTGGAGGAGATGCTGGAGTGAAGTCTCAAGGGGGCCCAAAAATTTTGCCAGTATGGGCCCTGAAATTCCTAGTGGCAACCCTGGGCTCCTCCTCCTCCTCGGGAGGCAAGGCGACATCTCTCTGCTCTGACATGAATTAAATAAACTATTCCCTTTTCTTGTGATCTGGTCTCCACCAAGACTCATACTCGTGATCGCATATTCGGAGACAGCAGCTCTTGCTATGAGCCAAAGCCACATTGATAAACATAGGAGAATTTGGTAATCTTGAGCGGTATTGCAGGCAGTGACCCCGAAAGCAGATGATACAGGTAAATATAGATACATTGTATATATGTAGCAGTGTATCTCTATGTCCATGTATTCTAGAGATGGAGAAAAAGTCCGATTTTTTTGTTCCTATAAAACTACTAAAGTAATAAAACAAATACAAAAATGTAATTTCCTCTTTTTTTCATGAGTCTCCTTGGGAATTTAACCCACAACCTCTATAATTGTAGATAGGAGCTGGAGCTATTGAGCCACAGGCTCTGCTAATGTCACTGGGAGAATTTTGTATACTTGATTTGTATCGCAGCCACTAACCCCATAAGCAGATTATACTCTTACATAGACATACATCTACTGTATATATAACAATGTATTTCTATGTCCCCATATTTTAGAGGGAGAAGAGATTTTCTTCTTCCCATAAAATTACAAAAAAAAAAAGAAAAACATAATTTAATTTTTAATGCGCTTTTTTAAAACAATCATATCACAATCAGCAAATATCAAACTTATTTCCTATAACTGTAATGATCTGCACAACACAGCGATCAGATTATTTACAGAAATCTGTAAATGGTGTGGAAAAAAAGGGTGTCATGAATATTTTTTCTCTATTAAACCCATAAAAAGTAATAAATATGGACTGCTGAGGCACTGTTCACATGTAGCATAAATGCTGTGTTTTTTCTATTCCTTTTTTTCTGCAGGTTTCCAGACCACACGACGCAATAACAATCTTCTCTGATTTTTGCTTCTTTTATGCATTTTCCCTTTATTAGATGCTTTTGTGGTGCAGATGTCAATCGGCATTATTAATACTACAGAAGAGCATTGATTCTGGACTTAAAAAAGCAACCTGATTTTTTTTTTTCTTGTGTTTTTTTCAGGCTCCATAAAGTGGATGTGATTTCACGAAAACTGCGCTCTCAGTGCGTCTAGAGATGCTGCTTAACGGTACGGTTTTGGTGCTCTTTTTCTCTAGACCCGTCTATGTGGAGCCTAAAAAAATATGCATGTAAAAAACTGCAGTTACTTTGTTAAGTACAGAATCAAAGCTTTTCTGTACTATAAAAACCACATTAGAAACACGGCTTCACATCAGCACCAAAGATGCATCAAATAAGGGGGGAAAAGACATAAAAAATGCAGCAAAAATGCAATAACCAGAGAAGATTGCTATTGTGCAGTTTGGTGCGGATACCTGCAGAAAATAAAAAACACAGTATTTACGCAGCATGTGAACACGGCCTTACAGACACAAAAAAGCCGGATGTCATATAGTGAAGCTACATAAAGATGAGAAAGTTCTGGCTGCTACGATTGTGGATGAGGGAACAAAAAATAATCCCACAGGTCCCAACTTGAGATGAACATGAAAAACTGATGACGTTGTGCCAGCCCTGGCTAATGAAAAGCCGCGCCGGGGACACTAGAATGTAAGATTTGCAGCCTCCCGTCCAGCCGCCAGATACCACTGACCTGCACGCTGGACCAGAGTCACATGAATCAATTTGCTGATTTCTAGTGCCAATGGGACTGTCCTGGATTTGGGTCTACGCTCTGCAGTCTTGGGCATCTTCGGAATGTCCCTCACTGCCACCTCCCCCCTGATATCTCCTCCTGCCAGGGAAGAAAGAAATGGTAAGTGGGCATGGATTGGGGAGTGGAATGGGGCGTGACCAAAATTTCCAAGGCGCGAGTATCGATCCACTTAATTTGTCGCTCCTTATGTTCTTCAAAAGTTGCAAGGTATGATTAAAGTCAGTTTAGAGGGCAGTCTCCTTTTTGGATATAGTTTTATGATGGTTTGAGGTTTCTCCATCTACAAGTATCTTGGTCTTGTGCTGTTTTTGTTGCTTTGCTCTTTTTCGTATCTATTTATCTATTGCCACGTTCAGTATTTGGTCAGTATTTTACATCAGTATTGGTAAACCAAAATGAAGAGTGGGTGAAAAATATAGAAGCGGTGACGGGTTTCTATTACACTTTTCCTCTGATTGTTCCACTCTTGATTTTTGGCTTACATGCATATGATGAACATGTGAACCTGGCATATCTGATATCAATCTGTCTCTTTTATATTCTATCTCGTTATCCATTCATCCTTCCTTAAACAATTGATAGATGAAACAAACTATTAATGTTATTTTCATGACAAGTCATTGGGGTGCTTGCTTTGTTTGGATTTTTTCTTGCTCTATAATTGTAGGCTTGCAGGCTCCGATTCATCATTGCCTTTTGTGCCTGATTTTTGTCTTGTTTTGTGTGTCTTGTGCATTTTTTTTGTACCCAATTCAGTATTCTATTTGCACCTTTTTTGAAGTCCGTTATATTTATATGTGCTCGCCTGTTTGTTTTTCCATTTTGTGGGTGGAATTTAGTGATTCCGGATGCTTTCGCCTGATTCATCAATTGCCACTTTTTAAAAAGTCGTAAATTTGGCTCAAGTTTACTCCAACCCCCTCGTGGTGTTTTTTTTTGAGTATGCTAGATTTAGGCTCAATCTTTATTACTTTTGGTGCCAAATGTGACCCTTGGCGCCAAAAGTCGCAAGACCAGTTCAAGACAGGGAAAAAGACCATATTTGAACTTGCACAAAATTCATAAATTACATGCACCATTTTTTATAAATTTGGTGCAAAAAATTGAAACTAATACCACAAGACAAAAAATAAGTGACTTAAAATAAAATGCAAATGATGAATCGGGCCAGTGATCTATCGATTGGTACTTACACAACATAGTGTCCCTCTGCACTTTCTGTTAGAAGATTCCGATGTTTTTGCTTCTCTCGATTACTTCATGGCTGCTTGAAAATTGTGCGATTTTTCATAATGCTCGACTGACCCCAGCCTTAGGTAAAGGCCAGACAGCGCGATTGTGACCCTGTGGTGACAAGATTGTTGCAGTCAAAAAACAAGTGCGGTCTGTTGCATGAAGTGTTTGACTACATGACCCAAAATAATCAGCATGAAACATCTCTGGTAATAACCCAGCTAAACAACAAGTAGTCAAAAACTGCACCATCAAAGAATTTGTTTCTGTTCAAAAACTGCATGTTGTCATATGTACGTGTTTTTTTCCTCATTTTATATTACCTCAATAAGGCTATGTGCCCAAGATGGAGAAATGCTGCGGATTTTTCCTGAGCGTTTCTGCATCTCCCTGGCAGAAAAAACGCATGCGGATTGTACATGCGGATTGTACATGCGTTTTCCTGCCAGGGACATGCGGATGTGAAGCGTTCTTCACTTGCATTTCCGCATGAGGGTTGACAAGCGCTTTCCAAGCAATTTTAGCATCACTTGGAAAGTGCTTGACAACTTGGTCACACTATATAAAACCCTCCACTTTCCTCCAAAATTTTGGAGGAAAAAAAAGTGCGTCTTATAGTCCGAAAAATATGGTACATTAGAGAAAGAGTCAAGAATTTCGATAAGATGTCTTAATGAATTTAAAGGATCGGACAGTGTAACAATGATATCGTCTGCGAATAAAGTAGCCTTAGACTGTCTTAGGTTTGTATGGATGCCTTTAATATTATCACACATTCTGATGGCTTCCGCCAAGGGCTCTATTATCAGTGCCAATAATGTTGGTGAGAGGGGGCAGCCCTGTCTAGTGCCATTAGATATGTAAATCCCCTAGACAGATAGCTATTTGCTAAGATTCTTGCTGTTGGGGTTGTATAAAGTGCTGAGATGAGATTTAGAATGTTCCCATTGAATCCAGACTTCTCTAAAGTGGTGAATAGATATTCCCAATGGACTCTATCAAATGCCTTCTCTGCATCTAAGGCTGGGACCAGGGAAGGCATTTTATTGTTATCAATGTGAGATAATAGGTTGATGATTTTCCGAGGGGCATCAGCTGTGTGCCTGCCTTGTATAAAACTAACTTGATCTAAGTGTATTAGATTGGGGAGATTTTTTTGTATTCTGTTGGCTACTAATTTAGCAATTATCTTGGTATGGGAGTTTAGTAAGGAGATTGGCCGATAATTAGTTACTTCCTGTGGGTCTCCTTTGCTCTTGGGAATGACGGTGATTATGGCTTTTAACATTTTTGATGGGAAGTGGCCATCTAACGAGATTTGGTTGGTTAATTTAGTTAAAAACGGGACAAGTATATGAGCAAAAGATTTATAATATTCATTTACGAATCCATCTGGTCCTGGTGATTTCTGGTTTTTAAGAGAATGTATAATGAAACAAACTTCCTCTTTTGTAAAGGGAGCATTACGCTTTAATAAATCATCAGATTTTAAAGAGGGAAGTTGCACAGAGGACAAAAAGTTAGATAGCAGGATATTAGTCTGCAGTCCACGTGTGCAAAGCCACAAGGAGGCCTTCATGAGGGAATGTGAAAGTGTCCCAGGAGCTATTTTTTTTAAAAGCAATCTGTCAGTAGGATCAACCCTTCTAAGCTGACTATACAGGCACGTAGGTCATAAGAAGCGGAATAACATGATACCTTGATATCCACGATCTGATGTCTTGTTCCAGAGAAATCCACGTTTTTCTTATATGTAAATGAGCTATTAATCTGCCTCCAGAGCGAATCTTAATTGAAAGGGGGCGTTACCAGTGAAGCTGCTGATTTTGTCTCTTGTTGGTATGTCATGCTTTAAATAAAGCTGATTTGTATTTGATACTTCCTAGTATTTACCTTTGACAAAACTTTATTGACACAGTCACGTGTGGATTATATACGTTTTTTTATTCATTTCCGTGGCGGAAACGCACTAAAAATACATGTGAGTTTTTTTTACCTTCAGATTTTCCGCATCTTATGAAAGTCTGTGGGAAAACTCTGCACATACAACTAAGCGAACAAGCATCATGTGAACGTAGCCTTATCCTCATAAAACTATCAACTGATTGTAGTAACGTGCTTGTTACTTAGAAGTATAATTCTGTTGCTCCAAATTCAATCATATTCAGTTATATTTTTGCTTCTGTCACGTCAATCTGCAGGCGATATTAGGCTGCTGTGCTCTTATTACATCCGCTTCTCTGAGGTTCATCCAAAGGCGTGAACCTCGCACAAGCGGAAGAAGTGAGAATACAGATGGAAAATATCGCCCACTGATTGGCTGCAGGGCCCACGTGGCATAACAAGAGACCCGCTGCTGACATCACTGGAACAGAGCCTGTGTAGGAGGTGAGTATATAGTGGGGAAACTACTTCATTTAAATAGGGTCGCCAGGGAGTGGACCATATCTTTATGATCATTTGAACATCACTTCAGTAAACAGAGGCAGATTCCAGGCTCCTGTCTGTTCTCAGTAATGGGAATGACATTACTGGGCTCTCCGCAGTAACCTGCATTCAAGGAACCACTGAGTGATCTGCTGCAGCAAGCAACCAATTTTGTGTTTGATCTCTACTCTGGTACACAGGTATACAATGCTGTTATGTCACATGACCAGTACACAGGTGTACACTGCTGCTATGTCACATGACCGGTTCACAGGTATACACTGCTGCTATGTCACATGACCAGTACACAGGTATACACTGCTGCTATGTCACATGACCAGTACACAGGTATACACTGCTGCTATGTCACATGACCAGTACACAGGTATACACTGCTGCTATGTCACATGACCGGTACACAGGTATACACTGCTGCTATGTCACATGACCAGTACACAGGCATACACTGCTGCTATGTCACATGACCAGTACACAGGTATACACTGCTGTTATGTCACATGACCAGTACACAGGTGTACACTGCTACTATGTCACATGACCAGTACAGAGGTATACACTGCTGCTATGTCACATGACCAGTACACAGGTATACACTGTTGCTATGTCACATGACCGGTATACACTGCTGCTAAGTCACATGACCAGTACACAGGTATACACTGCTGTGATGTCACATGACCGGTACACAGGTATACACTGCTGTTATGTCACATGACCAGTACACAGGTATACACTGCTGCTATGTCACATGACCAGTACACAGGTATACACTGCTGTTATGTCACATGACCGGTACACAGGTATACACTGCTGCTATGTCACATGACCGGTACACAGGAATACACTGCTGCTATGTCACATGACCAGTACACAGGTATACACTGTTGCTATGTCACATGACCGGTATACACTGCTGCTAAGTCACATGACCAGTACACAGGTATACACTGCTGCTATGTCACATGACCAGTACACAGGTATACACTGCTGTTATGTCACATGACCGGTACACAGGTATACACTGCTGCTATGTCACATGACCGGTACACAGGTATACACTGCTGCTATGTCACATGACCAGTACACAGGTATACACTGCTGCTATGTCACATGACCAGTACACAGGTATACACTGCTGCTATGTCACATGACCAGTACACAGGTATACACTGCTGTTATGTCACATGACCGGTACACAGGTATACACTGCTGCTATGTCACATGACCGGTACACAGGTATACACTGCTGCTATGTCACATGACCAGTACACAGGTATACACTGCTGCTATGTCACATGACCGGTATACACTGCTGCTATGTCACATGACCGGTACACAGGTATACACTGCTGCTATGTCACATGACCAGTACACAGGTATACACTGTTGCTATGTCACATGACCGGTATACACTGCTGCTAAGTCACATGACCAGTACACAGGTATACACTGCTGTGATGTCACATGACCGGTACACAGGTATACACTGCTGCTATGTCACATGACCAGTACACAGGTATACACTGCTGTTATGTCACATGACCGGTACACAGGTATACACTGCTGCTATGTCACATGACCGGTACACAGGTATACACTGCTGCTATGTCACATGACCAGTACACAGGTATACACTGCTGCTATGTCACATGACCAGTACACAGGTATACACTGCTGCTATGTCACATGACCAGTACACAGGTATACACTGCTGTTATGTCACATGACCGGTACACAGGTATACACTGCTGCTATGTCACATGACCGGTACACAGGTATACACTGCTGCTATGTCACATGACCAGTACACAGGTATACACTGCTGCTATGTCACATGACCGGTATACACTGCTGCTATGTCACATGACCGGTACACAGGTATACACTGCTGCTATGTCACATGACCAGTACACAGGTATACACTGTTGCTATGTCACATGACCGGTATACACTGCTGCTAAGTCACATGACCAGTACACAGGTATACACTGCTGAGATGTCACATGACCGGTACACAGGTATACACTGCTGTTATGTCACATGACCAGTACACAGGTATACACTGCTGCTATGTCACATGACCAGTACACAGGTATACACTGCTGTTATGTCACATGACCGGTACACAGGTATACACTGCTGCTATGTCACATGACCAGTACACAAGTATACACTGCTGCTATGTCACATGACCAGTACACAGGTATACACTGCTGTTATGTCACATGACCAGTACACAGGTATACACTGCTGCTATGTCACATGACCGGTATACACTGCTGCTACGTCATGTGACCAGTACACAGGTATACACTGCTGCTATGTCACATGACCAATACACAGGTATACACTGCTGCTATGTCACATGACCGGTATACACTGCTGCTATGTCACATGACCAGTACACAGGTATACACTGCTGCTATGTCACATGACCAGTACACAGGTATACAATGCTGCTATGTCACATGACCAGTACACAGGTATACACTGCTGCTATGTCACATGACCAGTACACAGGTATACACTGCTGCTATGTCACATGACCAGTACACAGGTATACAATGCTGCTATGTCACATGACTGTACACAGGTATACACTGCTGCTATGTCACATGACCGGTACATAGGTATACACTGCTGCTATGTCACATGACCGGTTCACAGGTATACACTGCTGCTATGTCACATGACCAGTACACAGGTATACAATGCTGCTATGTCACATGACTGTACACAGGTATACACTGCTGCTATGTCACATGACCGGTACACAGGTATACAATGCTGTTATGTCACATGACCAGTACACAGGTATACACTGCTGCTATGTCACATGACCGGTAAACATGTATACAATGCTGTTATGTCACATGTCCGGTACACAGGTATACACTGCTGCTATGTTACATGACCGGTACACAGGTATACAATGCTGTTATGTCACATGACCAGTACACAGGTATACACTGCTGCTATGTCACATGACCGGTACACAGGTATACAATGCTGTTATGTCACATGACCGGTACACAGGTATACACTGCTGCTATGTCACATGACCGGTACACAGGTATACACTGCTGCTATGTCACATGACCGGTATACACTGCTGCTATGTCACATGACCAGTACACAGGTATACACTGCTGCTATGTCACATGACCGGTACACAGGTATACACTGCTGCTATGTCACATGACCGGTACACAGGTATGCACTGCTGCTATGTCACATGACCGGTACACAGGTATACACTGCTGCTATGTCACATGACCGGTACACAGGTATGCACTGCTGCTATGTCACATGACCGGTATACAGGTATACAATGCTGTTATGTCACATGACCGGTATACACTGCTGCTATGTCACATGACCGGTACACAGGTATACACTGCTGCTATGTCACATGACCAGTACACAGGTATACACTGTTGCTATGTCACATGACCGGTATACACTGCTGCTAAGTCACATGACCAGTACACAGGTATACACTGCTGCTATGTCACATGACCGGTACACAGGTATACACTGCTGCTATGTCACATGACCGGTATACACTGCTGCTATGTCACATGACCAGTACACAGGTATACACTGCTGCTATGTCACATGACCGGTACACAGGTATACACTGCTGCTATGTCACATGACCGGTACACAGGTATGCACTGCTGCTATGTCACATGACCGGTACACAGGTATACACTGCTGCTATGTCACATGACCGGTACACAGGTATGCACTGCTGCTATGTCACATGACCAGTACACAGGTATACACTGCTGCTATGTCACATGACCGGTATACACTGCTGCTATGTCACATGACCGGTACACAGGTATACACTGCTGCTATGTCACATGAAAAGTACACAGGTATACACTGTTGCTATGTCACATGACCGGTATACACTGCTGCTAAGTCACATGACCAGTACACAGGTATACACTGCTGTGATGTCACATGACCGGTACACAGGTATACACTGCTGTTATGTCACATGACCAGTACACAGGTATAAACTGCTGCTATGTCACATGACCAGTACACAGGTATACACTGCTGTTATGTCACATGACCAGTACACAGGTATACACTGCTGCTATGTCACATGACCAGTACACAGGTATACACTGTTGCTATGTCACATGACCGGTATACACTGCTGCTATGTCACATGACCAGTACACAGGTATACACTGCTGTGATGTCACATGACCGGTACACAGGTATACACTGCTGTTATGTCACATGACCAGTACACAGGTATAAACTGCTGCTATGTCACATGACCAGTACACAGGTATAAACTGCTGCTATGTCACATGACCAGTACACAGGTATACACTGCTGTTATGTCACATGACCGGTACACAGGTATACACTGCTGCTATGTCACATGACCGGTACACAGGTATACACTGCTGCTATGTCACATGACCAGTACACAGGTATACACTGCTGCTATGTCACATGACCAGTACACAGGTATACACTGCTGCTATGTCACATGACCAGTACACAGGTATACACTGCTGTTATGTCACATGACCGGTACACAGGTATACACTGCTGCTATGTCACATGACCGGTACACAGGTATACACTGCTGCTATGTCACATGACCAGTACACAGGTATACACTGCTGCTATGTCACATGACCGGTATACACTGCTGCTATGTCACATGACCGGTACACAGGTATACACTGCTGCTATGTCACATGACCAGTACACAGGTATACACTGTTGCTATGTCACATGACCGGTATACACTGCTGCTAAGTCACATGACCAGTACACAGGTTTACACTGCTGCTATGTCACATGACCGGTACACAGGTATACACTGCAGCTATGTCACATGACCAGTACACAGGTATACACTGCTGCTATGTCACATGACCGGTACACAGGTATACACTGCTGCTATGTCACATGACCGGTACACAGGTATACACTGCTGCTATGTCACATGACCGGTATACACTGCTGCTATGTCACATGACCGGTACACAGGTATACACTGCTACTATGTCACATGACCAGTACACAGGTATACACTGTTGCTATGTCACATGACCGGTATACACTGCTGCTAAGTCACATGACCAGTACACAGGTATACACTGCTGCTATGTCACATGACCGGTATACACTGCTACTATGTCACATGACCGGTACACAGGTATACACTGCTGCTATGTCACATGACCAGTACACAGGTATACACTGTTGCTATGTCACATGACCGGTATACACTGCTGCTAAGTCACATGACCAGTACACAGGTTTACACTGCTGCTATGTCACATGACCGGTACACAGGTATACACTGCTGCTATGTCACGTGACCGGTACATAGGTATACACTGCTGCTATGTCACATGACCGGTACACAGGTATACACTGCTGCTATGTCACATGACCGGTACACAGGTATACACTGCTGCTATGTCACATGACCGGTACACAGGTTTACACTGCTGCTATGTCACATGACCGGTACACAGGTATACACTGCTGCTATGTCACATGACCGGTACACAGGTATACACTGCTGCTATGTCACATGACCGGTACACAGGTATACACTGCTGCTATGTCACATGACCAGTACACAGGTGTACACTGCTGCTATGTCACATGACCGGTTCACAGGTATACACTGCTGCTATGTCACATGACCAGTACACAGGTATACACTGCTGCTATGTCACATGACCAGTACACAGGTATACACTGCTGCTATGTCACATGACCAGTACACAGGTATACACTGCTGCTATGTCATATGACCGGTACACAGGTATACACTGCTGCTATGTCACATGACCAGTACACAGGCATACACTGCTGCTATGTCACATGACCAGTACACAGGTATACACTGCTGTTATGTCACATGACCAGTACACAGGTGTACACTGCTACTATGTCACATGACCAGTACAGAGGTATACACTGCTGCTATGTCACATGACCAGTACACAGGTATACACTGTTGCTATGTCACATGACCGGTATACACTGCTGCTAAGTCACATGACCAGTACACAGGTATACACTGCTGTGATGTCACACGACCGGTACACAGGTATACACTGCTGTTATGTCACATGACCAGTACACAGGTATACACTGCTGCTATGTCACATGACCAGTACACAGGTATACACTGCTGTTATGTCACATGACCGGTACACAGGTATACACTGCTGCTATGTCACATGACCGGTACACAGGAATACACTGCTGCTATGTCACATGACCAGTACACAGGTATACACTGTTGCTATGTCACATGACCGGTATACACTGCTGCTAAGTCACATGACCAGTACACAGGTATACACTGCTGCTATGTCACATGACCAGTACACAGGTATACACTGCTGTTATGTCACATGACCGGTACACAGGTATACACTGCTGCTATGTCACATGACCGGTACACAGGTATACACTGCTGCTATGTCACATGACCAGTACACAGGTATACACTGCTGCTATGTCACATGACCAGTACACAGGTATACACTGCTGCTATGTCACATGACCAGTACACAGGTATACACTGCTGTTATGTCACATGACCGGTACACAGGTATACACTGCTGCTATGTCACATGACCGGTACACAGGTATACACTGCTGCTATGTCACATGACCAGTACACAGGTATACACTGCTGCTATGTCACATGACCGGTATACACTGCTGCTATGTCACATGACCGGTACACAGGTATACACTGCTGCTATGTCACATGACCAGTACACAGGTATACACTGTTGCTATGTCACATGACCGGTATACACTGCTGCTAAGTCACATGACCAGTACACAGGTATACACTGCTGTGATGTCACATGACCGGTACACAGGTATACACTGCTGCTATGTCACATGACCAGTACACAGGTATACACTGCTGTTATGTCACATGACCGGTACACAGGTATACACTGCTGCTATGTCACATGACCGGTACACAGGTATACACTGCTGCTATGTCACATGACCAGTACACAGGTATACACTGCTGCTATGTCACATGACCAGTACACAGGTATACACTGCTGCTATGTCACATGACCAGTACACAGGTATACACTGCTGTTATGTCACATGACCGGTACACAGGTATACACTGCTGCTATGTCACATGACCGGTACACAGGTATACACTGCTGCTATGTCACATGACCAGTACACAGGTATACACTGCTGATATGTCACATGACCGGTATACACTGCTGCTATGTCACATGACCGGTACACAGGTATACACTGCTGCTATGTCACATGACCAGTACACAGGTATACACTGTTGCTATGTCACATGACCGGTATACACTGCTGCTAAGTCACATGACCAGTACACAGGTTTACACTGCTGCTATGTCACATGACCGGTACACAGGTATACACTGCAGCTATGTCACATGACCAGTACACAGGTATACACTGCTGCTATGTCACATGACCGGTACACAGGTATACACTGCTGCTATGTCACATGACCGGTACACAGGTATACACTGCTGCTATGTCACATGACCGGTATACACTGCTGCTATGTCACATGACCGGTACACAGGTATACACTGCTACTATGTCACATGACCAGTACACAGGTATACACTGTTGCTATGTCACATGACCGGTATACACTGCTGCTAAGTCACATGACCAGTACACAGGTATACACTGCTGCTATGTCACATGACCGGTATACACTGCTACTATGTCACATGACCGGTACACAGGTATACACTGCTGCTATGTCACATGACCAGTACACAGGTATACACTGTTGCTATGTCACATGACCGGTATACACTGCTGCTAAGTCACATGACCAGTACACAGGTTTACACTGCTGCTATGTCACATGACCGGTACACAGGTATACACTGCTGCTATGTCACGTGACCGGTACATAGGTATACACTGCTGCTATGTCACATGACCGGTACACAGGTATACACTGCTGCTATGTCACATGACCGGTACACAGGTATACACTGCTGCTATGTCACATGACCGGTACACAGGTTTACACTGCTGCTATGTCACATGACCGGTACACAGGTATACACTGCTGCTATGTCACATGACCGGTACACAGGTATACACTGCTGCTATGTCACATGACCGGTACACAGGTATACACTGCTGCTATGTCACATGACCAGTACACAGGTGTACACTGCTGCTATGTCACATGACCGGTTCACAGGTATACACTGCTGCTATGTCACATGACCAGTACACAGGTATACACTGCTGCTATGTCACATGACCAGTACACAGGTATACACTGCTGCTATGTCACATGACCAGTACACAGGTATACACTGCTGCTATGTCATATGACCGGTACACAGGTATACACTGCTGCTATGTCACATGACCAGTACACAGGCATACACTGCTGCTATGTCACATGACCAGTACACAGGTATACACTGCTGTTATGTCACATGACCAGTACACAGATGTACACTGCTACTATGTCACATGACCAGTACAGAGGTATACACTGCTGCTATGTCACATGACCAGTACACAGGTATACACTGTTGCTATGTCACATGACCGGTATACACTGCTGCTAAGTCACATGACCAGTACACAGGTATACACTGCTGTGATGTCACATGACCGGTACACAGGTATACACTGCTGTTATGTCACATGACCAGTACACAGGTATACACTGCTGCTATGTCACATGACCAGTACACAGGTATACACTGCTGTTATGTCACATGACCGGTACACAGGTATACACTGCTGCTATGTCACATGACCGGTACACAGGAATACACTGCTGCTATGTCACATGACCAGTACACAGGTATACACTGTTGCTATGTCACATGACCGGTATACACTGCTGCTAAGTCACATGACCAGTACACAGGTATACACTGCTGCTATGTCACATGACCAGTACACAGGTATACACTGCTGTTATGTCACATGACCGGTACACAGGTATACACTGCTGCTATGTCACATGACCGGTACACAGGTATACACTGCTGCTATGTCACATGACCAGTACACAGGTATACACTGCTGCTATGTCACATGACCAGTACACAGGTATACACTGCTGCTATGTCACATGACCAGTACACAGGTATACACTGCTGTTATGTCACATGACCGGTACACAGGTATACACTGCTGCTATGTCACATGACCGGTACACAGGTATACACTGCTGCTATGTCACATGACCAGTACACAGGTATACACTGCTGCTATGTCACATGACCGGTATACACTGCTGCTATGTCACATGACCGGTACACAGGTATACACTGCTGCTATGTCACATGACCAGTACACAGGTATACACTGTTGCTATGTCACATGACCGCTATACACTGCTGCTAAGTCACATGACCAGTACACAGGTATACACTGCTGTGATGTCACATGACCGGTACACAGGTATACATTGCTGCTATGTCACATGACCAGTACACAGGTATACACTGCTGTTATGTCACATGACCGGTACACAGGTATACACTGCTGCTATGTCACATGACCGGTACACAGGTATACACTGCTGCTATGTCACATGACCAGTACACAGGTATACACTGCTGCTATGTCACATGACCAGTACACAGGTATACACTGCTGCTATGTCACATGACCAGTACACAGGTATACACTGCTGTTATGTCACATGACCGGTACACAGGTATACACTGCTGCTATGTCACATGACCGGTACACAGGTATACACTGCTGCTATGTCACATGACCAGTACACAGGTATACACTGCTGCTATGTCACATGACCGGTATACACTGCTGCTATGTCACATGACCGGTACACAGGTATACACTGCTGCTATGTCACATGACCAGTACACAGGTATACACTGTTGCTATGTCACATGACCGGTATACACTGCTGCTAAGTCACATGACCAGTACACAGGTATACACTGCTGAGATGTCACATGACCGGTACACAGGTATACACTGCTGTTATGTCACATGACCAGTACACAGGTATACACTGCTGCTATGTCACATGACAAGTACACAGGTATACACTGCTGTTATGTCACATGACCGGTACACAGGTATGCACTGCTGCTATGTCACATGACCAGTACACAAGTATACACTGCTGCTATGTCACATGACCAGTACACAGGTATACACTGCTGTTATGTCACATGACCAGTACACAGGTATACACTGCTGCTATGTCACATGACCGGTATACACTGCTGCTATGTCATGTGACCAGTACACAGGTATACACTGCTGCTATGTCACATGACCAATACACAGGTATACACTGCTGCTATGTCACATGACCGGTATACACTGCTGCTATGTCACATGACCAGTACACAGGTATACACTGCTGCTATGTCACATGACCAGTACACAGGTATACAATGCTGCTATGTCACATGACCAGTACACAGGTATACACTGCTGCTATGTCACATGACCAGTACACAGGTATACACTGCTGCTATGTCACATGACCAGTACACAGGTATACAATGCTGCTATGTCACATGACTGTACACAGGTATACACTGCTGCTATGTCACATGACCGGTACATAGGTATACACTGCTGCTATGTCACATGACCGGTTCACAGGTATACACTGCTGCTATGTCACATGACCAGTACACAGGTATACAATGCTGCTATGTCACATGACTGTACACAGGTATACACTGCTGCTATGTCACATGACCGGTACACAGGTATACAATGCTGTTATGTCACATGACCAGTACACAGGTATACACTGCTGCTATGTCACATGACCGGTAAACATGTATACAATGCTGTTATGTCACATGTCCGGTACACAGGTATACACTGCTGCTATGTTACATGACCGGTACACAGGTATACAATGCTGTTATGTCACATGTCCGGTACACAGGTATACACTGCTGCTATGTTACATGACCGGTACACAGGTATACACTGCTGCTATGTCACATGACCAGTACACAGGTATACACTGCTGCTATGTCACATGACCAGTACACAGGTATACAATGCTGCTATGTCACATGACCAGTACACAGGTATACACTGCTGCTATGTCACATGACCAGTACACAGGTATACACTGCTGCTATGTCACATGACCAGTACACAGGTATACAATGCTGCTATGTCACATGACTGTACACAGGTATACACTGCTGCTATGTCACATGACCGGTACATAGGTATACACTGCTGCTATGTCACATGACCGGTTCACAGGTATACACTGCTGCTATGTCACATGACCAGTACACAGGTATACAATGCTGCTATGTCACATGACTGTACACAGGTATACACTGCTGCTATGTCACATGACCGGTACACAGGTATACAATGCTGTTATGTCACATGACCAGTACACAGGTATACACTGCTGCTATGTCACATGACCGGTAAACATGTATACAATGCTGTTATGTCACATGTCCGGTACACAGGTATACACTGCTGCTATGTTACATGACCGGTACACAGGTATACAATGCTGTTATGTCACATGACCAGTACACAGGTATACACTGCTGCTATGTCACATGACCGGTACACAGGTATACAATGCTGTTATGTCACATGACCGGTACACAGGTATACACTGCTGCTATGTCACATGACCGGTACACAGGTATACACTGCTGCTATGTCACATGACCGGTATACACTGCTGCTATGTCACATGACCAGTACACAGGTATACACTGCTGCTATGTCACATGACCGGTACACAGGTATACACTGCTGCTATGTCACATGACTGGTACACAGGTATGCACTGCTGCTATGTCACATGACCGGTACACAGGTATACACTGCTGCTATGTCACATGACCGGTACACAGGTATGCACTGCTGCTATGTCACATGACCGGTATACAGGTATACAATGCTGTTATGTCACATGACCGGTATACACTGCTGCTATGTCACATGACCGGTACACAGGTATACACTGCTGCTATGTCACATGACCAGTACACAGGTATACACTGTTGCTATGTCACATGACCGGTATACACTGCTGCTAAGTCACATGACCAGTACACAGGTATACACTGCTGCTATGTCACATGACCGGTACACAGGTATACACTGCTGCTATGTCACATGACCGGTATACACTGCTGCTATGTCACATGACCAGTACACAGGTATACACTGCTGCTATGTCACATGACCGGTACACAGGTATACACTGCTGCTATGTCACATGACCGGTACACAGGTATGCACTGCTGCTATGTCACATGACCGGTACACAGGTATACACTGCTGCTATGTCACATGACCGGTACACAGGTATGCACTGCTGCTATGTCACATGACCAGTACACAGGTATACACTGCTGCTATGTCACATGACCGGTATACACTGCTGCTATGTCACATGACCGGTACACAGGTATACACTGCTGCTATGTCACATGAAAAGTACACAGGTATACACTGTTGCTATGTCACATGACCGGTATACACTGCTGCTAAGTCACATGACCAGTACACAGGTATACACTGCTGTGATGTCACATGACCGGTACACAGGTATACACTGCTGTTATGTCACATGACCAGTACACAGGTATAAACTGCTGCTATGTCACATGACCAGTACACAGGTATACACTGCTGTTATGTCACATGACCAGTACACAGGTATACACTGCTGCTATGTCACATGACCAGTACACAGGTATACACTGTTGCTATGTCACATGACCGGTATACACTGCTGCTATGTCACATGACCAGTACACAGGTATACACTGCTGTGATGTCACATGACCGGTACACAGGTATACACTGCTGTTATGTCACATGACCAGTACACAGGTATAAACTGCTGCTATGTCACATGACCAGTACACAGGTATAAACTGCTGCTATGTCACATGACCAGTACACAGGTATACACTGCTGTTATGTCACATGACCGGTACACAGGTATACACTGCTGCTATGTCACATGACCGGTACACAGGTATACACTGCTGCTATGTCACATGACCAGTACACAGGTATACACTGCTGCTATGTCACATGACCAGTACACAGGTATACACTGCTGCTATGTCACATGACCAGTACACAGGTATACACTGCTGTTATGTCACATGACCGGTACACAGGTATACACTGCTGCTATGTCACATGACCGGTACACAGGTATACACTGCTGCTATGTCACATGACCAGTACACAGGTATACACTGCTGCTATGTCACATGACCGGTATACACTGCTGCTATGTCACATGACCGGTACACAGGTATACACTGCTGCTATGTCACATGACCAGTACACAGGTATACACTGTTGCTATGTCACATGACCGGTATACACTGCTGCTAAGTCACATGACCAGTACACAGGTTTACACTGCTGCTATGTCACATGACCGGTACACAGGTATACACTGCAGCTATGTCACATGACCAGTACACAGGTATACACTGCTGCTATGTCACATGACCGGTACACAGGTATACACTGCTGCTATGTCACATGACCGGTACACAGGTATACACTGCTGCTATGTCACATGACCGGTACACAGGTATACACTGCTGCTATGTCACATGACCGGTACACAGGTATACACTGCTGCTATGTCACATGACCGGTTCACAGGTATACACTGCTGCTATGTCACACGACCAGTACACAGGTATACACTGCTGCTATGTCACATGACCAGTACACAGGTACACACTGCTGCTATGTCACATGACCAGTACACAGGTATACAATGCTGCTATGTCACATGACTGTACACAGGTATACACTGCTGCTATGTTACATGACCGGTACACAGGTATACAATGCTGTTATGCCAGTACACAGTTATACACTGCTGCTATGTCACATGACCGGTTCACAGGTATACACTGCTGCTATGTCACATGACCAGTACACAGGTATACACTGCTGCTATGTCACATGACCAGTACACAGGTATACACTGCTGCTATGTCACATGACCAGTACACAGGTATACAATGCTGCTATGTCACATGACCAGTACACAGGTATACACTGCTGCTATGTCACATGACCAGTACACAGGTATACACTGCTGCTATGTCACATGACCAGTACACAGGTATACAATGCTGCTATGTCACATGACTGTACACAGGTATACACTGCTGCTATGTCACATGACCGGTACACAGGTATACACTGCTGCTATGTCACATGACCGGTACACAGGTATACAATGCTGTTATGTCACATGACCGGTACACAGGTATACACTGCTGCTATGTCACATGACCGGTACACAGGTATACACTGCTGCTATGTCACATGACCGGTATACACTGCTGCTATGTCACATGACCAGTACACAGGTATACACTGCTGCTATGTCACATGACCGGTACACAGGTATACACTGCTGCTATGTCACATGACCGGTACACAGGTATGCACTGCTGCTATGTCACATGACCGGTACACAGGTATACACTGCTGCTATGTCACATGACCGGTACACAGGTATGCACTGCTGCTATGTCACATGACCGGTATACAGGTATACAATGCTGTTATGTCACATGACCGGTATACACTGCTGCTATGTCACATGACCGGTACACAGGTATACACTGCTGCTATGTCACATGACCAGTACACAGGTATACACTGTTGCTATGTCACATGACCGGTATACACTGCTGCTAAGTCACATGACCAGTACACAGGTATACACTGCTGCTATGTCACATGACCGGTACACAGGTATACACTGCTGCTATGTCACATGACCGGTATACACTGCTGCTATGTCACATGACCAGTACACAGGTATACACTGCTGCTATGTCACATGACCGGTACACAGGTATACACTGCTGCTATGTCACATGACCGGTACACAGGTATGCACTGCTGCTATGTCACATGACCGGTACACAGGTATACACTGCTGCTATGTCACATGAACGGTACACAGGTATGCACTGCTGCTATGTCACATGACCAGTACACAGGTATACACTGCTGCTATGTCACATGACCGGTATACACTGCTGCTATGTCACATGACCGGTACACAGGTATACACTGCTGCTATGTCACATGACCAGTACACAGGTATACACTGTTGCTATGTCACATGACCGGTATACACTGCTGCTAAGTCACATGACCAGTACACAGGTATACACTGCTGTGATGTCACATGACCGGTACACAGGTATACACTGCTGCTATGTCACATGACCAGTACACAGGTATACACTGCTGTTATGTCACATGACCGGTACACAGGTATACACTGCTGCTATGTCACATGACCGGTACACAGGTATACACTGCTGTTATGTCACATGACCGGTACACAGGTATACACTGCTGCTATGTCACATGACCGGTACACAGGTATACACTGCTGCTATGTCACATGACCAGTACACAGGTATACACTGTTGCTATGTCACATGACCGGTATACACTGCTGCTAAGTCACATGACCAGTACACAGGTTTACACTGCTGCTATGTCACATGACCGGTACACACGTATACACTGCAGCTATGTCACATGACCAGTACACAGGTATACACTGCTGCTATGTCACATGACCGGTACACAGGTATACACTGCTGCTATGTCACATGACCGGTACACAGGTATACACTGCTGCTATGTCACATGACCGGTACACAGGTATACACTGCTGCTATGTCACATGACCGGTACACAGGTATACACTGCTGCTATGTCACATGACCGGTACACAGGTATACACTGCTGCTATGTCACATGACCAGTACACAGGTATACACTGTTGCTATGTCACATGACCGGTATACACTGCTGCTAAGTCACATGACCAGTACACAGGTATACACTGCTGCTATGTCACATGACCGGTACACAGGTATACACTGCTGCTATGTCACATGACCGGTATACACTGCTGCTATGTCACATGACCAGTACACAGGTATACACTGCTGCTATGTCACATGACCGGTACACAGGTATACACTGCTGCTATGTCACATGACCGGTACACAGGTATGCACTGCTGCTATGTCACATGACCGGTACACAGGTATACACTGCTGCTATGTCACATGACCGGTACACAGGTATGCACTGCTGCTATGTCACATGACCAGTACACAGGTATACACTGCTGCTATGTCACATGACCGGTATACACTGCTGCTATGTCACATGACCGGTACACAGGTATACACTGCTGCTATGTCACATGAAAAGTACACAGGTATACACTGTTGCTATGTCACATGACCGGTATACACTGCTGCTAAGTCACATGACCAGTACACAGGTATACACTGCTGTGATGTCACATGACCGGTACACAGGTATACACTGCTGTTATGTCACATGACCAGTACACAGGTATAAACTGCTGCTATGTCACATGACCAGTACACAGGTATACACTGCTGTTATGTCACATGACCAGTACACAGGTATACACTGCTGCTATGTCACATGACCAGTACACAGGTATACACTGTTGCTATGTCACATGACCGGTATACACTGCTGCTATGTCACATGACCAGTACACAGGTATACACTGCTGTGATGTCACATGACCGGTACACAGGTATACACTGCTGTTATGTCACATGACCAGTACACAGGTATAAACTGCTGCTATGTCACATGACCAGTACACAGGTATAAACTGCTGCTATGTCACATGACCAGTACACAGGTATACACTGCTGTTATGTCACATGACCGGTACACAGGTATACACTGCTGCTATGTCACATGACCGGTACACAGGTATACACTGCTGCTATGTCACATGACCAGTACACAGGTATACACTGCTGCTATGTCACATGACCAGTACACAGGTATACACTGCTGCTATGTCACATGACCAGTACACAGGTATACACTGCTGTTATGTCACATGACCGGTACACAGGTATACACTGCTGCTATGTCACATGACCGGTACACAGGTATACACTGCTGCTATGTCACATGACCAGTACACAGGTATACACTGCTGCTATGTCACATGACCGGTATACACTGCTGCTATGTCACATGACCGGTACACAGGTATACACTGCTGCTATGTCACATGACCAGTACACAGGTATACACTGTTGCTATGTCACATGACCGGTATACACTGCTGCTAAGTCACATGACCAGTACACAGGTTTACACTGCTGCTATGTCACATGACCGGTACACAGGTATACACTGCAGCTATGTCACATGACCAGTACACAGGTATACACTGCTGCTATGTCACATGACCGGTACACAGGTATACACTGCTGCTATGTCACATGACCGGTACACAGGTATACACTGCTGCTATGTCACATGACCGGTACACAGGTATACACTGCTGCTATGTCACATGACCGGTACACAGGTATACACTGCTGCTATGTCACATGACCGGTTCACAGGTATACACTGCTGCTATGTCACACGACCAGTACACAGGTATACACTGCTGCTATGTCACATGACCAGTACACAGGTACACACTGCTGCTATGTCACATGACCAGTACACAGGTATACAATGCTGCTATGTCACATGACTGTACACAGGTATACACTGCTGCTATGTTACATGACCGGTACACAGGTATACAATGCTGTTATGCCAGTACACAGTTATACACTGCTGCTATGTCACATGACCGGTTCACAGGTATACACTGCTGCTATGTCACATGACCAGTACACAGGTATACACTGCTGCTATGTCACATGACCAGTACACAGGTATACACTGCTGCTATGTCACATGACCAGTACTCAGGTATACAATGCTGCTATGTCACATGACCAGTACACAGGTATACACTGCTGCTATGTCACATGACCAGTACACAGGTATACACTGCTGCTATGTCACATGACCAGTACACAGGTATACAATGCTGCTATGTCACATGACTGTACACAGGTATACACTGCTGCTATGTCACATGACCGGTACACAGGTATACACTGCTGCTATGTCACATGACCGGTACACAGGTATACAATGCTGTTATGTCACATGACCGGTACACAGGTATACACTGCTGCTATGTCACATGACCGGTACACAGGTATACACTGCTGCTATGTCACATGACCGGTATACACTGCTGCTATGTCACATGACCAGTACACAGGTATACACTGCTGCTATGTCACATGACCGGTACACAGGTATACACTGCTGCTATGTCACATGACCGGTACACAGGTATGCACTGCTGCTATGTCACATGACCGGTACACAGGTATACACTGCTGCTATGTCACATGACCGGTACACAGGTATGCACTGCTGCTATGTCACATGACCGGTATACAGGTATACAATGCTGTTATGTCACATGACCGGTATACACTGCTGCTATGTCACATGACCGGTACACAGGTATACACTGCTGCTATGTCACATGACCAGTACACAGGTATACACTGTTGCTATGTCACATGACCGGTATACACTGCTGCTAAGTCACATGACCAGTACACAGGTATACACTGCTGCTATGTCACATGACCGGTACACAGGTATACACTGCTGCTATGTCACATGACCGGTATACACTGCTGCTATGTCACATGACCAGTACACAGGTATACACTGCTGCTATGTCACATGACCGGTACACAGGTATACACTGCTGCTATGTCACATGACCGGTACACAGGTATGCACTGCTGCTATGTCACATGACCGGTACACAGGTATACACTGCTGCTATGTCACATGAACGGTACACAGGTATGCACTGCTGCTATGTCACATGACCAGTACACAGGTATACACTGCTGCTATGTCACATGACCGGTATACACTGCTGCTATGTCACATGACCGGTACACAGGTATACACTGCTGCTATGTCACATGACCAGTACACAGGTATACACTGTTGCTATGTCACATGACCGGTATACACTGCTGCTAAGTCACATGACCAGTACACAGGTATACACTGCTGTGATGTCACATGACCGGTACACAGGTATACACTGCTGCTATGTCACATGACCAGTACACAGGTATACACTGCTGTTATGTCACATGACCGGTACACAGGTATACACTGCTGCTATGTCACATGACCGGTACACAGGTATACACTGCTGTTATGTCACATGACCGGTACACAGGTATACACTGCTGCTATGTCACATGACCGGTACACAGGTATACACTGCTGCTATGTCACATGACCAGTACACAGGTATACACTGTTGCTATGTCACATGACCGGTATACACTGCTGCTAAGTCACATGACCAGTACACAGGTTTACACTGCTGCTATGTCACATGACCGGTACACACGTATACACTGCAGCTATGTCACATGACCAGTACACAGGTATACACTGCTGCTATGTCACATGACCGGTACACAGGTATACACTGCTGCTA
This sequence comes from Phyllobates terribilis, assembly GCF_046119375.1. Taxonomy (NCBI): domain Eukaryota; kingdom Metazoa; phylum Chordata; class Amphibia; order Anura; family Dendrobatidae; genus Phyllobates; species Phyllobates terribilis. Next base: position 338,320,702 of record NW_027362762.1, on the reverse strand, counting down.
TGTCACATGACCGGTACACAGGTATACACTGCTGCTATGTCACATGACCGGTATACACTGCTGCTATGTCACATGACCGGTACACAGGTATACACTGCTACTATGTCACATGACCAGTACACAGGAATACACTGTTGCTATGTCACATGACCGGTATACACTGCTGCTAAGTCACATGACCAGTACACAGGTATACACTGCTGCTATGTCACATGACCGGTATACACTGCTGCTATGTCACATGACCGGTACACAGGTATACACTGCTGCTATGTCACATGACCAGTACACAGGTATACATTGTTGCTATGTCACATGACCGGTATACACTGCTGCTAAGTCACATGACCAGTACACAGGTTTACACTGCTGCTATGTCACATGACCGGTACACAGGTATACACTGCTGCTATGTCACATGACCGGTACACAGGTATACACTGCTGCTATGTCACATGACCGGTACACAGGTATACACTGCTGCTATGTCACATGACCGGTACACAGGTATACACTGCTGCTATGTCACATGACCGGTACACAGGTATACACTGCTGCTATGTCACATGACCGGTACACAGGTTTACACTGCTGCTATGTCACATGACCGGTACACAGGTATACACTGCTGCTATGTCACATGACCGGTACACAGGTATACACTGCTGCTATTTCACATGACCGGTACACTGGTATACACTGCTGCTATGTCACATGACCGGTACACAGGTATACACTGCTGCTATGTCACATGACCGGTTCACAGGTATACACTGCTGCTATGTCACACGACCAGTACACAGGTATACACTGCTGCTATGTCACATGACCAGTACACAGGTATACACTGCTGCTATGTCACATGACTGTACACAGGTATACACTGCTGCTATGTTACATGACCGGTACACAGGTATACAATGCTGTTATGCCAGTACACAGTTATACACTGCTGCTATGTCACATGACCAGTACACAGGTATACACTGCTGCTATGTCACATGACCAGTACACAGGTATACAATGCTGCTATGTCACATGACCAGTACACAGGTATACACTGCTGCTATGTCACATGACCAGTACACAGGTATACACTGCTCCTATGTCACATGACCGGTACACAGGTATACACTGCTGCTATGTCACATGACCGGTACACAGGTTTACACTGCTGCTATGTCACATGACCGGTACACAGGTATACACTGCTGCTATGTCACATGACCGGTACACAGGTATACACTGCTGCTATGTCACATGACCGGTACACAGGTATACACTGCTGCTATGTCACATGACCGGTACACAGGTTTACACTGCTGCTATGTCACATGACCGGTACACAGGTATACACTGCTGCTATGTCACATGACCGGTACACAGGTTTACACTGCTGCTATGTCACATGACCGGTACACAGGTATACACTGCTGCTATGTCACATGACTGGTACACAGGTATACACTGCTGCTATGTCACATGACCGGTACACAGGTATACACTGCTGCTATGTCACATGACCGGTACACAGGTATACACTGCTGCTATGTCACATGACCGGTTCACAGGTATACACTGCTGCTATGTCACACGACCAGTACACAGGTATACACTGCTGCTATGTCACATGACCAGTACACAGGTACACACTGCTGCTATGTCACATGACCAGTACACAGGTATACAATGCTGCTATGTCACATGACTGTACACAGGTATACACTGCTGCTATGTTACATGACCGGTACACAGGTATACAATGCTGTTATGCCAGCACACAGTTATACACTGCTGCTATGTCACATGACCGGTTCACAGGAATGCACTGCTGCTATGTCACATGACCAGTACACAGGTATACACTGCTGCTATGTCACATGACCAGTACACAGGTATACAATGCTGCTATGTCACATGACCAGTACACAGGTATACACTGCTGCTATGTCACATGACCAGTACACAGGTATACACTGCTGCTATGTCACATGACCAGTACACAGGTATACAATGCTGCTATGTCACATGACTGTACACAGGTATACACTGCTGCTATGTCACATGACCGGTACACAGGTATACACTGCTGCTATGTCACATGACCAGTACACAGGTATACACTGCTGCTATGTCACATGACCGGTACACAGGTATACAATGCTGTTATGTCACATGACCGGTACACAGGTATACACTGCTGCTATGTCACATGACCGGTACACAGGTATGCACTGCTGCTATGTCACATGACCGGTATACACTGCTGCTATGTCACATGACCAGTACACAGGTATACACTGCTGCTATGTCACATGACCGGTACACAGGTATACACTGCTGCTATGTCACATGACCGGTACACAGGTATGCACTGCTGCTATGTCACATGACCGGTACACAGGTATACACTGCTGCTATGTCACATGACCGGTACACAGGTATGCACTGCTGCTATGTCACATGACCGGTATACAGGTATACAATGCTGTTATGTCACATGACCGGTATACACTGCTGCTATGTCACATGACCGGTACACAGGTATACACTGCTGCTATGTCACATGACCAGTACACAGGTATACACTGTTGCTATGTCACATGACCGGTATACACTGCTGCTAAGTCACATGACCAGTACACAGGTATACACTGCTGCTATGTCACATGACCAGTACACAGGTATACAATGCTGCTATGTCACATGACCAGTACACAGGTATACACTGCTGCTATGTCACATGACCAGTACACAGGTATACACTGCTGCTATGTCACATGACCAGTACACAGGTATACAATGCTGCTATGTCACATGACTGTACACAGGTATACACTGCTGCTATGTCACATGACCGGTACACAGGTATACACTGCTGCTATGTCACATGACCAGTACACAGGTATACACTGCTGCTATGTCACATGACCGGTACACAGGTATACAATGCTGTTATGTCACATGACCGGTACACAGGTATACACTGCTGCTATGTCACATGACCGGTACACAGGTATACACTGCTGCTATGTCACATGACCGGTATACACTGCTGCTATGTCAGATGACCAGTACACAGGTATACACTGCTGCTATGTCACATGACCGGTACACAGGTATACACTGCTGCTATGTCACATGACCGGTACACAGGTATGCACTGCTGCTATGTCACATGACCGGTACACAGGTATACACTGCTGCTATGTCACATGACCGGTACACATGTATGCACTGCTGCTATGTCACATGACCGGTATACAGGTATACAATGCTGTTATGTCACATGACCGGTATACACTGCTGCTATGTCACATGACCGGTACACAGGTATACACTGCTGCTATGTCACATGACCAGTACACAGGTATACACTGTTGCTATGTCACATGACCGGTATACACTGCTGCTAAGTCACATGACCAGTACACAGGTATACACTGCTGCTATGTCACATGACCGGTACACAGGTATACACTGCTGCTATGTCACATGACCGGTATACAGGTATACACTGCTGCTATGTCACATGAACGGTACACAGGTATACACTGTTGCTATGTCACATGACCGGTATACACTGCTGCTAAGTCACATGACCAGTACACAGGTATACACTGCTGCTATGTCACATGACCGGTACACAGGTATGCACTGCTGCTATGTCACATGACCGGTACACAGGTATACACTGCTGCTATGTCACATGAACGGTACACAGGTATGCACTGCTGCTATGTCACATGACCAGTACACAGGTATACACTGCTGCTATGTCACATGACCGGTATACACTGCTGCTATGTCACATGACCGGTACACAGGTATACACTGCTGCTATGTCACATGACCAGTACACAGGTATACACTGTTGCTATGTCACAAGACCGGTATACACTGCTGCTAAGTCACATGACCAGTACACAGGTATACACTGCTGTGATGTCACATGACCGGTACACAGGTATACACTGCTGCTATGTCACATGACCAGTACACAGGTATACACTGCTGTTATGTCACATGACCGGTACACAGGTATACACTGCTGCTATGTCACATGACCGGTACACAGGTATACACTGCTGTTATGTCACATGACCGGTACACAGGTATACACTGCTGCTATGTCACATGACCGGTACACAGGTATACACTGCTGCTATGTCACATGACCAGTACACAGGTATACACTGTTGCTATGTCCCATGACCGGTATACACTGCTGCTAAGTCACATGACCAGTACACAGGTTTACACTGCTGCTATGTCACATGACCGGTACACACGTATACACTGCAGCTATGTCACATGACCAGTACACAGGTATACACTGCTGCTATGTCACATGACCGGTACACAGGTATACACTGCTGCTATGTCACATGACCGGTACACAGGTATACACTGCTGCTATGTCACATGACCGGTATACACTGCTGCTATGTCACATGACCGGTACACAGGTATACACTGCTACTATGTCACATGACCAGTACACAGGTATACACTGTTGCTATGTCACATGACCGGTATACACTGCTGCTAAGTCACATGACCAGTACACAGGTATACACTGCTGCTATGTCACATGACCGGTATACACTGCTGCTATGTCACATGACCGGTACACAGGTATACACTGCTGCTAAGTCACATGACCAGTACACAGGTTTACACTGCTGCTATGTCACATGACCGGTACACAGGTATACACTGCTGCTATGTCACATGACCGGTACACAGGTATACACTGCTGCTATGTCACATGACCGGTACACAGGTATACACTGCTGCTATGTCACATGACCGGTACACAGGTATACACTGCTGCTATGTCACATGACCGGTACACAGGTATACACTGCTGCTATGTCACATGACCGGTACACTGGTATACATTGCTGCTATGTCACATGACCGGTACACAGGTTTACACTGCTGCTATGTCACATGACCGGTACACAGCTATACACTGCTGCTATGTCACATGACCGGTACACAGGTATACACTGCTGCTATGTCACATGACCGGTACACTGGTATACACTGCTGCTATGTCACATGACCGGTACACAGGTATACACTGCTGCTATGTCACATGACCGGTTCACAGGTATACACTGCTGCTATGTCACACGACCTGTACACAGGTATACACTGCTGCTATGTCACATGACCAGTACACAGGTATACACTGCTGCTATGTCACATGACTGTACACAGGTATACACTGCTGCTATGTTACATGACCGGTACACAGGTATACAATGCTGTTATGCCAGTACACAGTTATACACTGCTGCTATGTCACATGACCGGTTCACAGGTATACACTGCTGCTATGTCACATGACCAGTACACAGGTATACACTGCTGCTATGTCACATGACCAGTACACAGGTATACAATGCTGCTATGTCACATGACCAGTACACAGGTATACACTGCTGCTATGTCACATGACCAGTACACAGGTATACACTGCTCCTATGTCACATGACCGGTACACAGGTATACACTGCTGCTATGTCACATGCCCGGTACACAGGTTTACACTGCTGCTATGTCACATGACCGGTACACAGGTATACACTGCTGCTATGTCACATGACCGGTACACAGGTATACACTGCTGCTATGTCACATGACCGGTACACAGGTATACACTGCTGCTATGTCACATGACCGGTACACAGGTATACACTGCTGCTATGTCACATGACCGGTTCACAGGTATACACTGCTGCTATGTCACACGACCAGTACACAGGTATACACTGCTGCTATGTCACATGACCAGTACACAGGTACACACTGCTGCTATGTCACATGACCAGTACACAGGTATACAATGCTGCTATGTCACATGACTGTACACAGGTATACACTGCTGCTATGTTACATGACCGGTACACAGGTATACAATGCTGTTATGCCAGTACACAGTTATACACTGCTGCTATGTCACATGACCGGTTCACAGGTATACACTGCTGCTATGTCACATGACCAGTACACAGGTATACACTGCTGCTATGTCACATGACCAGTACACAGGTATACACTGTTGCTATGTCACATGACCGGTATACACTGCTGCTAAGTCACATGACCAGTACACAGGTTTACACTGCTGCTATGTCACATGACCGGTACACAGGTATACACTGCTGCTATGTCACATGACCGGTACACAGGTATACACTGCTGCTATGTCACATGACCGGTACACAGGTATACACTGCTGCTATGTCACATGACCGGTACACAGGTATACACTGCTGCTATGTCACATGACCGGTACACAGGTATACACTGCTGCTATGTCACATGACCGGTACACAGGTTTACACTGCTGCTATGTCACATGACCGGTACACAGGTATACACTGCTGCTATGTCACATGACCGGTACACAGGTATACACTGCTGCTATTTCACATGACCGGTACACTGGTATACACTGCTGCTATGTCACATGACCGGTACACAGGTATACACTGCTGCTATGTCACATGACCGGTTCACAGGTATACACTGCTGCTATGTCACACGACCAGTACACAGGTATACACTGCTGCTATGTCACATGACCAGTACACAGGTATACACTGCTGCTATGTCACATGACTGTACACAGGTATACACTGCTGCTATGTTACATGACCGGTACACAGGTATACAATGCTGTTATGCCAGTACACAGTTATACACTGCTGCTATGTCACATGACCGGTTCACAGGTATACACTGCTGCTATGTCACATGACCAGTACACAGGTATACACTGCTGCTATGTCACATGACCGGTACACAGGTATACACTGCTGCTATGTCACATGACCGGTATACACTGCTGCTATGTCACATGACCAGTACACAGGTATACACTGCTGCTATGTCACATGACCGGTACACAGGTATACACTGCTGCTATGTCACATGACCAGTACACAGGTATACACTGCTGCTATGTCACATGACCAGTACACAGGTATACACTGCTGCTATGTCACATGACCAGTACACAGGTATACACTGCTGCTATGTCACATGACCGGTATACACTGCTGCTATGTCACATGACCGGTACACAGGTATACACTGCTGCTATGTCACATGACCAGTACACAGGTATACACTGTTGCTATGTCACATGACCGGTATACACTGCTGCTAAGTCACATGACCAGTACACAGGTATACACTGCTGTGATGTCACATGACCGGTACACAGGTATACACTGCTGTTATGTCACATGACCAGTACACAGGTATACACTGCTGCTATGTCACATGACCAGTACACAGGTGTACACTGCTCTTATGTCACATGACCGGTACACAGGTATACACTGCTGCTATGTCACATGACCGGTACACAGGTATACACTGCTGCTATGTCACATGACCAGTACACAGGTATACACTGCTGCTATGTCACATGACCAGTACACAGGTATACACTGCTGCTATGTCACATGACCAGTACACAGGTATACACTGCTGCTATGTCACATGACCGGTACACAGGTATACACTGCTGCTATGTCACATGACCAGTACACAGGTATACACTGCTGCTATGTCACATGACCGGTATACACTGCTGCTATGTCACATGACCGGTACACAGGTATACACTGCTGCTATGTCACATGACCAGTACACAGGTATACACTGTTGCTATGTCACATGACCGGTATACACTGCTGCAAAGTCACATGACCAGTACACAGGTATACACTGCTGTGATGTCACATGACCGGTACACAGGTATACACTGCTGTTATGTCACATGACCAGTACACAGGTATACACTGCTGCTATGTCACATGACCAGTACACAGGTATACACTGCTGTTATGTCACATGACCGGTACACAGGTATACACTGCTGCTATGTCACATGACCAGTACACAGGTATACACTGCTGCTATGTCACATGACCAGTACACAGGTATACACTGCTGTTATGTCACATGACCGGTACACAGGTATACACTGCTGCTATGTCACATGACCGGTATACACTGCTGCTATGTCATGTGACCAGTACACAGGTATACACTGCTGCTATGTCACATGACCAATACACAGGTATACACTGCTGCTATGTCACATGACCGGTATACACTGCTGCTATGTCACATGACCAGTACACAGGTTTACACTGCTGCTAGGTCACATGACCGGTATACACTGCTGCTATGTCACATGACCAGTACACAGGTATACACTGCTGCTATGTCACATGACCGGTATACACTGCTGCTATGTCACGTGACCAGTACACAGGTATACACTGCTGCTATGTCAGATGACCGGTATACACTGCTGCTATGTCACATGACCAATACACAGGTATACACTGCTGCTATGTCACATGACCAGTACACAGGTATACACTGCTGCTATGTCACATGACCAGTACACAGGTATACACTGCTGCTATGTCACATGACCGGTACACAGGTATACACTGCTGCTATGTCACATGACCAGTACACAGGTATACACTGCTGCTATGTCACATGACCGGTACACAGGTATACACTGCTGCTATGTCACATGACCGGTACACAGGTATGCACTGCTGCTATGTCACATGACCGGTACACAGGTATACACTGCTGCTATGTCACATGACCGGTACACAGGTATGCACTGCTGCTATGTCACATGACCAGTACACAGGTATACACTGCTGCTATGTCACATGACCGGTATACACTGCTGCTATGTCACATGACCGGTACACAGGTATACACTGCTGCTATGTCACATGACCAGTACACAGGTATACACTGTTGCTATGTCACATGACCAGTACACAGGTATACACTGCTGTGATGTCACATGACCGGTACACAGGTATACACTGCTGTTATGTCACATGACCAGTACACAGGTATACACTGCTGCTATGTCACATGACCAGTACACAGGTATACACTGCTGTTATGTCACATGACCGGTACACAGGTATACACTGCTGCTATGTCACATGACCGGTACACAGGTATACACTGCTGCTATGTCACATGACCAGTACACAGGTATACACTGCTGCTATGTCACATGACCAGTACACAGGTATACACTGCTGCTATGTCACATGACCAGTACACAGGTATACACTGCTGTTATGTCACATGACCGGTACACAGGTATACACTGCTGCTATGTCACATGACCGGTACACAGGTATACACTGCTGCTATGTCACATGACCAGTACACAGGTATACACTGCTGCTATGTCACATGACCGGTATACACTGCTGCTATGTCACATGACCGGTACACAGGTATACACTGCTGCTATGTCACATGACCAGTACACAGGTATACACTGTTGCTATGTCACATGACCGGTATACACTGCTGCTAAGTCACATGACCAGTACACAGGTATACACTGCTGTGATGTCACATGACCGGTACACAGGTATACACTGCTGTTATGTCACGTGACCAGTACACAGGTATACACTGCTGCTATGTCACATGACCAGTACACAGGTATACACTGCTGTTATGTCACATGACCGGTACACAGGTATACACTGCTGCTATGTCACATGACCAGTACACAGGTATACACTGCTGCTATGTCACATGACCAGTACACAGGTATACACTGCTGTTATGTCACATGACCGGTACACAGGTATACACTGCTGCTATGTCACATGACCGGTATACACTGCTGCTATGTCATGTGACCAGTACACAGGTATACACTGCTGCTATGTCACATGACCAATACACAGGTATACACTGCTGCTATGTCACATGACCGGTATACACTGCTGCTATGTCACATGACCAGTACACAGGTTTACACTGCTGCTAGGTCACATGACCGGTATACACTGCTGCTATGTCACATGACCAGTACACAGGTATACACTGCTGCTATGTCACATGACCGGTATACACTGCTGCTATGTCACGTGACCAGTACACAGGTATACACTGCTGCTATGTCACATGACCGGTATACACTGCTGCTATGTCACATGACCAATACACAGGTATACACTGCTGCTATGTCACATGACCAGTACACAGGTATACACTGCTGCTATGTCACATGACCAGTACACAGGTATACACTGCTGCTATGTCACATGACCGGTACACAGGTATACACTGCTGCTATGTCACATGACCAGTACACAGGTATACACTGCTGTTATGTCACATGACCGGTACACAGGTATACACTGCTGCTATGTCACATGACCGGTACACAGGTATACACTGCTGCTATGTCACATGACCAGTACACAGGTATACACTGCTGCTATGTCACATGACCGGTATACACTGCTGCTATGTCACATGACCAGTACACAGGTATACACTTCTGCTATGTCACATGACCGGTTTACACTGCTGCTATGTCACATGACCAATACACAGTTATACACTGCTGCTATGTCACATGACCAGTACACAGGTATACACTGCTGCTATGTCACATGACCGGTACACAGGTATACACTGCTGCTATGTCACATGACCGGCACACAGGTATACACTGCTGCTATGTCACATGACCAGTACACAGGTATACACTGCTGGTATGTCACATGACCGGTACACAGGTATACACTGCTGCTATGTCACATGACCGGTACACAGGTATGCACTGCTGCTATGTCACATGACCGGTATACAGGTATACAATGCTGTTATGTCACATGACCGGTATACACTGCTGCTATGTCACATGACCGGTACACAGGTATACACTGCTGCTATGTCACATGACCAGTACACAGGTATACACTGTTGCTATGTCACATGACCGGTATACACTGCTGCTAAGTCACATGACCAGTACACAGGTATACACTGCTGCTATGTCACATGACCGGTACACAGGTATACACTGCTGCTATGTCACATGACCGGTATACAGGTATACACTGCTGCTATGTCACATGAACGGTACACAGGTATACACTGTTGCTATGTCACATGACCGGTATACACTGCTGCTAAGTCACATGACCAGTACACAGGTATACACTGCTGCTATGTCACATGACCGGTACACAGGTATGCACTGCTGCTATGTCACATGACCGGTACACAGGTATACACTGCTGCTATGTCACATGAACGGTACACAGGTATGCACTGCTGCTATGTCACATGACCAGTACACAGGTATACACTGCTGCTATGTCACATGACCGGTATACACTGCTGCTATGTCACATGACCGGTACACAGGTATACACTGCTGCTATGTCACATGACCAGTACACAGGTATACACTGTTGCTATGTCACAAGACCGGTATACACTGCTGCAAAGTCACATGACCAGTACACAGGTATACACTGCTGTGATGTCACATGACCGGTACACAGGTATACACTGCTGCTATGTCACATGACCAGTACACAGGTATACACTGCTGTTATGTCACATGACCGGTACACAGGTATACACTGCTGCTATGTCACATGACCGGTACACAGGTATACACTGCTGTTATGTCACATGACCGGTACACAGGTATACACTGCTGCTATGTCACATGACCGGTACACAGGTATACACTGCTGCTATGTCACATGACCAGTACACAGGTATACACTGTTGCTATGTCCCATGACCGGTATACACTGCTGCTAAGTCACATGACCAGTACACAGGTTTACACTGCTGCTATGTCACATGACCGGTACACACGTATACACTGCAGCTATGTCACATGACCAGTACACAGGTATACACTGCTGCTATGTCACATGACCGGTACACAGGTATACACTGCTGCTATGTCACATGACCGGTACACAGGTATACACTGCTGCTATGTCACATGACCGGTATACACTGCTGCTATGTCACATGACCGGCACACAGGTATACACTGCTACTATGTCACATGACCAGTACACAGGTATACACTGTTGCTATGTCACATGACCGGTATACACTGCTGCTAAGTCACATGACCAGTACACAGGTATACACTGCTGCTATGTCACATGACCGGTATACACTGCTGCTATGTCACATGACCGGTACACAGGTATACACTGCTGCTAAGTCACATGACCAGTACACAGGTTTACACTGCTGCTATGTCACATGACCGGTACACAGGTATACAATGCTGTTATGTCACATGACCGGTACACAGGTATACACTGCTGCTATGTCACATGACCGGTACACAGGTATACACTGCTGCTATGTCACATGACCTGTACACAGGTATACACTGCTGCTATGTCACATGACCAGTACACAGGTATACACTGCTGCTATGTCACATGACCAGTACACAGGTATACACTGCTGCTATGTCACATGACCGGTACACAGGTATACACTGCTGCTATGTCACATGACCGGTACACAGGTATACACTGCTGCTATGTCACATGACCGGTACACAGGTATACACTGCTGCTATGTCACATGACCGGTACACAGGTATACACTGCTGCTATGTCACATGACCGGTACACTGGTATACATTGCTGCTATGTCACATGACCGGTACACAGGTTTACACTGCTGCTATGTCACATGACCGGTACACAGGTATACACTGCTGCTATGTCACATGACCGGTACACAGGTATACACTGCTGCTATGTCACATGACCGGTACACTGGTATACACTGCTGCTATGTCACATGACCGGTACACAGGTATACACTGCTGCTATGTCACATGACCGGTTCACAGGTATACACTGCTGCTATGTCACACGACCTGTACACAGGTATACACTGCTGCTATGTCACATGACCAGTACACAGGTATACACTGCTGCTATGTCACATGACTGTACACAGGTATACACTGCTGCTATGTTACATGACCGGTACACAGGTATACAATGCTGTTATGCCAGTACACAGTTATACACTGCTGCTATGTCACATGACCGGTTCACAGGTATACACTGCTGCTATGTCACATGACCAGTACACAGGTATACACTGCTGCTATGTCACATGACCAGTACACAGGTATACAATGCTGCTATGTCACATGACCAGTACACAGGTATACACTGCTGCTATGTCACATGACCAGTACACAGGTATACACTGCTCCTATGTCACATGACCGGTACACAGGTATACACTGCTGCTATGTCACATGCCCGGTACACAGGTTTACACTGCTGCTATGTCACATGACCGGTACACAGGTATACACTGCTGCTATGTCACATGACCGGTACACAGGTATACACTGCTGCTATGTCACATGACCGGTACACAGGTATACACTGCTGCTATGTCACATGACCGGTACACAGGTATACACTGCTGCTATGTCACATGACCGGTTCACAGGTATACACTGCTGCTATGTCACACGACCAGTACACAGGTATACACTGCTGCTATGTCACATGACCAGTACACAGGTACACACTGCTGCTATGTCACATGACCAGTACACAGGTATACAATGCTGCTATGTCACATGACTGTACACAGGTATACACTGCTGCTATGTTACATGACCGGTACACAGGTATACAATGCTGTTATGCCAGTACACAGTTATACACTGCTGCTATGTCACATGACCGGTTCACAGGTATACACTGCTGCTATGTCACATGACCAGTACACAGGTATACACTGCTGCTATGTCACATGACCAGTACACAGGTATACACTGTTGCTATGTCACATGACCGGTATACACTGCTGCTAAGTCACATGACCAGTACACAGGTTTACACTGCTGCTATGTCACATGACCGGTACACAGGTATACACTGCTGCTATGTCACATGACCGGTACACAGGTATACACTGCTGCTATGTCACATGACCGGTACACAGGTATACACTGCTGCTATGTCACATGACCGGTACACAGGTATACACTGCTGCTATGTCACATGACCGGTACACAGGTATACACTGCTGCTATGTCACATGACCGGTACACAGGTTTACAATGCTGATATGTCACATGACCGGTACACAGGTATACACTGCTGCTATGTCACATGACCGGTACACAGGTATACACTGCTGCTATTTCACATGACCGGTACACTGGTATACACTGCTGCTATGTCACATGACCGGTACACAGGTATACACTGCTGCTATGTCACATGACCGGTTCACAGGTATACACTGCTGCTATGTCACACGACCAGTACACAGGTATACACTGCTGCTATGTCACATGACCAGTACACAGGTATACACTGCTGCTATGTCACATGACTGTACACAGGTATACACTGCTGCTATGTTACATGACCGGAACACAGGTATACAATGCTGTTATGCCAGTACACAGTTATACACTGCTGCTATGTCACATGACCGGTTCACAGGTATACACTGCTGCTATGTCACATGACCAGTACACAGGTATACACTGCTGCTATGTCACATGACCGGTACACAGGTATACACTGCTGCTATGTCACATGACCGGTACACAGGTATACACTGCTGCTATGTCACATGACCGGTATACACTGCTGCTATGTCACATGACCAGTACACAGGTATACACTGCTGCTATGTCACATGACCGGTACACAGGTATACACTGCTGCTATGTCACATGACCAGTACACAGGTATACACTGCTGCTATGTCACATGACCAGTACACAGGTATACACTGCTGCTATGTCACATGACCAGTACACAGGTATACACTGCTGCTATGTCACATGACCGGTATACACTGCTGCTATGTCACATGACCGGTACACAGGTATACACTGCTGCTATGTCACATGACCAGTACACAGGTATACACTGTTGCTATGTCACATGACCGGTATACACTGCTGCTAAGTCACATGACCAGTACACAGGTATACACTGCTGTGATGTCACATGACCGGTACACAGGTATACACTGCTGTTATGTCACATGACCAGTACACAGGTATACACTGCTGCTATGTCACATGACCAGTACACAGGTGTACACTGCTCTTATGTCACATGACCGGTACACAGGTATACACTGCTGCTATGTCACATGACCGGTACACAGGTATACACTGCTGCTATGTCACATGACCAGTACACAGGTATACACTGCTGCTATGTCACATGACCAGTACACAGGTATACACTGCTGCTATGTCACATGACCAGTACACAGGTATACACTGCTGCTATGTCACATGACCGGTACACAGGTATACACTGCTGCTATGTCACATGACCAGTACACAGGTATACACTGCTGCTATGTCACATGACCGGTATACACTGCTGCTATGTCACATGACCGGTACACAGGTATACACTGCTGCTATGTCACATGACCAGTACACAGGTATACACTGTTGCTATGTCACATGACCGGTATACACTGCTGCAAAGTCACATGACCAGTACACAGGTATACACTGCTGTGATGTCACATGACCGGTACACAGGTATACACTGCTGTTATGTCACATGACCAGTACACAGGTATACACTGCTGCTATGTCACATGACCAGTACACAGGTATACACTGCTGTTATGTCACATGACCGGTACACAGGTATACACTGCTGCTATGTCACATGACCAGTACACAGGTATACACTGCTGCTATGTCACATGACCAGTACACAGGTATACACTGCTGTTATGTCACATGACCGGTACACAGGTATACACTGCTGCTATGTCACATGACCGGTATACACTGCTGCTATGTCATGTGACCAGTACACAGGTATACACTGCTGCTATGTCACATGACCAATACACAGGTATACACTGCTGCTATGTCACATGACCGGTATACACTGCTGCTATGTCACATGACCAGTACACAGGTTTACACTGCTGCTAGGTCACATGACCGGTATACACTGCTGCTATGTCACATGACCAGTACACAGGTATACACTGCTGCTATGTCACATGACCGGTATACACTGCTGCTATGTCACGTGACCAGTACACAGGTATACACTGCTGCTATGTCAGATGACCGGTATACACTGCTGCTATGTCACATGACCAATACACAGGTATACACTGCTGCTATGTCACATGACCAGTACACAGGTATACACTGCTGCTATGTCACATGACCAGTACACAGGTATACACTGCTGCTATGTCACATGACCGGTACACAGGTATACACTGCTGCTATGTCACATGACCAGTACACAGGTATACACTGCTGCTATGTCACATGACCGGTACACAGGTATACACTGCTGCTATGTCACATGACCGGTACACAGGTATGCACTGCTGCTATGTCACATGACCGGTACACAGGTATACACTGCTGCTATGTCACATGACCGGTACACAGGTATGCACTGCTGCTATGTCACATGACCAGTACACAGGTATACACTGCTGCTATGTCACATGACCGGTATACACTGCTGCTATGTCACATGACCGGTACACAGGTATACACTGCTGCTATGTCACATGACCAGTACACAGGTATACACTGTTGCTATGTCACATGACCGGTATACACTGCTGCTAAGTCACATGACCAGTACACAGGTATACACTGCTGTGATGTCACATGACCGGTACACAGGTATACACTGCTGTTATGTCACATGACCAGTACACAGGTATACACTGCTGCTATGTCACATGACCAGTACACAGGTATACACTGCTGTTATGTCACATGACCGGTACACAGGTATACACTGCTGCTATGTCACATGACCGGTACACAGGTATACACTGCTGCTATGTCACATGACCAGTACACAGGTATACACTGCTGCTATGTCACATGACCAGTACACAGGTATACACTGCTGCTATGTCACATGACCAGTACACAGGTATACACTGCTGTTATGTCACATGACCGGTACACAGGTATACACTGCTGCTATGTCACATGACCGGTACACAGGTATACACTGCTGCTATGTCACATGACCAGTACACAGGTATACACTGCTGCTATGTCACATGACCGGTATACACTGCTGCTATGTCACATGACCGGTACACAGGTATACACTGCTGCTATGTCACATGACCAGTACACAGGTATACACTGTTGCTATGTCACATGACCGGTATACACTGCTGCTAAGTCACATGACCAGTACACAGGTATACACTGCTGTGATGTCACATGACCGGTACACAGGTATACACTGCTGTTATGTCACGTGACCAGTACACAGGTATACACTGCTGCTATGTCACATGACCAGTACACAGGTATACACTGCTGTTATGTCACATGACCGGTACACAGGTATACACTGCTGCTATGTCACATGACCAGTACACAGGTATACACTGCTGCTATGTCACATGACCAGTACACAGGTATACACTGCTGTTATGTCACATGACCGGTACACAGGTATACACTGCTGCTATGTCACATGACCGGTATACACTGCTGCTATGTCATGTGACCAGTACACAGGTATACACTGCTGCTATGTCACATGACCAATACACAGGTATACACTGCTGCTATGTCACATGACCGGTATACACTGCTGCTATGTCACATGACCAGTACACAGGTTTACACTGCTGCTAGGTCACATGACCGGTATACACTGCTGCTATGTCACATGACCAGTACACAGGTATACACTGCTGCTATGTCACATGACCGGTATACACTGCTGCTATGTCACGTGACCAGTACACAGGTATACACTGCTGCTATGTCACATGACCGGTATACACTGCTGCTATGTCACATGACCAATACACAGGTATACACTGCTGCTATGTCACATGACCAGTACACAGGTATACACTGCTGCTATGTCACATGACCAGTACACAGGTATACACTGCTGCTATGTCACATGACCGGTACACAGGTATACACTGCTGCTATGTCACATGACCAGTACACAGGTATACACTGCTGTTATGTCACATGACCGGTACACAGGTATACACTGCTGCTATGTCACATGACCGGTACACAGGTATACACTGCTGCTATGTCACATGACCAGTACACAGGTATACACTGCTGCTATGTCACATGACCGGTATACACTGCTGCTATGTCACATGACCAGTACACAGGTATACACTTCTGCTATGTCACATGACCGGTTTACACTGCTGCTATGTCACATGACCAATACACAGTTATACACTGCTGCTATGTCACATGACCAGTACACAGGTATACACTGCTGCTATGTCACATGACCGGTACACAGGTATACACTGCTGCTATGTCACATGACCGGCACACAGGTATACACTGCTGCTATGTCACATGACCAGTACACAGGTATACACTGCTGGTATGTCACATGACCGGTACACAGGTACACACTGCTGCTATGTCACATGACTGGTATACACTGCTGCTTTGTCACATAACCAGTACACAGGTTTACACTGCTGGTATGTCACATGACCGGTATACACTGCTGGTATGTCACATGACCGGTACACAGGTATACAATGCTGCTATGTCACATGACCGGTACACAGGTACACACTGCTGCTATGTCACATGACCGGTATACACTGTTGCTATGTCACATGACCAGTACACAGGTTTACACTGCTGCTATGACACATGACCGGTACACAGGTATACACTGCTGCTATGTCACATGACTGTACACAGGTATACAATGCTGTTATGTCACATGACCGGTACACAGGTATACACTGCTGCTATGTCACATGACCGGTACACAGGTATACGCTGCTGCTATGTGACATGACCGGTACACAGGTATACACTGCTGCTATGTCACATGACCGGTACACAGGTATACCCTGCTGCTATGTCACATGACCGGTATACACTGCTGCTATGTCACATGACCAGTACACAGGTATACACTGCTGCTATGTCACATGACCAGTACACAGGTATACACTGCTGCTATGTCACATGACCGGTATACACTGCTGCTATGTCATGTGACCAGTACACAGGTATACACTGCTGCTATGTCACATGACCAATACACAGGTATACACTGCTGCTATGTCACATGACCAGTACACAGGTATACACTGCTGCTATGTCACATGACCGGTATACACTGCTGCTATGTCACATGACCAGTACACAGGTATACACTGCTGCTATGTCACATGACCGGTTTACACTGCTGCTATGTCACATGACCAATACACAGGTATACACTGCTGCTATGTCTCATGACCAGTACACAGGTATACACTGCTGCTATGTCACATGACCGGTATACACTGCTGCTATGTCACATGACCGGTTTACACTGCTGCTATGTCACATGACCAATACACAGGTATACACTGCTGCTATGTCACATGACCAGTACACAGGTATACACTGCTGCTATGTCACATGACCGGTACACAGGTATACACTGCTGCTATGTCACATGACCGGTATACACTGCTGCTATGTCACATGACCAGTACACAGGTATACACTGCTGCTATGTCACATGACCGGTATACACTGCTGCTATGTCACGTGACCAGTACACAGGTATACACTGCTGCTATGTCACATGACCGGTATACACTGTTGCTATGTCACATGACCAGTACACAGGTTTACACTGCTGCTATGACACATGACCGGTACACAGGTATACACTGCTGCTATGTCACATGACCGGTACACAGGTATACACTGCTGCTATGTCACATGACTGTACACAGGTATACAATGCTGTTATGTCACATGACCGGTACACAGGTATACACTGCTGCTATGTCACATGACCGGTACACAGGTATACGCTGCTGCTATGTCACATGACCGGTACACAGGTATACACTGCTGCTATGTCACATGACCGGTACACAGGTATACACTGCTGCTATGTCACATGACCGGTATACACTGCTGCTATGTCACATGACCAGTACACAGGTATAAATTGCTGCTATGTCACATGACCAGTACACAGGTATACACTGCTGCTATGTCACATGACCGGTATACACTGCTGCTATGTCATGTGACCAGTACACAGGTATACACTGCTGCTATGTCACATGACCAATACACAGGTATACACTGCTGCTATGTCACATGACCAGTACACAGGTATACACTGCTGCTATGTCACATGAC
The DNA here is from genome assembly GCF_046119375.1 of Phyllobates terribilis. Lineage (NCBI taxonomy): Eukaryota > Metazoa > Chordata > Amphibia > Anura > Dendrobatidae > Phyllobates > Phyllobates terribilis. Next base: position 338,300,637 of record NW_027362762.1, on the reverse strand, counting down.
CAGTACACAGGTATACACTGCTGCTATGTCACATGACCGGTATACACTGCTGCTATGTCACATGACCAGTACACAGGTATACACTGCTGCTATGTCACATGACCGGTTTACACTGCTGCTATGTCACATGACTAATACACAGGTATACACTGCTTCTATGTCTCATGACCAGTACACAGGTATACACTGCTGCTATGTCACATGACCGGTATACACTGCTGCTATGTCACATGACCGGTTTACACTGCTGCTATGTCACATGACCAATACACAGGTATACACTGCTGCTATGTCACATGACCAGTACACAGGTATACACTGCTGCTATGTCACATGACCGGTATACACTGCTGCTATGTCACATGATCAGTACACAGGTATACACTGCTGCTATGTCACATGACCAGTACACAGGTATACACTGCTGCTATGTCACATGACCGGTTTACACTGCTGCTATGTCACATGACCAATACACAGGTATACGCTGCTGCTATGTCACATGACCAGTACACAGGTATACACTGCTGCTATGTCACATGACCGGTACACAGGTATACACTGCTGCTATGTCACATGACCGGTATACACTGCTGCTATGTCACATGACCAGTACACAGGTATACACTGCTGCTATGTCACATGACCGGTATACACTGCTGCTATGTCACGTGACCAGTACACAGGTATACACTGCTGCTATGTCACATGACCGGTTAACACTGCTGCTATGTCACATGACCAATACACAGGTATACACTGCTGCTATGTCACATGACCAGTACACAGGTATACACTGCTGCTATGTCACATGACCGGTATACACTGCTGCTATGTCACATGACCAGTACACAGGTATACACTGCAGCTATGTCACATGACCGGTTTACACTGCTGCTATGTCACATGACCAATACACAGGTATACACTGCTGCTATGTCACATGACCAGTACACAGGTATACACTGCTGCTATGTCACATGACCGGTATACACTGCAGCTATGTCACATGACCGGTTTACACTGCTGCTATGTCACATGACCAATACACAGGTATACACTGCTGCTATGTCTCATGACCAGTACACAGGTATACACTGCTGCTATGTCACATGACCGGTATACACTGCTGCTATGTCACATGACCGGTTTACACTGCTGCTATGTCACATGACCAATACACAGGTATACACTGCTGCTATGTCACATGACCAGTACACAGGTATACACTGCTGCTATGTCACATGACCGGTACACAGGTATACACTGCTGCTATGTCACATGACCGGTATACACTGCTGCTATGTCACATGACCAGTACACAGGTATACACTGCTGCTATGTCACATGACCGGTATACACTGCTGCTATGTCACGTGACCAGTACACAGGTATACACTGCTGCTATGTCACATGACCGGTATACACTGTTGCTATGTCACATGACCAGTACACAGGTTTACACTGCTGCTATGACACATGACCGGTACACAGGTATACACTGCTGCTATGTCACATGACCGGTACACAGGTATACACTGCTGCTATGTCACATGACTGTACACAGGTATACAATGCTGTTATGTCACATGACCGGTACACAGGTATACACTGCTGCTATGTCACATGACCGGTACACAGGTATACGCTGCTGCTATGTCACATGACCGGTACACAGGTATACACTGCTGCTATGTCACATGACCGGTACACAGGTATACACTGCTGCTATGTCACATGACCGGTATACACTGCTGCTATGTCACATGACCAGTACACAGGTATAAATTGCTGCTATGTCACATGACCAGTACACAGGTATACACTGCTGCTATGTCACATGACCGGTATACACTGCTGCTATGTCATGTGACCAGTACACAGGTATACACTGCTGCTATGTCACATGACCAATACACAGGTATACACTGCTGCTATGTCACATGACCAGTACACTGGTATACACTGCTGCTATGTCACATGACCGGTATACACTGCTGCTATGTCACATGACCAGTACACAGGTATACACTGCTGCTATGTCACATGACCGGTTTACACTGCTGCTATGTCACATGACTAATACACAGGTATACACTGCTTCTATGTCTCATGACCAGTACACAGGTATACACTGCTGCTATGTCACATGACCGGTATACACTGCTGCTATGTCACATGACCGGTTTACACTGCTGCTATGTCACATGACCAATACACAGGTATACACTGCTGCTATGTCACATGACCAGTACACAGGTATACACTGCTGCTATGTCACATGACCGGTATACACTGCTGCTATGTCACATGATCAGTACACAGGTATACACTGCTGCTATGTCACATGACCAGTACACAGGTATACACTGCTGCTATGTCACATGACCGGTTTACACTGCTGCTATGTCACATGACCAATACACAGGTATACGCTGCTGCTATGTCACATGACCAGTACACAGGTATACACTGCTGCTATGTCACATGACCGGTACACAGGTATACACTGCTGCTATGTCACATGACCGGTATACACTGCTGCTATGTCACATGACCAGTACACAGGTATACACTGCTGCTATGTCACATGACCGGTATACACTGCTGCTATGTCACGTGACCAGTACACAGGTATACACTGCTGCTATGTCACATGACCGGTTAACACTGCTGCTATGTCACATGACCAATACACAGGTATACACTGCTGCTATGTCACATGACCAGTACACAGGTATACACTGCTGCTATGTCACATGACCGGTATACACTGCTGCTATGTCACATGACCAGTACACAGGTATACACTGCAGCTATGTCACATGACCGGTTTACACTGCTGCTATGTCACATGACCAATACACAGGTATACACTGCTGCTATGTCACATGACCAGTACACAGGTATACACTGCTGCTATGTCACATGACCGGTATACACTGCAGCTATGTCACATGACCGGTTTACACTGCTGCTATGTCACATGACCAATACACAGGTATACACTGCTGCTATGTCACATGACCAGTACACAGGCATACACTGCTGCTATGTCACATGACCAGTACACAGGTATACACTGCTGCTATGTCACATGACCGGTACACAGGTATACACTGCTGCTATGTCACATGACCAGTACACAGGTATACACTGCTGCTATGTCACATGACCAGTACACAGGTATACACTGCTGCTATGTCACATGACCGGTACACAGGTATACACTGCTGCTATGTCACATGACCGGTACACAGGTATGCACTGCTGCTATGTCACATGACCGGTACACAGGTATACACTGCTGCTATGTCACATGACCAGTACACAGGTATACACTGCTGCTATGTCACATGACCAGTACACAGGTATACACTGCTGCTATGTCACATGACCAGTACACAGGTATACACTGCTGCTATGTCACATGACCGGTACACAGGTATACACTGCTGATATGTCACATGACCGGTACACTGGTACACACTGCTGCTATGTCACATGACCGGTATACACTGCTGCTATGTCACATGACCAGTACACAGGTATACACTGCTGCTATGTCACATGACCGGTATACACTGCTGCTATGTCACATGACCAGTACACAGGTATACACTGCTGCTATGTCACATGACCGGTATACACTGCTGCTATGTCACATGACCGGTTTACACTGCTGCTATGTCACATGACCAATACACAGGTATACACTGCTGCTATGTCTCATGACCAGTACACAGGTATACACTGCTGCTATGTCACATGACCGGTATACACTGCTGCTATGTCACATGACTGGTTTACACTGCTGCTATGTCACATGACCAATACACAGGTATACACTGCTGGTATGTCACATGACCAGTACACAGGTATACACTGCTGCTATGTCACATGACCGGTATCCACTGCTGCTATGTCACAAGATCAGTACACAGGTATACACTGCTGCTATGTCACATGACCAGTACACAGGTATACACTGCTGCTATGTCACATGACCAATACACAGGTATACACTGCTGCTATGTCACATGACCAGTACACAGGTATACACTGCTGCTATGTCACATGACCGGTACACAGGTATACACTGCTGCTATGTCACATGACCGGTATACACTGCTGCTATGTCACATGACCAGTACACAGGTATACACTGCTGCTATGTCACATGACCGGTATACACTGCTGCTATGTCACGTGACCAGTACACAGGTATACACTGCTGCTATGTCACATGACCGGTTAACACTGCTGCTATGTCACATGACCAATACACAGGTATACACTGCTGCTATGTCACATGACCAGTACACAGGTATACACTGCTGCTATGTCACATGACCGGTATACACTGCTGCTATGTCACATGACCAGTACACAGGTATACACTGCTGCTATGTCACATGACCGGTTTACACTGCTGCTATGTCACATGACCAATACACAGGTATACACTGCTGCTATGTCACATGACCAGTACACAGGTATACACTGCTGCTATGTCACATGACCGGTATACACTGCTGCTATGTCACATGACCGGTTTACAATGCTGCTATGTCACATGACCAATACACAGGTATACACTGCTGCTATGTCACATGACCAGTACACAGGTATACACTGCTGCTATGTCACATGACCAGTACACAGGTATACACTGCTGCTATGTCACATGACCGGTACACAGGTATACAGTGCTGCTATGTCACATGACCAGTACACAGGTATACATTGATGCTATGTCACATGACCAGTACACAGGTATACACTGCTGCTATGTCACATGACCAGTACACAGGTATACACTGCTGGTATGTCACATGACCAGTACACAGGTACACACTGCTGCTATGTCACATGACCGGTATACACTGCTGCTATGTCACATGACCAGTACACAGGTTTACACTGCTGCTATGTCACATGACCGGTACACAGGTATACACTGCTGCTATGTCACATGACCAGTACACAGGTATACACTGCTGCTATGTCACATGACCGGTACACAGGTATAAATTGCTGGTATGTCACATGACCGGTACCCAGGTACACACTGCTGCTATGTCACATGACCGGTATACACTGCTGCTATGTCACATGACCAGTACACAGGTTTACACTGCTGCTATGTCACATGACCGGTACACAGGTATACACTGCAGCTATGTCACATGACCAGTACACAGGTATACACTGCTACTATGTCACATGACCGGTACACAGGTATACACTGCTGCTATGTCACATGACCGGTACACAGGTATACACTGCTGCTATGTCACATGACCGGTACACAGGTATACACTGCTGCTATGTCACATGACCGGTACACAGGTATACACTGCTGCTATGTCACATGACCGGTACACAGGTATACACTGCTGCTATGTCACATGACCGGTACACAGGTTTACACTGCTGCTATGTCACATGACCGGTACACAGGTATACACTGCTGCTATGTCACATGACCGGTACACAGGTATACACTGCTGCTATGTCACATGACCGGTACACAGGTATACACTGCTGCTATGTCACATGACCGGTTCACAGGTATACACTGCTGCTATGTCACACGACCAGTACACAGGTATACACTGCTGCTATGTCACATGACCGGTATACACTGCTGCTATGTCACGTGACCAGTACACAGGTATACACTGCTGCTATGTCACATGACCGGTTAACACTGCTGCTATGTCACATGACCAATACACAGGTATACACTGCTGCTATGTCACATGACCAGTACACAGGTATACACTGCTGCTATGTCACATGACCGGTATACACTGCTGCTATGTCACATGACCAGTACACAGGTATACACTCCTGCTATGTCACATGACCGGTTTACACTGCTGCTATGTCACATGACCAGTACACAGGTATACAATGCTGCTATGTCACATGACCAATACACAGGTATACACTGCTGCTATGTCACATGACCAGTACACAGGTATACACTGCTGCTATGTCACATGACCGGTATACACTGCTGCTATGTCACATGACCGGTTTACACTGCTGCTATGTCACATGACCAATATACAGGTATACACTGCTGCTATGTCACATGACCAGTACACAGGTATACACTGCTGCTATGTCACATGACCAGTACACAGGTATACACTGCTGCTATGTCACATGACCGGTACACAGGTATACACTGCTGCTATGTCACATGACCAGTACACAGGTATACATTGCTGCTTTGTCACATGACCAGTACACAGGTATACACTGCTGCTATGTCACATGACCAGTACACAGGTATACACTGCTGGTATGTCACATGACCGGTACACAGGTACACACTGCTGCTATGTCACATGACCAGTATACACTGCTGCTATGTCACATGACCAGTACACAGGTTTACACTGCTGCTATGTCACATGACCGGTACACAGGTATACACTGCTGCTATGTCACATGACCAGTACACAGGTATACACATCTGCTATGTCACATGACCAGTACACAGGTATACACTGCTGCTATGTCACATGACCGGTACACAGGTATACATTGCTGGTATGTCACATGACCGGTACCCAGGTACACACTGCTGCTATGTCACATGACCGGTATACACTGCTGCTATGTCACATGACCAGTACACAGGTTTACACTGCTGCTATGTCACATGACCGGTACACAGGTATACACTGCAGCTATGTCACATGACCAGTACACAGGTATACACTGCTGCTATGTCACATGACCGGTACACAGGTATACACTGCTGCTATGTCACATGACCGGTACACAGGTATACACTGCTGCTATGTCACATGACCGGTACACAGGTATACACTGCTGCTATGTCACATGACCGGTACACAGGTATACACTGCTGCTATGTCACATGACCGGTACACAGGTATACACTGCTGCTATGTCACATGACCGGTACACAGGTTTACACTGCTGCTATGTCACATGACCGGTACACAGGTATACACTGCTGCTATGTCACATGACCGGTACACAGGTATACACTGCTGCTATGTCACATGACCGGTACACAGGTATACACTGCTGCTATGTCACATGACCGGTACACAGGTATACACTGCTGCTATGTCACATGACCGGTTCACAGGTATACACTGCTGCTATGTCACACGACCAGTACACAGGTATACACTGCTGCTATGTCACATGACCAGTACACAGGTACACACTGCTGCTATGTCACATGACCAGTTCACAGGTATACAATGCTGCTATGTCACATGACTGTACACAGGTATACACTGCTGCTATGTTACATGACCGGTACACAGGTATACAATGCTGTTATGCCAGTACACAGGTATACACTGCTGCTATGTCACATGACCGGTACACAGGTTTACACTGCTGCTATGTCACATGACCGGTACACAGGTATACACTGCTGCTATGTCACATGACCGGTACACAGGTATACACTGCTGCTATGTCACATGACCGGTACACAGGTATACACTGCTGCTATGTCACATGACCGGTACACAGGTATACACTGCTGCTATGTCACATGACCGGTTCACAGGTATACACTGCTGCTATGTCACACGACCAGTACACAGGTATACACTGCTGCTATGTCACATGACCGGTATACACTGCTGCTATGTCACGTGACCAGTACACAGGTATACACTGCTGCTATGTCACATGACCGGTTAACACTGCTGCTATGTCACATGACCAATACAGAGGTATACACTGCTGCTATGTCACATGACCAGTACACAGGTATACACTGCTGCTATGTCACATGACCGGTATACACTGCTGCTATGTCACATGACCAGTACACAGGTATACACTCCTGCTATGTCACATGACCGGTTTACACTGCTGCTATGTCACATGACCAGTACACAGGTATACAATGCTGCTATGTCACATGACCAATACACAGGTATACACTGCTGCTATGTCACATGACCAGTACACAGGTATACACTGCTGCTATGTCACATGACCGGTATACACTGCTGCTATGTCACATGACCGGTTTACACTGCTGCTATGTCACATGACCAATATACAGGTATACACTGCTGCTATGTCACATGACCAGTACACAGGTATACACTGCTGCTATGTCACATGACCAGTACACAGGTATACACTGCTGCTATGTCACATGACCGGTACACAGGTATACACTGCTGCTATGTCACATGACCAGTACACAGGTATACATTGCTGCTTTGTCACATGACCAGTACACAGGTATACACTGCTGCTATGTCACATGACCAGTACACAGGTATACACTGCTGGTATGTCACATGACCGGTACACAGGTACACACTGCTGCTATGTCACATGACCGGTATACACTGCTGCTATATCACATGACCAGTACACAGGTTTACACTGCTGCTATGTCACATGACCGGTACACAGGTATACACTGCTGCTATGTCACATGACCAGTACACAGGTATACACATCTGCTATGTCACATGACCAGTACATAGGTATACACTGCTGCTATGTCACATGACCGGTACACAGGTATACATTGCTGGTATGTCACATGACCGGTACCCAGGTACACACTGCTGCTATGTCACATGACCGGTATACACTGCTGCTATGTCACATGACCAGTACACAGGTTTACACTGCTGCTATGTCACATGACCGGTACACAGGTATACACTGCAGCTATGTCACATGACCAGTACACAGGTATACACTGCTGCTATGTCACATGACCGGTACACAGGTATACACTGCTGCTATGTCACATGACCGGTACACAGGTATACACTGCTGCTATGTCACATGACCGGTACACAGGTATACACTGCTGCTATGTCACATGACCGGTACACAGGTATACACTGCTGCTATGTCACATGACCGGTACACAGGTATACACTGCTGCTATGTCACATGACCGGTACACAGGTTTACACTGCTGCTATGTCACATGACCGGTACACAGGTATACACTGCTGCTATGTCACATGACCGGTACACAGGTATACACTGCTGCTATGTCACATGACCGGTACACAGGTATACACTGCTGCTATGTCACATGACCGGTACACAGGTATACACTGCTGCTATGTCACATGACCGGTTCACAGGTATACACTGCTGCTATGTCACACGACCAGTACACAGGTATACACTGCTGCTATGTCACATGACCTGTACACAGGTACACACTGCTGCTATGTCACATGACCAGTTCACAGGTATACAATGCTGCTATGTCACATGACTGTACACAGGTATACACTGCTGCTATGTTACATGACCGGTACACAGGTATACAATGCTGTTATGCCAGTACACAGGTATACACTGCTGCTATGTCACATGACCGGTACACAGGTTTACACTGCTGCTATGTCACATGACCGGTACACAGGTATACACTGCTGCTATGTCACATGACCGGTACACAGGTATACACTGCTGCTATGTCACATGACCGGTACACAGGTATACACTGCTGCTATGTCACATGACCGGTACACAGGTATACACTGCTGCTATGTCACATGACCGGTTCACAGGTATACACTGCTGCTATGTCACACGACCAGTACACAGGTATACACTGCTGCTATGTCACATGACCAGTACACAGGTACACACTGCTGCTATGTCACATGACCAGTACACAGGTATACAATGCTGCTATGTCACATGACTGTACACAGGTATACACTGCTGCTATGTTACATGACCGGTACACAGGTATACAATGCTGTTATGCCAGTACACAGGTATACACTGCTGCTATGTCACATGACCGGTTGACAGGTATACACTGCTGCTATGTCACATGACCAGTACACAGGTATACACTGCTGCTATGTCACATGACCAGTACACAGGTATACACTGCTGCTATGTCACATGACCAGTACACAGGTATACACTGCTGCTATGTCACATGACCAGTACACAGGTATACAATGCTGCTATGTCACATGTCCAGTACACAGGTATACACTGCTGCTATGTCACATGACCAGTACACAGGTATACACTGCTGCTATGTCACATGACCAGTACACAGGTATACAATGCTGCTATGTCACATGACTGTACACAGGTATACACTGCTGCTATGTCACATGACCGGTACATAGGTATACAGTGCTGCTATGTCACATGACCGGTACACAGGTATACACTGCTGCTATGTCACATGACCGGTACACAGGTATACACTGCTGCTATGTCACATGACCGGTTCACAGGTATGCACTGCTGCTATGTCACATGACCAGTACACAGGTATACAATGCTGCTATGTCACATGACTGTACACAGGTATACACTGCTGCTATGTCACATGACCGGTACACAGGTATACAATGCTGTTATGTCACATGACCAGTACACAGGTATACACTGCTGCTATGTCACTTGACCGGTACACATGTATACAATGCTGTTATGTCACATGTCCGGTACACAGGTATACACTGCTGCTATGTCACATGACCGGTACACAGGTATACACTGCTGCTATGTCACATGACCGGTATACACTGCTGCTATGTCACATGACTGTACACAGGTATACACTGCTGCTATGTCACATGACCAGTACACAGGTATACACTGCTGCTATGTTAGATGACCGGTACACAGGTATACAATGCTGTTATGTCACATGACCAGTACACAGGTATACACTGCTGCTATGTCACATGACCGGTACACAGGTATACAATGCTGTTATGTCACATGACCGGTACACAGGTATACACTGCTGCTATGTCACATGACCGGTACACAGGTATACACTGCTGCTATGTCACATGACCGGTTCACAGGTATGCACTGCTGCTATGTCACATGACCAGTACACAGGTATACAATGCTGCTATGTCACATGACTGTACACAGGTATACACTGCTGCTATGTCACATGACCGGTACACAGGTATACAATGCTGTTATGTCACATGACCAGTACACAGGTATACACTGCTGCTATGTCACTTGACCGGTACACATGTATACACTGCTGTTATGTCACATGTCCGGTACACAGGTATACACTGCTGCTATGTCACATGACCGGTACACAGGTATACACTGCTGCTATGTCACATGACCGGTATACACTGCTGCTATGTCACATGACTGTACACAGGTATACACTGCTGCTATGTCACATGACCAGTACACAGGTATACACTGCTGCTATGTTAGATGACCGGTACACAGGTATACAATGCTGTTATGTCACATGACCAGTACACAGGTATACACTGCTGCTATGTCACATGACCGGTACACAGGTATACAATGCTGTTATGTCACATGACCGGTACACAGGTATACACTGCTGCTATGTCACATGACCGGTACACAGGTATACACTGCTGCTATGTCACATGACCGGTATACACTGCTGCTATGTCACATGACCAGTACACAGGTATACACTGCTGCTATGTCACATGACCGGTACACAGGTATACACTGCTGCTATGTCACATGACCGGTACACAGGTATGCACTGCTGCTATGTCACATGACCGGTACACAGGTATACACTGCTGCTATGTCACATGACCAGTACACAGGTATACACTGCTGCTATGTCACATGACCGGTACACAGGTATACACTGCTGCTATGTCACATGACCGGTACACAGGTATACAATGCTGTTATGTCACATGACCGGTACACAGGTATGCACTGCTGCTATGTCACATGACCGGTATACAGGTCCTGCATGTATTTGCTATGTGATGTGTACACATTGATATGAGCCTACTCATGCATAGCAGCAGGAGGTTACAGAGCCGCACACTAGGGGTCGCTGTAGACACTGCGCTAGTTGAGAGGCGGTTACAAGGCACAGGAAGCGGATGTCTCTAGCAGCAGGCTGTCTAACGAGAGTAAGGAAATGAAAACAGAGGCTGACGCTCTTGCCCCTAGTTCTCTACTGCTCTGGTGGAGTAGTGCTGACTGCTGAGGTGAGAGCAGGCGCCGAGTCGTAGAGCCTGCACCTGGACTTGAGAGACCCTGACAGGAGAGAGACTGCCCCGTATACAGGACTGCTGCTGGGACTCTGCCACCCTGGGACGAGGGTTGCGTCTAGTTTGGAGTTGATTTTTTGTGGTCCTCAAACAATCAACTCCATTCTAGCTGATTCACCAGTGAGCCGTCTAAATCGGAGTTGATTTTTTGAGGCCTCATTTTATCAACTCCACTCTAGACGGCTCACTACTGAAGTGACTAGATCGGAGTGGATATTTTGTGGTCCTCATTCCAGCAACTCCACTCTAGACGGTTCACTGGTGAGGTGACTAGATCGGAGTTGAATTTTTGAGGCCTCACTGTAGTGACATGTTTTTGAGGACCTCATTTTAGCAACTCCACTCTAGCTGATTCACTGGTGAGGTGACTGGATCGGAGTTGATCTTTTGATGATCTCTCTGCAGCTTCTCCATTCTAGACAGTTCAGTTTCTACAGTGATGTTCCTCAAAAAATCACCTCCAATGTCCAGAATGGAGCAGATTCCCGGATCCTCATAGTCTGCAATGTAGTGGAATTGGAATGTACACACATTGTAGATATATATCAGCTTTATAATTCTAATGATTTCATGTTTTTATTTTTTAGGTACTTGCTGAAACTGTTATATTTATTACGTATTTCCAAAGGGCAAAATTTTATTTTTTTCATGATTAATCAAACTTGCATTTTATTATCGCTTTTTATAATATAAATAATCACACACAGCGCTGATCGTTCAGTTTTACGCGGGGAATAACATAACAGAGCGCAGCGAAAGAGTGCTCATAATTTACAACATTGTATTGGAGTGGATTTTTTGAGGACCTCATTTTAGCAGCTCCATTCTAGCTGATTCACTAGTGAGCCGTCTAGATCGGAGTGGATTTTTTGAGGATTTCCTGTAGCCTTCACTCTGTACAGTTTGGTGCTGAGGTGACTGAAATTGAGTTTTTCAAAGATTAGGTGTAGCCTCGTGAGGAAAAACATAACAGAGTGCAGCCGACAGTCCTCATAATTTACAACATAGGATTGGAGTGGATTTTTTGAGGTCCTCATTTGAGCAACTCCATTCTAGCTGATTCACTAGTGAGCCGTCTAGATCGGAGTGGATTTTTTGAGGACCTCATTTTAGCAACTCCATTCTAGCTGATTCACTAGAGAGCCGTCTAGATCGGAGTGGGTATTTTGAGGATATCCCTGTAGCCTCCAAACTGTACAGTTTGGTGCTGAGGTGACGGGAATCGAGTTTTTCAAAGAGTGAGCGGAGCTTTGCAGGGAGAAACATAACAGAGCGCAGCAACAGAGTCCTCATAATTTACAACATTGTATTGGAGTGGATCTTTTGAGGTCCTCATTTGAGCAACTCCATTCTAGCTGATTCACTAGTGAGCCGTATAGATCGGAGTGGATTTTTTGAGGATCTTCCTGTAGCCTTCACTATGTACAGTTTGGTGCTGAGGTGACGGGAATCGAGTTTTTCAAAGAGTGAGCGGAGCTTTGCAGGGAGAAACATAACAGAGCACAGCAACAGAGTCCTCATAATTTACAACATTGTATTGGAGTGGATTTTTTGAGGACCTCATTTTAGCAACTCCATTCTAGCTGATTCACTAGAGAGCCGTCTAGATCGGTGTGGATTTTTTGAGGATCTTCCTGTAGCCTTCACTCTGTACAGTTTGGTGCTGAGGTGACTGGAATTAAGTTTTTCAAAGATTAGGTGTAGCCTCGTGAGGAAAAACATAACAGAGCGCAGCCGACAGTCCTCATAATTTACAACATAGGATTGGAGTGGATTTTTTGAGGTCCTCATTTGAGCAACTCCATTCTAGCTGATTCACTAGTGAGCCGTCTAGATCGGAGTGGATTTTTTGAGGACCTCATTTTAGCAACTCCATTCTAGCTGATTCACTAGAGAGCCGTCTAGATCGGAGTGGGTATTTTGAGGATATCCCTGTAGCCTCCAAACTGTACAGTTTGGTGCTGAGGTGACGGGAATCGAGTTTTTCAAAGAGTGAGCGGAGCTTTGCAGGGAGAAACATAACAGAGCGCAGCAACAGAGTCCTCATAATTTCCAACATTGTATTGGAGTGGATTTTTTGAGGTCCTCATTTGAGCAACTCCATTCTAGCTGATTCACTAGTGAGCCGTCTAGATCGGAGTGGATTTTTTGAGGATCTTCCTGTAGCCTTCACTCTGTACAGTTTGGTGCTGAGGTGACTGAAATTGAGTTTTTCAAAGATTAGGTGTAGCCTCGTGAGGAAAAACATAACAGAGTGCAGCCGACAGTCCTCATAATTTACAACATAGGATTGGAGTGGATTTTTTGAGGTCCTCATTTGAGCAACTCCATTCTAGCTGATTCACTAGTGAGCCGTCTAGATCGGAGTGGATTTTTTGAGGACCTCATTTTAGCAACTCCATTCTAGCTGATTCACTAGTGAGCCGTATAGATCGCAGTGGATTTTTTGAGGATCTTCCTGTAGCCTTCACTATGTACAGTTTGGTGCTGAGGTGACGGGAATCAAGTTTTTCAAAGAGTGAGCGGAGCTTTGCAGGGAGAAACATAACAGAGCACAGCAACAGAGTCCTCATAATTTACAACATTGTATTGGAGTGGATTTTTTGAGGACCTCATTTTAGCAACTCCATTCTAGCTGATTCACTAGAGAGCCGTCTAGATCGGTGTGGATTTTTTGAGGATCTTCCTGTAGCCTTCACTCTGTACAGTTTGGTGCTGAGGTGACTGGAATTAAGTTTTTCAAAGATTAGGTGTAGCCTCGTGAGGAAAAACATAACAGAGCGCAGCCGACAGTCCTCATAATTTACAACATAGGATTGGAGTGGATTTTTTGAGGTCCTCATTTGAGCAACTCCATTCTAGCTGATTCACTAGTGAGCCGTCTAGATCGGAGTGGATTTTTTGAGGACCTCATTTTAGCAACTCCATTCTAGCTGATTCACTAGAGAGCCGTCTAGATCGGAGTGGGTATTTTGAGGATATCCCTGTAGCCTCCAAACTGTACAGTTTGGTGCTGAGGTGACGGGAATCGAGTTTTTCAAAGAGTGAGCGGAGCTTTGCAGGGAGAAACATAACAGAGCGCAGCAACAGAGTCCTCATAATTTCCAACATTGTATTGGAGTGGATTTTTTGAGGTCCTCATTTGAGCAACTCCATTCTAGCTGATTCACTAGTGAGCCGTCTAGATCGGAGTGGATTTTTTGAGGATCTTCCTGTAGCCTTCACTCTGTACAGTTTGGTGCTGAGGTGACTGAAATTGAGTTTTTCAAAGATTAGGTGTAGCCTCGTGAGGAAAAACATAACAGAGTGCAGCCGACAGTCCTCATAATTTACAACATAGGATTGGAGTGGATTTTTTGAGGTCCTCATTTGAGCAACTCCATTCTAGCTGATTCACTAGTGAGCCGTCTAGATCGGAGTGGATTTTTTGAGGACCTCATTTTAGCAACTCCATTCTAGCTGATTCACTAGAGAGCCGTCTAGATCGGAGTGGGTATTTTGAGGATATCCCTGTAGCCTCCAAACTGTACAGTTTGGTGCTGAGGTGACGGGAATCGCGTTTTTCAAAGAGTGAGCGGAGCTTTGCAGGGAGAAACATAACAGAACGCAGCAACAGAGTCCTCATAATTTCCAACATTGTATTGGAGTGGATTTTTTGAGGTCCTCATTTGAGCAACTCCATTCTAGCTGATTCACTAGTGAGCCGTCTAGATCGGAGTGGATTTTTTGAGGATCTTCCTGTAGCCTTCACTCTGTACAGTTTGGAGCTGAGGTGACTGAGGCTATGTGCCCACGTTGCATTTATGAAGCAGAAAATTTCTGCTGCATAAATGCAAGTCCTCTCCCGGAAAAACGCATGCGGAATTCCGCACGCGTTTATCGCGCTTTTTTCGCGCGTTTATCACGCGTTTTCCACATGCGGAATTGCCTTGCGTTTTTTATGCATTGGACAAAGGCAATTCCGCTTGCGGAAACGCAAAATTAAATGACATGCTGCGGATTTTTGAACGCGGCATAAACGCTGCGGAAAAATCCGCAGCATGTGCATAGAAGTTGCGGAAACCCATTGGGGATCATGGGGTGCGGGTTACCAAGCATTTTACAAGCGTTTCCGCTGCGGAAATTCCGCATCAAAAACGCTTGTAAAACGCTACGTGGGCACACAGCCTTAAATTGAGTTTTTCAAAGATTAGGTGTAGCCTCGTGAGGAAAAACATAACAGAGTGCAGCCGACAGTCCTCATAATTTACAACATAGGATTGGAGTGGATTTTTTGAGGTCCTCATTTGAGCAACTCCATTCTAGCTGATTCACTAGTGAGCCGTCTAGATCGGAGTGGATTTTTTGAGGACCTCATTTTAGCAACTCCATTCTAGCTGATTCACTAGAGAGCCGTCTAGATCGGAGTGGGTATTTTGAGGATATCCCTGTAGCCTCCAAACTGTACAGTTTGGTGCTGAGGTGACGGGAATCGCGTTTTTCAAAGAGTGAGCGGAGCTTTGCAGGGAGAAACATAACAGAGCGCAGCAACAGAGTCCTCATAATTTACAACATTGTATTGGAGTGGATCTTTTGAGGTCCTCATTTGAGCAACTCCATTCTAGCTGATTCACTAGTGAGCCGTATAGATCGCAGTGGATTTTTTGAGGACCTCATTTTAGCAACTCCATTCTAGCTGATTCACTAGAGAGCCGTCTAGATCGGGGTGGATTTTTTGAGGATCTTCCTGTAGCCTTCACTCTGTACAGTTTTGTGCTGAGGTGACTGGAATTGAGTTTTTCAAAGAGTCGGTGTAGCCTCGTGGGGAAAAACATAACAGAGTGCAGCCGACAGTCCTTATAATTTACAACATAGGATTGGAGTGGATTTTTTGAGGTCCTCATTTGAGCAACTCCATTCTAGCTGATTCACTAGAGAGCCGTCTAGATCGGAGTGGGTATTTTGAGGATATCCCTGTAGCCTCCAAACTGTACAGTTTGGTGCTGAGGTGACTGGAATTGAGTTTTTCAAAGAGTGAGAGGATCTTCGTAGGGAGAAACATAACAGAGCGCAGTAACAGAGTCCTCATAATTTACAACATTGTATTGGAGTGGATTTTTTGAGGACCTCATTTGAGCAACTCCATTCTAGCTGATTCACTAGTGAGCCGTATAGATCGGAGTGGGTTTTTAGATGATGTCCCTGTAGCTTCTATTCTGTACAGTTCATTGCTGACCTGACTAGAATGGAGTTGCTGGAGCGATGTCCTCATAGGATCAAATGCAATCTAGACGGCTCATGACTGAAACCTCCAGAATGGCGTTAATTCCAGGAGCTCCTCATAGATTCCAATCTAGTGGCATAGGAATTATATATGGATGTATGTATTGTCACTTTTTGTAACATAAATAATTACACACAGCACTGATTGTTCAGTTTTGGCCGAATTTGACTTTTACTGTATTTCCACCAATCACAGCCACAGCATCGACATTTCTGAAGAGTGGGCGGAGCTATAAAACATTTATGTGATCATTTTTGCCACTTTTGTGATGTAAATTATGATAATGTCCACCCGCTCTTCAAAATGCTGGGGCTGACCAGGACTTGTGGACAGACAAGAAAAGTAACATTTTGTCAAACATGAACAATCAGAGCTTTGTGTAAGTTTTTAAACTGTGAAAAGTGATAATATAAAAAAAATTTTTTTTAAGTTAACCAAAAAAAAAAAACTGGCCCAGCTTTGTACCTCTCACCTTTTATTAATACTGGCTTGCAAAATTTGTTTCTTAATGAATTGTGGCTGTAATCTTGTATAATGTCTGCCAAGAAATAATAAAACACCCTGCAGCAACTCCAATCTATATGTCTCAGCACAGAGATGACAAGATTGAGCTGCTGCCCTGAGGTCCATGATTTGTGGGCACAATGTACTGTGTATAAGGACGTCCTCTTTACAGAAACTTCATTCTAGATGTCTCAGTACAGAGGTGACTAGATCAGAGTTACTGCACCGAGGCTCATGATTTCTGTGCACTGTACTGTGTATATGGATGTCCTCTGTACAGCAACTCCATTCTGTCTCACTACAGAGGTGACTAGATGGGAGTTGCTGCCCTGAGGTTCATAATATTTGGGCAGGCAGTAATGTCTATAAGGGAGTCACCTGGAAACGGTGATCCCTGCACGGCCTTACTCCCCTGATGGTGGGGCCGATGAAACGCGTCGGGAGAAAACACACTTGAGATAGCGATTTATTGAGACAATTGGTCCGGAGGCTGGTATGTCACATGATGAGGGCATAGAGCTGCAAGAGAAAGTGTGGACAGTGAATAAACTCGGCGAGGTCGTTCGTCATTTCATAACGTTTTTTTAGCACACACAAGTCTTTTGATTGTTTTATCAGGTATATCCAGGTAGAAACTTTAATAGAGCTAATGTATCCTGACATCTCCTGGTGAGGGATGTCTGGAGCCAGGACCATCTTAAGTTCAAATCTAATGAGATAAAGATACTGCTGAGTTCTAGGCCCTATTATTGATGCTTTGCATTAAAGGCAAAAAAGAGGGAGGAGAGGGTTCAACTCACCATCCCCTCGGAGTTTGTTTGTATGCTGCGTTCTTCACCCCCGCCCTCTCATCAAGACTGGCATGAACATTAATCAGGTGCATAGTTCTTTTAAGGTGATAACGCAGCAATTTAGCTCGAGTAGTTAATATTTTGTATGCATTTATGTACAGTACAGACCAAAAGTTTGGACACACCTCATTTAAAGATTTTTCTGTATTTTCATGACTTTGAAAACTGTACATTCACACTGAAGGCATCAAAACTATGAATTAACACATGTGGAATTATATACGTAACAAAAAAGTATGAAACAACGGAAAATATGTCTTATATTCTAGGTTCTTCAAAGAGAATGCCAAGAGTGTGCAAAGCAGTCATCAAAGCAAAAGGTGGCTACTTTGAAGAACCTAGAATATAAGACATATTTTCAGTTTTTTCACACTTTTTTTTTTGTTAAGTATATAATTCCACATGTGTTAATTCATAGTTTTGATGCCTTCAGTGTGAATGTACAATTTTCATAGTCATGAAAATACAGAAAAATCTTTAAATGAGAAGGTGTGTCCAAACTTTTGGTCTGTACTGTACATAAATGACATAGCCGAGTGCTGTGATGGCCTATTTTTTATTAGTCCCATACAGAATCCATGAATGGATGGACAGACCTGTGCTATGTATACGTGAAAATTACTTAATTAAACATGGACAGTCTTTCCTAAGTAACATTGGGGTCCCTGGTGGTCCTAACCTCAGCAACTTATGTTTTATCCAATATGACTAACAGCACGTCCCTCACTCGGCCTGTGTTCATGGACTGTAATGTAATCAGGCCTAGGTCAACATTTCTTGTTGCATCTAGTGGATGTGAACCCTTCCCCCATCCAGAGGCTGATCCCAGTAGACAGAACAATAGACTCATATTTGGCCCAGTCAGTTGCGTGGTGACTCCCAACGCTGGAGGGTCTCAGGCTGCGGCCAGATCCTCGTGGCGTGTGTGGATTGATAGAAGTTGCCATGTGGGATTGTGTTGTGTCCCTCATCTGCTGGACCCATTGAACTCATCCAAGGACTATTTCTATATTTTCCCTGGCGTCGGATTACCGGGAGACACCCCCGGACTTGTTTCTGCTGTTATGGACTCTTTGCGGACTAGCAGAATTACCTTCATTCGTGCTGTTCCATTTTCCCTGTTCAATCCAACGAGATTTATTTGATCATCGGCCTGGTGTCCCTTCCTGCTCTGTCACACACCCCGTCACAGTGACCACTAAAAATTTAGTTCTCCAGGCCACCTGGAATGCAAAACCACCACAGAAGGTTGTGATGCACCAAGATTGCCAAAGAAACACTGCTGTGACCTAATAAAATAGTCTGCAGGAGGAACACGATCCACATTGTTGCAGATCTATTATTGTGGACATTTGTGTAGATACTTCTGGATTTTTTGAAAATATAACGTTTATACACCTTGATAGTTTGATCTCTATCAGTTACTGGTCATTAATGCCACAACAAGCTTCTCTCAAACTGTTTAATTAAAAAAAATATAAATAACAAAACATTGACAAAGGCAAAACGTTTGTACCAGAGTAACCTGTGATTTTAGTTACATATAAAAAACATCTATATGAAGAAGTTACTGACATTTGTAAAATACAAAAAGTAACAAACAAATGTAACATTACACAAAACATGTTGCTCATAGTTCCTGCCATTAGAATGAGGTCTGTATGTAGTACACTAAGATGGCACGGATCATCCACAATCAATGGAGGACTTCTGAGATATGAAGACTTTGAATTGATATTGCGTGTCATGGTGCGCAGGAGTAATGGCAGAGATCACATGGATCAGGTCACACAAGGAGGCAGGATCTGCTTTGAATGGTTTTTCCAAACAAAATACATTTTCATCAATAGATCTTGGGATAAGGCCGGCTTTCTTTCAGCTTTCCCGGCCCATTAAGATACTTTGTTCTGCCCTCAGCAGTGCAGAGAGAAGTGCACCTGCGCAGGAGCGCAATGGAGGAGACTGTGTATATGACATAGGACGCGTTATCCAAATGAAGCAGACCAGGACGCCATTCACAAAATAGGAGGCGTTGTGCCCAGATCAGCAAGGCCCAACAGACCAGGCTGCCCCTCCAGTGAGAATAAATGCTGTTTTTTAAATTATTACAGACTGGCCTGGGGACTTGTATACAGCCTTGTGGAATAAGGTGATGGAAGGTGAACATGATGGGGGACGACTACTGGGCGCTTCACAGAGAAGGTCCACAGCCTTGTATAAGACAAAAGGGAGCGAGAGAAGCTTTGAAGGGAATAGGAGCAAAAATTAATTTCCAATAATGTTGCCGAATGACTGGTGAACACATTTTTATATATAATAGTGTAAATTTGTGGGTACAATAAAGAGGTCTCTTGTACATGTAGCTTATACGCAATTTTGTGTGCATTTTTTAGGGGGGCAAAATCAATACTTTTGGGTGGGCAGGGGGGGTCAGGGCATAAAAAAAAATAAAAGTCAGTCATTGGATTTGAATAAATTTTCATAAAGCCAAATTTTACATACCTGTATCATTATTCCAAGACCTATTAAAGTGTATATTGTTCATGTGATAAACCCTTTACTGTTTTTGTTTGTAGCGAATATGTTAATGTGCAACAGATATTATACACACACACATAATATGCATATATAAATAGAATAGTAAACAACTATTTCAAGCCACTTAAAGTGGTAAAGTGCAAAGAAAAAGAAATCCAACTCGTAAATATTAAATTAAAATTAGTTCCATCAAGTTTGCTATAACCTAAGGTCAGCATTGGAAGACAGTATGATTATTTAACAGACATTTGAAGAGGAGGCCGGGCATTTGACCAGACCTTTCTATCAGCCTTGTCCAATTGTAATCTTCAAATCTACAGGAGAAGACTGATGGATGGGCCTAGTTACATGTGCTTTCACCAGCAGCCATTGCATGGAGTGGAGAACTGTGCAGTCTGTGAGGATAAAGTGTCAACTGTATAATAGTAAGTACCACAAAAATAGGTCCTCAACACATCTGATTAATCTTTATTTTATGTGCCTGACCTTATTAACTTATTCTGCAGCCACAATAGACACTGTAATACAGCAGCCATAAGAGATAAATAGTGCAAAATTTTCAATTACAACTAGTTTGCTAAATATTTTTTTCTAGGTCATAAACGTATGAATTCAAGAAAAGTAACTAGCAACTAGCCACAAAAGGTGGACAAGCTCTAAGTGTGAGATAGATATATATAATCTCTATCTATATCAAAAACACCCAACCCTACCTAAAGTAAATTTTTGTTTTTATTCTCTAGGCACATGGGACAGTAAAAGCGTTTTCTTGTTGTAACAAGTTTGTCATCTTTTTTGATATTTACACATGCTAAGTGAAACCATGATTTGCACAAGGAACATTCCACCATATGTTCATGTGCTTTGTACACGTGGCAAAGGCAGTAAGTTGTAAGAGTTAACCTTTTTTTATATATTTTCTGACGAAGCTTGGTTTCATAAGGAAATAATTCCAAACGACCCTTTTCTAGGCATAAAATTAGATGACTGCGCATCTCAGCCTGGTTAAATTCTACACTCTTTAGATCTACACCTTCGGCTAATGCCACTGCATTGGCAATTGCAAAAAGCCCACAATCATTTGCTCCATTTTGTTTCTGGCAACACATAATTGTAACATCCAGAATTTTATTACAGCCGTGGAAAAGTGGTTTGTACATTTTCAAAATTTGTTTTTTCAGAGTGTCAGAAATGGAAGAGGAGTGCAATGAGTTAAATACAGTGACCGAATTGTTGTTACATGCTGAAACTAGCCAATGTGCGCCAACATGGTGGATCTGGATGATATGGCTGCCAGTTACCAAAGGAATGTCAGAATGGGCCAACACTACTGTGTCCATCAAACCTGATACTTTAGGGCATGCTTTTATAATTAAATTCTGGCACGCATTAATTATATTATCGTCTAACCATTCTTGCTCGGTTATCAAGGCACGATCCCTGAAGCTCAATTTTATATTCTTTACAGTGACCCACACACAATCCAGCTTTTCTGTTGGGGGTGTTTGTGGGGTAGCCCCTTGTCCATCTACATTCACAGTTTCCCATACATCAGCTGTTTTATTCTCTGCCTTAGATCCTACTCTGTGAATGTCCATGTTTTTTTGTTTCCCATATTTTCTTACAGGAAGCTCCTGTATAGCTTTTGAGACTGTTATTTTTGGTGCTGGTTTCAGTGGCAAGCCACCTTCTTGGGGGATTTGTTCCCGTAATTGTAAATACAAATTACTTAATTCAACAGTGAGATGTTTCACAAAGTCTTGATTGTCCAAAAGATATACTGAGTCTATAAATCTTTTTAACACTTTGACACAATGGCGAATCAAATAGGTCAGCCGATTTCTCCTCCTAGAGGGCAATTCGTGCAGTGTTGGATCTGAACGGACACTATTTTGTGGTCTACACTCGTGTTCTTGTAAACCATTGTCACAATGCCTAGTGTTTGTGTCCACAAAACAATCACTATCCAGGATAAAAAGGGGGTTTTCAGAGTATGCTGGATTAATGTCATGCCACTGCCAATTTGCAACACGCAAAATTAAACACATGTGTTTACATGGTAGCAGAAATTTCTGCCAGTCTTTGCATGTGCAAGTGGGCCCATCCAATCCAACACAAACAGTATGCATTTTTTCTAAGTCAATTGCAGACTCGCTTTTAACTTCAAAAAGTCCCTTATCAGAGTCCAAACATTTAAGGTGTGACAAATCAAGGCCACTGTAGTAACGCTGCATTACATGGTCAATGAATCCACGAGGCCGATTTTTTAAAAACGATGGGACTTCTACGACGTATTTTCGGTAATAGTCAGAACTCGTTAAATTCATCTGTACGTATCTGTGAAAATAAAACAAGTCAGTTAAAAAAAAAAAAGCTGTTAACCTGAAGGTATAGGGTGAATTGACAGGTTAATAGGGTTTGGAAGCCGCACTGAAAGCCCTGCTGCTGTGAGTAGAGATGGGCAAACTGCTCGGTTTTACCCGGGTTTGTGAGCGGGGTTGCTTTGTTAAAGCAAACTGCTAATAACCATACTGATTATACTTACCGAGTCTGCGTTGTCTTCCAGCTCTGCTGCGGTGCTGCATCACTTTCGGGGGGAATAGTCACGTGACTGGCCACAGCCAATCACATACACTCAGAAGATAAGGGGCGGCCCAGAAGTGACGCAGCGATTCTTCACAGCAGGAAGAGAGAACGCCTACCCAGTAAGTATATTAGGTGTAGTAACTATTTGCTTGCTTTAACGGAGTAACCCCGGTCACGAACCCGGGTAAAGCCAAACAGTTCGCCCATCCCTAGCCATGAACAACTGAAGATGTTTCCTTAGCAGTGCATCAGTAAATAGTGCGCAGTGGCTGTAAACACATCCCGACACTGACTGACAGCTGGCTGTACAGTGCATCAGTAGAGAGGTTGTGGCTTCAAAATCTATCATTTGCCAATGGATGATGTGGATATTCATGTGATTAAAACAAAATTCTAATTTCATTAGTCTGCTACAACAAACAGAAAAAAAAAATAATTTGAAGTTGAAACACTCACTCTGGGGTATCTATACACCCATTTTTTGTTTTGTCATTTAAAAACAAACAAAAACAAATACAAGAACCTGTTTAATAGTAATAAATGAAGTTTTAAAACATAGCCTTCAAAAATTATGTGAAAAAAAAAAGCATTATATTTTGGACTTTTTGGTCCCATTCTTGGTTTTGCATAAAGTGGTTGTCCAATGCTTGGACTACTCCTTCTCACTCCCCATGTTCAACCCCAGAATAATAAAGCCTATACTCCCCTCTAGTGCCAGTCCGGTTCCAGTGATGTCCGAACTCGCGTTTCCATAGCCCAGGTGCCATTTTTATGACATGTGAGCTTCACAACCAATCATCACCAGTTTCCTTCTCCCCACCTTCAAATTCTTAAGTGAACTCTGCATCTGCCACCCACTTCATATCAATTGCTCCTGCATACCAAGGCAAGGAGAATGAAGGTGGAGGTGACTAGTCTCGGACCTTGCTTGTCATAACAATGTCATCTAGGCTCCAGGAAGGATCGTTCTGACATCGCTTGAACAGTGCCGGCCCAAGGGTATTTTTTTCTTTTTAGATGGGTGCGCACATGGAGAATAAGAAGTGGTTGTCCTACAAGTGGACAACCCCTTAAAGCTGGAGACACACTGGGCAAAATGCATGCGATATACTCGCAAGAGTCTCGCATGCCTCACCTGGCACGACCGCCAGCTCTCTGGACAGGAGTGTATCAGGTGCATGTGTTTCTGTAAAGCTGCTGACCCGATCCTGTCCAGAGAGCCGGTGGTCGTGCCAGTTGAGGCATGTGAGACTCGTGGGAGTATCTCACATGCATTTCACCCAGTGTGTTTCTGGCTTTAAAGCAACATTCCATGCTTTTTTTTTTTATTTATTGCACCACTGGAGTGGTGCTTTAAATTTAATTCCCCTGCCTCTTGTCTTATACTTACCCTCCCGACCCGTGGCTTCATCCTTTAAGTGCCGCGTCACTCCTATGGCAACATCTTTTGTATAGAAGTCCGAAGTAACCTCACAAGTGTTCAATGCAGTATGAGAGGCAGATCTAGGCTCTCGTAAAGATGTATTGATTTGTGACCTACAGCAACCCCATAAAAAACTGGAGCTGCTGGCAGATCCCAAATCTCCACTAACTGTAGTAACGCTGGAAACAGATGAAAACTGAGGCAGGTGAGTGTAAAGACTGGAGCCAGAGGCCTTGCATTTAAGCACCACTGTACTGTTAAAAAAAAAAAAAAAAAAGATAAATTGTGCTTTAAGTAATGGGCAACCCGAAATACGATCCATGATGCCTGAATCACAGGCAGCATAAAAGATACTGGCTACATTATATTGTAGATATCTTGGTTCATAGTAACTCTGTAAAGCATGCTGGTACCATGTGTCTTAGATGACAAGTGCTTGAAGCACGTCTGTCCACAGAAAGCTTCTGTACATCACACTTCAAAAACTGATAGGGAGAGACCTGTCAGTCATACAGAGCAGGACAGGGAGAATAGTTTGGGGAAGGACCTGCTGTTTGCACTTGTAATCTGAGACACGTGGTTCCCAGCATGCTTTTCAGAGTTACTAAGAAATGCTGCAACATCCTGGAGTAAGATAACACATCTGCAATATAATCTAGCCAGTATCATGTATGCTGCCTGCAGTTCGGGCATCATGGATCTGATGACAGGATCCCTTTAAAAAGGAATATTCAAAGATTAAATTGATTTACTAACTAGAAAAAAACCTATGTGAAAAAATGCAGGTAAATGGGAGAAGAAAACAGCTAAAAAATATTTAACACTATTGGTAAGGTTAAGTTCATGATATGTATGATTACAGGCATACACTAAAAAGTACTGAAAAGGACTTACTTTTGATACATATCTGTGAAAAATTCAAAATGCAGAACACGGATCAACTGGCTTAAATTACAGTTTTTCAGACTTGATAGATAAGAATGCTTCAAAGTCTGATGTTGCCTTTCTAGACCATTGTTGGTATTGATTCCAAATTGTTGTGTCCCAGTACGATACACATGTGCCCATTTCTTGTAAGAAAAAAAAAATCATGTTAGAGCATACTGATACGGCAAAGCAGCCCTATAAAGTAACAATTAAAAATAAAAAAATGGTGTTATGAAGACAGATTTTACTTACAAGATATAGATAACATACAGCTTGTTATGCCAAGCAAGCCTTTAACCCTGCTCTGCATATTGTAAAAACTATGTTTCTTTGTACTTGATGCAAAAAATATATGTTGTTTTGAGTAAAAATTTACTTGCCTGTGATTAGGTAGTATTTTCAATCAGATTTGAAATATTGGATATTAATATAATCATAATGACCCATAAAATAAATCTATAGTATCAATAAATCTAAAATCAAAAGATATTTGTTGGTTTACCTTTATATCCGGTAGCCATTTATGTGAGAACCACATTCTCAACATCTTATTTCTCTTCCAGACATTGCTAGATGTTAGAGTAGCCAAGGCTGTATCATGTTCTTCTCTTGAAGAAGCAAGAGCTATGCCCCGAAGCAAGGCCAGAACTTCTTTTTTATTTTCATGAACACCATGCACTTTTTGGTTAACCCATTCTGTCCAAGCTTTCTCCCGATGAAAGTCACACAACTTTATGTCAGCATCTAAACATAATATTTTAAAGAAAGTTACAAATTAACTAAACTATTACTTGTATCTAATATTTAAAGGGGCTGTCCTCTACTCAGCCAACCCCTTCTCAGTTTCTAAATTTACCCACAACAAAATAATACCTACATAATTTCTGGCACTGTTCCAGAGGTCAGCAATGGCTCTCCCAGTGCTTGCATGACATCCAATGTGTTCAATTAGCAACCGCTTCACTCACCCCTCCTAAGAAATCAGAAACCTGAAGTAACAGCAGTGGACACTGGATATGTCACACAATACCTCCCTGCAAGCAATGTTACAAGAGCTCCAGGAGAGACAGTGCTGAAACGGTCTCCAAGTAGTGGATAACCGTTCTAACCTATGCATGACCAAAAAAGGTCCAGAGCACCACAATAATGAAGATTTGCTTAAAAATGTGTGGGCCAGTACCCAACATTTCATTTCAAAATATCTATTTTTAAACCATTATCAATGTAACTACCTTTACTCTAAACTAACAAAACACTTATACTTATCTAGCTAACCCCCCCTTTTTTGGGGTTGAGGAGGGGGGGGGGTGGCGGCGAGGGGAGAGAGGGAATTCCTTCACTTTGTCTTGTCAAAGAACAGGATGTCACAGGAGACCAGGGTTGCAATTACATTTCTTCATCATCCCTCACCTGTACTGGAACACAATGCTATCAGGAGGAGGGGCTGCAGTTATTTACTATAGGAGTCTTGACTCTCAGCCGTCACAAGACATCCTGGATAGTGATGAGTGAACTTTGCTCGAACGTGTTTGCCCATTTCAGATTCGGCAAGAACATGGCCGATTCAGTTTGGGTTGGTCAGACAAGACCAATTTCCAAAAAAGTCAGCGAACAAAGGTTTGCTCAGTGAGTGATCGGATTAAAAAAAGCATTACTGCGTTTAAGTGATGCTTTTCTTCTACCTTCTGACTGTGTAGGATAACGGGTAGGATAGCGGGTGGGATGTGTTTGCATGTGTTTGTTGAGAGGAGGGGTGTGGGAACAGTAGTGTCAGACTATTTTTTTTCTCTTGCACGGCATTTTCTGTGTGCATGTTGCAGGTCAGCCGCCAATCAGGGCGAATAAAACATCCATAAGTTGAAGACACAAGGGCTTGTGTCATTTTATGGCTGTTTCTTTAGATACCAAAATCACGTCTGTAGGGATATAAGAAGCAGACATTTGCAGTCGCCACCATTTTCAGTGTTACTGGTTAGACACATTGCTGCTGCACTCCGTACAGCTCCATCCGCGTTACACAATTAGATAGCTAGTACTCCATCGCTTTTTAGCATTTTGTGCCGAGAACAAGTGTAATTCCTAAACCTGTGTGTGTTGCCAAAGCTGCGGTTTTTTTTGCATTCAGGAAGCGATTGCCATATCCATCAGTTTCCCCTAAAAAGGTTGAATTTGGCCTCAAACAAGTGCTTACCAAATCTGTGTGCAGAAAAGCCGAGTGGGAAATCCTGAGTAGGGATGGGTGAACTTGTGGTTTTTACCTGGGTTCGTGACTGGGGTTGCAGTGTTAAAGCAAGTTAATGGCTAATAATCAGGCTGATTATACTTACCATGTCCGCGTTATCCCGTTCAGCTGTGCCGCGACGCTGTGTCAATTCCAGGGAGAATAGTCACGTGACTTGCCACAGCCAATTACATACACCAAGATGATAAGGTGCGGCCTGGAAGTGACGGAGCGATGCGTCACACCAGGAAGAGAGAATGCGCACCCGGTAAGTATATTAACATTATTAACTATTGGCTTACTTTATCGCCGCAACCCCGGTCACGAACCCAAACAGTTTGCCCATCCCTAATCCGGAGGTCGTGGTGGAAAGGGGAAGGGGAAAAAGTTTATTGTAAAGGGGAACTAGTCTTGGTGTTGGAGGTGTATGTGGGGGTAGGTGCTACTGGTAATATTACTGAAAGCAGTAGTAACCAAACATTGGCTTATCGTCGTATCCCAAGCGAAGTGACAACTTCTGTTACTGGATGGCCTACTCCAGTCTCTGTTTGCCAGCAGCAGAGAAATACGAGTTGTGGATGAGGCCCAGAAAGAGCTTTTGCTACAGTTAATGGAAACCACTGCATCAAGTGGCCTGTCCTGTTCCTCCACCCCATCATCAAACAGTACAGTCCTCAGAGGTGGCGCCCCAATTACCCATGTGTCACACTCACAAGTCTCCAACCGCACAAATGACTGGGGAAACACAGATGACGGCTTCTGCTGAGATGTTCACACATTATATTCCATGGGCATCAGAGGTCTGCTCCAAACATACTCCAGAGGAGGAAAGCATCTGAACCGATGCCCAAAATCTTTTGCAATCTTTCTCTGGAGATAGAGGAAATTAGGTTCTAGCAGAAATCAAAACCCTGGTTGCCAGACGTTAACCCCCCGGGGTAGAGTTGATGGCGATGATGAGAGTCAGATACCTGAGGAAAACCCGCACTGTACGTTCAGAGCAGCAAGTGTAGGAGGGCGACTCATGGCGAGGAGTTGGACAACAGAGCGGATGATGAGGTTTTAGATCTGACTTGGAATGAGCCCAGAGTAACGCAGCTGACCAGCTCAGCAGAGGAGGAAAAAAGACAGATTTTGGTAAGAACTTACCTGTAAAATCCTTTTCAGCGAAGGAAGGAAGAGGGACACAGATCCATTACTAGTGGGTAGGCGGAGCTCCACAGGATAGTTCACCTCAGATTAGAAAAAAGTGACGACCGGCCCCTCCAGCTTAGACTCCTCCTACTCCCATGTCCTTCAGTCCGTACACAAGCTAAGGAAGAGCAGACAACACCAGCGGAACAACACAACCCCCTCCGAAAATTCAGAAATGCGAGAGAACAGGTTATGCATATAACAGAAAAAACACACAGTCCCAGGCACTACTCACTGGACCTGACAACTGCGATGAGCTGGCAATGCTGGAACAGAGCCCTAGATCGCCGACCCCAGCCCAGATGACCGCCATCAGAGAGGAGTCGCGCCGCATCTGGAAAACAATAATACACTTCTGCCATGGGAGGGTGCTGTGTCTCCCTTCCTTCCTTCGCTGAAAAGGATTTTACAGGTAAGGTCTTACCAAAATCCGTCTTTCAGCAGCAGAAGGGAAGGAAGGGAGACACAGATCCATTACTAGGGGGACGTCCCAAAGCAGTCCAGAACTCAAGGGTGGGAAACCGTGGCAGAATCGCCAACACCCCAACAACTTAGGCAAGCGCGCAACAAGAGCCGAAAACGAGATAAAGAGATAACCTAAAACCGCCGCCTGCAGGACCCTCCGTCCCAAGGCCGCATCGGCGGAAGCACTCACGTCCACTTTATCAAATTTAGTAAAAGTGTGAACGGAGCGCCAGGTAGCCGCCCGGCAGAGCTGCGCTGCCGAGGCCCCCTGACGAAAAGCCCACGACGAACCAACAGCTCTCGTGGAATGAGCTCGAACCTTAACCAGACAAGGCTCGCCCTTGAGCTGGTACGCCTCCAGGATAGCCGAACGTATCCACCGAGCTATAGTATCCTTGGAAGCCCGCACACCACGCCGACGACCAGCAGGAATCACAAAAAGAGTGTCCGACTTCCGAAACCCTTGCGTGATTGTAAGATAGAACTTCAACGTCCGCACCAAATCCAACGCGTGCAAGGCCCGCTCCTTTGGACTCTTCGGTTTCGGACAGAGGGAGGGCAACACAATGTCCTGATTGACGTGGAAACGCGACACCACTTTAGGCAGAAAATCGCAATGGGTACGAAGCACCACGTGATCTGAGTGGAACTCCAGAAAAGGGGGCGAGCAAGACAGTGCCGCCAACTCAGAAACCCTTCTCAAAGAGGTGACCTCCACCAGGAAGGCCACCTTCCAAGAAAGCAAGTAAAGCGTAGCTGAATCCATAGGCTCAAACGGTCCATGCTGAAGAGCCCCCAAGACTAGATTGAGCCGCCAAGGAGCCACAAACGCCCTCCGAGGCGGAAACTGACGTGCAACCCCACGAAAAAACGAATGCACATCCCTGCGCGAGGCAATAGCCTTCCGAAAAAGCACGGATAGTGCAAATACCTGACCCCGCAAGGTACCAACCGCCAGACCCTTGGCCAAACCACATTGCAGAAAAGCCAAGACGTTGGGAATGGAAAAAACCCTCGGGTTCCTTGACGATCCAGAACACCACGAATAGAAGGCCTCCCAAGTTCTGTGATAAATGCTAGTCGTAGCTGGACCTCTGGCCGCCCGCAAGGTGGCAATGACCTCGGCCGAAAACCCCCGACGGGTCAAGATCTCGGTCTCAAGTGCCACGCCGTCAAACGAAGTGACTTCAGGTCCGGATGGCGAATGGGCCCTTGGGTTAACAGGTCCGGGCGAAGAGGCAGTGGAAACGGAGGCGCCGCCAGAAGAGACCAGCATTAAATACCACGCCCTCCGCGGCCAATCCGGCGCCACCAAAATCGCCAAAATTCGTTCGAGTTTGATCTGCCGGATCACCAGAGGAAGCAAGGATACCGGCGGAAACATGTAGATCAGCTCGAAATGGTCCCACGGGGCTACTAGAGTATCTACCGCCACAGCCTCCGGGTCCCTGTACCTGGACGTGAACGTCGGAATCCTGGCGTTCAGCCTGGATGCCATCAAGTCCACTTGGGGAGTCCCCCAGCGGGAGCACAGCAGTGCAAAAACTTCCGGATGAAGACTCCATTCTCCGGGATCCACCTGCTCGCGACTGAGGAAGTCCGCCGTGATATTCAGCACTCCTGGGATGTGAATCGCGGAGATGGCTGGAACCCTGGACTCTGCCCATACCAGGATCCGAGAGACCTCCATCATGAGTCTGGAACTCCTCGTCCCTCCCTGATGGTTGATATACGCGACAGCTGTCGCATTGTCCGTCTGAATCCGGACCGGCAGACCGCTCAAAGGGACTGTCCAATGTCGGAGGCAGAGAAATATTGCTCTCAACTCCAGGATGTTGATAGGCAGAGACGACTCCTCTGACGACCAGACCCCCTGAACCCAGAGATCGTTCCAAACCCCCCCCAGCCAGTCAGGCTGGCATCGGTGGTAATGACCGACCACCGTGGGAGGAGGAAGGATTTCCCCAGGGATAAAGCCTCCGGACGTAACCACCATCCAAGAGACTCTCGCACCCTGCGGGAGATACCGACAGCGATCCAGCGAAGCCGCCAATCGATCCCAACGGGTCAGAATAAGATTTTGGAGACCCCAGGAATGAAATTGTGCAAACGGTACCGCTTCCATTGCCGCCACCATCAGACCCAGAAGGCGCATACACTTCCGAAGGGACATTGCCATCGCCAACCTCATAGCCTGGACATTGTGACGAAGGTTCGCTTGTTTGTCCGGAGGCAGGGACACCACTGCCCATACCGTGTCGAAAAGCATCCCCAAGAACAGGATTGACTGCGACGACTCCAATGACGACTTCTTCCAATTGACCAGCCACCCGAAGTCCTCCAGGTGCTGAAGGGAGAGATCGCGAGCTGTCACCGCCACCTCCGCTGTGGGCGACACAATTAACAGGTCGTCCAGGTAGGGGAGAATCGTAACTCCTTGCCTTCGATGGAGCGCCATGAGCGGCGCCAGAATCTTTATAAAAACCCTGGGCGCCGAGGCCAACCCGAATGGTAGGGCCACAAACTGGTAATGGGCCTGACCTATGGCGAAACGCAGGAAGCGCTGGTGAGCCCTGCCGATAGGGACATGCAAATAGGCGTTGCGGATGTCGATTGACACCAAGAAATAGTACTGTGACAGGGCCGCCACGACAGAGCGAAGAGACTCCATACGGAATTTCCGGGTACGAACATGAAAATTCAATTCTTTGAGGTCCAGAATGGGGCGAAACTTGTCCTCCTTTTTGGGGACCACAAAAAGGTTGGAGTAAAACCCCCTTCCCCGGTCCTCCGGCGGAACCGGAACCACCACACCCTGCTGCAGAAGAGAGTCGACCTCCCGCAGCAGTCAGCTTGGGCTTGGACGGGATGTGAGACTGACGAAACCTGTCCGGGGGTCGAGAATGAAACTATGAAATAGCCTGCCGACATAACCCGCGTCACCCAGGTGTCCGATACGTGGGACGCCCAAACCGACCCAAATTGTAGCAGATGACCTCCCACCCGAGAGCCCTCGAGTGGGTTCCTGGCGTCAGTCCGCCTTAGCGTGCTTTTTGTCAACCTCCCGTTTGTCCTGACGGAAATGTTTCCAGGGTGTACTGTATTTCTGGGTTGTCTTTCTGGAAGACGAGGGACGACCCGATCTCCAAGAGGGCTGACCGAACCGTCCCCTGGGCCGAAAGTACCGACAACCACTACCGGCACTTGACTTGCCAGATGTAGAAGCCGCTGCTTTCCGCTGCGGCAAAGCCGTATCCTTGTCCTTGGCCATCAGCTCCGTGAGGTCCGAACCAAAAAGCTGACCGCCCTTGTACGTCAGACTCCACAAACCTTGTTTGGATACTGCGTCTCCAGTCCACTGTTTAAGCCACAGTGCTCTCCTGACTGTGATGGCCGAGGATTGAGCCCTGGACAGAACCGAAGTAGTATCCCGCACTGCGTCCCTGCCATATCGGGCCGCCTCTTCCAACAGCTGGAAGAGCCTTTCCACCTCAGACAGCGGAGTCCCATCTTGCCACGCCGTCCGCAGCTGATCCAACCACCGCAGAGAAGCCTCACCAGCCCACATGGCCCCCAAGGCCGCTCGGAATCCATGACCCGCGGCCTCGTAGATGGACTTCGCCGCTAACTCTGTCCTTCTGTCCAAAGGTTCCTGTAGACTCGCCTTCCCTTTAAACAGGAAGCAAAGAAGATTTGCTCAGCTGAGACAATGGTACGTCCACTTCAGGAGAGGGAACCCAATTAGCGATAGTCTCCGTGGAGCAGGGATACGGGGCATCAAAAAACCGCATCTCCTGGAAGCGTTTATCCGGACACAGGAGTTCCTTCTCCACCGCCTCGTTAAGTTCATCGTGCGCCGGCAGCGTCGAACGAGCCCGACGCGACTCCTGATACAGCCGGGCCGACTTGCCAGGGAGCCTCGTCACCTCTTCAGACAGCTGTAACGCCTCCCGCATAGCCCCAATAAAAGAGTCCACGCGGCCCGAAAGAGAAGCAGAGCGACCCTGCCGATCCTCTTCATCAGAATCTGAGATCTCACCAGCAGAGTTTGTCGGTGATTCCGAAGCCTCCGACACTGCGCGGAGGAGACAGCGCCACCACAGGCCTGTGGCGCTTCTTGCCTCGTGACGTCGGTTGGGACTTAGCTGATACCCAATGACCCAGGAGGTCAGATAGACTGTCAATGGAGCGTGTGAGCGCCTCCACTTTAACATCACTGAGACCCACGACCAGTGTCGAACCTGATGCCGTCGAAGACCCCGGCGCATCAGATACGCGTGACCGATCCTGAAGCGGACCGGGGGAGAGGTCCGCGCCCCCTAGTCCCTGATACGACATGCCCCCACACAGTTGCGAGCGTCGCAGATAAGGCGGTAATAACCCCTTACAATGGGTACAGTAACCGAGGATGTGTGATTCCGCTACCACAGCCTGTTCCTACACAGAAAATCACCAAGCACTGAAGGGTTAAAGCTCCTCCTTAGAGGGAGAAGAGCTACCCCAGCTGCCTGCAGAGCAAAAGTTAACCTAACAGACTAGGGTGATTCACCCTCTGATCCCAGAAGCATGCACATCCAGAAAGGGTTAACTGCCCTGATGAGGCCAGACCCCGTTCAGAAGGGGTTAGCGCTGCTGACCACGCAATATACCTTTGACTTAAAAGGACAGAGATGTGCGAGTCCCAGAGCCTCCTCAGCAGAGGTAGCAGCGCCGGATATAGCACACCCTGTCTGCCTTAACAGGCCAGCAGTAAGGTGCTCTGCGCTGCAATAGTGAGAAAAAGGAATCTTCTGCCTTAAAAGGCAGAAGTGACTCACCAGCTGGCCGCGGTGACTGCTCTTCCCGGTGTCTGGTGGTGTAGAGAGCAGGGAGCAGGAGGCGCTGCACGAAGTATGGACGCCTTCAGAAGGACCCGGAAGAAGAAGGGGCTGGGTCAGCTCCAGCGCACGCTTCCTGCCTGAGACTAAGATGACAGGCAGCAGAGAGGCGCGAAGCCACGCCCCACGCCGCATACTAACGGAGTCCGCGGCTCCTCCGTCCCTGCTCCCCTGCTAGCAGAGAGTTACACAAACGCCGTATGCAGCGGTGATATCCTTCCTGCAAGGACAAAACAGCAGTCACCACTTGTAACAGTGGCTGCCGCCGCAGCCGCTGAAGCACTCAGACCTTGAGAGCACTTACCCAGCTGAGCGCCACAGGGACCCCCAGGGATATGTGGCGCCGTGGCCCTTTGCTCCCCCCCACGGCGGAGCGTGCAGGGACCCCACAGAAGCGGTGTGCGTCTCCGCCAGGGAGAGCCCTGTATCCCCCGGGGCCGGCAGGCTTCTGCGGGGACCTCCTTAGGGGGTACGCAGATCTGCCAGGGGAGGGTCAGGGGTCCCAGCAGCGCCGAGACCCCCTGAGACCTCTAGACCACGGGGGGTCCAGGTCTCCGGAAATGATAAAAGAAATTTTTTTTCTGAGGAGCTGCCAAGGCAGCGACTATCCTCTGCGACCTCAAATTTTAGACTGAAGGACATGGGAGTAGGAGGAGCCTAAGCTGAAGGGGCCGGTCATCACTTTTTTCTAATCTGAGGTGAACTATCCTGTGGGGCTCCGCCTACCCACTAGTAATGGATCTGTGTCTCCCTTCCTTCCCTTCTGCTGCTGAAAAGGAGGTTAGGTAGTGTGTCACCCTGGCCTGGATGCCACAAGTGTAATTAAAGCTGTGTCTGAGAGCAAGGGGGAGGTTCTCTAGTCAGGGGAACATTAGCATGCAATGCCTCCTGTCTCAGGCCAGTAGGGAGAGCTGGCTGCCCCTATAAAAGCTGGTACTGGGGGCAGGGTTAGGGAGAACTTGATGGCCTGTCTCAGCACTGAGACTTGTCCCAGAGCAGAGCAGGGACAGACAGTTGCACTGCACCTAAGAGGAAGTGTGGCAGGAGGAGAGCCACAAGCCAGAGACAAGAGGCGAAGCAAGCCTGTCTTGGCAGATAAGAGACTGACTTTACCAGACTTTGGTGTCTGAGGCTGGGAGGATTCTACATCCTCCAGCAGAGAACCAGTCCGCAAGGGACTGTATATTCCTTGGCCTAAGAAGCCTGGAGGCCCTGCCACAACCGAAGGGACCAGTAAAGCCGTACAAGGCTGGGAGCAGAAAGGAACCCACGTCGCAGGCCATACAGGCGAGAATACACGGAAAGCTCGGAAGCGTGGGCTGTTACCCTATAACGAGGAGATAGCCAGAAGGAGCGCAGAAAGCACGGTAGGCCTACAACCTCACCCTGACCAGGGCCAATTTCCCCGTTGCTCTCAGACATCCAGGTCCCCTCCTAGCTGGGACTGTTTATGGGTCAGTTTACCTATTTTAGTAAAGACCCTGGACTGCAACTTGTTGTCTGTGTGCTCCTTGCTCCTCCAGCACTATCGGCACCGGGACTCTCACTACCATTGCTCCCACCATCCATTATACTGCCCTGGGGCCGCACTCTTCCCGTGGGGAGTCACACCATCCCAGCTGCATATATCATCAGCCCCAGCGGTCTGCCCTGCAGCGGCGGTTCCTAATGACCGCAAATCCACGGGTGGCGTAGTCGGACATTATCAGCAGAACGTAGCAGACTACCATTGGCCTGACCACCCTGAGCCACGGAACCGGGTTGCCACTACTACTCCCATCGTTCCCCCTATTGCCCGGATCCGAGTGCCCCAAGGCCCAGGGGGCGAGTCAGTAGCATGTTCCCACAGAGACTGAGGGCTGCAAGCCCGACAAGCGCTGCATCCTCAGCCACAACTGTTTCTCTGGACTGATTACAGACACCGAGCACACCACTTGTTTGTAAACCCACCAGAACATCTCAGCCTGCACCTCCTTCACAGTGCAGCAGTTTGTCGGGTACATCCTAATCCACCCTCTGTCAGTACAGCAGCCAGCCCTCAGTCCCGCAGGTGTGGTCATTGAAAAGATTATTTTATTCAACACATCCCGTTTGAAGTTGACCATCTCCCATTTGTTGGCCACGGAAATGCTGGTGGATATAGATGGTTGCTGCAAGCTGATGGCCGTTGCAGACACCTATTATCAGTTTCCCAATCGCCACTACTTTTCAAAGAAAGCTGTGCCTGCGATACATTAGCATGTCGCAGACATTACTTGTACCTTGAGAAACACTGACAGGGTGCATATCACTACTGACACCTGGACGAGCAAATATGGCCAGGGGCGTTACATCTCCCTCACTGGCCACTGGGTGACTCTGGTGGCTGCGAGGCCAGGCGGGGGATGGGGCTACTCCAAGTCTTGTGGATTTCAAGACTTGGGACAAACTTCTGCCTGCACCTCTTCATCCAATGCTTCTGCCTCATCCAACTCCTCTAGGGCCTCCAGCTGCACCCTCGACTTCTTCCTTAATGTTGTAACAGTTCAACTCCCCCCTTCCCCCCAACTCTGTACTGCACTGCCAGGGCTCTCCGCCATTAGGCAGTGTTTAAATTAAAATGCCTTGGAGATGCAAGTCACACAGCTGAAGAGTTGTAGACAGCTATGCAAGCCGAGTTTGACCAATGGATGTCTTTGCTAAACCTGGAGCCAGGGAAGGCAGTGTGCAAACCTGGTGGTGGCTCTACACTCATGCCTTGCTCACATCCTCAACCTTGTCCAGCAATTCCTACGCCACTATGCCGGCCTGGATGAGCTGCTTCACAAGGCACGGTCGCTGTGTGCTCACTTCCGCCATTCTCACCCCACGGCTCATCTACTAGCATCGCTACAGAGGTCTTTTGGACAACCGGTTAACCGTTTCATATGCAATATGCCAACACAGTGCAATTCCACTCTGCACATGTTGCAGCGACTGTGGCAGCAGCGACAAGCCCTGGCATAGTAAAGATGCGTATAGTGACTCAAAGCAAGCTGAATGTGGTGCAAATGAATGTTCCAGAGTGGGCACAGAACAAGGACCTCTGCACCCTCCTTCACAGTTTCGAAATGGCTACCAAGATGGTTAGCACTGACGATGCAGTCATCAACATCACTGTTCCACTCATCTACATGCTGGAGAAAACTTGGAAAAATCTACAGGATGAGGTGGTGGTACCACAGGAAGAGGAGGAGCAAGAATAGGAGGACGTGGAAAGGGGATGAAGATCTCAAAAGGTCCGGACTCTAGTCACACAGCCAGGTGGCATGTCAAGGTGGAGTAGAGCGACAGAGGAGCTAATGGTACCAGACAAACTGGTGGTGAAGATGCAGGAGCTGAGGAACAAATGGAGGAAGATGAGGATGAAGAGGTGTTGGGCACAGAACAGTCAGGAGATAAGGAAGAAATGATTTCCCTTTCTGTTGTCCCAGGTTGGCGGGAGAGAACGGAGGAAGCAAGTGGAAATGTTCTCTCTCCGCAACACAAGGACTTGAGCCTCATGTACACAGACACATGAGCGCCTTCTTGCTGCACTATCTGCAATATGATGCCCGTATTGTTAGGATTTGAATTAACGACAAATAATGGCTTGCGACACTGTTGGATCCGCGGTTCAACAGTAAGTTTAGACAGATACTTCCTGCCCTGGACAGGGACGCATGCTGGAGTAGCCAAAAAAAAAAAAAAAAGCTGCTTGTATACAATCTTAGGACTGATTTTCCCCAACACAGTACTGAGGGACACCGTACGCATGACAAATCTACACTAACAAACCGGGGGGACGTTGAGTCGTCACCATACATTGCTTCTGCTAATGTTTGTGTCAGCAATTTCTTGGAAACGTTTCACCAATTTTTTCAACCAGCCTATCCACCAGTATAAATGAGTACAATTTTGACACGTAGTGAACGATTGGAGAGGATGGTGCAGGAGTATCTAGAGTTCAATATCCATGCCATTGGCAGGAAGGGAGAAGTTGGACCCTTTTGCATTTTGGGCTTCAAAAAAATGGAAGAATGTCCTGAGCTTGCCAGTCATGCCTTGGAGGTTTTGTCATGTCCGGCAG
Source organism: Phyllobates terribilis (assembly GCF_046119375.1). Classification (NCBI taxonomy): domain Eukaryota; kingdom Metazoa; phylum Chordata; class Amphibia; order Anura; family Dendrobatidae; genus Phyllobates; species Phyllobates terribilis. Next base: position 338,261,633 of record NW_027362762.1, on the reverse strand, counting down.
CAAGCATTTTTTCAGAACATGTCTTCAGCGCTGCTGGCGACATCCTGACGGATAAGCACATCCGACTGTCCCCTGAAAGTATAGACCACCTAACTTTCATCAAGATGAAGTCATAGATCTCCAAGGACTTTTCCACCCCAGTAGTGGACTGCTCTGAGTAGACAATTTACTTTTCAGTATGCTGCATTGATATTGCCATTCTCCAAATTTTATTGTGGGCCACTTGATGCCATTTTGGTGGTACCTGGCCCTAATTTTTTGAAATGTGGAGACTCGTTTTGGGGGTTTCCTTGTCTGTTTCCTGTATTTAGCAGGGCTGAGCACCATGCCTACATCTGAAGCTTGAAATACTGGGCCAGGCCTTTTCCATGCATGCATAATGATGAAAATTTTAACTCTGGAAAATAGATGGCACTTTTCCTTGTGTCTGTCCCAAATTTGAGCTGTGTTTGGCAGCTTTTGTGCCCATTATAATGTGTTTTGTAGACCCTTGATTTTGCCTCCTTTTGTTTTCAATGGGATTCAGAAGCTCGGCGAACTGTTCATCGAATAGTGCAAGTTCGACGAACCGAATTAGAGTGTCACGCGTGGAGCAATTCACGTGGACTGCGGAGCAGACAACATGTGACATCGAGCTTCCAAAGGCTCGCCCATCTCTAGTCCTGCATCTTGGGTGAAGGAAGGTGTCAGAGGTGAGAACAGCACCAACAATCTGCTTCTGTCACCACCCTCAAATGAAGTCAAAAGGAGCGTAGATAAAAGCAATCAGTGACACTAGAAACATCCTGTGATAATAGTTTGTTTGAGGGTGGTGATAGAACCTGTGGACTAGTGCTGATGTCACTGACTTGTATGTCTGGTCCCTGAAGAAGTAATGTTTCACAGTTAGAAGCTATAAAAACAAAAAATGGCACAGTACTGGCCTCTCCCGCAGCTTCTATCAACATGGATCCTGGATGTCCTCAGATACAATAAACTACATAAAGTAACTGCAGCCCTGCCTCCTGTTCCATTAGTGATGGATGTTGCTGAAAAGTGAGTGCATCCACACGCATCTTTCAAGGACTGTAACACTCTTCTCAATCCAAATACTACGGGAAGCAAAAAAAAATATTTATATAAAAATGTAGGGATTAGAGTGATAAGTGTAAGGTCTTGTGTAAATAATGTTAGTGACAAATGCTTGGGATGTTAAAAGATAACCTTTTATAAAGTTTTTTTTATCTTAAAATTACCTGCAAATACTTGTGCGATGGCATTTATTTCTTCTAAGCAAAAGTCAAGCATGAAACAAGATGGGTTCCAAGTTGGATTCCAGTCCTTAATCATTTTCAAAGCTTCTATGATATATTCAGTCCGTTCCTGTTGAACCACAAAAGCAGCTACCACAGTATAGCACACATTTGTGCGTACACAAAGAAAATATAAAGGTAGTGCATATCTTGTTGTCCTGTAAGTGGCATCAAGCAGTGTAATACTATTACCATAGGTTGAAAGGAGTCTTTTTTGCCAGTGTCTTTGATAGCACAAAAGAAATTTTTGCTCATCTTGGTCTTCCCCCTTTACAGAATGAGGACGACAATAAATGCTGGCTCTATTATCTTCTTGTTGCCACTTAGAAACCAAATCCAATACCTTGCTTTGGTCAAACACAGAGGTAGTGGTCCCTTTAGAAGTTCGACCCATTATATTTGTGATGTCCTTCAACGTGGGATAATATCTTCGTCTTGAGGATTGTGGAAGATCAAGCCCTGTGAAGAGCTCTTGAACGACAAAATGCTCCACGAGTTTTTTGATATCTCTTTTTTTACGAATACCACTCTGGTAAAGCTCCAAAATTTTGTCCACAACTCTTGGGTCGATTTTTTCACGGATATTAGCTACCTAAAAAATAATTACAACATTTTTTTTATCAGTCATATAAAAAACAAACTTTATATCGAATCCAGAATTAAAGTAAACACAACAAAATCTCATATTAACTTACATACAGATGGAAGATATGGATCAGATGGTTATCATCTGATTTAAGCTAGCTAGAAAGTGTCAGATAGGTTACTGAGCAGTCAGAGATGGTTGGGTCTGACTACTCACAAATCCACAGCCTGGGGTGTGATATGGTGGACAAACTCCAAGTGAAATTCATTATCTGTATTTGTAGAGGTAAGAATTCCGCGGTGTCATGCTCCATGTTTTTTTGTGTGCTGCTTTAACCTTGAAATGCCATTGTTAGGACTGTGTATCCTGTCTTACTGCAAAGAAACCCTTTTTATTTTTTATTGTTTGGGGATCACTTTATGGTGCTTTAATAAAGCAAACTGGACATTTTAAGTCGCTTCACGTGCCTACCTCAACCGCCACAATAATATAATATATACAGTACTAACAATTGAACCCTTCTACGCCCGGGTGGCGAGCATTTTTATTGGTATATGGTCTCCCATGCTGGTATGTGCTGCCCCCCTCCTGTCTCCACCATCCTATCCCGGTATGCGTGGCACCCCTCATCCCCCAATCCCGGTATGCGTGGCCCCCCTCACACCCCAATCCCGGTATGTGTGGCCCCCTCATCCCTTTCACGCTGTACACAAAAAAAAAAAAAAAAAAAACACACTTATATTCACCTTTCTTCCCTGTGCTCCAGCGCTGCAGCGTCCTGTTCTGCCGCAGGCCGGGGGAGGAGTGCGGCACCGGAGCACAGCGCTGTCCGGCGCCATTTTGCTGAACACTGCAAATGTGTCTTCAGTAAAATGGTGCTGGATAGCGCTATGCGCATGCACCAATCCAACACCTCACTCCTGCCCCCGGTCTCCGGCCAGAAGAGAGGCACCGTGGCAACGCTCCTCCCGGTCAGGTAAGTATGTCAGTATGGCGCCAGAGATCGCAGTATGCGTTGTGTCTACGCATACCGCGATCTCCAGTGCCATACACTCCTCTTACCTGTAAAGGGTCCATGCCTGCTTCTGTCTGGAGCCAGACTGAGCGTCATGCATGCGCAGTCAGGATAGAGATAGAGACACATATATACATGTATATTATACACAGTCACACTGTGGCGGTTGAGGTAGGCACGTGAAGCGACTTAAAATGTCCAGTTTGCTTTATTAAAGCACAATAAAGTGATCCATTAAGTGATATGAATTTTTTAGCAAGAGGTAGACTTATGAGGGCCACTTGTGTTGGCACATTATAAGTATGTCCATTTAATATACTTTATTTGGAAGCCAAATAAATCTAAAAGGATAATTATGTGCAATGTAGAAAGAATGACAGATGTAGAATTACATGAAGAACACGGCAGCCAATCACACAGCTCATCCGCTCTAGCACTGTAGATATTGTTTAACACAGGTACTATAGTAAATGGCGACCAAATTGGTGAAAGGGAACCACCCATTAGATAGTTATGAATAATAATCCATATTATGATATAAAAAGTTTTTAAAGACAATATGGACATTTTTTGATAAAGGTGGGTTGAATCGGTGATCTAACCTCCAATTGTCAACATGTTTTGAAACACAATCCATTACCTCTCCAGCTATAGGGTGGTTTCTATGCTCTGACAGTTTTGGAAACTGAACAACATAACAGTGTAAAACTTTGTTGTCTTTTGTAATCTCTTGATTCATTTTTTTAGATGCCATTCTTTTGTGCCAAGCTGTGTTTCTTGTGATCTAAAAAAACAAAAAAAAAAAGAAAAATACATAGATGTAGTTTCCTTTCTCTTGACTATTTTGTGAAACTAAGCCATTTTATAAAAAAGTTAAAAGGAACATTCACATATTAGAAACTAATAGTTGAGGCATCAAGCAGTGCTCAGCATTAAAAAAAAAAAGATAAATGGACTAAAATGTGGCTCAAAATTGTAACTATAAAAAATAAAGCTTTGAGAAAACAAGACACACTCAGCCACAAATATGTCAAATTATAAATGTGGTGCAAGGAATTAATTAAAACACAATGTAAAATTTGTTTATTGGGAGGAGGTTACACATCAACTTTGTTACATACCTGAAAATCCGGATATCTTATGATATGATATACATATATTTTGGCAGGACAATCCATTTTTTTAGTGGCCTGGATTAGCTTTCTACATTTTATGTAACCATGATCACCAGTCTGCAGGAAGAGCATGGAAATTTTACAAAGATTAAAACCAAAATATTTTCAAAGACAAAATATCCAAATTCTCTCATGTGACATTGGGGGAATACATGACCTTTTGTTATTGTTGGTGGCCACTAGGAGGTAAGGCATTCTTCAGGGAGGAGGAAAGGGGGGGGGGTGAATTCATAATTTTTGGAAAAACCATGATAAATGTTACATAAACTAAAAGCATAAATTTTAAAACCGTACACGGAAGTACCCATATAGGATGTTTATCTAGAGCAGTACATTTTCAGTATGTAATAGATGTAAATAGGCTAATGTGTAGATGCATTATGGGTAACACATGACTTGTAACGCAATTTGACTGCACATCAAACCTGCAGGTCTGTAAATAGCATTAGAAATCATGATGACAGCTTACCTTTAAATAACAAACAGTAATAGTATGCTTATAAATGTCATTACCTTTTTATATATCATCTTCATATTAAGTGGATCCATAATTGATTGTAGTGCAATCTGATGTACTGTGCTGATTGTAGTGTGGTCATCTCAAAGAAACTTTGTAGGAAGAGGGCAGGAAGATGTAGGACAAGCAGATTTGACTGAGTGAATGGTGTTTCCACTGTAATTGAACAGCTTGCCCACCGCACACCAGGTCATAACATGGACGTCAGACATATTGCCATCCGGAACCAGAGACAAAGAAGACTTAACTACGATGCAAGTTCAGATTGTGTGTCTTGTTTATCATTTATAAAGGTTTAATGTTATATATCAAATGTACTGAGTATATGAGGGGTCGGCATGTATTATTCTGGACATGGTGTGTAGTATTTATGAACTTTGAAGTGTACTATGTGGTCAGTATACATTAATAATTCTGTTATCTGTTTATAAAGGTGTAGTTTTAATTTGGAGTCTGATTATCTAAATTGAGTTTATGATCTGGAGCATTTTGCCCTGATTCCATATTTTTGCTGTGGTGTATGTATGTATTAACATTATTCCGGCACAATCTGATGATCATCATGTTTTATTGTTTTTTTCAATTAAAAAAACAACCCGGCTAGCAAGAGTTCAATCATTCTACAAATGTGTGCCATTGATATAGGAGACTAAGCCCACAGATGAAGCGTTGATTAAAACGTCATTTGTTCTAAAGTATGTTGTAGCCATAGTATTGCGGGTGGACAGGTTCGCTCTTGCTCTACAATGTCAAAGCAGGAAGTTGAATGGAAAGTTTGTCTTGTAAGTCGAAAGACTAAGAGGAGCCCAAAACATCTTTATATCAAAATCTGTAGAGACGAATCACATTAAGGAGTTGTCATGTTTCACAGCTAATTTGAGAAAGAAAAAATAAGAATAAAAAAAAAATAATCAAGACAAGATGACACCTGGTACCATTTTTTTTTTTAATTTTGTGATATTAACAATGTGATATTAACAATGTTCATTTTAGAGAGTTGTAGTTAAATACAAAACGCAACCTTGAATTAGTTCAAACAGAGCGTTTGTGCTCCGTTTTTGGTGCAGTTTCTGCATCAAAAAACAGATCATTTTTGGAAAAAAAGCATCAAATGCATCATGCGTCTGTGTTGCTTTTTTGCTCCATTTTATTAATGCTGCACTTTTGCTTTTTCAAAGCAAAAATGCAGTACTAATCCATAAAGGGCAGGGAGGACACAGGCAGACACTTTATTACCTTCCCCAATGTCCGGTGTCCAGCGATGAGTTGTTTCCAGGTTTTGCACAGTAACAGGTCACCTGACAGTCACATGGCCAGGTCCACTGAACGTTTGTCGCGTGGAAAGTGCAGTAAAAAAAAAAAAATAAAATAAAAAAAAAAAAAACATCAAAGGGACTGTGTGAATACCAATCTGTGTTGTTGTTTTTTTTTTTTTTTTTTTTTTTTTTTTTTTATGTATAATGAAGAAAGCGCAGCAGAAAAATGGAGCAGTAATTGACGCTCATTTTGTGGATGCACTTTCTGCGCCACTAATACAGCAGTCAACAACGCTGACGTCTGCACGGCAAATTGAAAATCACATTCACTTTGCTGGCAGACGCAGTGACTGATCCGTTTTTGGTGCAGTTTTCCAAGGAGGAAAAAAAACAAAACAAAACGGATCAAAAAAGATCACTGTGAATGAGACCCAAGAAGAAAAGTGGTGGAATGATAGACATCTTGCTAGTATGTAAATTTGGCAAAAAATGAAACTATCAAAACATCTTGATTTATTTAGTATGGAGTATGAACACCATGTGCAGACATCCCTGCTCTTACAGCCTCAGCTGCCATCACTAAGGTTATTAACAGGAACCTGTCAGGTCGTTTTTACCCCCTAACCTATCACTACCTGTCCCCTGCACCTTCCTAGCACATCCCTAACCATCTTCGTCTGACCTAAAACTGCCCTATATTGGCTGTGAAAAAGGAAGGTGCAGGGACAGGTAGTGATAGGTTAGGGAGTAAAAAACGACCTGACAGGTTCCCTTTAAATGGTCATCTGGGAAGGTTCTGCCACCTGGACCCGGCAGCGACGCGAGAAGACTCCACGGACCCGGCAGCGACGCGAGAAGACTCCACGGACCCGGCAGCGACGCGAGAAGACTCCACGGACCCGGCAGCGACGCGAGAAGACTCCACGGACCCGGCAGCGACGCGAGAAGACTCCACGGACCCGGCAGCGACGCGAGAAGACTCCACGGACCCGGCAGCGACGCGAGAAGACTCCACGGACCCGGCAGCGACGCGAGAAGACTCCACGGACCCGGCAGCGACGCGAGAAGACTCCACGGACCCGGCAGCGACGCGAGAAGACTCCACAGACCCGGCAGTGACGCGAGAAGACTCCACGGACCCGGCAGTGACGCGAGAAGACTCCACGGACCCGGCAGCGACGCGAGAAGACTCCACGGACCCGGCAGCGACGCGAGAAGACTCCACGGACCCGGCAGCGACGCGAGAAGACTCCACGGACCCGGCAGCGACGCAAATATATTTAGGCCACACAGGTTGCTCATACTAGTTTGAGGAACATGAAGCCTGGCTTTGTCATGTGTAAAAAACTGCTCCTGGGAGACTTTGGAAAAATGGCCGCACCACTGCTTACACATGAAAAATAAAGGTAACGCCAAGCTGTTAATTCACCTGAAATGAAGACTAGAGGGGTCTAGCTACCATAGATTATGCCACTGTACCATAATCCACGGAGTAGGACTGGTGTGACTATAAGCGTGGGTAGCTGTGCATGTGATACTCTATACAGAATTAAGCAAAATTAGGCCCATAGGATGTCAGATGGCCTCCTACAGCAGAACATCTCTATACATCATCATTTATCTATCTCTGCACATCTTTTACACAAACCATTCATTTCTTTATCATGTATTTGTTACGTTATGTGTCAGACAGATGTCACACGGATCACATTTGTGTGCGGTGTGTCATCTGTGCTAGTTGCAAAAAAAACTGACTTGTCTCCGTGTGGATCACATGGACACGTGCATGGTTAACAGGGACATGGTCTGTAAAAATATACAGCTATGAAGATCCTCATTGATTTTAATTCGTATGCGTGTGAACGTGTCTCCAGAACTTGTGAAAATGGACACCACACGTACTGGATACATAGACATGTGAAGCAGGACTAAGATGCAGCAGGATGAAGATACGGGAAGGAGTGGTTTCAGTGGAGTTTTGAGTGAGTTGCCTCACAGGCCAGTGCAATGCATGATGGAAATTGTAGTAATAGAAGCAGAAAGTCAGGGGAGGAAGATGTCAATTAACCCCATCAGAGATTTATCAGCAATGAGGATGTATTGTTAGAGCATGATCAAAAGATAATATTGCTAAAATAAAATAATGGAGAGGCACATAATAGCAAGATTTCTGAACAAAAAAAAAAAAGTTATGGTACTGGACAACCTCTAATCTTTGATAACTCCAAAAAAGAAACTGCATCTGGGTAAGGTCTGGTGAGTGTTGTGTCCATTCATCCAGGCCTAGTCATATGCATCTGCACAGTACAGGAGCGCACACAACTGTGGTACAAACACAGCCACCACGTGACAATGCATAGTTCTCAGTGATTTTGGACAGACTGTCAGGGTTCTTCTCGTTCATAGGAAGTTGACTGGCAAATATATGTGTGTAGTGTTTTAAACATTTTTAGTCATTAAAAAAGACATACATCTATAAAATTGTAACACTATATTTACATTTTTATTACATAATCTATTTTAGTACATAAATATAAAATCTAATGAAGACATCTATATCGAAAGTCAAAAAAATTTGTATATATTATACTAAAATATATATAATAAAATGAGAACACACACCTTGGTGCTGCATATTTGCACAGACCATGGATCTAACACTATATTCATGAGCTGTGAATGCTTATGCTAGCGTAATTATGGCCTAACCTCATTTTTGGGTACACCATTTTTTTTTGTATCAGGGTAACTTCTGTGAAGGAAATTAGGTAATGAACTTTGTTCCCTATTCTGAGAACTGAACCTTGGTAATCTGTCTATTAGACTTATTTTGGGAACAATATTGGGCTGTAAATAACGATAAATCCAGCATTGTAGATCCATTAAAATCTAAAAAACTTTAAGCCATGAGCTGAATTACAACAATTCAGTCACAATCCATCAAGCAAAAAAGGATTTAAAAAATCTGATGTTTTGTTGCGGAAAGACATATCTATTTGCATCTGGAACATGCCTCACAGCATGATGCGTGCACTCATGGAAGTGGGGAGCTGACTTCTGTATGTTTTCAGAATTTTGTTGTGGTAGGATATTTAGTTATTGCGCTTGGTTAAGATACAGCTTTTACATACTAAGTTTAGTTCTGAGGCAATAACTATAAAGGAAGTTTGGATTGATACAGTATTTATGTAACAAGGCAGGTACTTGTACTGGAGTTATAGGACAAGATTTGTAATGTCTTATTTCCATGACCGTGTTATGAAACCCGCACACCTATGATGCACAATGTGCAATAATATCTATATAACAGATAGATTTAGGATATTGCTAACTAGGTGCACTCTGAAATTTTAACCAGTATATCATCAGGATTAGTAAAGAGCCAATATAATAAGTTGAACTACTTTATAATACAAATTTAATTGTACCTGTTTTTGATGTGTCGCCTGGACATATCGCTTTTTTTGTGGAAGAGCCAAATCCTTTCCAAGATGGCAGCATAACACTTTTCTTCCAGCAATGCCAAAAGGTACTCCGGTATATTCAAGTAGAGACACATTTTTAACTCGTGGACCGTGCCAATGTATTGAGATTTTAGAAGAAGGTCTAAAAGCTAAAACAATACAAGTTTTAAAACATTTATATGGATAAGTTTGTGAACTTACTGGAAAATCAGTCATTGGGAGACAAGTAACCACGCTCTGCCATCTACAAGGCTGACACTGAGAAATATACTTAAAGAAAAAAAAGAAAAAAACAGCTACTTCTCAAAAGGATACACGTGCCTACTGGCACCAAGTTAATCTGAAAAAGTGAGAAATTTGAAATGGGAACAATTAGGGATGAGTGAACTGGACTTTTATAGTTTGGTGTTAGAAAAGTTTGGGGAAGTCTGTGTTTGGTACTGTGTTCAGAGTTCCGGTGCTTTAAGTATGCAAATCACAGGAGTGGGCATCGCTTGCTGCGGGTACACTCAGTGCGAGCCAATTGCAGTGTTTGATCTGCTGCTTTGAGGGTAAAATAAGAGTGATCGGATGTAGTGTGTACCAAAAAAAAATAAAAAAATTACAAAGCCTTGCCCTCCCTCCCCCCGTGTTTCGCTTATGGCAGGCTTTGTGTGGGCAAAGAGCCGAACGACCCAATCAGTGACTTTCAATGAGGTTCAGGTCAAATTTGGTTGCAGAACAGAACTTTGTAAGGCTGATTTCACATCAGCGTTTTGAGCCTTTTGCAGCAGATCTGGCAGCCTTGCCGCATTACAGGTCACTTGCGGCAAGCCCCATTCATTCCCTATGGGACTTGTGGTCGGGTGCGGCAATTGCAGTTTTGCCAGATACGGCAAATCCGGCACTTGCGGCAAGTTAAAAACAAAAACGCTAGCAGCGTTTTTAATTGCTGCAAGTGCCGGACCCGGCAAAACCGCAAGTCCTATAGGGAATGAATGGGGCTTGCCACAAGTGACCCATTATGCGACAAAGCTGCCAGATCTGCCGTAAAAGGCTCAAAACGCTGATGCGAAAGGTGCGTAAGAAGTCAAGCTGAGCCACCAGAACCTGAACCTCCACAAGTCTGATCAGTAGTAACAATAAAAGAAACAATGGGAACTAGTCACAAAACACATGAAACACCCAAGGAGATATTCTGTTAACACCTCTACGACCTGTGACGTACTGGGTACATACTAGGTTGCCTCCCTCCCTTTTATGCTGGCTCACATCATTCCCTGCACATACTGGCTGATCTGATCAGCTGATATGTGTAGCTAACAGTTGTGGGTGCATAGGAGATAAACCCACACCTCTTAACCCCTTAGATCAAGACGTCAAACAAGGACAGCGCAATCGAAGGCTACATTCACATGCTGCATTTGCGCTGCGTTTTTTTGAGGATCCGCAAAACAGATGTGCTTTTCTAAAAAAAAAAAAACAAAAAAAAAAACACATCACCATTCACACCAGTGCGCTATTCAGGATGTGCTTTTTTTGAGCCCATACTACAATGTGGGCAATGGAAAACACATCCTCAAAAGCGCAAAAATAATTGTTCATTCTTTCTGAGGATCCGCTTTGCAGTGAAAACGCATCCTCAAAAATACGGAGTGTCGGAACGCAAACTTGGAAAATGTCTTGGCTGGGAAAAAAAAATTAAACAGGAGCTGGGATCGGCGGGCGCTGGGCGGGCCCCTGTACATCCGGGTCCCGTCACGCCCCTGCTTTTACTGTTATGTAAGTGGTGGAAAAAAAATGAAGTTTTTAAAGAAAAATAATTACACTTTTGCGCCAATTTCGGTGACCCGTAGCGTTCTCATTTTTCAGGATGAGGGTGATTGCTTATTTTTTGCGGCTTGAGCTGACGCTTCTAACGATACCATTTTTGAGTACATCCGATGTTTTGATCGCCCATTATTGCATTGTATTGCAATGTTGAAGTGACCAAAAAAAAACCCTGGAAGTTTAGGCGTTTTTTTTTCCGCTCCGCAGTTTACAGATCTGATGAATTGATTTTATACTTTGATAGATCGGGCATTTCTGACCAAAATGTGTATTTAATATTTATTTTCAATGGGGCAAAAGGGGGGCATTTGAAATTATTATTTTTTTTCATATCTGTAAAAAAATTTGATTTTTTCTTTGTTACACTGGCCCCTAGGGGACCTCAGCGTTGCAGACTACGATCGCTTCTCTTATGTTCAGATTAGCTACTGCACGTCTGTACACAAGAGAAATGATCCTTTTCTGGCGGCAACGTCACTCAGACTTTGCTGGCAGGAAGCTATTGCAGACAGCATCCGGGGAGATCACAGGACCCCAGTTGGTCGAGGTAACAGCCTATGGGGAACGGTGCGATCCCCGACAGTGATTGCCAACACGATCCAAAGGATTAACAGCACAAATCCGATCGCTGATCAGATCGGTGCTGTTAGCTACACATGTTAGCTGATCAGATCAGCTGAGATGTGGGTGATGATGCCATCTGAGAGCGTGAGGGGGCGGGACATGGCCAAGGACGTATATATACATCCTTGGTTGTGATTGTGTTAAAAACTTTGGTATTTTTACCACCACTTACATAAAGTAAACGTTTGGTATCTACGAACACGTACCGACCTGAGGCATCATACAGTCACATCAGTTTTACCATATAGTGAAGATTGTAGACAGATTTTTATAATAAAAAAAAAAGTTGTGAAATTGACTTTTTTGGGCAATTTAACCGTACTTGGAAATTTAACGTTTTTCTGTACACTATATGGTTAAATAAATGATGTCATTCAAAACTACAACTCGTCCTGCAAGCCCTCATTTGGCTATATTGATGGAAAAATAAAAATAAATAAGTTATGGTTTTTGAAAGAAAGGGAAAAAAAAAAATAAAAAGAAAATAGCAAAGGTGTTTCCACCCACACAACCTAAAAATTAAGTAACTTTACTATGTTTACATAAAATAAAAATATGCAATGTGCATAAATGAACGTCAAACATCATACTAACACAATTCATTTAATAAATTATGTAATTTTAGTTTAAAACACATACCTTCATCTCCAAAGTTTTTTTGTTTTTCTAAAACAATGAAATTTGATGTTGTGCTCTCTTCAAAATCAGTAATAGCTTGTGCTACAGCATCTAAGGATTCAAAGGTCTGTATCACTTGGATTTCTGAAGACTCTCGAAACACCTAGTAAAGTACGGCTAATTAGTCATGGCCAATAGTACAATGTGAACATCAGGCTTTTAATTATGATTGAATATAGATATGTTCTTTCTATATTAAACAAATTTATCCAATTCATTATATATTCTAGGAGTCAGTCGGTCCAGTTTTATACAGACTCCAACTCCACAGCTCTGCACACTGCCAGTGCTTTGTTTTGTTGAGGGGCTTTTAACCTCTTTGTGCTTCCTGTCCCCATTAGGGTGTGGAGACAACCTCCATATGCTGTCATGGAAGGTTCCTAGAAACTGAATTAACGGTAAGAATAATTCTATTTTTGAGGGTTTTAAGCTGCACCAGATTATAAAATGAACCCCAAATTTAAATAAAATATATATTTTTGGGGACTGTCTTATAATCTCAATGTCCATTTTATAGTCAATGTAGCTTACCAAGGAGAGAGGGGGGCGCAATGGAGCGACGTCACAGGAGGCAGGGTCCCTGCTGAAGGAAGTTAGCGGGGGCACAACGCTGCAGGCTCAAGCATGGGGCATGTCGCCGGCATGAGGCGTGCGACATTAATCGCCCACCAGTGGAAGTGACGGGCTTAATGAAAATGGCAGCAGAGAGCAGATAACTCAATCTGTGAGAGCACTGCCTCTGCAGACATTTTCCTTAACACCATTCCTTTGACTGCCTGAAAATCAATGGCACCAACCTCGTGCGCCCGACACCCCCCCCTCCTACCTGCAGCACTGCCCAACGTTGCACTCGCTCACTTCCTTCAGCAGAAACCATGCCTCCTGTGACCCAGATACACCACCCGCTAAGCTATATCTGGATTATAAAATGCACCCCCATTTTTCAAACAAAAAAGTGTCTTATAATCAAAAAAATATGGTATATTTTCTGTGAAGCTTTGAAACACTGCAAAGAAAAAGTAAACCTGGATACAATCGTCAAGCTAGAATGCAATTCATGCTGACTGTTTTGAGCAGCATGAGTCATATGACAGATTACCTTTAACATAAGGAACAAAATAATTTTTTAAAAATATAAAATGATACCTTGATTTTGTCTGTCTCCTTAGAAATATTTTCTACGTCAGTTCCTTCGGTACCCACTCCATCAGGTGAAATAGAGACCTTGACCTGATTATCAGTCATTACTGCTTCCTAGAAGAAAAGTGATGTGTAAAAAACAAAAAAAAAAAAAAAAAAAGGGATGGTGCAAAACACCCCCAAAGCAAAAAAAAAAAAAATACCTTCTTGTTGTCTACATCCACTTCTTTACAATCAACAGCTTGTCCCAACTGCAAACCAGAGCTGTTTTCAGCCATTTCAATTGTACCTATAGTGAATTTAAAGAAAAATAAAAAAATAGGTAGATCTGGCAAAGAATAATATCTACATTAAATCTTTAGGTCATCTATACTTGTTTAGGTTGACTTCATGTCCTTGCAGCTGTGTATCTGCAATAGCTTGTCACAGCAAAAGTACAGAGAGCGTCCCCTGCCTCCCAAACACACTGGTGTCACTGGTCATTCAATGGATGGAGCCAAGCATTGATTCTCAGAGGAAGGTTTACGGAGGGCAGCCAGATAAGAAAACCTGGGCTGGAATAAGGACAATGCAGTAATAGTGCCGCAACAACAATATTTTTGTGTTGTTGAACCACCATGTTACTACAACACATAAATAGAATTGTTTACATCCATAGGTAGGCTAGCCCAGGGCTGTCTGTGACTGCGCTCCAGGCTGTCAAACCTGGAAAAGCAGTTGTGCAAAACAACAAGATCAATAATACCCAACATCACAGCCAAACCAAAGAGAAGCAGCTCCAGCCACCAAAGTAGGGGGAGGGGGGGGGGGAGTTAATTGTTTGACTTAATATAGTAGGGGAAGTGTACAGGTGATAAGTTTGTGAGGCCCCTGAATGATAATAAAATGGCCCACGGCAGGAAAGAGGTTGCCCACCCCTGGCCTAGACCTTTAGGAGGTAGGGAAATAGGATTTCTATTCGCCTACTTTGAAAATGCCTTTCCAGATGGTCCCATTCCCTGGATAAAATAGTTTCAAACTCATTGTGGTAAGAAAACAACCGAGGGGTATGATTTGCCTTTTGAAAGATACCAAAGGCTCTGTGGGAAGCACTTCATCTTCCTTGACCTTAAGTGTCTGGTTGACTACTAAGATCAGACTGTTCACCATATCCTGAAGCTTGGATGGCCCGGTCAGAGTCTAGATCAGAGTCCAACTTAGTCAGAAGCCTGAACAGCCTGCAGCTTGAACGATGAAGAGCAATAGACAGATGTCAACCTGGAAAATGTGGAAGTCCAGGGAGAACCAGAAGAGTAACTGGAGGGTGTCTGCTCTTTGGATCTTCTATGCGATCTGCACTGACGGAGTGCATCAGGAAGGAAAACCGAAATACCTCGTGGAGCATTCAGAACACAAGAGGTGGCTGAAAAATTAAAGTATATTTTGGATTGAAAGACACACTTTCCCCCAAAATTGGGGTGGGAGCACTCGCGGTATAAACTTTAGCTGAGAGAAAAAAGTAAACTGATTGGCAGGCAGAGAAGGAAAAAATCCGCAAGAAGAGGGAGCGTGGCAAGACTGCAAAGCAGTGTGACCATGGGGGAGTAAGCCTCCGTGAAGTGGAGAACCCTACTGGAAACGCTACAGCTCCACTCATTCATTGCTTACAAAGGGCTGCGGAAGTAAAGCCCCCGTCTCACATAGCGAGATCGCTGCTGTGTCACGGTTTTGGTGACGCAACAGCGACCTCACAAGCGATGTCGCTATGTGTGACACTTTGCAGTGATCAGGCCCCTGCTGTGAGGTCGCTGATCGCTGCAAGGTGTCCTGGACCATTTTTTGGTCGTTGGCCTCCCGCTGGCCAGCACACATCGCTGTGTGTGACCAGCGGGACCAACGATCAGGCTGGTATCCATGGTAAACATCGGGTTACTAGGGGCACGCGCGCACTTAGTAACTAAGTAACTTAGTAACTAAGTGCGCGTGCCCCTAGTAACCCGATGTTTATCATGGATACGACTCTGCTAAGGTGAACGGTAACCTCCCGCGCACCGTAGCAGAGTGGTATCCATGGTAAACATCGGGTTACTAGGGGCACGCGCGCACTTAGTAACCCGCTGTTTACCATGGTTACGAGCCTGCTCCTGCTTCAGCAGCAGGCTGGTAACCGGAGCAGGGCATCGTGGAAAGATTCCCCTGATCGCTGGTGAGCCTACCTGTTTGACAGCTCACCAGCGATGTATTAGCGATGCAGCAACGATCCCTGACAGGTCGTATCGTTGTCGGGATCGCTGCTGCATTGCTTAGTGTGACGGGGCCTTAAGTGGAACAGATTCACTGGCCTGCTGAAAGGAGCCCTGGGATAGGAGATACACAAATCCCCAACTACACTTGTGTGAGATATGTTTAACCCAGGTGTACTTACTGTTCACTGTTGTATGATCTTCCAGCTGGATCCATGGATCCTAGGCTGAAGCCCTGTAGAATGTATGATAGTAACAGAAGCAAATTCCTTTTTATACCACAGTTTTCATAATTTTATTCTGAATTATGTAGGGAGAGGGATTGAGGAAATCCACGTGTCAGACAATCTACAAAGTTACACACAAATTAGGACTCCGGTCCTGTGACATGAAACAATGGCTAACTTATCTTGATTTACCAAAGGAACAATATTTGTAGACTGGCCTAATCAAGAACAGTTCACACTACACAAACGGCCAGATGCTGAGTCATCACACAATCCTCCCCCCTACACACAGACATTTATATGTACCACCACCTTCCTTGTGAAAGCCCCCCTAAGTGCAGCCCTATGCATGTATCATCAGCACAATCTAACTGTAAGATAAATACCATACATCACCCCCTTTTTTAGACTAACCTTTTGCAACATGACCTCTTTCCCAGTGCAATCCCCAACATGCAGCGCCATCATGACTATGCAAAACACACTGCAAGCAGTCCTGTGCAGGCAACATCAGCAAATTCCCTGTGCAACCGCCAACAACATGCAGCAACATACCTGCATAACCCCCTTCACTGTGCAAGCACACCCAAGAAGCAGCCCTGTGTATGCACCATCACCCCTTTTCCTGTGGAAGACAATGAACATGACCCATGCCCCCTCACACCAGCCACGCAGCCCCCTGGACGCCCCTCTACATGACCCATGCCCCCTCACGCCAGCCACGCAGGCCCCTGGACGCCCCTCTACATGCCCCATGCCCCCTCACGCCAGCCACGCAGCCCCCTGGACGCCCCTCTACATGACCCATGCCCCCTCACGCCAGCCACGCAGCCCTCTGGACGCCCCTCTACATGACCCATGCCCCCTCACGCCAGCCACGCAGCCCCCTGGACGCCCCTCTACATGACCCATGCCTCCTCACGCCAGCCACGCAGCCTCCTGGACGCCCCTCTACATGCCCCATGCCCCCTCACGCCAGCCACGCAGCCCCCTGGACGCCCCTCTACATGCCCCATGCCCCCTCACGCCAGTCACGCAGCCCCCTGGACGCCCCTCTACATGCCCCATGCCCCGCCACGCAGCCCCCTGGACATGCCCCATGCCCCCTCACGCCAGCCACGCAGCCCCCTGGACGCCCCTGTACATGCCCCATGCCCCCTCACGCCAGCCACGCAGCCCCCTGGACGCCCCTGTACATGCCCCATGCCCCCTCACGCCAGCCACGCAGCCCCCTGGACGCCCCTGTACATGCCCCATGCCCCCTCACGCCAGCCACGCAGCCCCCTGGACGCCCCTCTACATGCCCCATGCCCCCTCACGCCAGCCACGCAGCCCCCTGGACGCCCCTCTACATGCCCCATGCCCCCTCACGCCAGCCACGCAGCCCCCTGGACGCCCCTCTACATGCCCCATGCCCCCTCACGCCAGCCACGCAGCCCCCTGGACGCCCCTCTACATGCCCCATGCCCCCTCACGCCAGCCACGCAGCCCCCTGGACGCCCCTCTACATGCCCCATGCCCCCTCACGCCAGCCACGCAGCCCCCTGGACACCCCCCTACATGCCCCATGCCCCCTCACGCCAGCCACGCAGCCCCCTGGACGCCCCTCTACATGACCCATGCGCCCTCACACCAACCACGCAGCCCCCTGGACGCCCCTCTACATGACCCATGCGCCCTCACACCAACCACGCAGCCCCCTGGACGCCCCTCTACATGACCCATGCCCCCTCACACCAGCCACGCAGCCCCCTGGACGCCCCTCTACATGACCCATGCCCCCTCACACCAGCCACGCAGCCCCCTGGACTCCCCTCTACATGACCCATGCCCCCTCACACCAGCCACGCAGCCCCCTGGACTCCCCTCTACATGACCCATGCCCCCTCACACCAGCCACGCAGCCCCCTGGACGCCCCTCTACATGACCCATGCCCCCTCACACCAGCCACGCAGCCCCCTGGACGCCACTCTACATGACCCATGCCCCCTCACACCAGCCACGCAGCCCCCTGGATGCCCCATGCCCCCTCACACCAGCCACGCAGCCCCCTGGACGCCCCTCTACATGACCCATGCCCCCTCACACCAGCCACGCAGCCCCCTGGACGCCCCTCTACATACCCCATGCCTCCTCACACCAGCCACGCAGCCCTCTGGACGCCCCTCTACATGACCCATGCCCCCTCACACCAGCCACGCAGCCCCCTGGACGCCCCTCTACATACCCCATGCCTCCTCACACCAGCCACGCAGCCCTCTGGAAGCCCCTCTACATGACCCATGCCCCCTCACACCAGCCACACAGCCCCCTGGACGCCCCTCTACATACCCCATGCCCCCTCACACCAGCCACACAGCCCCCTGGACGCCCCTCTACATACCCCATGCCCCCTCACACCAGCCACGCAGCCCCCTGGAGGCCTCTACAACATTTATTCACATGGTCAGTTCTCCCCACCTCAGTCCACTCCGGATCCGCATCAGTCCTCACAGCAAAACACGAGTTCCTGAGCAGAGTCCTCGCCAGAGCACAGGTTGTTACACAACTCAGTACAGGAACCTCAGCAGAGTCCTGGAGTCCTCTCCACAGCACAACTCAGGAGCAACTACAGAAACAACTACAGGAGCTCCTCATCACCAGTCCTCCCGTCCCCGCACAACATGCGCACTGCTGCGGCTGCACTGCTAATTTCCACTGGGCTGAGAAGGCTCCGCCCCTTCCGGTGACGTCATGATTTCATGATATCACTCCTCCCCCTCAAGAAATCAACTCCAAACTAGACGCTACCGCCATATATGTGGTGGCGGCTCTGCAGGTGGAGGTATGTGGAGACCCCCATTACTGGGCGCAGGGGGCATTAACCCCTTCAGCACCGAGACTCTTTTGGGGTCTTGTGTTGCCCCTTTATAAGAATCATAAGGTTTTTGTTCTGTTTCATGTAATAGATACATGCGACCCAACTATGGAGACAGGAAGGGAGGAAACGTATTGTTCTCATAGTACAGGACCCCTTTACTGGCCCCACACAGTGTAATGCCCCCATTATGCCCCTTATGCAGGCTGTATGATGCCCCCACACAGTGTAATGCCCCCATTATGCCCCTTATGCAGTATGTATGATGCCCCATACAGTGTAATGCCCCCATGATGCACCTTATGCAGTATGTATGATGCCCCCACACAGTATAATGCCCCCATTATGCCCCTTATGTGGGATGTATGATGCCCCAACACAGTGCAATGCCCCCATTATGCCCCTTATGCAGTATGTATGATGCCCCACACAGTGTAATGCCCCCATTATGCCCTTTATGTGGGATGTATGATGCCCCCACACAGTGTAATGCCCCCATTATGCCCTTTATGTGGGATGTATGATGCCCCCACACAGTGTAATGCCCCCATTATGCCCTTTATGTGGGATGTATGATGCCCCCACACAGTGTAATGCCCCCATTATGCCCCTTATGCTTAATGTATGATGCCCCCACACAGTGTAATGCCCCCATTATGCCCCTTATGCAGTATGTATGTTGCGCCACACAGTGTAATGCCCCCATTATGCCCCTTATGCGGGATGTATGATGCCCCAACACAGTGTAATGCCCACATTATGCCCCTTATGCAGGATGTATGATGCCCCCACATAGTGTAATGCCCCTTATGCAGTATGTAAGATGCCCCCACACAGTGTAATGCCCCCATTATGGCTCTTATGCAGTATGTGTTATGCCCCCCACACAGTGTAATGCCCCCATTATGCCCCTTATGCAGGATGTATGATGTTCCCACACAGTGTAATGCCCCCATTATGTCCCTTATGCAGGATGTATGATGTTCCCACACAGTGTAATGCCCCCATTATGTCCATTATGCAGGATGTATGATGCCCCCACACAGTGTAATGCCCCGATTATGCCCCTTATGCAGTATGTATGATGCCGCACACAGTGTAATGCCCCCATTATGCCCCTTATGCAGTATGTATGATGCCCCACACAGTGTAATGCCCCCAGTATGCCCCTTATGCGGGATGTATGATGCCTCAACACAGTGTAATGCCCCCATTATGCCCCTTATGCAGGATGTATGATGCCCCCACCCAGTGTAATGCCCCCATTATGCCCCTTATGCAGTATGTATGATGCCCCACACAGTGTAATGCCCCCATTATGCCCCTTATGCGGGATGTATGATGCCCCCACAGTGTAATGCCCCCATTATGCCCCTT
Source organism: Phyllobates terribilis (assembly GCF_046119375.1). Taxonomy (NCBI): domain Eukaryota; kingdom Metazoa; phylum Chordata; class Amphibia; order Anura; family Dendrobatidae; genus Phyllobates; species Phyllobates terribilis. The sequence goes on along the minus strand of NW_027362762.1, from coordinate 338,241,393 downwards.
ATGCAGTATGTATGATGCCCCCACACAGTGTAATGCCCCCATTATGCCCCTTATGCAGGATGTTTGGTGCCCCCACACAGTGTAATGCCCCCATTATGCCCCTTATGCAGTATGTATGATGCCCCCACACAGTGTAATGCCCCCATTATGCTCCTTATGCAGGATGTTTGGTGCCCCCACACAGTGTAATGCCCCTTATGCAGTATGTATGATGCCCCCACACAGTGTAATGCCCCCATTATGCCCCTTATGCAGAATGTATGATGCCCCCCACACAGTTTAATGTTCCGGGACGTACTAAAAAGAATGAAGATCAGGAATAAATAAAAAGAATGAACATAAAAACTTGCAGGTCTAAACATATGGAGAGATATAATGGATTTCTTGTGTATCTTCCACATGGGATGGACATGAAATATATCAGGATTACAAGGGAATGAACACATTCCAAACAGGTGTATATTATATTCCTACACTACCACCATCCCCCCACACACAGTATAATATTTCCACAGTACCGCCTGAGGTCCTGCTGTTGGAATAATCCCTCTGCCTGCTCCCCTACATGTAGACCCTCGAGCATGTATACACTCATGTAGGGGAGCAGGCCTTACTAGATATCGAGGCTTTGTACAGTAATATACCGCATGAGGATGATATCAGAGGAGTAAGTCGTTTCTTGAAATCAAGATCAATAGAGTGTAGCAGACATAATGACTTCATGGAGGATCTTCTAAAACTGACTCTTACTCACAACATATTTCTTTTTGACAGGAAGTACTACCACCAGTTCAGGGGTACTGCGATGGGGAGCCCCTGTGCCCCCTCGTATGCTAACCTATTCCTGGGCTCATAGGAGGAAACCACAATATTCAGGGATGATCATAAGTGGTGGCATCCATATATTGGGGTATGATATAGATATATTGACAACATTTTTATCATCTGGTCAGAGACGAGTGAACAATTTCTTGAATTTGTCAGGGAACTCAATATTCATACAGTGGGACTTAGATTTATATCAGAGTTTAATTATTACGAGTTGCCTTTCCTGGATGTACCAATCAAGAAAGAACAGGATGGGACCCTAGGGACACTCATCTACCATTAACCTATGAGCACTAATAAACTATTAAATTACTAAAAAAAAAAACGAGCAATATCCATGGGGCCAATATTTACAGTTGAGTAGAAACTGCTCTAATGTCACAGATATTAATATACCGGCAATAGACATGAACACCAGATTCAAGGAATAAGGTACCCACTGTTCATTTTGGATTCTGCACGATTGTTTGCAGAAAAACAGGAGAGACAGACACTCCTCCATGCCTAACCAAGACACCAAGAAAAATATGGGATAACACAAGTAATAGAAACTTGTCACAATCACAGTGACCGTATCTTTAATATCCTCAGAAAACACTAGTATGTACTTGTGGTCGACCCGGACCTGAGGGTGCTGTGGGATCTAATCCCACACCGTAGGAATTAGCACGAGCACTCGGTCTCCCGGATTGAATTGGATCACTCTGGCTGACCAGTTGTAGACTCTGGCATGAGCTTCTTGTGCCTGGAGGAGATGTTCTTTCATAATGGGCATCACCTTCGCAATCCTCTCCTGCATCAGAGCGACGGGCGCGATGACACTCCTGTGGGACTAGACCTCTGCTTCCTAGGTTTCCTTTGCAACATCCAGGAGACCCCGCGGATGTCAGCCATACAGGAGTTTGAATGGCGAGAACCCTGTAGAGACCTGTGGAACCTCTCGGATGGAGAACAAGAGATACGGTAGGAGACAATCCCAGTTTCTGCGGCCCTTTCTATGGCCTTTCTCAGCATACTCTTCAGACCTTTCGACAAGGCCATCTGTCTTAGGATGGTATACTGAAGTCCTCACCTGGGAGAATTGCAGGACTTTGCATAACTCCCTCATCACCTTACTCATAAAGGGAGTTCCCTGGTCGGTGAGTGTCTCCCTTTGGTGAGCCTGTTTGGGGAAAAAACGTGGACTAACTCGCAGGCTATACTCTTTGCGATGGAGTCTCTCAATGGAATCGCTTCAGGAAAGCGTGTGGCATAGTCCAGGATAACCAATATACACTGCTCAAAAAATAAAGGGAACACTCAAATAACATCCTAGATCTGAATGAATGAAATATTCTCATTGAATACTTTGTTCTGTACAAAGTTGAATGTGCTGACAACAAAATCACACAAAAATCATCAATGGATGGATTTGGAGTCACCCCCAAAATTAAAGTGGAAAAACACACTACAGGCTGCTCCAACTTTGATGTAATGTCCTTAAAACAGGTCAAAATGAGGCTCAGTATTGTGTGTGGCCTCCACATGCCTGTTTGACCTCCCTACAGTTCCTGGGCATGTTCCTGATGAGGCGGCGGATGGTCTCCTGTGGGATCTCCTCCCAGACCTGGACTAAAGCATCCGCCAACTCCTGGACAGTCTGTGGTGCAATGTGACGGTGGATGGAGCGAGACATGATGTCCCAGATGTGCTCAATCGGATTCAGGTCTGGGGAACGAGCAGGCCAGTCCATAGCTTCAATGCCCTCATCTTGCAGGAACTGCTGACACACTCCAGCCATATGAGGTCTGACATTGTCCTGCATTAGGAGGAACCCGGGGCCAACCGCACCAGCATATGGTCTCACAAGGGGTCTGAGGATCTCATCTCGGTACCTAATGGCAGTCTGGCGAGCTCATGGAGGGCTGTTCTTCCCTCCAAAGAAATGCCACCCCACACCATTACTGACCCACTGCCAAACCGGTCATGCTGAAGGATGTTGCAGGCTGCAGATCGCTCTCCATGGCGTCTCCAAACTCTGTCACATCTGTCACGTGCTCAGTGTGAACCTGCTTTCATCTGAGAAGAGCACAGGGCAACAGTGGCGACTTTACCAATCCTGGTGTTCTTTGGCAAATGCCAAACGTCCTGCACGGTGTTGGGCTGTGAGCACAACCCCCATCTGTGGATGTCGGGCCCTCATACCACCCTCATGGAGTCGGTTTCTAACCGTTTGTGCAGACACATGCACATTTGTGGCTTGCTGTAGGTCATTTTGCAGGGCTCTGGCAGTGCTCCTCCTGTTCATCCTTGCACAAAGGAGGAGATAGCGGTCCTGCTGCTGGGTTGTTGCTCTCCTACAGCCCCCTCCACCTCTCCTGGTGTACTGGCCTGTCTCCTGGTAGTGCCTCCAGCCTCTGGACACTACGCTGACAGACACAGCAAACCTTCTTGCCAGAGCTCGCATTGATGTGCCATCCTGAAGGAGATCCCACAGGAGACCATCCGCAACTTCATCAGGAGCATGCCCAGGCATTGTAGGGAGGTCATACAGGCACGTGGAGGCCACACACAATACTGAGCCTCATTTTGACTTGTTTTAAGGACATTACATCAAAGTTGGAGCAGCCTGTAGTGTGTTTTTCCAATTTTGGGAGTGGCTCCAAATCCAGGCCCCCATTGGTTAATAAATTTGATTTCATTGATGATTTTTGTGTGATTTTGTTGTCAGCACATTCAACTTTGTACAGAACAAAGTATTCAATGAGAATATTTCATTTATTCAGATCTAGGATGTGTTATTTGAGTGTTCCGTTTATTTTTTTGAGCAGTGTATATTGATGTTGCCCACGAGCAGATTCAATCAGGGGACCAACCAATTTCCATAGCAATTCTCTTGAATGCTCTACAATAATGGGCAAAGGCACAAGGGGACTTCGAAAGTGAGAGGTGGGGGCGGTTAACTGGCGTGTAGGGCAAGACTTGCAATACTTACATCCGGGCCAATAGAACCTCTGCACAATCTGTTCCTGCGTTTTTTCCACTCCCAGATATCCCCCCAAGACATGTCAATGGGTCATGTCCAACACCTTCTGTCTATAGGGGCCCGGCACTATTAACTGCTCCACTCGCTCCTCCCTCACTTTCTTGACCCGGTACAACGACTCCCCACTCATCATAAAATGGGGAAACCTTGTGTCAGCCCCCGGCTCCTGTGTAACCCCATTTATAACAGTGACATTATTAAAGGCTTCCTTCAGAGTTAGGTCCCTATGTTGGGCAAACCCAAAATTCTCGCTGGTAACCCCTAACTCCGGAATGGCAGACACAAAAGGGAAACCTGTCTGACTCTGGGTGTGGTGATACCTCCTCAGGGTTAACTGGTTTATCTGAGCCAGCGAACCTGGAACTCTTCCCCCACACATCCCAAAACAAACAAAAGTCCCAGCCTATAGTAATAGGGTGCAAGAAGTCCTGAACGACGCCGACCTCGTAGGACTCGGTACTGTGAGCCATTTCAATGTCTACTCTGGCCATGGGGTAGTCCTTAGCATCACCATGAATGCACCGAACGCCAACTTTTTTTCCCTGGGATCATTTGAAGAGGAAGGGTGGCCATCATAAGGGTCACCAGACTCCCGGATTCTAGCAGTGATGTTACATCCTGTCCATTCACCTTCACAGTACATGCTTGTGGCCCCTCGCTGGGTTGACACTTCACACTGTAGGTCGGATAACCGATAAGCATAATATGAACAATGGCGTCCTATGCTGCAGTCCATCGGCTCAGCGGACAATGGGCGGCTATATGGCCTGAGCCGTGGCACCTCCAGTAAACAACATCACCTGTAGGGACCCTAGGCACCACCTCCCCCGCCCCTTTGGACCTTGGATGGCCCACCCCCTTTTCAGTCTCTGCCCCCTGTTGGGAACCCCAGTATGGAGTGGGCTGCCTTCCCAAGGAACCTTCAACCCCCTGGTATCTCTCGACCAGTCCAACCAGGTCATCCGCATTCCAAGGATCACCCTGGGCAACCCAAGTCTGTATGGGCCTTGGCAGGGAGTGCACAAACCAGTCCATCACCACCCGCTCTACCATCTGCGCAGGTGTAGGGGAATCCGGTACCAGCAACTTCTGGACCAGGTGCAACAGGTCAAACATTTGGAAACTAGGTGGTTTGTCCCGATGATTACCCCAGCGGTGAACCCACTGCTCCCTGATAGTCATTGTCACCCCCAAGTGGGCGAGAATCTCAGTTTTTAGCTTGCCATACCCTTTGGCGTCCTGCAAAGCTAAATCATAGTACACCTTCTGGGGCTCTCCCGTCAAGTATGGTGCCAATACCTCAGCCCACTGCTCTGGCATAAGTTTCTCCCTCTCAGCGACCCTTTCAAACACCGTTAGGAAGGCCTGAACGTCATCCACCAAGGTCATTTTCTGCAATGCCAATTGTGACATCCAGAATTGGTGCTGTTGCAGAGTGTGACATGCAGAAGTAGTGCTGTTGCTTTAAAAGCATTCAGCAACTATTAGCAGTAACACAAGCACATGAGACAGGAAGTGTTGTGCTCCAGAAGCATCCAGCAACTAGAGGGGTTAACACAGTCACAGGAGTGCAGTGTCCATTTTAGGACATGATCAGATATCAAAATCAAACATCATAATGATGTCAGTTTGAGGCTAAATACCCTGTCTGACAAATGTTTCTCACAAGTGACTTTGATAAGTGACTATTACAACTGTAATAATAATAATAATAAAAAAAGTCACTGTTCGCTGATGGGACTTGAACCTAAAATTCTGTATCCAGACACCAGTGCACTAACCACTGAGCTATTAACTCAGTTGAAGAAACCTAGGAGTTCCATTTGGTTATATGATTTTCAGTGCAAATCTGATTGAAACTCATTGGGACTTATGCACAGACTGCTAGCCAGACAGATTCAAATGATGTTTGATTTTGATGTGTGAGTCTGATGTGTAAGTTTCTTCAAACATCAGAATCACAATGACTTTTAGTCACCCTGAGTAGTTTCATGGTTGATCTCATAAGACAAGAAAAGCTGCCAGTTACTATCACTTGCCTGGATAGCTCAATGGTAAGGCATCAACCTCTGAAACTAAAGTGTCACAGTTCAAATCCCAATAGAAATATTATTATTATTATTTTTTTTTTAACTATCCCTATTTAGCACACAAACTACAGGGGTGTTTTACTTTTAATATCTGACATTTTGATTGTCATCCTGACGTGCTAAGAGTTTTAGACACGCTGTCTATTAGCATGGTAAATTACATAGCCAAAGTAAATTGGGAGGCACTAATTTACTAAATATCTATTTCCAAGTGACTGTTCATTTGCATAATTTCTTAAAGGGGTCTAATGATAAAATTTCTTTATTGTCAATTTTTCTTTCCATCCACCCAACAACTGGCTGCAAACTCACAAATTACTTTTGCTATGTAATTATTATAATTATATATCACTATTATTATTTATTATTATAGCGCCATTTATTCCATGGCGCTTTACATGTGAAAAAGGGGTATAATACAAGAACAATTACAAGAATCTTGAACACAATGTGACAGCGACTGGTACAGGAGGAGCGAGGACCCTGCCTGCGAGGGCTCACAATCTACGAGGGATGGGTGAGGATACAGTAGGTGAGGGTAGAGCTGGTCGTGCAGCGGTATGGTGGAGCGGTGGTTACTGCAGGTTGTAGGCTTGTCGGAAGAGGTGGGTCTTCAGGTTCCTTTTGAAGGTTTCCACGGTAGGCGAGAGTCTGATACGTTGGGGTAGAGCGTTCCAGAGTAGGGCGGAAGCACGGGAGAAATCTTGTATACTGTTGTGAGAGGAGGAGATAAGAGGGGAGTAGAGCAGGAGATCTTGTGAGGATCGGAGGTTGCGTGCAGGTATGTAACGGGAGACTAGGTCGGAGATATATGGAGGAGACAGGTTGTGAATGGCTTTGTATGTCATGGTTAGGGTTTTGAACTGGAGTCTCTGAGCAATGGGGAGCCAGTGAAGAGATTGACAGAGAGGAGAGGCCGGGGAATAGCGGGGGGACAGGTTGATTAGTCGAGCAGCAGAGTTTAGGATAGATTGGAGGGGTGCGAGAGTGTTAGAGGGGAGGCCACAGAGCAGGAGGTTGCAGTAGTCAAGGCCGGAGATGATGAGGGCGTGCACTAGTGTTTTTGGAATGTAGATTTAGATCGGTCAGTTGGGAGGGTTGAATGAGATGGCGGAAAGATGATGAATTCTGTTTTGTCCATGTTAAGTTTTAGAAATCTAGCAGAGATGAAATAGCGGACAGATATTGTGGGATTTTGGTTAGTAGGGAGGTGATATCGGGTCCAGAGAGGTAGATCTGTGTGTCATCAGCATAGAGGTGATAATGAAAGCTATGAGACTCTATGAGCTGTCCCAGGCCTAAGGTGTAGATGGAGAAGAGCAGGGGTCCTAGAACTGAACCTTGGGGGACACCGACAGATAGGGGGCGAGATGAAGAGGTGGTGTGTGAGTGGGAGACACTGAATGTCCTGTCTGTTAGGTATGAGGAGATCCAGGATAGGGCCAAGTTTGTGATGCCAAGAGATGAGAGAGTCTGGAGTAAGAGGGAATGGTCCACTGTGTCAAAGGCAGATGACAGGTCTAGGAGGAGGAGGACAGGGTAGTGTCGCTTAGATTTGGCGGTTAGTAGGTCGTTTGTGACTTTAGTCAGTGCAGTTTCAGTAGAATGGTGCGGTCGGAAACCAGATTGTAGGCGGTCAAAGAGGGAGCAGGAGGAGAGGTGGGAGGACAGTTCAGAATGGACATGTTGTTCCAGTAGTTTTGGGGCATAGGGGAGAAGTGATATGGGGCGATAGCTAGACACGGAGGATGGGTCAAGGGAGGGCTTTTTGAGGATGGGTGTGATTGAGGCATGTCTGAAGCATGAGGGGAAGACACCAGTTGTTAGTGACAGGTTGAAGAGGTGGGCTAGGGCTGGGATGAAGATAGTGGTAAGGTTTGGGATGAGGTGGGACGGGATTGGGTCAAGTTTACAGGTGGTGAGGTGTAATTTGGAGAGTAAGGAGGAAAGTTGATCTTCAGAAATGGTGGAGAATGTAGTTTTGGAGGAGGAGGGTTGAGTAGGTTTGGGGAGGGGCGGTGGGGGCTTTAGGCAAAAGCTTTGTCTGATGGTGTCAATCTTCTGCTTGAAGAATGAGGCAAAGTCTTCGGCTGAAATAAGAGGAGAGGGAGGAGGCACTGGGGGACGGAGAAGAGAATTGAAGGTGTTGAATAGTTGTTTAGGGTTGTGAGACAGGGAGGATATGAGAGATGCAAAGTATGTTTGTTTTGCTGCAGTGAGTGTGGACTTGAAGGTAGTGAGGGACTGTTTGAATGCGATGAAGTGCTCATGGGAGTGGGACTTTTCCATCTACGTTCAGCAACCCTGGAGGCCCTTCGCAGTTCTTTAGTTAGGCTGGTGTGCCAGGGTTGTCTGTTGATTGTGCGAGCCTTGGTATGCGTGAGAGGGGCGACCGAATCTAGAGCTGCAGCTGTTGTGGTGTTGTATAAAGTGGCAGCAGCATCTGCATCATTTAAGGAACTAATGTCTGTAAGAGGGAGGAGGGATTCAGAGAGAGAGTGTAGGTCAAGGTGTTTGAGATTTCTACGAGGGTATGCAAGTTTGTGGAGTGGGGATTGTTGCCCCGGGGAGGAGAGAGAAGAGAATGTGAGTAGGTTGTGGTCAGAGAGAGGGAGAGGTGAGTTAGAGAGGTTAGATAGGGAACAGAGGCGGGTGAAGATGAGGTCCAGCGTGTGGCCGTCTTTGTGGGTGGGTGTGGAAGACCACTGGGTAAGACCAAAGGAGGAAGTGAGGGATAGACGCTTAGAGGAAGCTGAGAGGGAAGTGTCAATGGGGATGTTAAAGTCGCCCATGATGATAGTGGGGATGTCAACGGAGAGGAAATGAAGGAGCCAGGTGGTGAAGTGGTCAAAGAAAGTGGTGGTTGATCCTGGGGGGAGGTAGATGATAGCCATTTGGAGGTTGGATGGGGAGTAGATGCGCACGCAGTGCACTTCAAAAGAGGGGAGAGTAATTGCGGGCGGCAGTGGGATATGGGTGAAGGAGCAGTTATCTGAGAGGAGGAAACCTACTCCTCCACCGTGCTTGCCTGTGGGGCGGGGGGGTATGGGAGAGGTGGAATCCGCCATACGAAAGTGCAGCAGGAGAGGCTGTGTCGGAGGGGGTGAGCCAGGTTTCAGTGATGCCGAGGAAGGAAAGCTTGTTAGTGATGAAGAGATCGTGAATGTAGGAAAGTTTATTGCAGACAGAGCGAGCGTTCCATAGAGCTCCTGTTAGTGGAACTGGGAAGCGGGGGCTGGGCGGATGGGTATAAGGGTTACGAGAGTTTGGGATAGATCGTGGGTAGGAGGTGGAAGTGAATGTAGGGATGTGGTGAGGAGGGCCAGGATTTGGAGAGATGTCGCCGGCAGTAAGGAGGAGCAGAGAAAGCGTTATTAGGTGGGAGCAGGAGAGGGCATGAGGTGGCTGTCTGTGTTTGGAGACAAAGGATTGTATGTTGTGGAATAGCTCTGAGGAGGAGGTGAGATGGGTGGGGAGAATGGAGGGAGAGATGAAGAGTTCCTTACTAGGTGTAGGGATTAAGGGTGGTTGAAAGAAGTGAAGGATTAAGGAGGTGAGAGAAAACAAACACAAACATTGTTTACTGTGATTTAGTATCCAGTTACCTTCAGTTCACTTCAGGTTTTATTCAGAATTAATTCAAATTTCAGACACTTCAGCTAATGGACACTTAAGCTGAGGGACACAGACTGAAGTCTGACACAGACTCCTAGTTCTCAATATATGGCCTACAGAATGCATTCAGCTGTGAAGCAGATGGGAGTGGTCTGTGCTCATCTTGATCAGCTGATTAGATTGAACCAGATGCTGGATGCTCAAAACAGAGTAAACAAGGCCATAAATGAAACTGGGGGGATGGCTGGGTCACATACCAGTAAAACATAGGGGTAGAGAAATAGAGAAATCTGCATGGGAGTCAAGACGGAAAAGTTGGGTGACGTACCATTAGAGAATTGGAACAGAATGGTATAGGGAAGACAGCATGGAATTCAGCATGGGAAAAGCTGGGTGACGTACCATTAGAGAATTGGAACAAAATGGTATAGGGAAGACAGCATGGAATTCAGCATGGGAAAAGCTGGGTGACGTACCATTAGAGAATTGGAACAAAATGGTATAGGGAAGACAGCATGGGAAAAGCTGGGTGACGTACCTGTAAGAGGAATGGATAAACAGATGCTGATTAGAGTGTGGTGATGGCATGTAAGGTACAGTCTGCATGCATCATATTATTCAGAATTAATTCAAATTTCAGACACTTCAGCTAATAGACACTTAAGCTGAGAGACACAGACTGAAGTCGCTAGCGAAATAATCAAATAATGAACCTACAGTTTAATGGTAAGGCATCTGTGTCACATAGTTTTGGTTTGAAAGGATAATAGTAATAATAATAATAATAATAATTAATAATAAAAAGTTCAGGGTCCCTAGAGGTTTTTCTTAGCTTATGAGATTAACCATGATAATACTCAGGGGGTCTAAAAGTAATTGTGATTCTTATTCTGATGTGTGAGAAAAGTCAGATATCAAAGCCAAGCATCAGTGAAGTTTGTGTGCTAGCCAACATCATTTAAAAAACTAAAGTTTATTTTTTCTGCTCCAGGGATTTAAACTCGGAACTAGTGATGGGCGAGCACTAAAATGCTCGGGTGCTCGATGCTCGGGTTGAGCACATAGGAACACTCGGGTGCTCGACCCAAGCAACGAGCCCAATGTAAGTCTATGGGAAACTCGAGCATTTTTCAGGCGGCTCCCCCCGGCGGTCTGTTTTTGATCAAAAATAGCATGAAAGCTATTCCACCATGGCAAGGTGAACCCATTCGGGATAGTCCTACTCTGTATAATATTAGAAACCTTACCATGTGTCAAAGCCTCAAACTTCTGTGTGTGAATCAGACATGAGATCTAATGTGATAGAAGATTACAGTTCAGGGAAGATGAGAAACATTCATATAGACGACCGGTGGAGATGTAGTCAGTGAAGCACTGTGGCTAAATATGTTTCTAGAGCCGTAGTAGAAGATGAATGTCGTCCTCATCATGAAGTAGTTATTTCTCATGTTACGTGTAATGAATATCTCCTGCAGTATTGCTAATGCCTATTGCAGTGTCGGTAAATGAGACGAGAATTAGCTTTATGGAAGATAAGTTTTTGAGAAACGTCTTCAGCTACAGACTCCAAGGAAGAAACTGCTTGTTGTCTGTGGCCTAAAATATATAGGTTTTATTACTAAATGTAAAGCAGAAAACTAAATACTGTAAAATAATATATCTCCTCATATGTTTCCCTTATTATCTCCAGTAATTGTATTATTACACAGGATTTTTATGATGTTACATCGGCTCATCATTTTCTCATTCAGGTCTCTACAATATCAGATCCTCTCAGTGAAGATCTTCTATTTAAGAGAATTTTCCTTATTGACCCATCAAAGATGGATTTTGACAGAGACAAGATGGCGGAGAGGATATTACACCTCACCCTAGAGATCCTCTTCCGTCTTACTGGAGAGGTGAGAGATTCTGATGACGTCACATTACATCATTCTTATCTATGGGAATAACAGATGGACAGAACTGGAGAGGTGAGGACTCTGGAAATGTCTCTAGTGAGATTTATTAATGTGTTTCTCCATAACCAGGATTACACAGTAGTGAAGAAGACCTCTAGTGAGCGCCGTCAGGTCCATGTGTCTGAGGGATGGGAAAGACTCCTGAGCCCATTCACGGGGCCTCCACCTCTTCCCCTGATGCATGAAGATATCAATGACCAGAAGATCCTAGAACTCACCTATAAGATGATTGAGCTGCTGACTGGAGAGGTGACACTGCTGGGACATTATATAGTAACCCTATTAAGGGATCGGGGAGATGACGGTGTCATTGTATGTGTCAGGTTCCTATAAGGTGTCAGGATGTCGCTGTCTATTTCTCCATGAAAGAGTGGGAGTATTTAGAAGAACACAAAGATTTGTACAAAGACGTCATGATGGAGGTTCCTCAGCCCCTCACATCACCAGGTAATAGACAGGACTAAATGCACACGGCCTATAACTATTTGTATGTAAAGAATGAATTCAGTCCCTTATGTGTTTCCTCCAGATCTATCCAGTAAGAGGACAACACCAGACAGATGTCCCCGTCCTCTTCTTCCACATGACTGTAAACAAGAAGATCCCAATGTTCCTCAGGATCATCAGGTAGATGGAGAGAAGGTGTCATGAGATCTCCCCTATGATGTGTAGACGGCTGTGAAGGTCTTGTGCTCAGTCTTGTTTTATCCACCAGTATTATATGTTTTATACTTGTGTAATGAGAACGGTGGAGATGGCAGGATTAGAGCTGATCATAGATGTGACTTCTCCATCTGTCTGTGACTTTTACAATATTTGTTTCAGGGTGAAGATCTGACCCATATTGATACTACAGAGACATATGTAAGGGGTGATGAGTGGTGTAAAGAGGAGACTCCTACATATGACTACCCAGGTGAGTAGTAACCACTGAATACAGAGAAGTCACAGATTCTTCTCAGTCACCGGCTGTGGCTGCTTTATCGGTGGTGTAGTCCGGCCATATCACCATCATGTGATCACCATTTTGCCTCTAGACCACAACATTCTCTTCCACCCAAAACTGTTCAAATGATTTTGGGCATTGAAACCCTTTTCCATAGAACTTACAAGCTGGAGGATCCACCTACCCCCTGTGATTAGGAGACGTTACCTGCCCAGATCTGTAAACCACAAAGCCAGAAAATTACTTGAAGAAAAATATTATGATGGGCCTGTAAGAGAAAGCGGAGGGTAATGATGCTGTTGGCTTCTTAGAACCCTGATATCTTATTGGATGAATCTACCTTCTCTCCCTTCTGTGCTGCTGAATGTGCTCATATGGTCCCTACAAGACCAGGTCCAGTCTTTCTGGCCAAACTTCACATTTATGATCTACAACATTAAATGTGCAGTGAGGGCCAAGTGTGAATTTCTGTACAATAACAACAGAGTTTCCCTTTATCCTGACTTTTCAATTTATTTTAAAACCGTCTAACGTCAAACAAGATTGTGATAAACTAAACAAAAAAAAACATTACATCTGTGACATGATATCTCTCTAAGCTAAATTTTAGACACCTCATCTCTGCACTATTATAAAAAGTTCTCTTTGAACGTCTAATATTTCTTCTTGAAACTCATCTGCCAGAAAATATTGTCCCTTACGATAGTTTAGATTGCCAAGAGCCACCGTGCCCCATACTCTAATTACCCCAGAGAGGTTTCACCAGTAGTTACTCACTACTTACTGATGGAGACTGTTGAGATTGATTATTTCAGTAGATGTGTTATTGTCTATACTCACAGTTTTTGACTACAGTAGTTAGTGCCCAAAATACTCTGATTTAACCTCTTCCTGCAGCCAGTTTTGTGTTCCTATCTGGGCCCATTTTTCAAATCTGACGTGTGTCACTTTATATGATGATAACTCTGGAATTCTTCACAAAGGATAATGGGAAACAAATGGACCTTACAAATAATATTTCAACTTCTCTTGAATCTGACAATACCCTATATACGGTTGTACACTACTGTCTGGGCACATGGCAGGTTAAGAAGGGAAGGAGCGCCATTTAGGTATTTGAATGCAGATCTTGCTGGGATGGTGTGCAGACGCAATGTATTGTGGACACTGTTCGTTTTCACCTGGCAGCTCAAAAGATGGCTACCACAAACAGGCTTAGCGCTATCTACTCCATTTTCCAGATCCCAGGGTTTGCCTTGCTCATCATCCTTTAACCCAGGGTTCCCCAACTCCAGTCCTCAAGGCCCACCAACAGGTCATGTTTTCAGGATTTCCTTAGTATTGCACAGGTGATGGAATTATTGCCTGTGCAGGTGATGGAATTATTGCCTGTGCAATACTAAGGAAATACTGAAAACATGACCTGTTGGTGGGCCTTGAGGACTGGAGTTGGGGAACCCTGCTTTAACCCCTCTACATGGATTTGGACTTGGACAGAGACCCTCTAAGCTTGGGCCACAGTGTTACCTAATGTTCTGTGGTGTGAGATTGCAAGAAGAATAGTCAGATAGCTGGGTCAGAACATGGAGGTCAGAGAAAATACAAAATCACACAAAAGTAGTCAGTAAACGGGCCGAGGTCACTGTTGAAGGAGGGCAGCAATGACCCTTCACGGTTGACCAAGTGAGTGTCAAATTATTATGTTACAAGGTTGATTGCAATCAGGAAACCAGACGAAGACAGAGCTCTGTATGGGAGGATTTGGAGAATCTCTAATCCCGTTTATTTTACTTAGCATTATATATTGTTTTGAGTATATCAATAGCCAATCACCTGCAGCCATACTACAGGCTTAAACCAATGTTTGTACGATTATTACAGAAACACACATATGGTCATATTATCGTTAGTTCGGCTCATGATGGAAAGTTACAAGGTTATACATCCCGGCTCAGACTAGTTAGATAACAGGAGCAGGGTGATTCATAGAATGTTCTTGAGAGAAAAGGTTCTTGTGAGAAAATTGCATGTGAAGCAGGAGAAAAGAATGTATGCTATTCAAGGTGTAATAATAACATGATTTTAGAAGCAAGCACAAAATGAAGTAACTATAGCATGAATATCAATATGTCCTTTACATTTTCCCCCTAAAAATTATGTTATTATCAACAATAGAGGTGCTATCCCAGGGTCATGTTTTGAGCCTGAGGGACATTGGTCTTCACTCATTTAGTGCCCTTGTTACCAATTGAGGCCATCACGGCATGTCCACCCCCCCTTGTCCGTTGATATAATCATAAAACTCTGATCTTCAGACGTGAGGTTCGTCTTGGCAAGCGGGTGAAGGTCATCATTCCCTTGTCGTCCAGGTCCTCAATGCTGGTCACATCTGGGAGGTCTGTGTATAGTAGCACTGGATGTTGGTTGACAGCGTTCTCCTTGCTCTCTGATGACTGGCAGGTGTTATGAACTGCTACAAACACTAAGGAAAGATAGGAAAACTGACCCTACAATAGGACTAAGCTGATTCCCTACGATGCAGCGGGGGACCTGTTCCTTGTGAACAGACCCGCCTAAGTCCTCGGCTAGTCTGAACGCAGTCCTATAGATATAAGGAAGGGGTCCCTACAAGAACTAAGGACTGGGATATAGTTGGACACCTCCTAGCAGAAATTGTAGCAGAGCAAAGACAAACAAGCAAACAGAAGTACTAGTGGTCAAAAGACCAAGCAAACTACAGAGTAAGGTACAAGGCACCTGGCTAGCTTAAGAGTAAATGTAACACTGAAGTCCAGCTAGGCCAGGAGGGCGGAGCTGGATTAAATAGGCAAAAAGTCATGTGACCAGCAAAATAGAAAAAACTAACAGGAGGGTTCTAACAGTACCCCCTCTTCTATGAGGATCCTCCAGGCCCAGGTCTATCAGGAAACCACCTGTGAAACGCTCCGACAAGTCTAGGAGCAGATACATCATCCGCCCTTACCCAGGAGTTATCCTCGGGACCGAAACCTTTCCAAGCGACGAGATACTGCAATCTT